>NC_091433.1:17810530-18493081 GCF_964237555.1 Oryctolagus cuniculus
AAGCATTCAAGTGCACATGGTCTGTCGCTCCCCCTCTTCGCGGAGGAATGACACAGGACCCTGCGCTGTTCTTTTGTCTGCTCGGCCCTCCCCGGGTTTGCTGCTGGTTCTTCCTGGGTTGGCTGCCAACCCCTTCCACCTCCGTGGAGGGGCGGCTCCCCTGCCACTTTCCCCACTTCCGCGGGGGAGCGGCACACCGCCGGCCGGCTCTCTCTCGGGGGCTGCTCAGATGTTCCTTCAGATAGATGTTCCTGGTGCATGCCGTCTCTCTCCTCCTTTATAGTCCTCTTCCGCCAATCCCAACTCTGCTACCCAGACGCCGAGTACGCTGCTCTCCTCCAATCAGGAGCAGGATCAGCTCCTACAGTTTATTGGCTGAACTGGAGGCAGCTGTGTAGAAGCTGTTTTCTCCTCTCCCAGCGCCATATTGTGGGAGAGCAGATGCATAGAATAAGTCTTAATTCCAGTAACTTAGTCTAGTCTGAGTTGCTCCCCACAATGGTCCAGAAAGATTCAAGCTGTGCCTCCTGCCTGGCCTGTTGGTTGATCCCCAAGCCTATGCCTCTACTCTTTGCTGTGTGAAAAGAAGAGGTGTCACTGTTCTTTGAAAATACTTCTCAATATTCTAATCACATCTCCAATAAAACAACCAAAGGCAAAGATGGTCAACACTTTCAACACTTCTGTACTATTACAGTACATGCTAAAACAGAGGGAGAAATTATTATTTGGGTAAGGGTTTAGGAAAGGATAAAAATTGGAACTGATGTTGTTGTGCAGTGGGTTAAGCCCCTGCATAAGACACCAGCATCCCATGACAGAGTGCATGTTGAAGTCCCAGCCACTCTGCTTCTGAGTCAACTTCCTGCTAACATGCCTGGGAAATACTTGAGCCCTGCCACCCATGACTGAGACCTGAATGGAGTTCTAGATCCTGCCTTGGGCTTGGCTGAACCCTGGTCATTGGGGTCATTTGCTGAGAGATGTGCTGTATAGAAGATCTCTTTTTTTTTCTCTCTCTCCCCCTTTCTCTCCATCATTCTGCCTTTCAAATAAATAAAAGTAAATCTTAAAAATAGGGGCTGGCATTATGGACAATGGGTTAAGCCACTTCTTGTGATGCAGATGTCCCGTATTTGAGTGCAGATTTGAATCCTTGCTGCTCTACTTCTGATCCAGCTCCCTGCTAATGCACCTGGGAATACAGCAGACGATGGCTCAAGTACTCAGATCTCTGCCAATCATGTGGGAGACCGAGGTAAGAGTTTCCAGCTCCTGGCTTCAACCTGGTCCAGCCAGGTCCGGCCATTTGGGAAGTGAACTAGTGGATGGAAAAATCGCTCTCTTTTGCTTTCTGTCTCCCCCTGTCACTCTGCCTTTCAAAAAAAAAAATACATAAATCTTTGCCATAAAAAGGGTGAAAATGAAGGCCTGAGACAGAGCTTCCCAGATTGAAAACCCCTCAAGACCACTTCTTTGATTTTGCCATAACTTTATAATGCTTGCATTACCGACTTTAGATTGACTCCCATTTTAAAATTTAATCAAGTATTTATAAAGGAAAATATCATAGTGGTGAATGGAAAACTAGTAGATTTGTTGGAAGTTGCAAAAGAAACCCTGCTGTGGATGTGGGCGGAGGGCATATGCATTCAGATCACTCAGGTTCTGTGGAAACCAAGGGGCTAGAACTTCTAGAACAAGGGACAAAGTCAAGGAACAATCAATCTTTTATTTTATTCCTTAATTATTTCCAGGTCAATTTTTAGAAGCTGGTGTTTGTTTTCTATCAGGGTTATTTTCATTTTGCTTAACAGCCTGTGGAATAGCAGCTTCAGGCCATTCAGTGGTGGTTCCTGCCCACTGTAGAGCCTGCGCCGTGGGGGCTGCTGACAGGTCTCCAGGGCTAGACTGAGTACTCCCATCTTTAGTAAGTATCCTGGAGTAGGCAAGGAGAGCACTTGCATCTTCAGTCCAGTCTGTGACCTTGGGCTGAATAGCAATGAGCCCAGAAGCTAGAGCTGTCCATTGACCCTGAACTTCCTCCTTGATCTCAGCCTTGTCAGCAGCATCCTTGTGCTCCTTTTCAATCTCTGCAGATGCAGATGCTCAAAGGAATTAGAGATGAGTCCTGACCTCCTATGGGAATTCCTGGGAGACAGTGCTATCCATATGGAGAAATTTCTGGGCCAGCATCCATCCCCTCCCCTGTGCATGAACTCTCCTGCTGTTGTGTGGGATGGCGATGTCCACGTATCATGGAAGAGAGTCTGTGTCACACAGAACAATGGCAGGAAGGCGCAGATATGAGACAATGGCAGCTGGTGCAATAGGGGTCACCAACATTCCTTATAAGAGTGCCTGGTTTTGAGTCCTGCTTAAAAAAGATCCACAAAATTGTTGGGGGAATTGATATAGAACTCCAAAACTGAGCCTACTTGCCCAACATACAGAATGCCAATTACTGATACCAGGGTGGTGGGAGAAAGTACAGGTTTACTGCGAGGCTCAGAGCAAGGAATCCAGAAGGTATTCATTCATTCTTGTTCTGTCTAAAGGATTAGGATGAAAGATTCTTAGTTGAGGTTGAAAGGTGTTTATTTGGGGCTGGTGCCATGGCTCAATGGGTTAAGCCTCCATCTACAGTTCCTACATCCAATATGAGTGTTGGTTCAAGTCTCTACTCCTGCACTTATGATCTAGCTCCCTGCCAATGTGCCTGGGAAAGCAGAAGAAGATGGTCCAAGTACTTGAGACCCTGCCATCCATGTGGGCGGCCTGGAAGAAACTCGTGGCTCCTGGCTTCAGCCTAGCCTAGCCTTGGCATTGTGGCCATCCAGGGAGTGACCAGTGGATTGAAGATCTCTCTCTCCCTGTCTTCGTAACTCTGACTTCCAAATAGGTAAATCTTAAAAAGAAAGAATGAAAGATTTTTGTCCAATTTGTCTTCAACTCCATGGTTGGTCCTCCTTTAGTGGTTCCCGGAAGACAGTACCATGCATGTGCAGAACTTTGTGGGCCAGCATCCATCCATTCAGATCCAACACTTGGGCTCCATTGTTGGATGCTGGTTGGTTTGTAGTACTGTGACCCTCCTTTGATTGTTATTTTGGGAATTTTGATGCTGGCAAAGTGGGCTCCTTTCAGTCAGGCACTCATTACTTCCTGCTCAGGGCCTGAGGTTCTCAGAAAGAAACTGCTCAAGGGAAGACTAGACATCAAGATGTTATTTATGTGAGATAAGGGATCTCACAAGTCTTGTGTTCAGGGATCCTATAGAATCAGTCACATCACTCCTTCAATTCATTGAGCTAATTTTAGTAAGAGGTTGATTTTCAATCCAAGCAGGACACAGAAATTTTGAGCTAAGGGAGGGAGGCTGGGAGCCATGGAAGTCCAAGACCTGATGGCATCTAGCATCTTGCCTCAGAGGAACTGTGTAGGGGACAGTTTCAATCCCGGCTCCACTTCCTGTTCCAGCTTCCTGTAAATGCACACCCTGAGAAGCAGCAGGTGATGCTGGATTCCAGCCACACATGTGGGAGACCTAGATAGAGTTCTTGGCTGCTGGCTTTGCTTGGTGCAATCTGGCTACTGAGAACATCTGTAGAGTGTCCAGTGCATGGGAGATCTTTCTATGTCTACTCCTATCTCTCTGCATTTGGATAATAGTAGTAGCAGTGGGGCCAGCACTGTGGCGCAGCAGGTTGACGCCCTGGCCTGAAGCACCAACATCCCATATGGGCACCTGTTTGAGACCCGGCTGCTCCACTTCTGATCTAGCTCTCTGTTATGGCTGGGAAAGCAGTAGAAGATGGCCCAAGTCTTTGGGCTCCTACACCTGCATGGGAGACACAGAAGACACTCCTGGCTCCTGGTTTCGGATTGGTGCAGCTACGGCCATTGTGGCCAACTGGGGAGTGAACCATCAGATGGAAGACCTGTCTCTCTCTCTCTCTCCCTCTCCTCTCTCTGTGTAACTCTGAATTTCAAATAAATGAATAGATAGATAGATAGATAGATAGATAGATAAATCTTTTAAAAAAAATAGGGCCAGGGCTGTGGCTTACTTGGTTAATCCTCTGCCTGCGGTGCCGGCATCCCATATGGGTGCCGGGTTCTAGTCCTGGCTGCTCCTCTTCCAGTCCATCTCTCTGCTGTGGCCCGGGAAAGCAGTAGAAGATGCTGCACCCCCATGGGAGACCAGGAGGAAGTACCTGGCTCCTGGCTTCAGATCGGTGCAGCACTGGCTGTGGCAGCCACTTTGGGAGTGAACCAACCGAAGGAAGACCTTTCTCTCTCTCTCACTGTCTATAACTCTACCTGTCAAATAAATAAAAAAAATTTTTAAAAGTAATAAAAAGAATAATAGTAGTAGCAGTAATAATAATACACGTCTGTGAGAGGCTGGTGGTACCGGTCAGCCCTAGAGTCACTAGCCATCAGAAAACAGCTCTCTGAAGGCTGCCTGAATCTGGTGAACAAAACTTTCAGGTTTGAAGGGCCAGTAAGGATGTGTTACGGCTAGAGAGCTTGTTTAGGTCTGTGTGAGCTAGAAGTCACTGACAGGTTCCCTATCTAATTCTTTGCTCCTGCTTGTCAATCCACATGCTCCCTTTCTTGGAAGAACCTGATTCAGCTGGAACTTAGGGGGGATACCATGAAAATAGGGATATGAAGCTTCACATGGAACTTAGGGTGGTGCATAAAATCCCCAGGTTGCTTCACACCTGTCGAGGCACCACCTACTGTCTCACAAGAGGACAACAACTGGGGCGGAGGGGTCTCTCTCTTGTCAGTGAGTAGAGTTTCTGCACAGGTGTCCTTTCCTCCTCCCTTCCCCACCTCTCATCCCTTGGAGCAATGCTCTGGCCCATCACCCACTCATAATGGGTATTTCTTTGTGTGGGGCAACCCAAGCTCATACTTGCATGTATGTTCACTTTCTCACCTTTTGAATACATTTTCTTACCACTTTGTGAACCTTAAATATGTCTGCATTTAGAATACTTGTCTTTGTGCAAGACAGAGCCTAGAGGAAGAATAATACACCTGTGCCTACATCAATAGGAGTGAGTCTGTTACCAAAAGCTCAGTCCTTGTCAATGGTATCAAATTAAAATAATGAGGACAAGGTTGGAGGATAAAGAAAAGAGAATATTTACTTTATTGAAAGATGAGGAGGCAGCATAATCACGTTTCCAGAATTACTGTTCTGCTGAATGAGGGTGTTTTAAGGTTGGTAAAGAGGCTACAGGGAAGGGGGGATCAAGGATAAGGGAAACAAAGACTAGGGACAGCTGCTTTTTGTCACCTAGCCAGGAGAGAAAGGGCTGGTTGGAGTCACAGTGGTTATTTGGCCCGGATACATATTCAGCTTGTGTCCAAGTTCCTATTTGCACAGTAATGCTGTTCTCTTCCAGGAGCTTTTATGATGGCCAAGGGGGTTTCAGTCAGCCTAGAGGCTGCCAGTAGGTGATGGTTTCGTTATGCCCTGGGCCTAGAGTTCCCCTGCCCAGATCTAGAATTCCCTAAATGGAACCTCTCGAAACAAGATGAGACATCCAAGTGTTATCTGTTGGAGAAGCAAAGGACTTCATGAGACTGGTGATTAGAACCTTGTAGGGCTGGTTCTCCTACTTCCTCCATTCAGTGACTTAATTTTAGTACTATGAAAAGGCAAGGCACAGAGACTTTAAACTCAGGGAGGGAGCCTAGGAGACTGGACTTGATGGTGTATAGCATCTGCATTCAAGGCACTGTTTAGGGGCTCAGTTTCAGCTCCAGTGGGAGCAGCCAGTGTCAGCAGCACTTCTCTGCCAGTGTTCCCAGTGTTCCCAGAGGGTGTGACACTGACATTAGCAAGGGTTTCAGTGGGTCCTCCTCAGATTTGTGATGTAGACACCATCACTTCCTTCCATGGGGAAGTCAAGGCTGGTGTCTAAGTGGTTCTGGCTACAGGAAATTTGAAGACATCCTCCTCCTTCATTTGCAGGACATCAAGGGCTCTGAACATTGTGTAAGTTTCCCCTCAAGGCATGCCCGGCAGCAGGAACAACACTGTATGGACCTCTCCCCGGGTGCCCAGAAAGCAATGTGGTTTAGAAGCACACAGATATGGAACTGGGGTGTCCATTTTGAACTCTGCAGGCTTGAGAATATTTATGTTGACTTTGAATAGAGAAGAGGCCTAAGGCTGAAGGTGAACTGACAGCCTTGGGATACCTCCAGACCTTAGCATCCTCAGTGTTTGGAGGTGGTGGGAAGCAGGAGGAGGACAGGGGTATCCAGCCTTTGATTCAGGATCCCAAGGACGGGGCCAACTTTGTGGTATAGCAGGTTAAGCTGCTGCTTCCAACACCAGCATCCTCTATGAGCACTGGTTTGAGTCCCGGCTGATCTGTTTCCACTCCAGCTCCCTGCTGATGCACCTGGGAAAGCAGTGGAAGATGGCCCAAGAGCTTGAGGCCCTGCCACTCATGTGGGAGACCCTGATGGAATTTCTGGTTCCTTGCTTCTGCTTGGCACAGCCCAGCTGTTGCATTTGGGGAGTGAACCAGTGATTAGAAGTTCTCCCTGTCTGTCTCTTTCTCTTTCTCTTCCTTTCATACAAATAAAATAAGTGATAAAAAGAAAATAATCCCAAAGAAAAACTTGGCTACAGTCTCCTAGATCTTCATAGGCTCCAAGTTGTGCCTGTTTTCCAATCTAGTTGATCTCAAATAATTGTATTGTCATTGACATTGTTCTTTTTCTCTCTGATACTACATTGCATTGCGTGTCATTCTGCTCTTTGATGTTTCCTTTCCGCACTGTGAACCTCCAGTACACTGCTTTATTTGCCATGGGAAGAAAGCTCTTTGGAAGTTCCAAACTCAATCCCTGCAGCAAGATTAATAATCAAAGATACTCGCCGGTGTGCACACACGCGTGGGACTTAGGTGGATTAGCTGCAGCCCTCTCCTGAGGCATGTGGCACACCTGTGCATTGCCATGGCTTCGAAATAAAACCAGCTCAAAGTGTGCAGCAAGGGCTTTGAACTTGCCTGCGCTCTTCCTGGTATTTACCAGGGCTGGGACTCAGAGACAGCGCCTCCTTAAATTCTGCCCTCCTGGCACCTGAATTGCCTCAGTGTAATCCCAGCTCTGTTCAACACTTCTCCAAATACCCTGTAGGAGTACCAGTGGAGTTAGATCGCATTAGAGGATGGGCAGTTTAAAATCGAGGACCTGAGTTTCTAACTCCAAGTTTGTGGGAAGAGCCTGGCTGAGGAGTCTGAATCCTATTGTTGGGGTAGACAGAGGCCCTGGCAGCTGGGGTCTGAATAACATCCTGAAATGAGCTCTGCTGTGCTCCACACCACAGCTGTGCACATTTGTTGGAAAGCTCCCAAAAGGAATTGCAAGGGTTTTGCCTCTACTGACTGCCCTTTATTCTCAGAGCAATAAGCTCACAGTTGAGCTTCGAGTGGTATTGAGTGGTTTTTGTGATTACTTGTATGCCATTATTAGTATCAGCCTGTCAACACCTTGAAGGCAGAGCACATTTTTTGTTTGTTTTGAAAATTACTCAACAATAAATCCTTAATTCTATAGCAATATGGCTTTTTGAAATGGTGAGTGATACACGGCTGTTGTTTTCTGTTTCTTTCATGCTAAATCTTATGGGGTGTACAGCCTTCATTCAATAAATGCAAATAGTGTAATTGAATCCCACGTGAGCCTGCCATTAATTATCTCACATATATCTTCATTTCCAGGCTGGTGATCTGGGCCAGCATTCAAGACAGCAAAGAATAATACCCAGCGAAGGTTCTGAAATCCTTTTATTTGGTGGGGATTTATGATACAAAGGCACACAAGCAGGAACCATGCACAGATACACATGTTCAATTTCATGTATCATATCTACAGCTGCATGAAACCACATGGGTGGATAGGTGTAACTCATGCACTTATGAGTGGGTCACACACACACACAGAGTATTTCAGTTTTTTAGCTGCCAAGTCAATAGGAAACCCAACTCAAAAAGGCCTAGGCCACACAAGGAATTGGCTGGTTTGCAAGGGTTATTTCCTTCCACCTTGCTTCTGTATCACAGGGCTGATGCTTTTCATACCTCCGAAATGGCTGCTAAACACTTGCTCATCGAGGTGCAGCAGGAGGAGCCGACCCTTGGGACACCTGGGAAAGAGGGTAAAAGTTTCTTTTTTAGACACCCCAACAAACTTTTTCTCACTTATCATTGTTTGAGCTGATCAGGCCCATGTGTGATCCAATGTCTGTAGTCAATGAATGAGATATGAAGACATCCTTGCACTGACCCCTGGAGCTGATGAGTTGATTGGGTGGAGCCCAGTGTCAGATTTTCTCGAAGAGTTTAGGCTGCGTAGGGCAAGGCATATCTCCATAGGAAAATCAGATTCTGTTACCAGAGGTGGGCAGTCCGGATGAATAAATATCCTGGACCCCTAGTTCTCACACATGCACGCATGTGCACCACACAATACACACACACGCACCACACACACACATCATGTGTTGTCAGAATTTTCAAAGATTCCCTTTATTACTGATAGACTTTCTTCACCTCACACTTTGTCAGTTCCTATTGATTAAGCAACAGCGTTATTCAAACTAATTCATTTTTTGCCTTTTCATGCATGAGAAGCTGGTATTATCACAGTGAGCTTACATAATTGCAGCATAAAGCAATAAAACTGATGTTGTAGATTGCCTGGAAGACCTCATAGGAAGTAAATATATGATTGCAATTAGAATTATTGAGATGTTCAGCTAACTGATGACTTGCTGGAGTGAGGGGCCCTGTTTGGGAAGGACTTTTGTAAAATGTGGGTTCCTAGGCCAGCATCTGACTTTGTTGGCCAAGGCAGAGACCAAGATGAACAACCCCATGTGCATGTTGGTCTTCAGGATGCCTTGCCCATCTGAGCTTCCTCCCTTGGCTCTCCTGCTTCCTTTCTTCTCCAGTGCTGTGCTATCACTGAAGAGGAGCCCCTGTTGGAAGAGAGCACTTCGAAGCTGTTACAGGAAACGGTGAGGGCGAGGGCCATCTTGGATCTTGTCTCATGTAGAAGAATTTCCCCGTGGACTGGATGGTGAGCAAAGCTTAAGTCTGAAACCTGCTGCAACAGTCAGGAGAGGGGCTCCAAGGGAGGAAGACCAGAGAAGCCTGGCAGGGTGGGGTCTTTTATGCATAATTTGGGGGAGCGAAATAACAGCTAACAATTAGCGGGTGGGGAGAAAATCATGGGGGCCAGAACTGTAATCCTGTGTAGCCTGCTCAAGATAAAACAAAAAACACATCAGAAGGATGGGACTGGAAATTTCCTCTTGTTATGCTCATGATAGAAGCTCAGAAGGTTGGGGTCAGTAATTTTATCTTGCTAATGGCAGCTTCTTGGGAGAAGTAAGCATTTTGTCCACACTAAATAGACTCTGCCCCTTTTACCATTCCAACAAAGGCCAGGCCTCGCTTCATATTAGCCCATCTAGCTCCTCACAAAGTCATTATATTGCTTCTCAGGACCACTTCCCTTCTTTCCCCCCCAGACCCGCAACTGCCCTCTGCCCCAGTCTAGTTATTATTCCAAGAAGTTCCATTCTTATTCACTGCAGTCTTAAGTGGCTTCCTTGAGAGGCTGGTCGTGAGTGGGCAGTGCTCCATGGGAACCAAGTTCCTCCCATCTAGGAATTCCTAGGGCTTTGGAGCTTTGTGGTGCAGTCTATCTACCTAACCAGTGGATCAAAGAATTAAGAGAAACATTGTGATTGTGTAGGCAAATGTTAGTGACTCCACCTGGAAGGGGTGCACAGTCCCCTGCCCATAGTCCCTACTAGCCGAACAGAGTTCTGTGGCCACACCTATTTGCAAGGGACCTGACAAGTATATTTAACAGCAGACCCAGATGGAAAAGGAGATAGAACTGGCTATAACACCCAGACATCTTTGCTACAGACAGAAAATGCTCATTTAGAACTTTACTTTTCCCTGAATACAGGTCGTGGGCACATTCTGAATGCCAGAATTTTTGAATCTCAGCAGAGTCTGACTAATGAGGCTTAGTATTTTTTAAAGGTCTTGGCGTTAACAAAGAAGCAGGCTTCTGCAAGGTGTTTTGTTTTGTTTTGGTTTACTCCTAGAGGGCACTTAGCACTCCCAGGACTTCTGGAAACCGAATGCTTAGAGAAAAGGACCTCAATGCAAGTAACTAACGTTGGCCTCCAGCTTGGGAAGCACACAGTGCCTGCCTCTCATGAACAGCAGGGTTGGTCTTGCTTTTCTGCAGCAGTCCCTTGGGAAGGTGGCAGGACTCAAAGAGGTTATTGTGTGATGTGTTGAACGTAGCTGGATATCCTCAGATGTACACTCTTGCAGGAGGATCCCCCTATCTAAACAGCAGAATCAGTGGACTTGAAGGGACTTGACAGTTCACAGAGTGAATATTTGGCTTTAACCCATGTGGCCCCAAACTGAGGGGGTGGAGAACAGAGACATCAGGCAATTAAAACACTTTTGGTCTTACAGGACCTCAGTTTTCTTTCTTTTCTTCTGCAAGAATTCTAATGTTTTCACAGGCCCCTGAAAAACCTCCAAGCTTTAGTCATTGCCAATATTGTTGTTTAAAATTAATTTTTAAAAATTCAAAAATTGTATTTATTTTCACTTTATTTGAAAGGCAGAGAGACAGAGACAGAAAGATCTTCCATCTTCTGGTTTGCCCTTGAATACCCACAACAGCCAGGACTGAACCAGTCTGGAGCCAGGAGTTCAGAACTCAATCCACTGAGAATGATGTGGATCAGACATAGAGTAGGTGGGACTTGAGCTGGGAGTCACAGGTGGTAACTTAACTATTGTGCCAAACACCTGCTCCAGGACCTCGTTTTTCTTTTTTTCTTTTCTCTTTTTTAAAGGTTTTATTTGTTTACTTGAGAGGTAGAGTTACAGACAGTGAGAGGGAGAGACCGAGAGATAGGACTTTCTTCCATTGGTTCATTCCCCAAATGGCCACAATGGCCAGAGCTGTGCTGATCCAAGGCCAGGAGCCAGGAGCTTCCTTTCTGGTCTTCCGTGCAGGTGCAGGGACCCAGGGACTTGGGCCATCCTCTACTGCTTCTCCAGGCCACAACAGGAGCTGGATCGGAAGTGGAGCAGCTGGGACTAGAACCGGTGCCCATATGGGATTCTGGCGCCAGAAGCAGAGGATTAACCTGCTGTGCCACAGCGCCAGCCCCAAGGACATCTTTTTTTTAATGGCCCAAAACTGGGGTGGAGGGGACCCAAATAATGACAAATTAAATTCCCAGCCTGTCTTGATGGGACTGTGAACTTAGAATTTTGTTTGTATAAAGAAAATAAAGAAATGTAGTGATGAGTTCTCTGAAAGGTGAGAAGGACACAGAGGGGCTCTGGGTAGTGGGGGAAAGCAACAGGACAGGGTAGAGAGAACACCAAGAGAGCTGTCGTCTGCAGGTCCTGGTGACCCATCTGGGGTCCACGAGGCTTTGTAATAATACTCAGACACCATTTGCTGCTTTCACTCCCATCTTTCGCTCTTCTATGAGTGGACAGTGGGGTTTTCCAGAGGTAGCAAGCCCACTAGGAAGCAGATATGAGTATCCAGCTGTCTCCTATTACAGCAGGTGTGAAAGAGATTTGTGGACATGTAAAACAAGGGGCCAGCATTGTGGTTTGGCAGGTTAAAGCACCACCTGTGATGCCAGCATCCCACATCAGGGCAGTGATTTGAGTCCTGACTGTTCCACTTCCGATCCAGCTCCCTGCTAATGCAGCTGGCAATGTAGCAGAGAATGGCCCAAGTTCCTGGGACTGTGGCACCCATGAGGGAGACCCAGATGGAGTTCCTGGCTCCTGACTTCAGCCTGGCCCAGTCCAGGCCCATTACGGCCATTCAGGGCGTAAACCAGTGGGTGAAAGTTCTTCCCCTCACCCCATCACACTTTTAAATAAATAAATGAGTCTTTTATTTTTTTATTTTTCACAGGCAGAGTGGACAGTGAGAGAGAGAGACAGAGAGAAAGGTCTTCCTTTGCCGTTGGTTCACCCTCCAATGGCCACCACGGCCAGTGCGCTGTGGCCGGCACACCGCGCTGACCCAAAGCCAGGAGCCGGGTGCTTCCTCCTGGTCTCCCATGGGGTGCAGGACCCAAGCACTTGGGCCATCCTCCACTGCACTCCCGGGCCACAGCAGAGAGCTGGCCTGGAAGAGGGGCAACCGGGACAGAATCTGGCGCCCCGACCGGGACTAGAACCGCAAGGCGGAGGATTAGCCTAGTGAGCTGCGGCTCCAGCCATGAATGGGTCTTAAAAAGTAAAACAATACCACTCTTCTCAGTTGATATTTGTCTTTTATTCAGCGGTTAATAGGTTATAAAATGGATTATTAAATGTTTATAAAATAGGCTAGCATGCTGTTTATTGCAGTCTTAAATGAAGCCAAAAATATAGATTGTGTAAAAAAGTTCAGATTTATATTCTAAAGCATAAATGGTAATAGAGACCACCTAAGTTATAGAAAAACAAATCTACTTGGTAGCCTCACTTATGTTGCAGAATATAAAGAGGTCGTTGACGCCCCGAAACCTGAGAATGATCTATTAGCATCTGATCAGAGAACAATTAAATTCTGCTCTTTGGGAAAAAATGACTTCAGAAAACATGGATCCCTGAGAAGTTGGATTGTCCCTTCTGGAGAAGTCTTTGGAAGAGCACAGGTGTTAGCGAGCAGAAAATGATTGGTGGGATAACTCAATTTTAACATCAAGCCACACAGCTGCTTGTAAACCTAAAAAATTGCAATACTGCCATCTAGTGTTGCATAGTGAAAACATTTCCCTTTTTTACCCTTTACTATTTATGATTACTTCAAAATTGAATGACTGTCCATCTAAATTTAATAGTTTCACCTGCGTTTTTGATATTATTTCAGGAAGCAGGTACTTTTGATGTCTGAAATGTTTTCTCTTATTTCCTTCTATAGGTAGCCTCTTTTTTCAGGGTTAAGATAACAGGAGAGAGTAGGATTTCAATCTGTGTCTCCTAAACTGTGTGTTCCTGTTAGGACACAGTGTAGGAGGATATAGTGCAGTCTTGGGGAGCTCAATAAAGCATCTTCCTCACTTTGATTATGCCTAACTCCTTTCTCCATGGGCACTTTTAAAAAAAAATAAACTTTCTGTTTTGGGTACTATGAGATGCCTAGAATAGTTGCAGAGGCACAGAGCGTTCCCATAGACCCTTCACGCAGTTTTTCCAGTTGTCCACATTGTGCAGTACTGTTCTGCGTTGCCCCTCGGTGCCTGTGGGACCTGGCAGAATCGATGGGAAGTCTCAGGATAGGGTGTGTGACTGTGGAACTGCAGAACTCAAAGTGTGGGGAGCGGCCAGGGCAGGCTGGCCAAGAGAGCAGAATTTACATACAGAAGGCTAGTGCCTGGATCCTCACTAACTTCTCCAAGGCTTTGGAATTCCGAGAGAAGGTCATTTCCATCATAAAACGCTGGAGTAAACACACCTCATGTGAAGCATGAGGTTAGACTCAAGGCAATCCCAGAACTGCAGCATTTCAGGCCCCTTTAACAGAGAGGTGTTCAAGGATTTGCTTCCTGGGAAGAGTGGGGGGACAGAGGGAGCCAAGCAAGGTGAGAGTGAAGAGAGGCGAAGTCAGCTCTCAGAAGATTGTAGAAGACATGGCGGACCACAGCTCTGTGTGGCCTCATATTGCGCAGAGCAGAATGGAGCTGGGAAGAGAGCTGTCAGAACAGCTCAGAGACTCACGCTTCTGTTGGAGTGTTTTGTGGTGAATTAGTGTGGGTGTAGAGAAGATTAAGTAGCTATAAAGAGTGGATGGTTAATCGTAGAGAAAATAAAACACTGCATGTTAGCATGGTGTCCAACATGGCTCAACTTTGAACCACATAATCAAAGTAATGTAGAGATTGAGTTTATTTAAACAGAGAAGCCATGATGATGTTGGGTGGATTGAGGCAGGTAAGGAAAGGAGAAGAGAGAGAGAGCACAATTAGATTGTCCACCCCTATACTCAGAAGTCAAAAGTTACTGAAATTGAAAACTAATTTATGTAGCAAAATCAGCCCATTATTATAAAACATGGGGATAAATATCAGAATAAGCAATTGAAATGGTAATCTCTAAGGGTAGGCGTCAGATATTGGGAATAATTAACCAAGAGAACGTGCTAGTAGGATTATATAACCTTGTAAAAGTCCACGTGTTGCAGGAACAGGGAAAAGATCAACTTAGCACCCAAGCTGACTAAGCAACTCTGTTAATCAAAGTGCAGTGGGAAACAAAGTGCAATTGTTCACCTTGTACAAAGTGTGGATTCTTATCAAGGCTGTGGCCAGTCAAGTGGGATCCTTTAATCTGGCTCCTATCTCGTTTGCATATATATATCTGCCACCTGAGAGATCACTTATTGTCCGCACAATTGCCTGGCTCTTCTTGCTGAAGGGCACGGGGCTGTGTTAGCTGAGGGTTCCAACTTGGCAGCTTCTGAAACCATGGCTTTTCCTGCAGGCTTTGGATGGGGGGCTGCCACTGCAGCTTATCAAGTGGAAGGTAGGAGAAGTGCCCTCCCCTTCGCCAGGGCTGGACTGGGTCCCTTCTGGTGGGTGCTGGGTGCCTGGGGAAGACGGTAGTGGGAGGAGGCTGACCACAAGAAGGGAAGGGACTGGAGAGCTCAGGACACCATCCATGACATGGTCCACCTTTCAGACAGGACCAGCCCATGTTCCCATGTCTGTTTCCTTGAGCATGGGGGTAGTGGAGGGTGGAGGTGAGGCTCAGGCTATTGCTGAATTTTCCAGCAGTCTAACGCTACGGGAGACATCAGTTTACACTGGAGCAACTGCTTGTTTGTAATTGGTTTCTTGGGCACATTTTACCCAGCTCCCCTCAAAGGGAGAGCAGCTTCTCCTAGTGGCTGAAAAAAATATTGGGTGAAATGATTCAAGGAGCCCTTCATTACCAGAGGAAAGTGCCCTGTTCTTTTCCTAGCAGGCATGGAGACAAATCTCATAAAGGTCTCCCCACATGCAGGGGCAGCCGTGCAGTGAAGGGGAGCAGTATCTGATAGTAAAGAGCACCCAGGATGACGTGGAGGCTGGGCCCTGGGCCTTGGCCTCCCCCGGGGGGCCTCCATTGTTCTCCTCAGTCTCAGTTTTGTCATATGTAAAATGGGAAGATTGGATTTAGTTTTCTAAAAGTAAATTATTAAGGATTTAGGGATTGTTAGTAGGTTACCATGGAGGAAAATATTTGGTTAAATAAGTGGTGAAACCTGGGGTTAAACAAAGCTAAGTGAGATCCTTGTAGTAGATTCCTAGGGCTGCTGTAACCACTTATCACCAACTAAGAGGCTTAAACAATAGAAAGGTACCCTCTTACAGTTCTGGAGGCGGGAACTAGCCATTCAAAAATAGAATTAACTGAAATAAATTTATCCTGGGTTGGGGCAGGCCCTTAATCCTATGTGACTGGTGTCCTGATTAGAAGGGAATCTGAGCACGGATAGATACATAAAAGGAGAATGTCCCATGGCAGGCAGAGATTGGAGGGATGCACCTTAAGCCAATGAACTCCAAAGACTAATGGCCAGCATCAGAGGTGAGGAAGAGGCAAGGCAGGACTTCAACTAGAGTCTTGGTGGGATCAGGGCTCTGCTGACCCCTTGAGTTTGGATTTATGGCCTGTGATAGAACTTTATGTTGTTTAGGCCATCTATGGTATGGTACTTTCTTACTGCTCTACTGGAAATCTAATACACCAACCAAAACGAATTAACCAATCAATGAAATAATTCTTATAGTACGTGTTAGAATGACAGTAAAGGATCAGTGAAAGTGGCCACTCCAGGTTGGATGACCTAGGGGGATCCATGTGAATTAGTGTCTGTTCATCCAAGACTTAAGAGATGTGAAGGAGAGAGAGCCATTTGAAGATGGGCTCTTTTTCTAGAAAGGGAGACAGTACAGCTTAATCTTGGAGCAACCCATGCTGCTTAGTATTCCCAGCTTCTGTGAATATTTGCCGGGCCTGAATAAATGTGAATGAGGGGCTGCTGTTACAGCAATTGCAGTGACTGCCCTGTGGAAGATACCTCCTGGGGAGGACCCCGCAATATTGTTTTGTTCTACAAGGCTCTTTTAAAAGAATGTTTGAGAACATCTTGGTTAGCAAGGATTCCATGCTACTTTCTCCCTACAGGGTATCTTCTTTCACCTCCCAGACATTTTCATTAGGTTAGGGTGGGTGATTGAGTGGGCTGGCCATCTAGGAGGGAAAATAAAACAGCTGATCCTTATTCATTTTGTTCTCGAAGGGCAGGTAGGCAGCTCATACAGGTGGCAGAACATGGGCGTTGGGTGCACAGAACCACGCTCTGAAAGTGGCAGAGTGGTGATCATGAAGCTGGGCTCTGGAGCCAGGCTCTTTAGACTTGAACTTTGTTTCTGCTTTCACTCGCCTGGTGGCTTTGGGCAATGCACTCAACTTTTCTGTGTCTCCTGTTATAAGAAAAACTTTGGAACAATTGAGTTTAGCAGTGGAGCAAGGAAAGGATTCTTGAATTGAGCTTCTCTCTGAAGCAGGGAAGAGAGCTCTGTTCAGGCAGTATTTATAGACAGAAAAAGGACATGACACACAGAAATAGCCCAATTGGTTACAACTCGGAGTTTATCTTGTTGGGAAATGTCTTATCAGTGTGCAGCCTGTGATTGGCGAAAAGCTTTCCTACTTGAGCTGAGACTCAGTTACCTGCTAGAAAAATAGCCTCTCAATTTGCAGTGTGTTTAGATATTAGGTTATAATTTATTATATACAGAGTGCTTTAGGCAAAATTTAATATTTCTCAACCATAAGATGGGAATAATGATGGTATCTACTGTATCACATAGCTATGAGGCATAAATTAGATGACACTTAGTGTGGTATTCATATTTGAGAGATCACAAAATGATTACTGAGAATGACTCACTATAGAACTTTTCAGTTAACTTAGAATAAATATGCAGCCCGTTGTGCAAGACTGCACAGTGGGTGTCAGTTACCAACTTCCAGTCTCTGCTTTCCTAGGACCTGGAGCAACCAAACTGATCCAGGCTGATCTCCTCTCTTCAGGCAGTCTCAAAGTTGCTGCAGTTCTTCTGTTTGCCATTAGCCAGCTTGTCCCATGCTCTTCTGCACTGCGACAAATTTGGCTTTGCAGTGCTAAGACCTTTGTCTGTTCTTTAACCTGTGATTGTGCTATTAACTCTCCTAGCAGCTTCTAGGGTAGGGAACTCAATCCAACATGCTTTGCTAAGAGTCATCAGCCTGTTGTCTATCAGCTCAGAGTGGCTTTTCTATGTTTCTTTGTTGTCTAGCCTGGGAGCCCCTCCTAACCTTTTTTGTTGGGTTTGGATCCTACTCAATCACTTATGTTCAAAGTGACTTTGAGTATGTAACTTATTTATATCTCACTTTCCTTACTTGCAGAAAAGGGAAGTGGTCACACTCACTGTACATTTGTTCTAGGGACTAAAGAGCTTAGCATATGTAACTGGAGCACAAAGTGGTCTGGCACACAGTACTTCCTGAATACTACAATATCAATACTAGTACCAGCATGGTTTGAGTGTGTCCCTCACAACTTCGTGTGTTGGAAGCTGAGTCCCCAGTGTGGTAGTTAGAGAGGTGATAGAAGCTTTAGGAGGTGTGGCCTGGTCCAAGGGCATTGGGTCATTTTGGGGTGTTCCTCTTAAAGGAATTAATAGAGCTTTGAAAAGACCCTGGAGTTCCCATGGGAAGATTGTTCTGAAGGAGCCACACTGGTTCCTCCTTGCTCTCTGGTTTCCTGTCTTGCCATGTCACCTCTCCCTCTGACATGTACTCCTGCTCTGATGTGATCACCAGAACCAGCAGTGCCATGCTGTCAAACCTCCAACACTGAACTGATGGAAACTTCTTTCTTTATGAAGTAGCCAGCCTCAGGTATTGTGTTCCAGCCACTGTAAAGGGAGTGATTCAGACATCAATGCCATTGTTTTTCTTTCTCTTGGATGCATGCTGTCCTTGATAAGGAGAGTAACATCATCTGCTCCATTCAGTGGGAATTGTTCTTTGTTACTCTGATTGCAAATTAGAATCTACTCTTTCCTTGCTCAATTTTGACCAGTTCTACCACAGCAGCAGCTGGGAGAGTTAATGCTTAACCAACCTTTCGACTGTTGCCTCCATTATGGACACAGCAAATCAACATGTGTCTTTGTCAAACCAGTATGACCTGAGATTTAAAAGCTGAGGCCAAGCTGTCACATTTGATTTTTGAGACTCTTTGAACTTCTGTGCTTCCATGGCCTCTGAAAGTCTATAGAATTTTATAACTCATAGGTATTCTGATTTGTATTTGTAAATAAAATCTAACATTTCAGTGTTTTCTTGTAAAACACTGCTCTGTGTCTCTTGCTGCTGATTTTGAAAACACAGTTGTCTAAGTATGCTCTTCTTTGTTTTCAGATATTCACTTGAGAATTCTGAATAAAAACTAGCGTTCCCTCCCCTCTCTCCCACAGAAAAGTAGAGAGATTCTGGCTCTGTTATGTGAGATGGAGGGCATCGTCTGGGTCTTTGCAGGTCAGGTCAACTGAAAGCCACAGGGATCACACATTCTGGTCACTAAGCCTCTTGAAATATTGGATTAGTTCATTTTCTGTCGCTATAACAAAGTACCCAAGGATGGTGTGTGTGTGTGTGTGTGTGTATGTATAATGTATATATTATATATACATTATATGTGTGTATATATATATATATATAAAGATGTATTCAGCTCACAATTTTGGAGTCAGTGTCAGTATCCAAGATCTGGTGGCCCCATTGGTCTGGTGCCTGTGAGAGCCTATTGACGGGAGTCATGGCAGGAGCACATGCAAGAGGGGTTAGGAGGAGAGACAAGAACCAGTGAGTATAGAGAGACAAGCTTGCTCCTTCATAATAACTCTTTTTTCACGGGAACTAACTGGGGTTCCAGGAGAACTATCTTAATCCCATCTGTGAGCAGTGCTTCCAGACACATAATCACCTTGCAGTAAGCCCCGCCTCCTAAAGATTCTACTACCTTAACACCATCACCACACAGGAGACAAAACTTTCAACACATGAAGTCTTAGAGGACTAACCACATTCAAACCAGAGCATCTTGATTATTTGGTTGTATATATTTTTAAGAAGATTCATTTTACTTATTTGAAAAACAGTGGCATAGACAGAAGGAGAGAGAGACAGAGATCTTCCATCTGCTGGTTCATTCTCCAAATGGCTGCAAGAGCCAGAGCTGGTCCAGTCCAAAGCCAAGAGCTAGGAATTCCATCAGGGTCTTGCACATGGGTGACAGGGGCTCAGGTACTTAAGCAATCTTCTGCTCTTTTCTCAGACACATTAGCAGGGAGCTAGTTTAAAAGTGGAACAGCTGAGATTTGAACCAGTACTCTACTAGGATGCCTGCAATGCAGAAGCCGACTTAACCTGCTGTGCTAAAATGCTGGTCCCTTGGTTACACGTTTGATCAAATGCCTACTTTTCTCTAGTTTTTAAAAAAAATCTGATTTGTATTTAACAAATTTTATTTTTATATATGTGATAGAATGATAGGAGGGGTGGATGAAGAGAGAGAGAGATCTATCTTTCATCTGCTATTTTACTTCCCAAATGCCTGCAGTAGTCAGGGCTGGGTCAGGAGCCTGGAACTCCATCCAGGTCTCCCATGTGGATGAAAGGAACTCAAGTTCTTGAGCTGTCGTTGGCTGCCTGCTGGGAAATGTAGAGAGGAAGCTGATCAGAAGCAGAAGAGCCAGGAATAAAACTGGCGCTCCTGTATGGAACGTGGGTGTCCCAAACGGCAGCCTCATTGTGCCTTACTGCCCTCCCCCTTCTTCCTCCTCTTATTTATGTCCTTTCTTCCTCTCCTCTGGATACTTCACTGTTTATGGTTTTAAAGAAGAGTTTAATGTTTATTATACAAGAGTAGGCTGTGTGGTGCCTTGAGCCTTTTAGAGGAAAGCACAGTATAAATCTAATAAATAAATAATAAATAAGTGGTATAAGCAGGAAGAAAATTATGTGTTTTAGGTGAGTTGTAAAGAACATTGTAAAACCTATAAAATATATTTGTTGGACTAAGAGGCAGGGAAGAAAATGCAATCATCATGCGTACAGAATATTTTTAAGTAGTGAAAAATTCTCATGATTTTTAACCCTTTGTGAGTCTGACTTTATCCTCTGTTTTCTTTCACAGGAGGAATTTCAGAGGCATTTTGTTTACTTTCTTGGTAGGCCATAGAGGAGCTACAAAAATGGCATTTAGGACCCAGGTCTACAGCTCTTACGGGCTTGTAACTCCCAATACTTTCAAGGCTGAATGTTTCCTGTAAAAATCCCACAAATCCTAAGCGAAGTCTACGCTACTCCCTTAATACTTCCTAGTGGGGTCTGTATTTGTGGACGTTAAGGAGACAAAGGGGAAGCTTTATGAGTGCCACTGTGAGCCCTTGATGTTGCACTAGATACCAATATAGTATGTGATTTTGATTTAACTTTGTCTTTATGTTGGCAGAAACTAAGGGTCATCTCTGACTTTGGCCATTTTTTTGTCGCCTTGGCATGTCAAAGGTGGAATCAT
This sequence comes from Oryctolagus cuniculus, assembly GCF_964237555.1. Lineage (NCBI taxonomy): Eukaryota > Metazoa > Chordata > Mammalia > Lagomorpha > Leporidae > Oryctolagus > Oryctolagus cuniculus. The sequence continues at coordinate 17,831,255 of NC_091433.1, forward strand.
ATAGTTAGCAAATCTGTGGTTATTTTTGCCCTACAAACATGAGAGAATGAACAAGGCAGCTATAGTAGCTAGTTTTAGGTCAAGTTTATGGCAACTCTCTACAGGCTATTTCTTCTCTGGCTCTTTCTGAAAGCTCAGCTGTCAATATCAACCTGAGCTAGCAGGATGTTGCATGTATCTGCTATGGATGTCAGCACAGAGGCTGTATTTCTGCAGACCACTTCCTGTCTGCTTTCTCCACTCAGCCTATTTTAGCTGTGTATCTTGGTCCCTCTTTTCTGGTTTCCCTGCACCCTTGGATTAAACATCCTAGATTGGAACTTTCTCTCTTGAAAGCCCTTCATAGTTTTCTAGAACTGGGCTGTCTGCTCGTATCTAGAAAGAAGAAAGCGAAACAGGCTTAAAGCATGGTCATTTATCTCTTGGTGTGTAAGGAAAAAGGAAGAAGAAAAAAGAAGAAAAAATTTACCTGTGAGACCTATCATAGCTTAAACATTAGTATGACAGAAAGCACTCTAATATCTTTCCCTCCATTTCAAATTTGATACTCATAAAAATCTCAAATATGCATTTTTACCATGAAGTTAGTGAAGTAGGCATCATTGAAAAAATACAGGCTTAGGAGTGATATTCAAATTCTCATCAAGGAAAGCACTATCCACACTCACCAGTCAGATGTCAACTGTAAATAGTAGACATAGACTAGACCAGGACCTGCAATGGCCGATCAGAGTGGATGCCCTTAGCAACCACTGGGGCCATGTCTCCATTGCTGATCGACTTTCAGCCTTGAGCTTAGCAGTGGGAAACAACTAGACCATATAAACGTCTGGTTGTGGACTACTAGAGCAGTATTTTTAGAATTACTTCTCTAAGTCTTACATTTCTCACCTGCAAAATTTTCAGTGCTGTTCTCTTTCTCATGCTCTTTCTAAAAAAAATTTATTGGATGAATGTTAGAGACCTTACTTTTATTTATTTATTTTTTTTTACTTATTTGACAGGTAGAGTTACACAGTGAGAGAGAGAGAGAGAGACAGAAAGGGCTTCCTTCCGTTGGTTCACCCCCTAAATGGCTGCTATGGTCGGCGCTGCGCCGATCCAAAGCCAGGAGACAGGAGCTTCCTTCTGGTCTCCCACGCGGGTGCAGGCACCCAAGTACTTGGGCCATCCTCCACTGCCCTCCTGGGCCACAGCAAAGAGCTGGACTGGAAGAAGAGCAACCGGAACTAGAACTCAGTGCCCATATGGGATTCCGGCGCCACAGGCGGAGGATTAGCCAAGTGAGCCAGGGAGCCGGTCCTGGAGACCTTACTTTTATATTTTGTGCTTTTTTGGTTCTGGGTTGATTTCCTCAACCTTTTCTCCTGAATTGCTATACTTCATCTGTGTTGAAAACACAGGTTTATTTTATTTATTTTAAAGGCAGAGTTACAGAGAGAGAGAGAGACAGAGAGGGGCAGAAGCAGAGAGAGAGAGAGGGAAGGAGGGAGGGAGACAGAGGGAGAATCTTCCAGCCACTGGTTCACTTTCCAAATGGCCAAATAGCCAGGAGCCCAGAGCTTCTTCCAGATCTCATGTGGATGGCAGGGGCCCAAACACTTGGACCATCTTCCACTGCTTTCCTTGGCTCATAAGCAGGGAGTTGGAGTAGGAGCAGGGCAGCTGGGACTCCACCTGGTACCCAGAGGGATGCTGGCATTGCAGGTGGCAGCTTATCCACTGCACCTGATGCTAGCCCCATAGGCCTTTTAACAACAAGGAAATACTATCATTTGTGATGACACGGATGGTAGTAGAAAGCATTATGCTAAGTGAAACAAGTCAGGCACGGAAACAAATCATCCTGGTTCTCTTTTTTTTTTTTTTTTTTTTTTTTTTTTTTTTGACAGGCAGAGTTAGACAGTGAGAGAGACAGAGAGAAAGGTTTTCCTTCCGTTGGTTCACTCCCCAAGTGGCCACTACAGCTGGCGCGTTGTGCCGATCTGAAGCCAGGAGCCAGGTGCTTCTCCTGGTCTCCCATGCAGGTGCAGTGCCCAAGGACCTGGGCCATCCTCCACTGCACTCCCGGGCCACAGCAGAGAGCTGGACTGGAAGAGGGGCAACCGGGACAGAATCTGGCACCCCGACCGGGACTAGAACCCGGGGTGCTGGCACCACAGGTGGAGGATTAGCCTAGTGAGCCGTGGCACTGGCCCTTGGTTCTCACTTGTAAGAGAGCCATGATCACTGCTATGGTCTCGTGATTCATGTCCTGGAGGCTCAGTCCCCAGTGTAATGGTGTTGGGAGCTGGTGAAGACTGCAAGAGGTGAACCCTCCTGGGAGGTGATTTGGTCACTGGGGGCTGGGACCAGCCTCAGGAGGAATTAGGGCTCACGTCTTGGGAGTAGATTGGGTGTCCAGGGACCAGATTGGTGAGCCCAAGAGAAGGTGTTACAAGGTGGGCTTGGCTTTGTCAGGCTGGCTCTTTTGCTTCCTCTCTTGTCCTGTGATCTGTCTTACATGTGCTTCCACCTTTTGACACCATCTGCCATGTTTTGAATTATCCAAAGGCCTTTACTGGAGACCAGCCAAATGGAACTGCTCAATATTAGACCTTAGGTCTCCAAAGCTGTGTGCTAAATAAAGTTTTCTTTGTGACTTACTTTCTTTTGCTATGTGAAGACACAGCAAGATGGTGGTTGCTGATAATCGAGGAAGGAGCCCTCACCAGAATCTGACCTTTTGACACCCTAATCCCAGATTTCCAGCCTCCAGAACTGTGAGAAATCAATGTCTGTTGTTTACAAGCCACCTGTTTTATGGTCTTTTGTTATAGCCACTGGAACAGGCTAGGAGAATGAGTAACTGTGGAATTAATGGAATTTCATATAGTGTAAAAAGACGAAGTACAGGATCCAGACTGTGTGAGAAAAGTCATAGTGGAGAGGTCTCTTGGGATCCAGAGACACCACATAGCTAGGCTTCTGCTTCTGGTGTCAGCAGCTCCAGGCCATTTGCATTTTTCACAATTTCTTTTCTCCATCTACTTAAAAATATTTTTCATTTTCTATATATTTCAGAGGGAAAGAGAGAATTCCTGCCTTTTGGTTCCCTCTCCAATTATCTACAATAGCTGTGGAAAATCTCTTTGTCTCTCCCTCTCTGTGTAGCTCTGCCTTTCAAATAAATAAATAAAATTTTTTTCCTGTCTTCTATCATTTATATAAAGTGAACAAATTCCATGTATTTCATATATTCAGTTTTCAGAACATAATGATACTTCCATCCCACCCTCCCTCCCTTCCTTATTCCCACCTCCCCCCCACCCAACTGTCTTATTTTTCTTTCAATTTTTGGAATGACATACTTTCAATTTACTTGATAATTATAAGCATGACCCTCCACTAAATAAAGAACTCATCAAGTAGTAAGTAGAAAAACACTGTTCCTCAGGAGTGTTCACAAGGGCTATAAACCATTACTAAATCAAAATGTCAATTTCGCTCATGTCCATTACATGTTTTTGGTACTCTGTATATTACCACAAATCAGGGAAAATATATGATATTTGTCTTTTTGGGACTGGCTGAAATCTTAAATAAAGACCATTTGCTTTTTTTGGATGACTGTGTGCCAACATCATACTGGGGAATTCAAAGCGGCAATGGTGCTGTTGCTTTCTGGGCCTTCCCATGTGGTGTGGGTTGCTTTGCAGCTGAAGTCACACTGGTGCACGAAGCTAAGTGATTCGTTACTCAATACTGGGAGCCAGACATTTGACCTGGTGGGAAGGAGCCAGTTGGGCCACCTGCATCCGCCATCAGACTACCTGGGTTTGAGTGCTGGCTCTGCTCCCACTTTCTTCTTCCTACCAGTTCAGACCCTCAGGTTCCTGCCACTCATGTGGGAGACCTGGATTGCATTCCTGGCTTCTGCTTTTAGCGCAGCCATGTTTATTATGGACTTATCTGGGGAGTGAACCAGTAGATAGGAACCCTCTGTCTCTCAAATTAAAAATTAAAAAAAAAAAATCGGCTATCACAGAAAAGCCAAGCCATAAACACAGAACTCGTGGCAGATGCTTCTTCTTTCTCCTTCCTTTATTTAAGCAATTAGCTTTTTCCTTCTCTCTCCTCCTACAGCTCTCGTCTCCACCACTTGTCATTGTCTCCTTTCCTTTTGTTCTGGAACTTCTCATCTATGTCTTTTCTTCTTTAAGCCTCCTTCCCTCCTACTCATGCTCCTCCAGTCGCTCCTGCACCTTGCTGCTAGGTGGCCTTTTCCGCTCTGACCACAGTCTTCCTCTGCCTGAGAGAGAGAGTAAGAGCTGAGAAATAGACCTGGCTTTGAGCTCTGATGTCACCACTTTCCAGTCTGGTGATCTTGGCAGCAATCTCAGCACATTGTAGGCCTTGGTTCCTTCATTTGTAGGATGGGAACAGTAACAGTGCTCTTCTCAGGGTTGTTGTAAGTATTAAAAATGCTTACACATAGCAAACGCTGGGAATGGTGCATAGTAAACCGTAAATGTTCAGTGAAGTCTCACAATTATTTAAAAGATTTTCATATCTTCTTACCACCTACAGGATGATTTCTGGACCTCTCATGCGACAGGAAAATTTGTAATTTCATGTCTAATTGCATTTCCAGTTCCATCTACTGCTTTTTTCTCAATTTGTGTCTTATTCCTTGACCAAAAGGAAGCACATGTACTTCTTTATATTCTATGGTTTTCAGGTCTGTCTCTGCACATGCTGTTCTCTTTGCTTAAATGCACACCTGACTATGGACACAAACAGAGAGCAGCAGAGGACAAAGACGCCAGCTTCCTAATGTCCAGGATGGGGCTGCTTCTACTCAAGCTCACTGCCTCTTTGATCTTTTTTTTTTTTTTTTTAATATTTATTTGTTTACCTGAAAGTCAGAGTTATAAAGAGAGAAGGAGAGGCAGAGAGAGAGAGTGATCTTCCATCCACTGATTCACTCCCTAGATGGCCGCAATGGCCGGAACGGTGCTGATCCGAAGCCAGGAGCCAGGAGCTTCTTCCAGGTCTTCCACGGGGGTGCAAGTGCCCAAGGACTTGGGCCATCTTGTACTGCTTTCGCAGGCCATAGCAGAGAGCTGGATCGGAAGTGGAGCAGCCGAGACTCGAAGTGGCATCCATATGTGATGCCGGCACTGCAGGCGGCGGCTTCACCCGCTACACCACAGTGCCGGCCCCCTCTTTGATCTTTAATCTCTATGCTATTCTTCCAAGTGTGTTGCTGTGCATTTGGTAGTGGTAGTGAGGGGCTGAGTGTTCATGGTGCAAAGGGAATCCTCCCCCACCAAGAAAGTGTCCAGCACATGTGAACAATCGATTCTGGTAGTAAGTACTTGAAATGGCATGGATCATATGCCTCTTTACCTGGGAAATGTTTGAAGTAACTCCCTTGTCTACAGATGACAAATTCCATGAGAAGTGTTGCTACAAAGTTGTTGCTTTCTGTCTGTATTTTTGAAGGTGTGAGTGGTTTCCATGGGCAGCAGCACATTGCTGTTGTTTTCCTGTTACTATACTGGGTGACCCTTTTTCTTGGGGTGCCCTAAACAAGCTGAACAGATCTATTTTGGCTTTAGATCTTTTTCAAGGTGTCTGCTCTTCCTTTCATTAGTGTGGATAATCAGAGTTTGATTGTAAAGTATGCCCAGGCCAAATACAAGGGCTTTTAAAATTGTCTGCTGTTTTAGATTATCCAGGCCACTGATCCCTCTTTCTTAGCATGGATAATTGAGAGTGGACTGGGCTGAAGAATGCTAAGCAGAACCAATTGACAAAATAAATGAGATTTAAAAAATCCTTTACATTTTAATAATAGAATAAAAGTTGATTTTATTTTAATCTGAAAGAACTTTTTAAAATTTTGAATCTGTAAATATATTTCATTTTAAATTGCAACAAGAAAATATTTCCTATGATGCACCCATTTAAAATGTATCTAATGTATATCAGTTACAATGTGCGCTTAAAAGAGTTAGGGGAAAATTGAAAATAGAGAGGAGGTCAGAGAGTTCCAGATTCAATGTCAAATCTTACAACCCCATTTATGTTCCAACTAGATGACAAAGAGGCGGTGGGAGCCACTTGGGATTCTGAGAATCTCTCTCGTACAAGGGGAGACTACAGCATTTTGTTCTTAGTGAACACTAATCCTTGAGAGAAGGGTGTTTTTGAATGAATACTAACAGGATCCTGATTCCTGGGAATGTCTGACCTCATTCACTTCTCATTCTTGCCCTTTCATTTTCCCCGTGCCCCCTTGGCCGGCAGAAATGTACTTGCCTACCTCTCGATGGAGAATTTAGAGGACATTTTCCCAAAGGAACAATTGTGTAAATAGTGGGGTAGGGTAGGAGTCACTGCATAGCTTTCAGGTAGGCACTGAGATAAATAGATTTCAGGGTCAGCCTGGGAATTTGGAGTATCATGCAAGAGATGATGGTGGGTTTCTGGGCAGGTGACACACAAGCAATGTTTTTGAAACATTACCCAGTTTTACATTGGGAATTGTCAAGATAAGGCTTAATGTCTCCCACAACACTTAGGAATAATCATTTAAATATAGGCTTTGAGACTTGGGGAAAAAAGTGTATTATTTACTCTAAAGAAAATAATCTTCCTTGGAGTCATTGTAGTCCATCATACAGATGCATACTTGGGGATCTTTGAAAAAGCAACCTTTTCTCTTGATGGTCCATTACTTTGTGCATCTTAGAAGCTATTACCCAGGATTAGATTGCAGGCACAGGGTAGAGAGGCCCATCAGCTGTTCAATAACAGAGTGTGGGGCACCAAGCTCTTTCACAGGATGAACTATTACCAAGAGGCTTTGTTCTTCACCTCTTATTGTTTGAGTGAAGAGCAGGATATGGTGATGGAACTGATTGGGATTACAGTGTGTTCTTTCATGGCCCATTGTGCCGAGAACTTGGCAAATGTGGGAAAATGATGAAGAGATAACGGAGGGGTTCTCAGGATGTTATACAGCTGAAGGCAGATATCTTTAGAGAATACTGTTTGTTCTCTCACCACAGCTCAAATAAAGACCACACACCATCCTACCAAATCTCTGATAAGGTTGGCTTTGTTGATGACTGATGACTGATTTTTAGAGAAATTTTTCAAGAAGATCCAGAAAAGTCCCCATCTTGTATTTAGAGACCTGGATTTTCTAGCAGAGCATGAATAATTAAATTAAATTGAATGAATATTTATTTGAATTACTGCTGAGTACCAATTTCTTTATTCCAATTAGCATTGATCAACCATGGGTTTTATAGCCTGGGGCTATGAAGGTGAATAAAATGATCACTTATAACCAGTAGTCTATGGGGGACAGAAGCATATACCTGAATATGATATGAGTTGACAAATCCAACAGCCAAGAAAACAAAATCTTGTAGGAGCAAAGGTGGGAGGAGAGGAGATGCAAGAATAAAGGCTATGTAGGAGATTAGTTGAGGAATCTAAGTTGGGTTTTTGGGAAAAATGCTTTTGTTTTGTTTTCAGGGAAAGACACAAGAAAGGGTATATAAGCCAACCACATATTTTGAGTGAAGGGACAAAAGTATGACAACTTATGTTATAATTGTAGAATGAGGTAGTCATGTCAAATTAAGGAGGCAAATGATATAGGATTCTAAGACAGTTATCCCTTCTTATTCATGGAAGACTGATTCCAAGACTTCCCAGGGGTATTCAAGACTTATATATAAAATTAATTTCCCACATTTGCATATAACCCCACACAGTCTCTTGTATATGTTATCTTTAGATTTACTTATATTACCTAACACTATTAAATACTTACTGTACTATATTGTTTAGGGAATAACATCCAGAAAGGAAAAAGTATGTAGATGTTTAGTATATATAAACATAATTTAAAAAATTTAATCTGGTTGGTTTAACCCTTAGATGCAGAGCTCATGGATACAGAAGGCCAACTATACTTTAGAATGTATTAGAATCACTTGGCATTTTTGTTAAAATGTAGATTTGAGATCTCATATGTGACTCTATGATGATAATATTTATAGGGGGGTGCAGAAGTTGAGTTCTTGCAAATACCCCAGCAGCTAGCTTATGCTTTGATAGAGCCTGCCTTAAGCTATTGCTTTGTGATGATAGGTTGGATGGCAGGTTCTGAATCTAGAAAGGTGGAATATGTCCATAAACATAGAGTACAAGGATAAGTATCTGGTCTTTGGATCATGTGCATTAGATATGCGGTAACTTTAAAATATTCTTAAATAAAGGGAATAATACAATAAGGTCTAGATGTTAGAGTTTGGACTGTGGTATGGAGAATGACTAGAAGGAAAGACATATAGAATCTAGGGACCAGTTGTGAGGTTATAGCAGTTGATGAAGCAGATGACGATGAAGAGCTTAATTGGGGTGGGAGAGACAGCCTGGGGAAAACAACTAGAGGGATATCATTGAGGGGATACCAAAAGGACATATTTATGAATGCAATGTATGACCTGAAGGAAACAAGAAGAAGAGTCAGGAGACTCTTGTGATTGTAGTTTAGGTGGCCAGCTGCCTGGCTAGCAATGCTAAGAACAGAAGTAAAGCATCCTAGTGAAGGAGAAGCCTTGGGGACTCTGGGGCAGAAGCATAACAGGTTCATTCTGGGTATGAGATTCGCATGGGATATTTACAGGAGATGTCTGGGAGGCAGCAGAAAATGCAGATCTGCATTTCAGGCCGGATTGGCTTAAAGTCACCAGTGTAGAGCTGATGACTAACATCAGAATGGAAAGAGGGTGCTAGTGTATGGTGCTGAGGGAAACAAGAAGAGTGAAGATTAGTGAGGTTGCATGTCTGGATTAAGTTCAGTTTTCTAGAAGAGTTCAAAAGAATCAGAAGGAGCCCATATGGAACTGACATTCTTACTGAACTTTGGGATGAGTAGTAAAATTTCAGAAAGCTGGGTTTTTCAGTGGTTTTTACATGTATTTTAATGCAGCAGAAATCAGGTTTTCAAGGAAATCTCATACTGGTTTCTAATAAATAAAAGCTACAGAGAGAGCTTTTCTGAATGGAAGAGAAGGCAGGGAGAATCTGTGCTTATCCACTCAGCATCCCATTCTTCATTGCTTCTTCTCCATTCTTTGTTCCTTTTCAGGAGACATAATTTTTGAAACACTTACATACTTTCATAATTGTATAGGGTCTGGAGAGATTGACATAATCAATACTGCACAGCTCATTAGTGACAGAGGGGAATGTGTGGATGTGACAAAGCTCCACAAGAAACACAGCACAAGCATGGAACTTACAGCATCGTGAATGGGGTAGATAATATGAAGTTTCAAAGGATGGAGGTGATACTTGGAAGAGTTATTATATTTGGGAAAGGAGTTCCCCATGTGGAAGATTTTGATGAGTTAAGAAAATGCTTAGAGGTTTAGTTTCTAAACCATTTAAAAAATTAGAGGTAAAGGTTTTTACTGAGTTGGGGAGAGAAAGTAGAGCATTCCAATGTTTACAAAGTTGAGACCTTTGATAAATGTTTTGCCATACAATTACAGCTCAGAACCCATCTAAACTCCAATAGCGGGGGAAGGGTCATAGTGGAATCGCTGAGTCAGAGTGGAGCGCGAGTAGCTGTCTTTTGCAGGTACTAGGGGCTTGGATACATAGCATGTTTGAGGAGTGGTGTTTGGTATTGTGTCAAAGTATCATTGCATATGTTAGAACGCATATTTCTTTAGGAGGTCTCTTTTGAGGGTTGCTGATGAAACACCCCACTTTGTGCCGCCAATTGGCAGATGGTAGAAATCATTTGTAGCTACTCCAATAATGTTTAACATGAAGAGCCCAGAAAACTCAGCAATCCGGGAGTTGCCTTGAGACACTGGCAGAAATCTGCCAAGACTGAAGACTGACCCAGCAGTTCCTGGGGGACCTTAAAGAAAAAGAAAGTCAGTTCATTTCTGAATCAAAAGAACCTCAAATTATTCCAAATGGCATTGCTGCCATCAAAGTTCTATTCTTGAATCAGAAAACTGCTACAAGTTCCAAGCAAATGTTCTTAGAAAGATGCTTATCGGGCATAAATCTTTTTAAGTGCATTTCATTGTACCAGTTGTTTCACTTAGAAAAGCCTATCGGTTTGTTATTAAGTAGTCTATTTAATAGTGTCAATAAATCTTAAAATTGGAGCCTGGGTATTGTTATTTTAGGTGTTTTAATGGTTCTATTGTCTAGTTATTTGGCATTGACTCATTTGCTTGACCTTTGTTTGTTTTAATGGCCTGGAAAAATCCTTCCAAAAGTATACAGATTGGATGAAGTGCCCTTTCAAATATGTGACACAAATCTGGAAAGTACTTCATTAGAATATATTAACTAGCAGGATTTGAATGATTGGATCAAGTCCACACAACCAATGTGAATTGGATAACTGCAAGTTTTAGAGTAATTAAACAGTTCAATGAAAAATTCTATTTCCTGCAAAAAATGGCTTTTTACATTTATTAGATTGAATTAATTACTATATAATAGATATATAGAAAAAGACCTGGAAGACTATTATGTGAAATATAGAGAAGTAATAGTGGTTATTGTTGTCAGTGCTTCTATTTGCTACTTGGATAGGAAAATAAAAAATTCAAATCCAATAAGGATGTGTTTTGTTTTTGTTACTTAACCTCTTTAAGACATATCTCTAAGGTGAGTAACATCTACCTTTTGGAGTTTATTGGCAATATAATATGGAATAATTTAGGCAACCTCTTAGCACAGAGCCTCACATTTGAAAAACTCAATGATAATTCTCACTATCATAATTTCCTTCACAACCATCAATATCACCATCACTATCATCATTATCATCATTATCATCATCACTTTTATCATCATTGCCAACTGGAGGTGTGTTAGTTGGATCTTCTATTGAGCATGAAGAAAGCTTGTTGGAGGAAATCCCAAGATAGAAAATGGGGAGGGAGCCAGAGGGGCTGGACTGTATATCTGACAAATGAAGACAGAAGGAAAGAAAGCAACTTTGAATGAGCCATTCGGACTTCAGTTCAGAAAGAAGTTGAACAAGGTCTTCTGGGGGTCCTTGATCCAAGTCACCTGTCAGAAGTGTCCTGCATCTTCCAGGAAAAGGTCTGTCTTTGTAGCCCTGCCACACTCAGCTCTGGCTTGGAACAGCCCAGCGAAGTGTGGCCTTTGCGGAAACTCTGATGGACCTTCAGGGCTCCTGGCTGTGATCCTCCATCCAGTCTACTCCCTGAGGTTGGGGGTTTGTGCAACATGGGTTTACGATGGTCACAGACAGAACTGTGGGTGGCGTGATAAGTCTTCCCATTGCACTTGGTATTTTATTAATTATCTATATTCAATGTACATAATTTAACATTTGGGGAAAGAGGTAAAATAAAATAAGGTATTTCTTATTGCTTTTGTATCACGGACTGTGAAACTTGTCCAAATCTCACTGGAATTGCCCAATTTTTCCTTTTGCTTGGATATTGTCGTATGGTTTTGCTGTTACTTCAATTGGTCCTTTCCATGAAAAGTTTTCTTTTTGCTCCAACTTTAATTTCTATTTAGAGACCTGATTTGATTAGAGTGTGAAAGTTTAAGTGTTTGTAACAGAATTCAATTAAAATAGGTCATTCTTGGGGCTCAGAAAATGGTAACTGGCCTTGGGCAAATTGGAACAAAAGTTATAAAATTCAATTGGATGCATCACAACATTTAACATCTTTAAGGAAGACATTTTGCCTAATAGATTCAATTTAGAAATATTTAGTGTAGGTCATCCGCTTAAGCACCTAAAAATGTGTTTGTTTGTTTGTTTCTCCCTTTAGTTATAACTAGGATCAGGACACCTGGACTCTGATCTACAAAATAAACAATTTGTGTTGGGACCTTGAAGAAAGTCAATTAGTTTCTGTGACTTTACCAGTAGGTTAAAAAGGAGATTATAATATTGGTGAATAATGTGCTTAGCGATGTTTGCATAAAAGATGCTTTGTCATTGTAAAGTATTATTGAATATTTATGGTCTACCACACTGAGCCAAATGGCCCAGAGGAAAAAACAGTCAGATTTATGTAAACCTTGTTCAGTGTCCCAGATACTTCAGGATGGGTGCTCTCTATATGAATGAATAAATAAATGGTCTAAATGTTATTTTAAATTTTGAAGGTACATCAATATTATCTGGGGTGTTAGCCAATGTGCCTGACCTATGACATTGAAATGTAATATCTGCCTCTGGGTAACTATTTCAATCTCATAAATATTTTTTCAAGTCAGAGGCATTGATAGCAAGTAATGTTTTCTTAGAGTTTTGTGCCTGCAAACAAAGGTAAATTATATCTTTACCTAAAACCTACAGGAAATGATTGTCTCTCATTCACCAGGTGGCTTTGAGAATTTCCAGGCTAAACTGCATATCTTATACACCTTTTTCCCCTCTCTCTCTTTTTAAAAATATTTTTCATAGTTTTCTATCAGTTTATTTTGTAAACCTGAGCTTCAGAGAAATAGTAATAAATAAATTAGCCATGAACACTGTTCAAGGATTTAATGGATCTACCTGGGCCATGCAATGCAGATGTCTTGGAATGTAAACAGGTGATTGGGGATGAGGCACAGAAGCAATTTGTTTGGATTGGGTCACTGCTTAATCCAAATGGGTTCAGCAAAAGAATTCATGAAATGTGACAGTGGGCTGTGACATTTGAGATTCCCCCATCTCTTCTCATTAACTATTTCAAAGGTAACAAAAACAAACAGGATATGCAGATCGCAAGAGGCCCCTTCTGTCCACCACACACCTATCTGTGGGGAATGGATGGCTCTGGTCCCCTCGGACAATGGGGTATGACAATTATATTTCAAGTTGGGCTATTAATTTCTCTCATGCATTGATTCTGGGCAGCAGGTTTCCAAAAGATGAAATGTATGCCAGAGTTCCCTTATAAACATAGTCTGTCTGTAAATGCATTTGGATTTATGGCACAGATCTAAATAAATTACAAGTCAAATGAGATATTTGAACACATTGAAATCACCTGAAGAAAAGCTTGCCACCCTGACAAGGATAGAACAAACAACAATAACAATTGCCTGTTTTTTTCTTTTAACAGCTGCTATTTGCCAGTCACTATGCCAGACATTTTATATACATTCTTGCAAAAATTTTGCAAGGTGGATATAATTATTCCCTTTCTACAGAGAACACAGACTCAAAGAAGCTAAGTTGTCCCAGATGAATTAATGTGTGGGAGTGGTAGAATTTTTTCCTAATTATTGGAGAAAAAAAAATCACCTCACATTCTTGCTTCAGCAAGTCTGGAATTCTGGCCTCATTAGGTGGTGGGTTCAGAATTCTTCAGGATGCTAATATCTGGATGTGACCCGTCTCTCTTCAGTTCTTCTCACTTGTTGGGAAATGGGAATTAGGATTTTACCACCAGAGTTAGGCCTCCTATCCAGAGCATTGTAGTGCTCCATGAATAGTTGTTGAAATGATAAAAGAATGATCCAGCTGCCTTAGAAGCCTGTGAGTTTCCTTAGACATAAAAGTGGACCAAGAACACACTTTCATGAATTCTAAATTTATATAGGCATTCTAGAAAACATGCATCAAAATGGAATTATTTAAAATAAGACGCTCATATTTAACTGACAACTAGAATCAGTCTACCTACCCAATTCAAGAAATAGATTCTGGAAGTCAGTTTTTGGGTTTAATTTGTATTGTACAAAGAAAATCTGTGTTTTTGACTGATAAGCAAGCAGTGGGAATTGAGCTAGTGCTTATAAAAGTCTATAGTTGATTGGCTTTTGGAATCATGCCAGGAAAATTCCCAGGAGTTGAGATTTCTCTGGGAGGGGGTATTTCATGTTTCATATGAGGCCACTAAGAAGTGATGGATCAATAGCACTTTGTAATTTCCATGTAGCCTAGAAATGCAAGGGTTAAAGGACTTAGGTACTTCTTTGGATGTAGGGCACATTTTGCATTTTAAATATTGCCGTTTGATCCCTTGTCCCATGGTTATGTAATAAGAGAATATTATTTAAGGGAAACAGAAAAAAGGGCCTCTGAGAAAAAATGTCGCTGCCCTTGTGGACAGCTTTTCTGGTGCATTTTGTCCAAGAGCCATTCCTCCTGCCTAGAGGCAGTGGGACAGGATGGACACATTTTTCAAGGTGCTGAGAGGTCAGTGGGATGACTGAAGAGAAGCAGCTGAGGAGACACAGGGATATGTGGGCCCAGTTCACTGGGCACAGCAGCAGGCCTGGTGGTCACAGGCCTGGAGAGCCCCTGCAGCCAGGGCATTGGCTGGTCCAGAGAGGGAGACCAGTACTGTGATCCTTGGAGAGTGCAGGTTCCTCAGATGATGTGTTTCTTTGGGATTTTTCCTAAGAGGAGGCAGCCATGAGAAGGCACAGCAGGTACAAAAGATGCTTATAATGACTGCAATTATACAGCTTTCCAAGGAGTTGGTTTTGAGTGCATCAACTCCATGTATTCAATGAATGTTCTCAACAACTCTGCTAAGTAGGAAGATGGCTATTATTCTCATTTTATTGATGATGAAATGGAGGCACACACAAGTTGGTGAAAAGTCGTGGTGATAGTAAGCCATAGAAACAAGTTAATTATAGAAAATATTAATGAACAGACTATAAAGTAATGATTAAAATAGGCCTTGGGGTGAGCATCTGACATAGCAGATAAGATGCCCACATCTGATTTCAGAGTCTCCAGGTTCAAGTCCTGGCTCTGTCACTCTAGCTTCCTGCTAATGCACACCCTGGGAGGCAGTAGGTGATGGCACCTCAAGGAATTGGGTGTCTGCCTCCCATGCTAGAGACCTGGATTGAGTTGTGGGCTCCTGATTTTGAGCCTGGTCAGCCCAGGCTGTTGCAGGCATTTGTTATTGAAACAGTGGATGCAAGATCTCTGTGTTTTCTCTCTCTTTCCTTCTCTCTCCCTGTCTGCCTTTCAAGTAAATAAGTTTAAAAAGACTTTTACAAAGATAAGGCTTTTCTGGTTACACAGAGCTTACAATTTTAGTTCCAGGAATTGCTAGCTCTTAAGGCCTTCTCCAAATTCTTGACTTAAGGAAACTTAAGATTCCTCATATCTAAATGGAAGGTGTTAAAAGCAGTAGTGTAGGCACATAAAGTGCCCAGCAGAGTGCCTACCCCATTATCAGGGCTCAGTACTTGATAGCTGCTGGTTTTACGATTTTTTTTTCAGCTGTACCATTCCTTTCTTCCAGTTGGGGCTCAGATGAGCACAGTGGGGATGGAAGCCAAGGCCAGAGCAGAGTAATGCCAAGCTTGCATGATGGCAAGAGCGGAGTTTTTTCTCATAAAGACAGAGGAAAGCATCTTTCACCAGATCCTACGATCCAATGCGTGCATGGCTGCACGTGGGGAGTTAACTAAGAGAGGAAAGAATAATTGCAGTAGAACAGCAGAAGCAAAAGCAGGTAAGACTGAAGCAAGAGAAGAGGGAGTGTGAGAAGACTTTGTGGCTGAAGAGATTAGGCTCTGTAGAAAATAATCATGGCAAGTGCAGGGTTGGATTCCAGTGGGTCAAGTCCCAGAAGCAGGGTTGAAGTTTCTCCTCCCCCTGCTTCCTCCAATAGGGGTTTATTACCTCCCTGAGTTGCCACATCAGGAGTTACATTATAATCCCATTCTGTTATAGATAACACCTGTGCATACGACAAGTAGGGGTCTCAGGGAACTCTCATGGAGGCAACTTTGATGTTGTTGCCCATGGTAGCTCCTTTCTCCCCATTTAGAAGAAAACAGCAGAGGGATCTATTTTACTGGCAGCCTCAAGTCCTGTTGTGCACTGAATATTTTCTATTTGCTTGCCCAGCTGCATTCTCTCCTTTTACCTGTCCTGGGCCCTGGGAAGCCAACCTGTGGGAATGGCATCAATGGATTCTCTTGTCCTTTATCTTCTCTTGGCCTTGATCAAGGGGGAAAGCATTAGCAAGAGCTGCGAGGGTAGAGTGGGAGGAGGGAGACACCAGTTACTCTCCCAGTTTCCTTCCTGCTGTGTGGCCAGGGGATTGCCCACATCCCTCTGCTAAAGGCCTGCTCTCCTGCCAAGTGGTCCTCAGCGAACTGCTACTCCCTGTGGGTTTTGGAAACCAGTTCTGCCCCTGGGCCCTTCATGTGCAGTAATTGCTTCCCGCTGCTGCAAACCCTGAAGTACCACCATCCTTTGTTGCTTTACCCAAACCCTGCTCACACTGCTTTAAGTAGTCTTTTTATGAAACTCTCCTAAATTACCCGAGTTTGAGTGCCATCTGCTTCCTGCTGGGACCCTGGCTGATACATATGGGCACTTTAGGTTGCAAAACACAGTCTCATTTTGGTATTTAGAAAATCAAACCATGAGATAGTTAAAATTTGAAATCGGCTTTAGGGTTAAATTTTCCTTGGCTCTATTGTAGGAGGCCGTGAGGCCATCTTTCTTTCCCTGCTTCTTTATTCTGGTGTTGATCATGGCTTCAGACCTGTTGACGTCAAAGTAACAGCAACAGCAAATTCTTTGAGGAGCTTCACACTCTGATTTTGGCAGGTTCTTTTTCTGCTGGCCATCTTTTGTGTCCCTTTGCTTGGGAGGATCCTAGTGTCTCAGCTGCAGGTGATGCTGTGTCCTGCAGCTCATCACTTCCACTGTCCCCAGGAATCCAGACATTTACCTTCAGTCTGGTAAAGTCTACAGGGGGCTGAACAATGGCTCTGAGTCCTAACCCCTAATACGTGTGAATGTGACCTTATTTGGAAATAGGATTTTTACAGATTAAAGTAAGTTAAGGACTTTGAAATGAAATCATCCTCGATTTAGGTTGGGCCCTAAATCCCATGATAAATGTCCTTGTAACAGACACAGAAGGTGAAGACACAAAGGGGAACGACAGGTGACTATGGAGGCAGGGAACAGAGCGATGGATCTACAAGAGAAGGGACGTTAAGAATTGCTGGCAGCCAACAGCAGCTAGGAGAGAGGCCTGAAATGAATTCTTACAAAAGAACCAACCCTCCCAACACCTTGATTAAGGACCTTTGGATGGTAGGACCGTGTGAGAATAAATTTCTGTTTTAAGCTATGGAGTTTGTTGTAATTTGTTACAGCATCCCCAGAAAGCTAATACAAAATCCACCTGCCCTAAACATCCTTGGCCAGGTGCTATAACAGCACCACACCTGCTCCCGCACCTCTGCCCTCTTGTTGTATCCATGGGAAACACAAGTGTGTCATTTTTTCAGTGTCTGGTGGGGGGGTTGGGGGTGGGGGAATGGGGGGTTGGGGGGTTGGGGGGTTGGTTTTCTCACCCAGCTATAGCTTTGTTTGGCTTTTTTCCTTTGCTTCTTTCCTCTTCTTTTTCTCTTGGGTTCTAGATTCACTTAGTAGAAGACAAGACCCTGATTTCTCATATCCCTTTGGCTGCAGGGGACACATCATACCTCTGAGTTGCTCACATGAGTGCTGTGTTAGGCTGCTGGGCTGCCGGGGGACGGGACCACAGACTGGCAACTGCAGCTTATTTTCTCACCTTCCTGGAGGCTGGAAGTCCAAGCTTGAGGTGTTGGCAGCTTTGTTTTCTCCTGAGGCCTCACTGCGTGGCTTGCCAACGGCTGCCTTCTCACTGTCCTTAGATACTCTTTTGTCTTTGCAGGCATCTCTGGTATCTCTTCCTCTACTTGTACGGACACCTATCTTATTCTTTTACAGCCTCATTCCAAAAGCCCCTGTTTAGCTTAATTACTTCTTCAGAAGTACCTTATGTGAATGTAGTCGCATTCCAAGAACTGGGGGGTAGGGCTGCAATATGTGAATTTTGAAATCAGAGAATGCTGTCTGCAACAAGTGTCTTCCAGGTGGGTAATCATCTTCCAGCTCCTTCGAGGCATGGGGGACTCAAACCACACAGCCAGTTCTCTCCTTCAAGGAGAGTGTGTCTGGAAAATTCTCATTAATCCCCACTCCGCTGGCATACTGACACCCTTGATGAGGATGAGAGTGAGGGGTTGTGACCTTGGTCTTGGGATGATGATTTGAGTATGATTTGGTCTGCACCCAAAACTCTATTTTTATCTTGTTGCTGTTGTTGATGTTGCATTTTGTCATCTACTACATGTATCATATTAGTAGTATATATTAATATACTGTATATATTAGTATATGAGTAGTAAGTTATATATATATGTACTTCCACATTATTTAGTGTTTCTTAGAATTAGTCACTTTAGTGTTGTTTTTATTTAATTTCAATCCAATTTTCAAAATCTCAGTTTCATACCCCATTTAAAAACTGTTATGTAGAGGTTTACCAAGGAGTGAAGGAATGAAAATAAAAGAATGGGCAAAGTTATTCAGTCATTGGGTCTTTTTGACTCTTCCAGGCTACTAGTTACTTAAATAATCTCAGAATGCAATACATATTTATGTCAACTTGATCAATTTTGCTGACAGATTTTTTAAAAGAAGAAATTTCTCAACACATTTTGCATCTAACTCTGTGTATAGAAGAGGTGGTGTGTGTGTGTGTGTGTGTGTATGTGTGTGTCCTGGGCAGCTTGAAGGGAAAAGTCAGGTCTTAAATGAATAGATAATCCATCAAGGGATGGCTTCCCCAATGTGGGAGAAGAGTTTGGACGGCTGTGTTTCAGGAAGGAGCTATGTAGAATTGTCTAATTTCACAGATGTTCACCTGAACCTGGAAGAAATAAGCTTAGTGACAAAACGGAATTGAGCTCTGTGCATCTGTGAAGTTCCACAGTGACACAAAAGCAACCTTGACTGGGCTTGAGTCTTTCAGCCTGGGAACGTGATTTACCTCTCAAGACTGGAGGTGCAGGTCTCAGGAGAACTGGACAACTTTATTTCTTAGCCGAGAGGTCTTGAGAGAAAGTCGATTGTCTGGGGCCACTCCTGAAGTGAAGATCCTTGTGCTGCTGGGTTGATGGTTGCTGTTGCTGCACGGATGCAATGGTCCAGCGGAAACAACTATTTTCTGTGCAGAGATTTCTAAAGAATTTCACATTAGATGCTTCAATTTAGAAACATCTATTTTAAGGAATTCAGCTACATTGGAGATGCTTATGTTCAAGTGTTTGCTTTCCTTAATGTTACTGACACATTTTTCGTTAAATATAATTCTGCTTTTATTTTCTGTTTAGGATTTAGTTAGAATAAAAGCAATTCCAAGTGGATAGACTGGAGGAGATAATGGAGAGGCTTCTTTTTTCACTACTTCCCACGGTTTCTTCCCTCCTCCTCTGTTGCCTTCCTGACTTGTTTCGTCTTTTATGTTTAGTTGTCAGGCAATATATCTCACATGAATTCTTGTAGTTGTGACTATTTCAAGGATGCTTGAAAATAACTTTTTGAGGGCCAGTGCTGTGGTGCAGGTGGTTAAGTTGCCTCACTTCTGATCCAGCTCCCTGCTAATGCACCTGGGAAAGCAGAAGAAGCTCCTGGTTCCTGTCTTCTGCCTCACCAAGCTCTGCCCATTGTGGTCATCTTGGAGTGAACCAGTGGATGGAAGATCTCTTTCTCTCCCTTTCTCTGTGCATCTCAGACTTCCAAATAAATAGATAAATCTTTAAAAAATATTTTTTGGTTGTTATTGAGTAAAAATGTCTGCCTCTTGTTCTTTCTTATGTGATTGTGAATTGTGAATTGTATATTTGTCTACATATATAGACATATGTATATTTACCATAGAGAATATGCTTATAGTCTATGCTCATCAAATTTTCTTTTTCTTTGTTGCTGAGAGAATCTCTCACTGTGTTAGTAGAATTTTCAATATGTCCCTATACTTATATGAGTGTTTTATATTTAACCTCCATTGTTAGATGCATAAAATTTCATGATTGTAGCATAATTTTGGTGGACTATGAATTTGAGGAATATGGAAATATTACTATTTGTTCCATTTGATGCTTTTATTTTCTATTCATTTTGAAACACTATCAGTATTGCTAGGTCTGCTTTATTTTTGTTAGTACTTGTATGGTAAATATTTTTCCTCAACCTTCACTTTTGTTCAAACAGGATTATTTGATGATATATAACTTTTATTACTGATATGTCTCAACTTTCTCCACCCTATTATTCAATGTTATAATTCACTTCAGTTTTTTTCTCCCTCTGTTTTCTGCTTTTTCTTCCTTTGGCCCATCTAGTGCAGTGTTTCCCAGTGGAGGCATGGCACTCTCCTGTTTGCATTGGCTACTCTGCTCTTCGCAGCTCTTGCTGTTGGTACTGCTGCTCAACACCCACATCATCCCAGGAACTAGGACAACCAGGAACACACTTGCATGTTTCTCCGTGCCTCCTAGGGATCTCATCCTGATGGAACTGCAAATCAGTGCTCACTCACTTGGCATCTAAGTCTAAGATTTCTCTCCTTTGATGGTTATCTTTATTTTTCTAACTTAATTTTTAGTGCTATCTTTGTGGAGTATATTCATCATTTAACAACTGAAATAGTATACTGTAAGTTATTCTGCCCAGTAAAAAATGAAAGTCCTTTATATCACTTCTTTCAACTTACTCATGTTCCTCTAGGTCAAAACTTTTGAATCTTTTCACTCTCTTTTTCTTACAGTTATTTCTATGTTGCTAAGTGACATGCATTAATGGCTATTATTTGATTTTCTAGTTAAACATTTGACATACAGACTTCCTTTCTATTAGGTAAGATGAGTTTTTTGAACCCATTTATCCCATGATACTCACAAAGCAAACTTCCTCATCTCCAATTTCCTAGTTTTGTTATGGAACAAATTTTGTTTAAGTTGTTACTCAGTTTTTATATCATTTTAATGTAAATATTCTTCTAAATTGAGCCTTAAATGTGCTATGATTCCATTTTTTGGTGTAGTTTTTGTTTCTCTTGGGAATCAATAACTCTCTTTGCTGTTGTTGTTGGCTTTCTTTTTGGGGATCTTTCATGAATTCATTCCTACACTATCTGCCAGAAATGTAAATTGCCTCTCAATAAATTCAAATACATCAGACACTTCCTCATTTCTTTCTTCCTCTTCTTCTTTTGGAGACATCCTGTCTAGAATCTTCCATGTTACTGTGACATGATAGTGAGATGTGGTTCCACGTGTATGCTGGGTTTGCTTGTGACTCTGCAACCACAGTCATTGGTGGATTAGCATAGGGCACAGCATGCTGCTTTCAGCTCAAGGGATCTTAGCCCATTGCAATCTCAAACTTTTCCACAGAGCAGTTATGTCTAATATACTTAATGAGCTTCAGCTGTAAAAATAAACAAGCAATTTCTTCTGAAAGCACACAAGCTCATAACTTAGGTTGGCAGTTAGTTGGACTTTTAGCCACATTTTATCTTTCAGATAAAGACTTTGCAATAACTTTCAAGCTGGATGATAATTTCTGCCTGTCTCAACAAAGCAGTGAGGCAGTAAACATCAACATTTCTATTTTATGTCAAATACACCATGCAGAAAGCATTTTCCTGGGCATATACTATTTCTATGCATCATTCTGGCTATTGAAGAGACACAGATAAGTCAGGACAACATGGACCCTGCCTCAGCAGAACTCAAAGTGAAAAAGGTCAAAGATGTACTTTAAAAAATGACTAGTTGGCCGGCACCGCGGCTCAATAGGCTAATCCTCCGCCTGGCGGCGCCAGCACCCCGGGTTCTAGTCCTGGTCGGGGCGCCGGATTCTGTCCCGATTGCCCCTCTTCCAGGCCAGCTCTCTGCTGTGGCTAGGGAGTGCAGTGGAGGATGGCCCAAGTCCTTGGGCCCTGCACCCCATGGGAGACCAGGAGGAGCACCTGGCTCCTGCCTTCGGATCAGCGCGATGCGCCGGTCGCGGTGGCCATTGGAGGGTGAACCAAAGGAAGACCTTTCTCTCTGTCTCTCTCTCTCTCGCTGTCCACTCTGCCTGTCCAAAAAAAAAAAAAAAAAAAAACAAAACAAAACAAAAATGTCTAGCACTCCAAAAGTTTTCAAGAAGTTCTTGGAAAATGAAAATAGGGAAATTTATTTTAGTGGAAAAATATTTGAAATTCATGACTACAGGGTTTTCAAAAATTTCATGAAAACGGATGCTAGAAAAATTATGTGTGAATTTAAAAATTTTCTTGCATCAACATAAACGGACCTTTTAAACCATTTTCCATGAAGTTTTGAGGTACCTCCATAGGGGTAATCTATGCAGTGATTAGAAGTTGTTGTGAGTGTGGTGGAGCGAAGGTGATGTGGTTGTATCATCATTTGCCTTTTAATGGGAAAATAAGCAGGTAGGCGCATACATATACCTCCCCTGTATTTATTTATTTTTTACTTGAATGTGATTTCCTTTGTGCAGAGGAATGAGGTGTACATAGATCAGTGACCTTCCAAAGGGCATTGCCATGATAATAGTGAAAGTGATGTGGTGTCATTTGCCATGATACCTGTAAAATTAGGAAACCAAGAGCCCCACAGACCAAGTCATACAAGACAGGCCACTGATGCTTAATTAGAGACACATATGGAATATTCTTATTTTTTAAAGTGTTGTCTGTATGTATACTGTAGAATCAACAGTAGGCAACTGAGAAGGAAAACAAGAAAGCAACAACTGGCCATGTTTTGTGTAGATTTTTTTTAAAACATTTAATAAATATAAATTTCCAAAGTACAGCTTTTGTATTACAGTGGCTTTTCCCCCCCATAACCTCCCTCCCACCCGCAACTCTCCCATCTCCTGCTCCCTCTCTCATTCCATTCACATCAAGGTTCATTTTCAATTATCTTTATATACAGAAGATCAATTTAATATAAAGTAAAGATTTCAACAGTTTGCACTCACACAAACACAAAATGTAAAGTACTGTTTGAGTACTAGTTATAGCGTTAATTCACATTGTACAACACATTAAGGACAGAGACCCTACATGGGGAGTAAGTGCACAGTGACTCCTGTTGTTGATTTAACAATTGACACTCTTGTTTATGGCGTCAGTAATCATCCTAGGCTCTTGTCATGAGTTGCCAAGGCTATGGAAGCCTTTTGAGTTCGCCAACTCTAATCTTATTTAGGCAAGGCCATAGTCAAATTGGAAGTTCTCTCCTCCCTTCAGAGAAAGGTACCTCTTTCCGCTGGGATCTCACTCGCAGAGATCTTTCATTTAGGTTTTTTTTTTTTTTGCCAGAGTGTCTTGACTTTCCCTGTCTGAAATACTCTCATGGGCTTCTTATTTTTTGAAGTGCTGTCTATATGTACACTGTAGAATCAGCAGTAAGCCATTGAGAAGGAAAACAACAACTGGCCATGTTTTGTGTAGATATTTTTAATACTCATTGCATTGAACCTTGAATGGTGTATCATGTTTTGATATTCAAAGTTATCAGCTATGTGATCTTGGAACAGTTACTCCATCTTCACATGCCTTACTTTTCTTTTATTCTTTTTTGGAATAACAGAAGTACATCTTCTAAGGGTTGTTATGAAAAAATATGGTTGTTGTAGCAAGCTGTTGGGATATGATTGACTGGCAGTTAATGCTCAATAAAGAGCCTTTACTATGAATAATAGGATGCATTTTAAAATCAGTTTTTGTTAGATTGTCTTCCTACTCCTCCGCCCAGGAGAATCCACTAAAATAAGTTTTTCACTCAACAATTCCTTGTTTTTCTTTGTGATTTTGCCACATGAGAAAATATGGCTGAATTATTTCTTAGTTTTATATATTTTAGAATTATATAAATGGACATATATCATGTATGTTTTTTGCAACTTGATTTACCTTCTCTGTAATATATTTGAGAGATTTAAGCATATTGATCTGTGTTGATGTGCTTTATTCATTCCTACTCCTGCATAGTCCGTACTTGTGTGAATACTCTGTAGTTTGTTTATGCTCTGAATAAAAGAGGTTTTGTTGTTTCCAGTGGTTTTCTTTTTCTTTCCTTTTCTTCCTTCTTCTTTTACACTCTTTCAGTTATGGCTACCTGTGTCTCCTGATCCACATCTGTAGAAACAGGGCATATAGTGGTATGTGAACCACTGGTGTTCAGTATATTCTGTTTCTTCAGTATGACTGTGTTTCCACACTGCTCTCTAGCCAGCGCTATGTCTGTACTCCTGCTGAGTAACCATTTCTCCAATGCTTGATGTTGCCCAGCTTTTAAATTTGTGCCAAGTCTATGGGTGTAGAATGGCATCTCATGTGGATTTGCATTTCCCAAATTTTTAATGATCTCTTACTTTTAAAAAGCATTTACTACCCTTTTGTGATGGAATTGTTCATATCTTTGTATATTTTTCTAAATTCTAGTTGGTCTTTTTAATGGAAAATCCAAATATAATTGTATATTTATGAATTTCATACAATTTATCAGTTTTGAATTTTGTATTTCAAAACGGTTATTAAGTACAGACATTTAAAATTGTTATATCCTCCTGATACATTGATACCTCTATATTAAAAAATGAATTTCTTTAGATTTGATGATATTCTTGCCCTGAAATATACATTGATATTAATATAGTTACTCCAGAGTTGATTAATGATTGATAACCTGGTAAATCTTTTCAAACTATAATTTCTAATCTTTTTGTGAATTTCTATTTATGGTGAGTTTCTTGCAGAGTCTTTCATTTTTATCCAGTCTGATGATCTCTTAACTGACTCATTTACATTTAATATTATCAGTATTGTTAGGTTTAAATCTACAACTTGCTATTTGTTTTCTACTTGTCCCATCTATATATTGTTCTTTTTCCTCTTTGCTGTTTCAGATAAACTTTTTAGTGATTAGATTGCCTATTATTTGGTGGCTTATTAGATATTACGTTTCATTTTTATTATTTCTGTGTTTCTTTTCCTTTCAAATTTTTAGTATATTTCTTCTAGCCTGTCACTGTCAAGTGATAGCATCTCACTTCATGTATAATCTAAGAGTTGTAAAACAGTAAGCTTGCATTTCACCCTCCCAGACTTTATGCTAGCGTTCTCTTACACTTTTTTTGTCATCCACTTTAAAGCTACATGTGGTATAACACCTACTCCACATTTCCATTATTTTATTTAAACAATAGGTCACCTATTAAAGGTATTTTAATAATAAGAAAAATCATATTTCTCCCATCAAGTTACCATTTCTGCTTCTCTTCATCCTTTTGTGCAGAGCTATATGAGGCATTCCATCTCGTATCCATTTCCTTCTGCATACAGAATGTGCTTTTAGTTCCTTGTAGTGAGGGCTTGCTGGTGATAAAGTCTTTCATCTTTTGTGTGTAAAAAGTATTTACTCTTAACTTTTAGATGATAATTTTACAGGGTATAGAATTACAGTTGATAGATTTTTCTTTTCTTTAGTTTAAGGATGTTACTGTATTGTCTTCTTAATTGCAGCATTTCTGTGTTCGTATTATTGTTTAACTATGCTTTATACGAGTATGTGTTTTTCCTCTGATAGCTTTCAAAATACTTCTCTTCATCACTGGCTTTAATTATGAGGTGCTTTCACAGTTTTCTTCAAGTATCTTGCATGTTTGGGATTCATTGATCTTGGATAGAAGAGTTTACAGTTTTAAAAAATAGTAACTCAAAAATTTAAATGTGATTAATTTTTTGGCCCTTTATTTCTCACTTTGGAATTCTGATTATATGTCTATTTGTCTGACTGAAGAAGTTGTCTCAGAGCTAATTTCTTTTACCCCATGTTTCATTTTGGTGAGTTTCTAGTGCTATCTCTTCAAGCACCCCAGTTTTTCCCTCTACAATATTTAACTTGCAATTAACCCCATTTAGTGTATTACTCATGTTAGGTATTCTAGTATTTATCTGTACATGTTCAACTTAGTTTTTGTAATATCTTCCATGTTTTCCTAAGATACTCGATCTTTCCTCCAGCTTATTGAACATAGAGAATACAGGTATAAAAAGTGCTTAAAAGTGGATTTCTAATGCTAATACCTAGGTCATTTTGGGGCTGATTTCAATTATTTGATATTTTTGAATTGTATTTTGCTACTTATTTGAACATCTGGAAAATTTTAATCAGATGTGAAATTGTTAATTTTACCTTTTTGGAATGGAATACTTTTGTATTCCTAAAAGTGTTCTTGAACTTTGTTCTGGAAAGTTGATGAGTTGCATAGAAAGAGTTTGATGCATTTAGTTTTCTTTTTAAATTTTGCTAGGCAGGACCAGAGCCTAGAGCTATTATTCCTCACTAGAGGCAAAGCCATTCGATTTACTAAACTCAATTCCCCATTAATCATGAGATTTTTTTTGCATTTTCATCAAAATATATTCTAAATTTTATATTAGACTCTCCAAGGAAGACATAAAGTGGTTATCCTTATGCCTATACAGACTTGAAATTCATTTTTTAAATTTTTTATTTAGTAAATATAAATTTTCAAAGTACAGTTAATGGATTACAATGGCCCCCCATAATTTCCCTCCCACTCAAATCCCTCCCATCTCCCACTCCCTCTCCCATTCCATTCACATCAAGATTCATTTTCTTTTTTTTTAAGATTCATTTTCAATTATCTTTATATACAGAAGATCAATTCAGTATATATTAAGTAAAGATTTCATCAGTTTGCACCCACACAGAAACACAAAGTGTAAAATACTGTTCAATACTAGTTATAACATTACTTCACATTGGACAACACACTAAGGACAGATCCCAGTGAGAAGTAAGTACACAGTAATTCCTGTTGTTGACTTAACAATTTGACACTCTTGTTTATGGCGTCAGTTATATCCCTAGGCTCTAGTCATGAGTTGCCAAGGCTATGGAAGCCTTTTGAGTTCGCCAACTTCGATCTTATTCTGACAGGGTCATAGTCAAAGTGGAAGTTCTCTCCTCCCTTTAGAGAAAGGTACCTCCTTCTTTGATGGCCCCGTTCTTTCCATTGGGATCTCACTCGCAAAGATCTTCCATTTAGGTTGTCTTTTTTTTTGATGAAGTGTCTTGGCTTTCCATGCCTAAAATACTGTCATGGGCTCTTCAGCCATATCCGAATGCCTTAAGGGCTGATTCTGAGGCCAGAGTGCTATTTAGGACATCTGCCATTCTATGAGTCTGCTGTATCCCGCTTCCCATGATGGATCATTCTCTCCCTTTTTGATTCTATCAGTTAGTATTAGCAAACACTAGACTTGTTTGTGTGCTCCCTTTGACTCTTAGACCTATCAGTGTGATCAATTGTGAACTGAAATTGATCACTTAGACTAGTGAGATGGCATTGGTACATGCCACCTTGATGGGATTGTATTGGAATCCCCTGGCATGATTCTAACTCCACCATTTGGGGCAAGTCTGATTGAGCATGTCCCACATTGTACATCTCCTCCCTATCTTATTCCCACTCTTATATTTAACAGGGATCACTTTTCAGTTAAATTTAAACACCTAAGAATAATTGTGTGTTAATCACAGAGTTCAACCAATAGTACCAGAACAAAACAAAGAGAAAATACTAAAGTGGATAAAGTATTACATTGTACATCAACAGTCAGCACAAGAGCTGATCAAGTCACTGTTTCTCATAGTGTCCATTTCACTTCAACAGGTTTCCCGTTTGGTGCTCAGTTAGTTGTCGCCGATCAGGGAGAACATATGATATTTGTCCCTTTGGGACTGGCTTAATTCACTCAGCATGATGTTTTCCAGATTCCTCCATCTTGTTGCAAATGACTGGATTTCATTGTTTTTGACTGCTGTATAGTATTCTATAGAGTACATGTCCCATAATTTCTTTATCCAGTCTAGTGTTGATGGGCATTTGGGTTGGTTCCAGGTCTTAGCTATTGTGAATTGAGCTGCAATAAACATTAATGTGCAGACAACTTGTTTGTTTGCCAACTTCATTTCCTTTGGGTAAATTCCAAGGAGTGGGATGGCTGGGTTGAATGGTAGGGTTATCTTCAGGTTTCTGAGGAATCTCCAGACTGACTTCCATAGTGGCTTAACCAATTTGCATACCCACCAACAGTGGGTTAGTGTCCCTTTTTCCCCACATCCTCACCAGCATCTATTGTTGGTAGATTTCTGAATGTGAGCCATTCTAACCGGGGTGAGGTGAAACCTCATTGTGGTTTTGATTTGCATTTCCCTGATTGCTAGTGATCTTGAACATTTTTTCATGTTTCTGTTGGCCATTTGGATTTCCTCTTTTGAAAAATGTCTATTGAGGTCCTTGGCCCATCTCTTAAGTGGGTTGTTTGTTTTGATGTTGTGGAGTTTCTTGATTTCTTTGTACATTCTGGCTATTAACCCTTTATCTGTTGCATAGTTTGCAAATATTTTTTCCCATTCTGTTGGTTGCCTCTTCACTCTGCTGACTGTTTGTTTTGCAGTACAGAAACTTCTCAATCTGATGCAATCCCAAATGTTAATTTTGGCTTTGACTGCCTGTGCTTCTGGGGTCTTTTCCAGAAACTCTTTGCCTGTGCCAATATCTTGAAGGGTTTCTCCAATGTTCTCTAATAACGTGATTGTGTTGGGTCGTAGATTTAAGTCTTTAATCCATGTTGAGTGGATTTTTGTGTAAGATGAAAGGTAGGGGTCTTGCTTCATGCTTCTGCATGTGGAAATCCAGTTTTCCCAGCACCATTTATTGAATAGACTGTCCTTACTCCAGGGATTGGTTTTGGATCCTTGATCAAATATAAGTTGGCTGTAGATGTTTGAATTGATTTCTGGTGTTTCTATTCTGTTCCATTGGTCTATCCATCTGTTTCTGTACCAGTACCATGCTGTTTTGATAACAACTGTCCTGTAGTATGTCCTGAAATGTGGTATTGTGATGCCTCTGGCTTTGTTTTTGTTATACAAGATTGCTTTAGCTATTCGAGGTCTCCTGTGTCTCCATATGAATTTCAGCATCATGTTTACCAGGTCTGAGAAGAATGTCTTTGGTATTTTGAATCATGAGATTTTTTTAAAGAAAGCAGGGATGGATATATTTATATTCACCTAAGGTAGATTACAAAATGAGCAAAGAAGGGAATAGTATTATGTAAGACATAGTCAGTGAAGATAACATTAATAAATATCTATCTACTGCATAATATGACACCATTTTTAAAAATGTATTTATCAATTAAATTTTATATTTTCCTATAAAAGTTCATATATTTCATTATGTACTTTCAGGCATTTTTCTGTTGCTATAGTAATGTTGATTTTATAATTATTACTGTCTGGAGAATGTATGGTTTTTAATATTCACTTGTAACAAACAATTATTCAATTATATAAATTATACTTATTGACAGTTTTGTAATTTGTACTTAGGTAATGATGTTTTTAGCAATTTATTTATTTACGTAAGTTGGATAAATTTCATGTATTTCATACCTAAAGACGTAGGGGCATAGTGAAACTTTCCAACCTACTGTTCCTCCTGCTAATGCTCCCACCCTGCCTCTTCCTTCTTTTCTTATTTCTTTTAATTTTTACAATGACATACTTTCAGTTTATTTTATAATTGTAAGATTAATATTCCACTAAGTGAAGAATTCAGTAACAAGTAAGAAAAAAACCCATTCAACAACAGTAGATATAAGAACTGTAAATAATAGCAAATTCTTGAAAGTTCAATTTTGCAAATATACATTATGTTTCTTGCACTGTATTAATTACCATAGATCAAGGAAAACCTATGGTGTTTGTCTTTTTGGGACTAGCTTTTTTCACTGGGTATAATGGTTCCTAGTTATATCCTTTTTTTTTTTTTTTTGCAAAAGACAGGATTCCATTCTTTTTAATGGGTGAGTAATATTCTGTAATATATATATATATATATATATATATCATATATATATATATATACCATAATTTTTTTTATTCAGTCATTGGTTGATGAGCATGTGCATTGATTCTATATATTAGCTATTGTGAATTGAGCTGCAATAAACATGGGGGTACAGATAACTGATATGATGATTTCATTTCCTTTGGGTAAATTCCCAGGAGTCCAATGGCCAAGTCATATGGTAGATCTATTTTTAGACTTCTAAGGAATCTCCATACTATCTTTCATCATGGCTGTACTAGTTTGTATTCCCACCAACAGTGGATTAAGGAACTTTTCTTCTCCACATCCTTGCCAGCATTTATTGTTTTTTGATTTCTGTATGAGAGGCATTCCAACTGGGGTAAGGTAAAATCTCACTCTGGTTTTGATTTGAATTTTCCTGTTGGCTATTGATCCTGAATATTTTTTCATGTATCTGTTGGTCATTTAGATTTCATCCTTTGAAAAATGCCTGTTCAAGTCCTTTGTCCATTTCTTAACTGGATTTTTTGTTTTATTTTTGTTGAGTTTCTTTACCTCTTTATAGATTCTGATATTGACCCTTTATCAGTTTCATAATTTGCACATATTTTCTCCCATTCTGTCAGTTGCCACTTCACTTGGTTGAGTATTTCCTTGGCAGTGCAGAAGCTTCTTGTCTTGATGTAATCTCTATATAGGCAATTGTACTTTGGTTAGTGATAGCTTTTTTCTCCTCTCTTAGGCCTTATACTGTTTGTTTATTTAGTTATTATTTCTATGTACCAGCAACTCTTATTTCCTTTTTTTCCAAATAAAAACCATAATAAGACATCACACAACTAACATGATGACTGCTATCAAAAACAAAAGAAAGAACCAGAAGATAAATGTTGACATGAATGTAAGAAAATAGCAACATTTGTACCCTCCTCATGAAAGAAAAAAAGTGGGGCAGCTGCTGTGGAAAACAGTAGGGGGTTCCTCAAAGAGTTAAAAGTAGAATTATCATATGATCCAGCAATTCCATTCTTGGGCATATACCCCAAATACTGAAAGCATGATCTTAAAGAGATGTT
Organism: Oryctolagus cuniculus; assembly: GCF_964237555.1. Taxonomy (NCBI): domain Eukaryota; kingdom Metazoa; phylum Chordata; class Mammalia; order Lagomorpha; family Leporidae; genus Oryctolagus; species Oryctolagus cuniculus. The sequence goes on from NC_091433.1 coordinate 17,862,152, forward strand.
TGTACATAAGGTAACTAGCAGCATTATTGAGAATAATCTAGGGGTAACCAAATGTCTGTGATGAATGAATATACAAACAAAATATGATATAGACTACGATGGCATACCATTCAGCTTTAGACAAAAAAGAAATTCTGAGACATGCTGCAGCATGGATGAAACTTGTTATGCTAAATGAATTAAATGAGTCCCTCAAAGACAAATGCTGTACAATTCTGCTTATATGAATTTCATGGAGTGCTCAGATTCATAAGGATAGAAGGTAGAATTGTGGCTGCCACGAGTTAGATGGAGGAAGGATGAGAAATCATTGCTTAATTCTTACAGTTCTGATTTTTGAGATGAAAATAATTCTGGCAATAGATGGTGGTGTTGGTTATATGACAGTGTGAAAGTACTTACCATCACAGAACTGAATACTCACAGGTGGTTAATATGGTAAGTTTTATGGTGTGCATATGTTACCACAATTATAAAGGTATTTTTATCAGTTAAACATGCACACTGGAATGTTCACAGATTGAATGAGGAAGCTTGAATAGATTCAACTGAAACAAGATTGGTAAATATTGAAAACTGCTCTGGCTGAGTGACAAGTGTATTGGCTTCATTGTACTATTCTACTTCTGTGTATGTTGAAAATCCCACAGCATATTTTAAAAAGCATATTTTAAAAAATATAAACATAAAAACATATTTTAAAAAATGAGAAGTGGTAGATAATGGTTCCACTGACGTGTCAGTTCAACTGGCCTTCAGGGTGCCCAGATCATTGGTAAGCCATTGTTTCTAGGTGTGTCTGGGAAGGTGTTGCTGGCAGAGTTTAGCATTTGAATTGGTGGTCTGAGGAAAGTAGACCACATTCACCAATGTGGTAGGCATCAGCCAACCCATTGAGAGCCTGAAGACATCAAGAGTGAGGAGAAGCAAACTTGCTGTATTTGAGCAGTGCCCTGCATCTTCTTTGCCCTTGGATATTGCTGCTCCTGGTTTCTCAGGCCTTCAGACTCGATCTGAGTTACACCACCAGCTTACTGGCTTTCTTACTTTTCCAGCTAACAGATGGCAGGTGGGACTCTCAGGCCTTTGCAATTGTATGAGCCGATTCCTATAATAAACATACAGAGTAGTGTGGACATCAGTTGACCATTTAGTCACTCAGAGTCATTGTTCCTAAGAACAGCACAGTTCAGTGAAAGCACTTAGACTCTATGATCTGCCAGATCTGGCTATGAGTCTTGGCACTGTTCCATGCTAACCACATGGCCTTAGGCAAGTTACCATCAATGGTGTGGAGAAGCCAGCTTGTTCTGGTTCATGAGGGCCTACTGTTAAGTTTTTGGCAATTTTATGAGCTTACTCTTAAATTAGCTATTGTTAAAAACTAATAATACAAAGTTATAGGTAAATAGTTTATATTGAAAGCGAAGTCAAATACTCAAAATAATTACTTTCTTATTATTTTGCTACTCCTAACTATTATCTATGCCCCTGAAGTTATTTAGAGTTCTTGTGTCTGGTGGGAGAAGTACTATGGAGGGGTACTCTGCTGATCATCTTTCCCCAACTCTGCCCTCTGTGGTAGGAACTACATTATTGCCTAAATTAATGTGAAGGGGGTATTTACACCAAAGAAACTGGCATGTGCTACAAGTCATGATTCTTTTTTTTTTTTTTTTGACAGGCAAAGTGGACAGAGAGAGAGAGAGAGAAAGGTCTTCCTTTGCCGTTGGTTCACCCTCCAATGGCCGCCGCGGCCAGCATGCTGCGGCCAGCGCACCGTGCTGATCCGATGGCAGAAGCCAGGTACTTATCCTGGTCTCCCATGGGATGCAGGGCCCAAGTACTTGGGCCATCCTCCACTCCACTCCCAGGCCACAGCAGAGAGCTGGCCTGGAAGAGGGGCAACCAGGACAGAATCCGGTGGCCTGACCGGGACTAGAACCCGGTGTGCTGGCACCGCAAGGCGGAGGATTAGCCTAGTGAGCCGTGGCGCCGGCTTGATTTTATTTTTTTATTTATTTTTTAATTTATTCTAAAAGCTAAGTGACAGAGAGGAGAGAAGAGAAAGGGGAGAGAGAAGAGAGATTTCCCATCTGCTGCTTCAACCCCAAAATGGCCACAACATCCAGGTGTGGGCCAGGCTGAAGGCAGGAGCAAGAACTCCATCCTAGTCTCCTACATAGGTGGCCGGGCCCAAGCATTTGGGTTATCACCTGTGCCTTCCCAGGTTCATTAGCAGGAAGTTGTACCAGAAATGGGGCTGCTAATACTTGACCCAGAGCTTCAATTGGAATACTGACATCACAGGCATCAGTTATAATTTAATTTATTGTTTTGTTGCTTGTCTAGACCTAGGAAAGTGATAGAAGAAATGTTAGTACGACATAAAATTATGTCATATCTTTAGTTGCTACAGATGCACAAAAGACTGTGGAAACATTTTTGTAATATTTAAAAGCTGTTTCCCAATTCAGCAAAGTAAAGTTTTGGTATATCTTTGTTTTCCTTTCATTTTGCCTGTTGATTTAAATAAGAATAACAGCTGACAGTCATATAAGAAATACACACATTTGTTAGATTGTAGTTGTAGGTCAGTTGCTGATAAAACAGTTTGGAAAACATCATGAAGACCATCTGTGAGAATCAGTTGGTTACATAGAATTGGCAGTGAAGAGTGTTGCATATTTTATTATTGATAACTTGTGCATTATATTCCTTTACATCATTAAAATTTATAATAAATACACATTTTTACACATGAGAGGACTTAAAGGCTTATGGAAAATGGAATTAAAATATAAGTTTATTTTGAATCAAAAACATTCTGATGCATAGTTTCTTTGTATTACACATTTTCCATAAACTTTTTGAAGATCCCTTCAAATAGCAAATTAAATATTTGCTGGCATATGACTGCTTAAACTCTCTGAGATTAAGCTTCTTCATTTATCAAATCAATTATTAAAAACTACTAGTATCATATTTGAAAAGTTATATTTTATTATTTATTTCTATTTCTTTTTTAAAAGTTTTATTTTATTTATCTGAAAGCCAGGGTTACACAGAGAGAGAAGGCACAGAGAGAGAGCGAGAGTTATCTTCCGTCTGCTGGCTCACTCCCCAAATGGCCTCAATGCCCAGGGCTGGACCAAGAGCCCAGATATTCTTCTGGGTCTCCCATGTGGGTGGCAGAGGCCAAAGCAGTTGGGCCATCTTCCGCTGCTTTCCCAGGCCTTCAGCAGGGAGCTTGATAGGCAGTGGAACGGCTAGGACTCTAACTGGCACACATGTGGGATGCTGGTGTTGCAGGCGGCAGCTTAGCCTGTTATGCCACAATGCCAGCCTATATTTATATGTATTTCTAAGATTAAATATCCATATTCTTTTGCCCCTGTTACTCTAAACCCCGTATGTAGACATTACTTGCTAGTCAATGGAGTGTGTAAGACAACTTGCCTCTATGCAGCCACGTGGTTCCAGGATACATTTCAATATGCATGGCTTGTTTGTATAGATGTTTGATACATGACCTTGATATCAATAGTTATTTTTTTTTTCTTGTCAGAGTTCCTCCTTGGGCAGCTTCTGTCTCCTAGGACGCCCTCCTATCTCTTCCTATGACCCATGCTGTTCTTTTGTTGGACCAGAGATTTACCTAATCTTCTGAGTACCAGGCAGGAACCTGGAATAGTAGTCACTCAAGGATGGCCTCAAAGAACTTCCTGTAATTGATTTTATCTATTCTGCTGTAGCATAACATTTGTTGAATTAATGAAGGTATGAATGAATGAATTTTGATACGAATGTCATTTCAACAATGGTGAAGGGGCCGGCACTGTGTAGCAGTGGGTTAACGCCCTGGCCTGAAGCTCCAGCATCCCATATGGGCGCCAGTTCTAGTCCTGGCTGCTCCACTTCTGATCCAGCTCTCTGGTATGGCCTGAGAGAGGAGTAAGAAGATGGCCCAAGTCCGTGGGCCCCTGCACCCATGTGTGAGACCCGGAAGAAGCTCCTGGCTTCAAATTGGTGCAGCTCTGGCTGTTGCGGCCCATTGGGAAGTGAGCCATTGGATGGGGGACCGCCTCACCCCCCTGCTTCTCCTCTCTCTATGTAACTCTGACTTCCAAATAAATAAATGAAAATTTAAAAAAATGGTGAAAACCAGCCTCTCTCCACAATTAATTGACTGGACCACCAAAGTCTCTGTTGTGGAGTAACAGAAAAATAAGGTTTAGCTAAGGTTAAAATTGTTAGGAAAAGAGGTGCAGAATAGAGAGGAGGTAGTGTACAAATTTGCAGCCAGACAGAATTTATTCAAAGAAATAAATTCTCAGAGGTGGGCAATCAACTGCCAGCATGGACATGATGGAACAGGTGGCCCCTAGGGACCTGGCCTTTTTATATCTGAGGAGGGCTAGGAATGGGGGTGAAGGTAGGGGGCAGCAGGCTAAGGGGAATTCCTGGAACTGGTCTTTCAGGGGGCCATGGAGGGTGGGGTATGAAGGCAATAGGGTGTAAGACCCAATTGAGATTCAAGGTCAAGGAAATGCATTCCTGTGTTTATCTATCTTTTGGACAATGAGCTAGAATGATTGAGGCTTATGTCTTTGTTCCATCAAAAGTATCAAATCCCTGTCACACATAAGCGCAAGGCTTGTTGTTAGTCATGGCCATGGGGACAGGGTGTACTAGACTCAGACTTACACAAGCTAGGGCCTGCCTCTGTTTACGTGCTGGGAGGTCTTCAGATACTGAACCATGAAAACCTACTATGCTGCAGCACTATGCCATAATTTTCATTTGCCACTAGTCAGCTTTAGGGATCAAGGACAGCTAAGCACACATAACCTGCACATGCATCTTATTTGAAAAGCACATTTTAAAGTTATAAATATGGCACATTGAGGTTCATGAGGTATGATCTTTTGGTGACAAATATTTACATTCCACATATGCCTCTTGATGTCAAGAGTGTAGCCATTTCCTTTTCTCTGTTTTCTCAGGGGGCTGGGATGCAGATGGAAAAGGCCCTTGTGCCTGGGACACATTCACCCATCAAGGAGGAGAGAGAGTTTTCAAGAACCAGACTGGCGATGTAGCTTGTAGCAGCTACACTCTGTGGGAGGAAGATTTGAAATGTATCAAACAGCTTGGACTGACTCATTACCGCTTCTCTCTTTCCTGGTCACGTCTGTTACCTGATGGGACGACAGGTTTCATCAACCAGAAAGGCAAGTATTTCTTAAAAATAGAAGGTTGCAGCTTTAATTCAAGGTTATTGCTGCAGTCTGGCATAATTAATCCAGGATGCTATTCTGCAGTGTAGCTTTGAAATTGCAAGTTTTTAGAGTGATTATAGGATGGATTTTTTTGAAATGGGCTTGCATTAGCTTTTTCAGTCATCGTTTGGTTTTCATGATGGTGATCTCTATTGGGTTGTGGGGGTAGCGGGACAATATGGAGATTGGCATAATTGTTTCTGGGTGCTAGCCTGAAGGTGATGTATTAAACTATTTTCAGTTGTGTAACCCTGTGATGAGTTCTGGAAATCCCTGAAGAACTTGAGATGAATCTGAGCATTTCAGTCAGAACTGAATTAGTGAAGCTAATTCTCTATCACAGGGGTTATCATCGAGTCCCCTGGAGTCCACTTACTTAAGATTAAGTACCAGTTCCATCGTTTTCCCTCTGTATCAACATCTCTTGGGCAGGAATGCTATGATAATATCTATTTCGAGAATTTTGGAAGATTAAATTAAGTATTTATAATATGCTTAACAGAATAACTGATAGATCATAAACATTCAGTAACTATTAGTTATAATATTTTTATTTCTTTTTTAAAGGATTTATTTATTTGTTTATTTGAAAGGCAGAGCAACTCAGAAGGAAAGATGGAGAGAGATTTTCCATCCACTGGTTCACTTCCCATATGGCCACAACAGCCAGGGCTGGGCCAGGCCAAAACCAGGAGCCAGGAACTCCATCCAGGCCGTCCATGTGGATGGCAGGAATCCAAATATCTGGGCTGTGATTTTCTGCCTTCTCAGTATATTAGCAGGAATCCAAATTGGAAATTTTGAGTACCTGGGACTTGAACCAGGTACCCCTCGACAGGATATGAGTATCTCAAGGAGTGCCTTAACCTACTGTGCCATAATGCATGCCCCTGGCTATTATGCCTTGTAATGTAAAGGACCATCCACCAGCCTAGTCAATGCCTGTTATTTATAGGGCACTTTAAACACACTTTCTCTAATCCTTACCATCAATAAGGAAGGTATAATGATCATATTTTCCTTAGGCGTATGTCCACATCCACATATTTGGTAAATGGTTGATCTGGAATTTAAACCTAAGGTCCATCTAGCGCATTCCACATAGCAAGGTTGGAAAACTATGACCTGGGGGCCAAATCTGGCCTGCCACCTGTTTTTGTAAATAAAGTTTTATTGGAGCACAGCCATGCCTGTTCATTACACAGCATCTATGGTTGCTTCCCCCACTATTATGGCAGAAGTGAGGAGCTGGGGTACAGACCATATGGCCTACAAAGCTTAAAATATTTACTATTTGGCCCTTCACAGGAAGTTTGTCAATCTCTACACTACAACATATGGCTTCTTAAAAATAACCTTTATTACTACTTTGAGGAAAGGCTTTACATTACACACAGGATCAGGGCTGGGTGAGGCTAGTGGGGTGCCTAGGATGTAAAATTGAAGGAGTGTCTCTTTAAAATAGGATGGGTACTTATAAGACCTGAAGGTGAGGGCACCTGTTACCTCCCCTTCTCCTTGCTCCAAGAACCTTCATTGATACCAATGGGTTCTTTTGGAGACAGTTACATGATTCCCCATATGTACCAACCCATGGAAATAATTCTTCGTGGCTTTTTGCACTTGCAATGATCATCTCTCTTCAGGTGGTATGATCTGTGCTTTGTGGAAGGGAGTTACAGTGGCATTACAAGTCATGGCCCTCCACCCATAGAGACAGGGCCACCTTAGCAGATCTATTGCTGAAGACATTAGCCCTGTATGGATTGCTCTTGGCTGCACGCCACTTCTTTCTTTCCATTTGTCATTTTATTTTTCACTTTAAATAGGAGGTAATTTGTTGTCCAGTTTAAAATAGAGCTCTTCTAACCTAACATCCAAATTCTCCCTTCTATCTGGCAATAGCATCCTCCAAAGCCTAAACACTGAAAAAAAATCTTTGAGTTCTTTTTTGATAACAATACAAAATTGATTGTCAGTTATGATCCATTGAACAAATGTGTTTTAACTCCTTCCCTCCTAACCATCTCTCAGCTGCTGCCCTAGGTTAAGTGTTTACCATTCTTACCAAGGACTTTTTGATTTTTCCTTGATAGATCTACCTACTTCCCTCTCTTTCTCTGTCCTTCTGTTGTTCCTATAAATTGGCACCACACCAATTTTCTAAAGCTTGGCCCAAATTATGTTGGTTTGGACTATCTCCTGCTAACACCAAAGAAAGATAAAAAAATAGTCATTCTAAGCCTCCGTGTAGTCACCATTTCTTCATATGCAATTCCTAATTCTATTTGACTTCATTTGAATTCACCTCCGAGGCTCTACAGGCTGCAGTTCTCCCATTCGTTTGACCCATGCATTTTCTCCATGCAATCTCCTAAGTATATAACCTACTGTTTATTAAACATGCTATATATATATATATATATATATTTTTTTTTTTTTCACTTGTGTGGGAATATGCTTAAGCCCTTCTTCCTGCCTGTAATGGTCTTTCCTAACACTCAGCTACGATTGGGGAGAGCCTAGCTTCTTATTCAGGCCCAGCATGAATGATGACCCATTTTTAATGCCTTTCTCTTTTCTAATCCAGAAACAATCTTTTTTCTTTCTTTTCATATTCTCATAACACTTTGCAAAGCTCTCTGGGCATTTTTCACCTTCCTCTTTGTTACTCTTATGATAGTTCCTGTTATGTGGAGAGCACCTTGACTTTAATTCAATTCAAACAAAATGTTCTGTGCTAAGTAGTTGTAACATAGGCATAAGAGAATCTCCTAAAATGCTCTCAGCATAATGGTCAGATAATTCTGTCTAGTTCATCCCTAAAAACTAGTCCAATGCCTTCAGGATAAGATGCAGTAAATACTTGCTGAATTTAATTGAATTAAGTCCATAACAATTGTCAAAAATCACCTTAAAAATAGTAATGGTTGCCTTTTATAGAACATGTAGTATCTGCAGCTCACTGTGCCAAGAGTTTCTTTGCTTTTGTTGGCTTAGTACTCACAACAGCCCTACAAATAAGGGTCCCCTCTAAATAGGGGGAGTAATAATAACAGAGTATAAGCCTGAGATAAATTTGCTGATAACAAAGTTATAGCAGAGTTCAACTTAAATCTCTCTCACCTAACAAACCTAATAAATCATCTAGAACTCATTTGCAGTCTCACCAACCATCATGAATGCCCTGTGCTGCAATATCTTTGTTGGTAACATGAAGTGGAGCCCCCACATCACTATAACTCTTTGCAAACATTCTAGGAGTTTAAAGTTTTCCCTGAAATTCCATTTGGATGGGAAACAAAAACAAAATACCCACTTATAATATAGGTCCATAATCCCTTATCTTAAATTTTAAAACCAAAGGCTTATACTGACTTCTTACAACACTAAAGGGTTAGGAAAAGTTGACCTGAATTGATGTCACTTTAAAAAACTATCTTTATTCTACTTGGTGAGAATATTTATATATTTTACTGCAGAATTATTAAGAGATACTGGTACAGATCCATTGGAATTGATCCCTCAGGTATGGTCTATGTTCTGTGTTTAAATTTTTTTAAACCCCTAAACTAAACCCCTAAGCTCTGAACATGTTTTCCTCTGAGATTTTCATATAAAAGATTATGGACATGTACTGATGGGTCAATATACCATGCTTCTAAAACCCAGCTTAAGATGTGAAAAAGAGTTCATGGGAACAAACTGCAGATCAGCAATCCATGAGCAGGGAAGCAAGAAACCTGGAAGGTGGAGGTGGTGGCCCTGGGGTGATTGGAGCCACCTGAAAGACGTGGGGAAATCGCTCTTGCAAATCTCATGAGGTGACCCTGGGTCTGTTGCACTGAGCTGCCTGTGTTTTGTCCCTGCTTTTGTAAAGCCTTAGATGATTAATCTGACAGGCTTTTCCCTGGACACCGGGGCACTCCAGGTTCTTCCATTCGGTGGAATTTCAATAAGCAGTTGTTCACTCTTGTGCAGTGATCTGTTGAAGCAATTGGAACTGTTTTAACTCAGAAAGGCCATCATTTGTTTTTTTCCTTTTAAACATTTTCTCAAAGAGCATGTAAAGAATTAGAAAACTCTCATCACTGTCTTTTCCAAGGAACCCCTTTTGTGTGTGTTTGACTCCCATTTTAAAACCAGGTTGCAGGACATTTGAAAAACTGTAAGATTCTATGTCCCCACATGGGGAGAATATTTTGCAAAGTGGCATTGTTAGACAGCTTTTGTCTTTCAAATGGAAAATTTCTAAGCTTTAGCAAGAAGGGATTGAGCTGGAAATCAAAATCACCTATTGCTGCGTTTCTCAAATATTCAAATGCATTTTTTATCTGTTATGAGAGTAAATTTCAGGTGATTACTAGGAAATTGAAGTATTGGAAATTAAAACAAGGAATATTTACACAGAATGGCTTCTTCAAATATGGGATGGGTGTTTGGTCCAGTGGTTAAGACCCTGCTCAGGATGCCCACCACTTATAGTCGAGTACCTGGGTTCAGGGCCCAGTTCTGCATCCAATTCCAGCCTCCTGCTACTGCATACACTTGGAAGTAGCACGTTATGGCCTACCTATTTGAACCCTTGTCACTCACATGGGAGACACAGATTGAATTCTAGGCTTCTGGTTTTGGTCTGGCTTAACCTTGGCTGTTGTGGGCATTTGGGGTATGAATCAATCTGTGGAAGATCTTGGCAGTTTGTCTCTGTCTCTGTGTCTCTTTGCATCTCAAATTAAAAAAAAGAGACAAGTACTAAAAACCCTATAAAAATAAATGAAAATTTGAGTGCAGTTAGCAAACAAGCATTAACCTTCTATTCTATTTTGGGAAACACAGTAAACTGAAAAATGGCTCCCCAAGCATGTCCCTGTTCTAATTCTTAGAAATTGTGATTCTATCAGCTTACAGGGTCAAAAGGATTTTACGTATGTGGTTAAATTAGGGGTTTTGAGATGAAGAGATTATCCTGCTTTGTCTTGGTGGTCCCTGTATCATCACATGGGTCCTTATATGAGGGAGGCTGGAGGATCAGAGTCAGAGAGAAGGGATGTAAGGGCCCAAGCAGAGGTCAGAGAGAAGGCAGGAGGATGTAGGTAAAGGAAGGGGCCATGAGCAAAGGAATGCAGGAGGCTTCCATCACCTGGCAAAAGCGAGGAAGTGGATTCTACTTGAGAACCTCCAGAAGGAAAGTAGGGCTGATAGCCTCTTGATTTTTAGTCCACTGAGAGTCCTTTGAACCTCTGACTCCCATGACTATAAGATAGTAAATTTCTGTTGGTTTCTGCCAATAGATTTGTGACAATTTGTTACAACCACAATAAGAAACTAATACAGGCACTTTGAAAGACAACCTATGGCCCTTGAAGAAATTCACGATGTAGCTCTAGAGAGGAATGAACCCAAGAGAGTGATCATGTCCATGACACTTAGCAAACACTTGATCAAAAGGAATTCTATTCTTTGGAGGAGGATTCTTGTTTGCTTATTACTTTTATTTACTGAATATTTCATACCTGTAAGTTTCAGCCATATCCTCTTCTAAGGGAATTTGTCTGTTTCTTTATTCTGTATCCTCTCCTCTCTTGGCCACAACTGACAGGACAAAGGAAAGCCTTCCTTCCGTGTGATATATAATTGGGGTGACCTCACTGCAAAAGATGAGCTTTCCCAGTTGTTTTCCTCCCACAAGGACCATTGCAACTGACATTCTGTGAAGCAGGGTTGCTTGGTGGTTGGCACTGGGGCATGGAGGTAGCTTTAGTAGATGGAAAGGATAGTATAAACCATGGAAAATCAGGTATGTGAAGAAAACTGGTTCTGAAAGAAGGGGAAAGGCATGAAATAGAAGTGTTGAGAAGAGCTGGGAGAGGAGAGATCCATTTTTCCTAAGAAGCAAAGATTTTTTCACAGCTCTCGCTTGATTTGCAGCTGCAGTTATTTTCTAGAATTGAGTATAGATATCACTCTGTTATTTCAGAAGATGCCAATGTTCCCCACATCTATCACCCAACTGCCCTCAATGCCACCTTCCGATTTGTGTTAGCCTGGATTGGTTTCTTGTTCATTTGTTTTTCCCATATCCAGAATGCCTTTAACTCAAACATACTTCCTATTTTTAAAGGTCAAATAAGCAGAAATGGGCTTAATTAAAATAGAGAAGTGGGGCAGGCATTTGGCCTGGAAATTATGACTTGGGTTTGATCTCTGCCTCTGGCTCCTGATTCCAACTACTTGTTAATGGGGACCCTGGGAGATAGCAGGATGGCTCAAGTAGTTGGGTTCCTGCCACTCACATGGGAGCCATGGGTTGTGTTCCCTGCTCCCAGCTCCCAGCTTCTGCCCCAGCCCTACCCCAGCCCAGCCTCAGGCATTTGCAGAGGAACCAGAAGATGTGAGCTCTCTGTCCTTTCAAATAAAAGAACAAAGACTATGAAGACTGCTATAGAAATGTCAGTCCTTAAAAGAAGCAATCCTATCCTAAATACCCAGCAGGATAGAAGGATCCAAATGACCTTTCATGTTTCAAAATGTCTACACTGGTAACAGATGACCATTTACAAATATACATGTATTTAAAGAATTAGTTTCCACTGAATTGTACTTGTCTGATAAACAAAGCTAAATAAAGCTTGGACGATTTGTTCTCATTTAGTGCTGACAGAACTCATAAAGCAGCACCACTGACCTTCCCCTTGAACAGACAAGGAAACTCAGGTGTAGAGAGGCCCTGTGATATATACAGGATCCTCGGAATGAGCTGCTGGAGAGTGGCAATCTGCTTTTAAATATCCACTCCATTCCATGTGGAAAAGTCTCATTACAGCATCTAATAAACTGTACAAACCAGAAGCAAAGTACTCAGTTCTGGGAAATTAAATATTAGTTATGCAATGCTCTGTTGCCGACTATGCTGATGAATGAGAAAAAAAATTACTTATCTTCAGTTCAACTGATGATTATCATGTTATTTGAACTACATTAGTGAGTCCTCCAAAGAATGTGTGAACAAGTTGAATGAATGAATGAATGAATGACTATAAATAAATAAAGCTGATACTCTGATCAGGTCTGAGGAAGTTATTGCAAAGGACAGTATACACAGCTACGAGTTTCTGGTTTGATTTAGAAACATCAGCAAATGTGGGAAGTGGTCCAGCATGTCATGGTGGAAATAGCTCTTTATTTTTACTGAGACAGACTGGGATTAAATCTTGGTACCATTTGCCAATATTGAAGCTTTCTGATTCTCAGTTTTCTCTAATGTTTATTGGGAATAAAATGCCCATTTCTTGTGCGTAGTGCTAGGATTAAGCAAAACGTGTGGTATCTGGTAATACAGTACCAGATTTCAATAAATTAAGCTAGTATTTTTGTGTTTAAATTCAATGCAAATGTTGGCTATGAAAACCTTCACACATTATCAACGTTAAAATTATTCCATCACAGTAGGTGTTTGGTACAGCAGTTTAAATCACTGACTATGATACCAGCATCCCATGTTGGAAGACAGGTTCAAGTCCTGGCTGTTCCACTTCTGGTTCAGCTTCCTGATAATGTGCCTGGGAAAGTAGAGGAAGATGGCCCAAGTATTTGGACTCCTTCCACTTATGTGGTAGACTCAAATGGAGTTCCTGGCTCCTGGATTTGACCTGGCCAAATGCTGGCTGTTTCATCCTTTTGGGAAATTTAACAACAGTTGGAAGATCTCTGTCTCTCTTCCCACCACCCCTTTAAATAAATAAAATAAATCTTAAAAGATTATTCTACTTATACCATCTTTGGATATTCCATGTAAAAATGAAGAAATGTGGGCATTTAGGGGGATGAGATGTTAGAATTCTCTTTCATTGAGAAAGAAAAAGACATTTTGATAAGCATTTTCCTTCTATTTGCTATTATAAATGATCCAATCTTAGCTGCTTAAATCAACAAAATTTTTTACGTTAGGGTTCTGTAAGTCAGAAGTCTGACATAGATCTCCTCAAGGTGTCTGTGAGCTACCATTCTTTCTGAAAGATATATAGCAAAATCTGTTTCTTGTATTATTCAGATTGTTGGAAGAATTCCTGTCTTTAAAGACAGCAGTGGTGGGTTGAATCCTTTGCTTGCTGCCATTCCCTCCCTTTCTTCTTCTCTTGTTACATCTTTTCTAACCTCTTTTCTTTCTTACTTTTAAACTTTTAATTACTCATATGGGTACTCATATTGGGCCTAGAGAAATCTTCCAATCTCAAGATACTTGCCTTAATGACATCTGTGAGGTCCCTTTTGCTGTGTAAGGAAACAGATTCACCCATCCCCCAACTGGAGCATAGACATCTACAGGAGAGAGAGAGAGGAGTTATTCTGCCTACCAGGTGAGAAGTAGCATGCAAATATGACTTCCAAATGTGGAGCTGGTGTTCCTGATTCATATTATGGTCTAGTTTGCAAAATAAATAAAATGTTTTGATAAAGTTAAAAAACATGATGCTCGATTTGGCTCCTGCTTACCCTGCTTACCTTTTCACATCCTTAGTCCTCCTCTCATGAGCAATAAATTACCATTATACTGAATTTTCACTTCCTTGAAACCTCTTCTATGAGAAGAAATAGATAAATAATGACCAGGTCATATAATGTATGATAAAACTCTGACTTACATAATAAGCCCAGGAAGTCAAAACACAACCTTTGCAAGCAATCAGTCCAAAATAGTCGAAATGTGGCCTACAATTGCCAGCTTCTCCATAGCTATCTCCTATACCCCATGCCTCCAACTCAGGACAAACCAGAGAAAGCCAGCTGTGTTCCTCAAAGCAGCTGCGTAGGCTGTCTCCCTTCTAGTTAGCCTGCCTCCAGCTGCCCTGTGCCAGCAGCCTCTAATCAGAGCATACCTGGAGTCACATTTTGGCGCTATAAATCCTTTCCTCTTCTCTGACTACCTTTGCAGTATCTGTCAAATACATGTGATGGTGACTGAGTTCCTTACTGTACCAAATTCTAAATAGGCATCCTGTTTTTTTTTTTTTTTCATTTGGGGGTTCTTAATTTTCATGCTGCTTTTGGTCTTTTGTGCATTCATTTTCCCTTTTTGAATTCCTGGGTTACTCTTTCCTCCTTGCATTCTATGGATAACTTATGTTTATCTTTTAACTATTAGCTTAGATGTTCACTAATAATAAGAACAGTAAAGATATTTTTTTGCTAGATTGATAGCTAGCCTGTACTGAACCCTTCCTAAATGCCAAGAGCTATTCTAAGCATGCTCCATTTATCAATTCATTAAACTCTCACAACAATTCATTGAAGGCGGTTTCTAGAATTATCCACATTTCACAGATGGGGAAAGATAATTCAGAAGGCTCAAGTAAAATTCCCAAGGTCATAGAGTTAGAAGTGGGAGATGCTGGGGTGGAATTTAGGTAGCCTTCTATCATAGTTCAGTGATAAAATCATTATGCTCCGTTAGTTTCAGAATGTGTTTTCAAACACTCTGGGTTTTGCATAGACTCGGTATTCTATCATTATTGGTAGTACCATATTTTTATTGTTTATGAATTTACCTGTAGCCTGTCCTAATAAGCTTCATGAAGACAAAGATACTGTTTATCAGGGCAGGTGTTTGGTAGAGCACTCAGATAACCTCTTGGGAAGTCCACATCCCATATTGGAATTCTTGGGTTTGAGTCCTGGATCTGTTTCTGATCCATCTCCTGCCAGTGCATACCCTGGGGGGCAGCAGGTGAACACTTGAGTAATGGGGTCTTTGCCATTTATACAGGAGACTAGGATTGAGTTTCTGGCCCTGACTGCCCCACCACCCCTGGTTCTTGTGGGCACTGGGGAATGAACCAGTGGGTAGAAAAATCTATGAAAAGATTGTATTTTTCTTGCTTATGTTTGTATATTCTTCTTAGTAGTTTCTCTATCAATGTGTATTTAATGAATGAACAAAAGACTGATTGAATGAGGTACATGCAAAAGTCTTAATATTATCTTTTTTTTTAAGCAGCATTTATTTTAGAGGCAGGGAAGATAAAAGAGGGAGGGAGAGAGGAAGAAAGAGCGCACACGTGGGAAAGCACTCTCATCTTCTAGTTCTTA
The DNA here is from genome assembly GCF_964237555.1 of Oryctolagus cuniculus. Lineage (NCBI taxonomy): Eukaryota > Metazoa > Chordata > Mammalia > Lagomorpha > Leporidae > Oryctolagus > Oryctolagus cuniculus. Next base: position 17,877,523 of record NC_091433.1, read on the forward strand.
CTCCAAATGCCTGCAATGGCCAGGACCTGACTGGCTCAAGCTGGGAGGTTGGAACTCAACCCAGGTTTCCTAAGTTGGTGGCAGGAATCCAGTTTCTTGAATCAGCACTGCTGCCTCCTAGGGTCTACATTGGCCAGAAGCTGGATTCCGGAGCAGAAGCTAGAAACTGAGCCCTGGTTCTTCAATATGGGACACTGGCTTTCTGACCAGCATCTTAACTGCTAAGAAATGCCTGCATCTGCTATTTCTTGAATGGGAGGTTGCTAAGTTAAGGAGGGGGACCTTTACTCCAGGCCGTCGTTCAATGTTAATACAATTGTCCATATGCCTTTATAATCTTTTTCCAAGAAACAGCCTTAAAACAAGATAGGATGTCTCTTTTAAAGTTTAGGTTTCCTCCATATATTTTTTCTTTTTGAAATCAGGATTGAGTTTATTTTTTTAACTTTTATTTAATGAGTATAAATTTCCAAAGTACAGCTTATGGATTACCATGGCTTTCCCCCCCATAACTTCCCTCCCACCTGCAACCCTCCCCTTTCCTGCTCCCTCTCCCCTTCCATTCACATCAAGATTCATTTTAAATTCTCTTTATATACAGAAGATCAGTTTAGTATATATTAAGTAAAGATTTCAACAGTTTGCACCCACATAGAAGCACAAAGTGAAAATACTGCTTGAGTACTAGTTATAGCATTAAATCACAATGTACAGCACATTAAGGACAGAGATCCTACATGAGGAATAAGTGCACAGTGACTCCTGTTGTTGACTTAACAAATTGTTAAGTCCTCCATATATTTAACAATAAAACTATGTGAAGCACTAATACCAGCCTCTCTGCAAAAAGTCTTCTCCAAGTTAAGAGTCACTCTTAGGCTAAACCCAGTATCTTCTTAGCATTGACTTGTGATGCAGAATCATCTTCAACCTAGTTACAGTCTTCTGAAGTCTCACAATCCTAAAAGCTCTCCCTTACACACGTGCAGTTCTAGAAGAATCAGCTGAGAGTCAAGGATGATTTTCATTCGTGTGGACTAGGTCAGAAATTTAGAGCAACCCACTCCCTCCAGTTCTCTCAATATCCCTACTCTGGATTTCTGAACTTGGATCCCATGTTCATTCTGGGGCAGATGCCAAGTTCTTGTTTACAGGTCTTCTTTCTTGGCCTATGGGCATAACAAGTCTGAAAAAAACAATAAGAAAGTCATCTTGATCAATTCCTTTACCATCTAGGTGATACTATTGCTGTCCTTTGATTGAGTCAACAAATATTGATTATCTAATAAATGTCTGACACTCTTCCAGTATTTGGGGATCTAGAAATGTACTGGACATAAGATCCTGCTATTGTAGGGCTGGTATTTTAGGGAAGTGGATAGATAAAAATGAAGATCAAAAATAAAATAATTTCAAAATAAGGGTGAATATAACACAGTGTTAGGTGATGGTGATTTGGACATCTGGACCCCTTTTATATGATTTTCTTATCATGTTACCTCTCACTCTTACTTCTTGATCAGCCAGTCTTCTTTGGAATTCTGGTTCTGCCAAGCCTTTTATTGATTATATCTAGGAAGTGATATACTTTATTTTGAATAAAAATCACTTAGGAAACTACTTGTGTTTTTCTACTTTTAAGAATGTATTGTTGCCGGCGCCGCGGCTCACTAGGCTAATCCCCTGCCTTGAGGTGCCAGCACACCGGGTTCTAGTCCCGGTCGGGGCGCCGGATTCTGGGATTCTGTCCTGGTTGCCCCTCTTCCAGGCCAGCTCTCTGCTGTGGCCCAGGAGTGCAGTGGAAGATGGCCCAGGTCCTTGGGCCCTGCACCCCATGGGAGACCAGGAGAAGCACCTGGCTCCTGGCTTCAGATCAGCGCGATGCGCTGGCTGCAGCAGCCATTGGAGGGTGAACCAACGGCAAAAGGAAGACCTTTCTCTCTGTTTATCTCTCTCACTGTCCACTCTGCCTGTCAAAAAAAAAAAAAAAAAAAGATAAAAAAAAGAATGTATTGTCAATAGGCTGGAAATAACTTTCTTTTTCATATTATTTTTTCTTTTAGGAGTTGATTATTACAACAAGATCATTGACGACTTGTTAAAAAATGGGATTACACCCATAGTGACACTTTTCCACTTTGATATGCCTCAGGCTTTAGAAGACCAAGGAGGTTGGTTGTCAGAGGCAACCATTGAAATCTTCGACAGATATGCTCGGTTTTGCTTCAGTACCTTTGGGGACCGAGTCAAGCATTGGATTACCCTGAATGAGCCTAATATTTTTGCCCTGATGGCCTATGACCTAGGTTTTTTCCCCCCTGGGGTACCCCACAATGGGACTGGAGGTTATCAGGCAGTGCATAATTTGATTAAGGCTCATGCCAGATCCTGGCACACTTATGATTCCTTATTCCGAAAAGAGCAAAAGGGTGTGGTGTCCCTATCACTTTTTGCTGCCTGGTTGGAACCAGCAGATTCCAACTCAGTGTCTGACCAAGAAGCTACCAAAAGAGCCCTTGCTTTCGAGGTGGGCTTATTTGCTAAACCCATATTCATCGATGGTGATTATCCCGAGGTTGTAAAGTCCCAGATAGCCTCTATGAGTAAAAAGCAAGGGTACCCATCATCCAGGCTCCCTGAATTTACTGAAGAAGAGAAGAAAATGATCAAAGGGACTGCTGATTTCTTTGCTGTGCAATATTATACAACCCGCTTAGTAAAGCACCAGGAGAACAAGAAAGGAGAACTATCCTTCCTCCAGGACGTGGAGATTGACTATTTTGCAGATCCATCTTGGAAAGGTGTGGATTGGGTGTACGTGGTACCATGGGGCCTACGCAAACTACTGAAACACATTAAGGTAAATGCATGGGTGGAGTGCAAATACACCCAGTTATGTGAAGGTGACAAAGTGTGCATAGGGGCCTTTAGAAAGAGGGGTTTTAGGTATCAGCATGTACATAGTTGGCCTGGAAAATCCAGGTTAAGACTTGAGTTAGTGAGGGGTAATCAGTTGTTAAAGGGCTTCAAAAGTGGTAGTCAGAGTTAGGACTTACTGTTAAAATCAGATGTAAGTAGAAGAGTAACTTGGGCCTGTGTATAAGGCTAGTGTCATGATTGCAGTTACACAAAGGCATTTCAAGGAAAAAGGTGGTAAGACTCTTCTGGGTCTCAGCTAGCCTGTATGGCGTTCAGCAGAATTAAAAATTTTTAAAAGTTATTTATTTGAGAGACAGAGTTACAGAGAGGGAGAGACAAAGAGAGAGGTCTTCTTTCCACTGATTCACTTTTCAAATGGCTGCAGCAGTCAGAGCTGGGCTGATCTGAAGCCAGAAGTTATCTCTGAGTTTCCCACATAGGCTCAGAGGCCCAAACACACAGACCATCTTCTACTGCTTTCCCAGGCCATTAGCAGAGAGCTGGATTGGAAGTGGAGCAGCCCAGACATGAACTGGTGCCCACATGGGATGCTGGCTCCACAGGTGGAGGCTTAATCTACTACACCATAGCACCGGACCCTGAAGTTAAAGTTTTAAGTTATCATTTCTCTGGACTCTCCTGTGGGGGAGAGAATGTAACTGTCTTCAAGACCAAGGGGTTAAAGAGCAGTGACAGTTGGCAGATGCTGATGGAAGAAAGATATTTCTGTCTTCTCATTATAATAAGAGTCATTTGACTGTCTTCATGGACATTTGCACAGTTTTGCTTTTCCATTGTTAGTCATAAAAGGTCAGTGCATGGAAAATTAAGTTAATAGGGTCAGTGCAATTTGATGGAAACTAGTTTTGGGGTTGTAGCTTAGAGAAGATAGAGGGTAATGCACCTGATTTTATGAGCTCTTTTTTCTTTAAACATCTGTTTGGAATAAAACTTCTGCTCTTTTGTTCTAGGATACGTATAATAACCCTGTAATTTACATCACTGAGAATGGATTCCCCCAGCGTGACCCCCCATCTCTTGATGACACTCAGCGCTGGGAGTGTTTCAGGCAGACATTGCAGGAGCTGTGCAAAGGTACCATTTGAAATGATGAAAGATCAATTGTGCAAACTTAATATAATTTTCTCATGTGCCTATTTGCATTCAGCAAAGACCAATGATTTTGAAAGCTGAAATTCATGTAAATCAGTGTAAAGTCATGTAATTAGGACAGGGGAGAAAAAGTGTTCAGGAAGGAGGAAGGCGAGGATTTTGGCCCGGGTTCAACCTCCTGAAATTGACTCAAGTAAAAAGCAACTGTCTTCAGTATTCTGACTCCAGGGTGAAGGTGACACAGATAGAAGGAGTGGAGGCTGTTGGGAGAGAACATGAGTTATTACAAAAAGATTAGCCCTGATCAACTATAGCATGCTTATTTGCATATTTTAATGTCCTATCTACCAAGAAACAAATTGAAAGGACTTTTAAAGGACCCGAATTTCACCATTCGTACAATCGACGTCAAAATGGCATGGGTCCTCTGTCAATGTTTGTTTCATTTAAGCTTTGCTGAACAGCCCAGTGAGAAGTCATTTTCCTTTTTTTCTGTCGTACAGAACATGTGAATTGTGTTTCCTGACACTATTACTGTTATGATAACTCTCTTCCCTTCCTGGAATTCTTTTTATACTGAAAATAAATGTGAAGGAATCATCCCTAAGTGGTAACACGCATTTCTGGACCAGTTTGCACACCCCTTGCTTTAGCCAGCTCTTAGAACATTGTTGCTTACTAAATTTAATTTCACCTCTCTATAAACCAATCATACAGTGACAGCAAAATCCAATGCAAAATGAGGTTTTCAATTTCCTCTTTCTTTTTTGCTTTTACAGTGATAGTGACACTTATCTCTTATCATTCAAATCGAAAGGTTCTTTCCAAAATTATGCAGTATTAAACTGGAAGCAGTCAGAAGGAATTCTGGAAAGTGAACAAAATGGTCTCTTCTTGAAACTTGAGACACACCGACTGAATTCTTCACTTAGGCCTGATAGAGAACAATTGGATGCCTATAGCTTGACCCAAGCAAAATAATTCTTCTGCATTACACACCGAGTGGGTTCTTCTGGTAGGGATTCACCTTCTGATTAGAGAGACCTCTGGGTTTCTGATTCCCCTGCGTTTTCCCCTATGCATGAATCCTGTTCATCGGCAGTCCGTGGATGTTCTCAGGCTCTGTCTTGAAGGACAGGGAGGCTAATTACCATCAGGCAGATTTATGGATGGATTCAGGGAGTACAAATGACTCGTCTAAAATTGTTCTGTGTATTTTGGGGAAAAAAAGAGAAAAATAGAAATTGGCTTTTTTTTCATTCCCAGCTTGGTGCTCTTCAGTGCTAATCACACGAGGGCATTTTCTTGCTTTTGGAAATAGTTTCTACTACAGATGCTCCTTGACTTACAATGGGGGTAATGTCCCAATAAATCTATCCTAAACAGAAAATATCATAAGTTAAAAATGCCTTAAATCCTCCTAACTTACTGAATATCACAGCATATGACATAGTCTGCTGTGGAGTGTGAGTTGTGGGTCCATGGCTCACTGGGAGCCATGGCTGTTGCTGCCAGTATCATGACAGGGTGTATGACCACAAATTCCTAGCCCAGGAAAACACCAAAATTCAACATTTGAAGTAGAGCTTCTGGAATGTGTATCACTTTTGCACTGTCATAAAGTTAAAAATTATAAGTTGGATCATTGTACATTGTGGAATCATGTGTACTTTAGTTCCTTAAATTTTTTTAGCATTTATTTATTTGAAAGGTAGAGTTATAGGGCTAGGGGAAGAGAGGGTGAGATAGAGACAGAGAAAGAGACACAGAGAGAGAGAGATCCTCCATCTGCTGGTTCACTCCCCAAATGACTGCAACAGTTGGGGCTGGGCCAGGCGGAAGCCAGGAGCCAGGAGCTTTTTCCAGGTCTCCCATGTACGTGCAGGGGCCCAAGCACTTGGGCCAAACCCTGCGGCCTTTCCAGATGCAGTATCAGGGAGCTGTATGGGAAGTGGAACAGCTGAGATCAAACCAGTGCCCATATGGGATAGTAGCATTGCAGGCAGCAGTTTAACCTGTTCTGCCACAGCACTGGCCCCCTAAAATTCTAGTTTCCAATTTGTTGAATTTATATTGAATCTTTCAAGTACTCAGTGGAAAAAGTATTACACATTTAAAACATTGTTTATGGTATTTGTCTACTTCTGAACTTTAGCAATAGACTATATTCATTATAATGAGCACATACTACTACTTTTGTTTTGCTTTTTAAACAAATGTAACCATTTAAAATGTGTAGACATATACACCCTGACCAAAATTCTATACATAAATGTGTTTATTCTGAATTGGAATGCAGTGATAGCTCCTTTTCATCTATTGTGGTAATAGAACCTACTTATTTCTTCTGTGGTGAAATTCTCTTTTCTAGTAACCAATTCACTTTCATCTATGAAATACCCATCTTCTTCTATCTGCATGCCTACCACAGACAGAGACAAGCAAGTAGGATGAAACACTGTTCCTTGCTGATAATTGATTGGCCCAGATGTAGGCATATGGCATGAGCTGGGTCAATTCTTCCTTGAGATTGAGAACTTGGATCAGTCAGTGTGTCTCTTAGTCTGGGTGGCGGGGAATGCAGCTGTGTAGGCCACTGATGACTTGGTTCTACTGTATAAACTTAGGAGCAGTGAGAACGGAGACAAGAACGAACAGAGGGAAATGGAGACCTTCTAGATGGCACTTGTCTGCTTCCAGGTTTCTCTCATGGGGCCAGCATTGTGGCGTAGAGGGTTGGGCCCCTGCCTGCGACACCAGCATCACACATAGATGCTGGTTTGTGTCCCACTCCACTTTTGATTCAGTGCCCTCACTGCTAACGGCCTCACATCTAGCTGCATCTGTATTCTTGGGAGACATTACTTTTACTTACAATAAAGTGCTCCTGTGCTTATCCTTATTCTGATTGGGATTTTATCGCTTGGAACAGAAAGTTTTTTAATTGATACTGTCATCTCATTTTATTCTCAAAACCATGGTAGGAAATCATTACTCCTATTGAGTTCCAAGGATATGAAGTCATTTACTCGAGTACAAAGTTACTAAACAATGTTTTCCAAAACAAGGCAGAATATATTTATCATCATTTTTATCACTTATTTTGGTGTTAGCTGTATGTGACCTGTAAGTTCAGGACTTTCGGAGTCAAAGTGCTTGTTTGATCTTTTACACAGAAGCTTTTCTTTATGTTTAGTGTTCTGGGCTTGTGTGTTGTCTTTGAGAGCGCCTCATGCCGACTCTGGAAGAGCCGACGGGTTCTCTGACGTTAGGCGAAGCTCAGACACCTTGTATCCCACTTCTCATCAGAAGAGTAGAGCTGAACTCACTAACCAATTTCCTGATGCTCCTCTAAGTAGCCCTGATGGTGCTGGCTGGCAAGAACTTCAGTAGTAAGAAACACCTTGTGAGCGATTAAAAATCATACCAGCCAAGGAAGACAACTGTGGAAACACTGCAGGTGTGAGCTCACCACAGCCCACGGAGTCAGATGGATGATGGCTTTGTGATCCCCACAAACAAAGTCGTCTTCCAACATCACACGTGTAGACAGGCACATAATGACACTATAGTTGGATCAATGATGGCTGCCTGGAAGTCTTACTGGTCTCTTCAGGTAAAATCCCACAGTAATTAATTGAGCAGTAAAAAGTAAGCTAATGTTTCTGTTTCCTTTTGGGAAAGGAGAAAAAAAAAAGAGGAAAAGTGTCATTTTGAGAAAGAAGAGAGAAGTCCGCTAGTGTGCCTTTTTAATCATTGCATTGTTTAATTGTATTTAAACCCCCTTAGATGAGTTATATTTTAATTAAGGTATATAGATGTGAGAGTAAAGCAACACCAGAAATGTGAAAAAAAAAACAATTCTGGTTGCATTTAAGCTCTTCAAATTATTCAGTAGGGGTCATTGGCTTACTGCACAACCTCTTTAAGCCTTGGTTTGTTTGTCTGTGAAAATGGGGATAGTTCTTTCCTGGGCTGGGTTGTTTTAGATTCCATTGAATCAGTTACTATATAAACACCCCCTAATGATTGCCTGGTACATAGTAGGGCTTTTAACAAATGGTAACATTTATTGTTATTATTACAAACTATACATTCTTAAAATATGCCTATCCCCTCCAGGTTAATCTGCTTATTTAAAAAAATGCCATTCCCAGTCTTGCTATTTTTCTATTCTTTCCCCACTCTCTAAAGTATAGCAGAATATTTCCCCATTTCTGAATTTCCCTATCATTGTTTTTGAGGACCCTGCATGGGTGCTGTAATACTGGCCTGGTGGCTGTTTCCAGTCTGCATCTCTGGAGGAGAAGCAGCAACTCCAATCAGTGTTTCCATCCGAGAGGTTAGCAGATTAGGTGAAAAATCAAATTGTTGACAGCAGCAACAGCTGTCAAGGAGCGAGGAATTGCTCTGCCACATGAATCTTTGTAAAAATTTAGGATTCAGTGGTGATCAGACTGATAAGATTTTTTCATGTGGTATGAGTCTTCATTATATTCCTAACGTTTATACCAGCCCTTGACACTCCAGAGCCAGTGGCTCAGTTTGTATTCACCTGTAAACAAATGGCTACCTCTATCATAAGGGTTCTTATGGTGGTGAAGAAGTGTGTGGGGCCGGGGAGGTGGCTCCCCATTGGCAGTGCTCCACCCAGGGCCCAGATTCTCCTGAAAGGGGCTTCCAGCCTGTGCTCAACCTATTCTCTGTGGGTCTGCTTTAGTTTGGTGCACGCTCTTTCTTCAGCCTGAGATTCCCTGCCCTTTTCCTTCTTCCTGGCCCAGTCCTGTTGTTTGGAGTACATGATTGCCCTTGGAGTCGGACGTGGATTTGAAACCTTGCTTTCTCACTTAAGAGCTCAATAGCTTTGGGAAAATCCTTCAATAGGCATGGTTCAGTCATGCATTCTCTAAAATGGGGATAATAAGAACATTTGTCCTTTAAAGGGTGGTAAAAAGTGAACTAGCCAAACAGTTCGGTGCGTTATAAAGGATTCTGTGAATGATGGCTAACTTTGGGGGGTATCAAGAATTTCTTGAGGGCTGAAACTTCGTTTTTTTCATAATTACTTTTTCAACCACAAGTACCCTACCTATTACAAATTAGAGTTCTACATGTGCTTGTTGAATTTGGCTGTCTCTATCAGAGAAGGGTTGATCCATAGATAATGGGAAACAAATGATTAAATGATTGGGAGCTGTATTTTCTTTCCCTAAAGAAATATACTCCACACAGAAAAAAAAAAAATGAAGCAGCAGCCTTCTGGAAAGTTTCTTAGGCTGCCCAACTTTCTAGTGAGATCCATGCCTGAGTTGGCACAGCGGTAGATGATTGCAGAGAAGGATTGTTAATGACCAGCTTTAGGCTTTTAATGACAAAACCCCTCAGCAAGATGTCATCGAAGTTATTGAAGACTTCACTGGAAGTGTTGAAGCTGATACATTGTAACAAGAAGGTTATAAATCTTGCAGCTTGGATGTACCACCAAGACAAGATGCTGAGTGCAGAATCACCCTGCTGTTGTCTGTCAGCATCGCCCTCCCCCTTCCTGTGGAGAGCCAGTAAAGGAGAAATACATCCATTTCCCAAACTAGTGAAGACCTGGCAGCCACCTGCCTATGCCAATTTCAGATCACAGAGGCCCATTTAACTGGACAAAATGTGTTAAGCACCTGTGCTTTTCTAAATGTGCATGGAGAATCCCTGTGAATTAAGGAAAGATCTCAAAAATTAATACACTGACCTTTGAGAAACTCTAGCCAATTAAAAATCCATTGGAAGCTCAGAAGAGAGACTCAAAGACTTGTGTGTGGATTCCCACTCCACAAATATTATTTTATTGCTTCTCAAAGGAGACCTTTGTCACCTTGGCCCTAGGAAGCAGTTCATCTCTGGGCTCACAGAGGGTCCACGTGACATATGCTTGTTTGGCTTTGGGTGTAGCTGGCCTTGGATGTTGGACTGACTTGGTATTGCTAGCAAGGCTGCTACCAGCTGCACTGGCTCCTGCTACCAAAAGAGGAGCCAGGTCAGACCAGAGAAGGAAGAAGGAGAGTCCAAGGCTGTGCACAGGAACTGTGAGGGTGCTAGCTCTTTTTTTTTTTTTTCTTTGTTTTTACATTGACAAGTAAAAGTTGTGTCTACTTATTGTGTACATTCTGGGGTAGCTAAATTGAGATAACATTCATTATCATACCATTTTATTTGTGGGGAAAACACTTAAGATCTACTCTTATAGCTGTTTTCAAGAATATATAAATATACACATATATTTATTAACTATAGTCACCACGCTGAACAATAGAGCTCTTGAACTTGTTTCATGTAAGCGCGCTTTTGTATCCTTTGATCCACATCTCTATGACCCCTGGTAACGCTTGTTCTGCTTTCTACTTCCATAACATCAAGTTTTTAGATTCCACATATAAGCAAGATCATGCAACAGTTGTCTTTCTGTGCCTTATTTATTTCACTTAACAGAATGTCCTTCAGAGCCCCCCCCCATGTTGTTGCAGATGACAGTATTGTCTTCCTTTGTAAGACTGAGTAGTATCCCATTGTGTATATATGCAATGTTTTCCTTATTCGTTCATTTGTTGATAGACACTTGGGTTGTTTCTATATCTAAATATTATGATTAATGCTGCAGTGAACATAGGAATGCACTCATCTCTTCAACATAGTAATTTATCTAATTTTCATTGAATATGTGCTCTCACTAGTGGGATTTCATATGGTAATTCTATTTGTGGAATTTCAAAAGTCATAAAGAAAATAATTTCCAGTATTTGTGTTTGACGAACCATACACTTAAAGCACACATAAGTTCAGCTGCAGATTATGGAGCTAACCGTAGTAGAAAAAAGCAAGATGACCTCCCTCTCTTTTTTTTTTTCTCACTTCCACTCCATAGCAAACTTACCTTTTGCCCTTCATTTCCTCTCGAAGCATGGAGAATAGAAAGCGTGTAAGTAGAAAATTTTCAGGGTTCAGTGAAGAGGTTGGGAGAAGAGTTCTATGTTGTTCTGGGCCTTTGGGTAAGTGACCATTAGGACTTTGAGTGTGAAGTTCCTCACCTCTGAAATGGGACTACTATTAGCAACCATCACTCTACCCTTAACTTCTAGGAAATCAATGTTTTTATTTTCTACATATAAATATATGATATTTGTCTTTCTAATCTGGTTTATTTCACTTAAAACAATGACCGTTAGCTCCATCCATGTTGTTTCAAGGTATAAGAGTTTGTCCCCCCCCTTTTTTTCCAGCATACATGTATTCTTGCTGAGCTACTTGCCCACATTGTCTCAGGGAGGCACACATTGACAAGATTAGAAACATAGGACTTTTGGAAGACCTATCCTCTTGGGAACACAGGAACCCGGTGCACCCGCATCATGGGAATAGATTTCATGGAGTTGCCCATGTGAGAAGCAACTCAATCACACATTCAAGAATTGGATTTTGTGCTGATTGGAAGCCATTCTCTCTTCTCTCTGTCTTAGCTTTCTAATACCTATGCAGTGTTCCAACTGAGGGACATCCTCTTGAGCTTCTTTTTAGAGTTTCACCTCTCAGAGAGATAATTTCTCAAGGTTCCCCACCAACCCAAGCCCTGTAGATGTAAGAAACACTATAAATCCATTTTCTATTAATTCAAATGATTCTATACTGACTCTCCATTTTCATAACAATCTTTTTGTTTTACTTTGTGATATAGCAGGAAACTGAAGCTCAGTTTTATGATTCTAAAAGAGACATATAACATAAACAATATAAAGTATAATTTATATGAACAAAATATTTTCAATATGAGAGTAGACTGAGTAGAAACTAAAGGGGGAAAATAGAGAAGGGATTTAATAATGATTTTTGAAAATGGTCCTAGAAGAGAGCCCTATTGGAATACACAGATGACTACTGGAATGAGGAAAGGTGATTTATCTACTTCCCCCCAGGGTATAGATGAAGTGGTCCTTAAACATCTGTCTAGCTTAGCTCTTATAGCCTGATCTCCAAAATAATCTGATTTCCGCATGGCTTCTTATCATGAGTGAAAGGGCACTGCTTTGGATTGAGGCCAATAGATTTCATCCTAAAGTGTCTGGCAAGAGTTTCCTGGATAAAAGAATTAAAAAGGATTCTGCTGGACCCCTGAGGGCTCATGGAAAGAATGGAAAGAAATGGATTGCTAGCCATTCTTGCTCAACAAAGCTAATATGCATTTTCCAGTGCTTGGAAAGAGATTTTCCACATTAAACATTAATACATTGACATTATGTTTTGTAAATGAAGATCTTGTGAGTTCATCAGTGGGGATTAACTCAGAGTAAAAAAAAGAAATGAGTTTCTGGACTTGTAGTGCTGCCATACCCTAAGTGGTATTGGTCTCACCATCCTGTGGCCTTCCTCTCCATCTCTTGTTTTACATTTTCATAACTTCAGCACTGCCCATGTTGCTCAATTGCTCTATAATGATGTAAATATTGCTTCTGCCAACTTTCACAGACTCACAATTTTGTGAATTACTGGTTAACTACATTCTGTCTTGTTTTTGCAGTAGCGAGTCTGATACCATGTAGAAGAAAGCCAGCAATATTATGTACATAAACATTAAAAATTGGTGCTATAACTGCTTTATGGTATTCCTGCTTTACTACAGGCTTGTCACAATTAAGTACTCGTTGAACAAGACAGTTAAATAGATTGAACTTGAGAGACACTTTGATTCTTGAAGAGGATACCCATTATAATCCCTGAATGGAAGGAAGAAAACCATTTTCCTGAGAAAATGGAAGTTATTAAAAGATATAAGCACACATAGGCCAAAACAGTACATGTAAAGATTTTATTCACCGTTTTTGAAAGACAAAATTCTGGCTAGAGTGAAATGTTGGAGTTTTGAGCTGTGTCCTTGGTATTCAGTAAGTGCTCAGTAAATGTTTAATGATTAATATGGTGATTTGTGTCTGGGTCAGCAGGAAAACTGAATTACTTCTGGGAATTTCAATAAAATATTAGATTTATAGCACCATTGTACTTTTTTATTTTTAAAGAAGTGGTGGATTGCTTTTGTTGGTGTAAGAAAAATTCTTAAGCATTATCATTACACATGGGTTTTTATTCTTTAGATATTAAATTTGTGCTTAACATGATAATAATTTGATAGAATTTCTGTTATGATTGCTTCTAACTTCTTTGTGCCTCAGTTTCTTCATTTGGAAAACATGAACAGGTTGAACTAATTGATATTTGGGATCTGGACAGCTGTAGAATTTCGTGACCCTTTAAATATTCTTTCTAGAGAGGTGTGTCATGGATCACATTTTATTAGAACACTTGATAATTACTTAAGCTCTAAAATTAAGTCTAAAGAATTATAATTAATGGCCTTAAAAAAACTCTCTAGGTTCTTCTTATTCAGCTATTTAATTTGAATTTTAACAGCTTTGTTATATGAACATAAAATTAGATCTTGCATGTCACCGCGCTGTTTCTGTTGATATTGATTTATGTTCCAGGTAACCTTTTTTTGACCTTCAGTCTGTGTGTTTTCTAGTCAGTCATTAAAAATTAGTCTCCCCTCACTTTTCTTCCTTTGAGAAAGCTATCCTTGGAGTTCCTACAGTTAGAAGGGCACCTCAGAGTCAAGTTTAATGTAGTTACTGTTGAGACATAAAACCTCAGAAAGGAAGTTGGGAGAACGAATCAGTGGCAAGTATTTGTGTAAAATCCCCGTTGGGACAACCCCATCGTAGTTGCAATCACCAGTAGCAAAAATCACCTTTCAAAAAAAATAGTCATGGTGAGCACCACCTAATATATCAAGTTGTAAGACAGGTAAGTATGATTTTCCAAACTTCACCATAAATGCACAATCTAATTCAGTTAACAGTACAGTAATTTTAACTTTACTTAAATTTACTTTGCGCATCACACCTTTACCTCTGAGTAAGATCCTGAATTAGGAGGGGTGAAGTTGCAGCATTTTCAGAACTCCCCCTGCCACAATTCTGTGTAGCAACCTCATAGGGGAAAGTCTGGTGGATTTCTTTCCTTTTTCCTTTTTAAGTTCTGATTTCTGAGCACAGAGTTCATTCCAATCAGGGCTGCTTTTATCCCAACATACTGTTTAGGTAGTATTTTCTTCAATACGATGAAAGTATCAGCTTGATGCTACAGATGAAAATAGTCTCTGTAGCACTAGAAAGTGATTCTTCAGACTTACCTGCAGTGCTGTGTGCAGAGCTGGGGAAGGGTCACCCAGGCCCTTGGACAGGCTGCTCATCCTCAGCACTGGCTTTGGGTGCGAATGAGACGAGCTAATGAAACAGTGTCGTGCACCATCCTCCAGTTCCTCCTCGTCTTCCTCCTTGTTTGTGAAAGTCCAGTGTGGGGATCATTTTTTTGCTTTAGCGGTAAATGAAAGCATGATGATGGAAGGAAGAAAAGGCATTTGAACCCTGGAGAATTCTAACTGGTGCTGGTGAGAGAGATGGGGAGCAGGAACCCAGAAGGGTTTCAGGTGAGGAGTAGTGCCCTGAGGACGAAACAGTGGGTAATGGAAGTAGTATGGGAGGGGGAACGGATGGCACCTGCTGCTGAAATGGTCCCTTTTCTCTTCCTAACAGATTTCAGTTCAGCCCAGAATCTTCAATACTTGTAAGGATGGTGCCCTTTTATGAGTTATATTCAAAAAAATGTTTTACAGTTAAAAGTGAATGGAATAATGAAAAAATTAGCTCTTCACAAAAAGATGAGTGAATGAGTCTGTGTTTTCAGTGTACACTGAATGAATAGGTTATTTTCATGTGGCTGAAGTCATATTGCCTTAGTTTCTTGAAAGCATTTTTCTTCTAAATATGTTCAGAATATGTTGCCAATCCTTTGAATGAGAAGCTGGCCAGTTTTTTAAAAACAACCTTCGAAAATATTTTTTGGCCAGAGTTTGTTGCCCTCGTGGATATATATATGATAGCAAAGTCAAGGCTGGTGTGGGAAGACACTTCATTACTCCTAGGAAAACAAAGACCCTCGATTGTATACATTTAGTACCAAAAGTCAGAAAATGTTATGAATGCTCTTACATTAAGAATATTTGCTGATTTGATATAGGGAAAGAGAATATTCTTTACAGATAAATGTGTATTCAAGACCTGGCCCGGACATCCTTTCAGGTATGACTCTTGGCCAGGTTGATCTACCTCTATGGATATCAGTTCATCATCTCTGAAAATTTATTTTTGCTAAGGCTTAATGATATACTTCGTATCCTAGAAAAATGCTTAGCACATAAATCCTCTAAATGATAACTACTGTGGTGAATTCTTTGTTACCCAGCATCTATTAACCAGGATTTTAGAAAAACTGTGACTTCCTGCACAGTCATCAAGCACTGATAATTTATGCTTCTCTTGATGACCCTGAAATGCATTCTGAATAATTAGAGAAAGATTAAATTATAATCAGTTTAGTTTCAGTGTTAAGTGTATTTTAATTTATTCTCATTCCTTAAAATTTGTAATCTTTCTGCATGTGGTAACAATTAACAGAAACTATTTGATTAGCTGGAGCACTACACTTCCTGACTATCTGCCTAATAAAGTGTTTATTGTGTATTGTTGGAACCTAGACTTCTGCCCTGTAGATAAAGTGGGCGTCTGTTGCAGGATTCCCTTCACATATGTCTTACACCAATTCCATGAGCCAACGTGTCGACTCATTGCTTGGTGGACGTTCTAGAATTAGTCTTTACATAATCTGGACCAGCAGTCTTATGGCCTATTCAAGGTGCTCTTTGCATGCTATTTTGATCATAAGATACTAGTCTTGGTTTTCCCTTCTTATTTGGTGCAGATGAGTAACGAAAACTTCCAGCCCTGGGGTTGGCCGTTCTCGTTCTTTTTTTTGACAGGCAGAGTGGACAATGAGAGAGAGAGACAGAGAGAAAAGTCTTCTTTTGCCGTTGGTTCACCCTCCAATGGCCGCCGCGGCTGGTGTGCTGTGGCTGGCGCACCGTGCTGATCCAATGGAGCCAGGTGCTTCTCCTGGTCTCCCATGGGGTGCAGGGCCCAAGCACTTGGGCCATCCTCCACTGCCTTCCCGGGACACAGCAGAGAGCTGGCCTGGAAGAGGGGCAACCGGGACAGAATCCGGCGCCCTGACCAGGACTAGAACCTGGTGTGCCAGCGCCTCAAGGTGGAGGATTAGCCTAGTGAGCCGCGGCACTGGCAGCCGTTCTTTTCTTATGGATTTCTAGAGACAAATGTCTCAACTGACATTAGTAATCAATCTAGCTTGGTGTTCCCTCAACCTTCACTTTTACTCAAACATGTTTTAGCCTTGTTTTCACAATGGTTTTTAGGCTGTGCTACCTTCCTGATGGAAACTGCACTTTGTAGTCTCTTCGTTTTTTTTTTTGTTGTTGTTGTTCTTTTCACTTTCACATTTTCCCCACTTGTCTCCCACATCGTGTCAATGCCATATGCTGTTTTAAAAGATGGCTTGACATCTGATTTGTATTTAAAAGCAAGTCTTTTCAAAAATTTATCAATACTGTCACCTTGTAGTCCCCTAGTAGTGATATTCGTCGATCTCATTTTGTCTCCTTCATCCTTCATTCTGCCTTCCTTTTTTTTTTTAAGATTTGTTTATTTATTTGAAAGTCAGAGTCACACAGAGAGAGACAGAGAGGCAGAGGGAGAGAGAGAGAGAGAGAGAGGGAGGGAGGGAGGGAGGGAGAGAGGGAGAGGTCTTCCATCTGCTGGTTCACTCCCCAAATGGCTGCAGTGGCTGGAGCTGTGCTGATCCGAAGCCAGGAGCCAGGAGCTTCTTCCAGGTCTCCCACGTGGATGCAGGGGTCTAAGCACTTGGGCCATCTTCTACTGCTTTCCCAGGCTATAGCAGAGAGCTGGATAGGAAGTGGAGCAGCCGGGATTCGAACACCTCCCATAAAGGATGCTGGTACTGCAGGCAGCGACTTTACCTGTTGTGCCACAGCACCAGCCCATTCTGGCTTCCTTTACATCTCTGCCCTTCTCTGAGATCCCTCTTTGCAAGCTGCCAATCCTCTCTTGTGGCATGCCCTTAACATCCCAGGTAACATCCCCAGAACTTACTCAGGGTCTTAAGAGAGACTTCTTGTTTTCTGCAAAGGGGGAGCAAGGCCAAAGAGCAAAATAACTGGCCAAGATTTAATTTTGCATTCCAAGCCCAAGCAACTCTTGGCCCTGGTATGAGAAGCAGGGCTGGGCAGGACGCTCCTGTATGTGGAAGGCTTCTTTGGTGATGGCAGCTTGGGTACTGCATGGGAGCCCCTTGCCTAGTCGGGAAGCAACAATCAGCATCCTACTCGAAATTTGTCATTTCTCAGAGACTGAGCTCACTGGTTAGCTGAAGAGGAGTGGTTCAGTAAGTTGCCTATCATCGAGTATAATTTCTCCCCAAAGTGATTTTTCTCATCATGTTGACATCTACTAAAAGTCACTAGCTTGATGGTATAGCTGTCTCTGTTATTCCAGCTACTGCAAACTTGTATCTATTCAACTACTACAAGAGTGCTTCATATTTGACAATCTGTGTTTACATTACAGGGCTATTTTGAATCTCCTGGGCACCTTGATTCTGAACTTTGATAAGTTTGAATGGTTGATTGCAATGCTTCATTGAATAGGCTTTTAAAACAAAATGTGACATTTTCATAAGTATAGCATATGGTTACCTGGCAGAACAAATGAATTTATGTTAATATAAAACGTTGGAATTTAAGAGATTCATGAAATTAAAGTTAAAATTTGT
Source organism: Oryctolagus cuniculus (assembly GCF_964237555.1). Classification (NCBI taxonomy): domain Eukaryota; kingdom Metazoa; phylum Chordata; class Mammalia; order Lagomorpha; family Leporidae; genus Oryctolagus; species Oryctolagus cuniculus. The sequence goes on from NC_091433.1 coordinate 17,895,349, forward strand.
ACAGTAGGTTTCTCTTCCTGGTACATAATTAGTCACAGAAATGCATATTAAATATGTATTTTGGGTATTAGTTGCAGGGTATTTATATAGTATCTCTTATTCTTTAACTTTTGGCATTTCTAATGCTGAATTCTCTTGTAAATATGTGTAAATACATTCCACCTCAGTAATTTTATACTTTCCTTTTAAAAAAAAATTTCATAGCGCCTATGACCATCTTTTTTTAAGATTTTATTTATTTATTTGAAAGAATTACAGTAAAGCAGAGGCAGAGAGACAGAAAGAGAGACAGAGAGAGAAGATAGGTTTTCTATCTGTTGGTTCACTCCCCAAATGGCTGTAATGGCCATAGGTGGGCCAGTCTGAAGCCAGGAGCCTGGAGCTTCTTCCAGTCTCCCATACAGGTGCAGTGGCCCAAGCACTTGGGACATCTTCCAATTCTTTCCCAGGCCATTAGCAGAGAGCTGGATATGAAGTGGAGCAGCCAGGACTAGAACCAAGGCCCACACAGGATGCTGGCACTGCAGGTGGCAGCTTTGCTCTCTATGCCACAGCACTGGCCCTATACTTTCCTTTTACCTAAAGGAGATTTTTCTTTTAAAGAATCTTTGATGTTTCTATTTTAAAAATTATTTTGATACTCTATTTTGTTTTGGTACTCTAATTATTTTGGTATTCTATTTTAAAAATTATTTCACAAGTACTGTGAAAGCTTTGTTACTCAGATTAATGGAAGACAGGACAGTTAAGAAATGCCAGTTTAAAGTTGGTAGAGGTATTAATTTCTGTCAGTTATTGAAGATGGTCCATTTCATTACATTCATGCTTTTGATACAAAGGAATACCAGCTAGTAAGCCAGGAGCATGGAAGGAAGAGGAAAGACACAAATGTTCTAGCCAGAGTGGCCAGCACGAAGCTTGAAGACTGCTTCATAGCCTGTTGGTATACAGGCCAAGAAAGATTCGCACTTTGTTAAATCAGAAGCTTTCAGATTGTACTTGGAGAAGCCTTGTGTGTCATGGAGGTGACTCTGGGGACTCTGTTAGCCTGTACAGAGGGAGGGTGGGAAGGCAGGGCTCCAGGGCACCTCAGCCTTATTGGTTGTATATATTAGGAATCCATAAAAATTTTCATTTGAAAAGAGGACTGTTTCTAAAAAAAGAAAAATTGGAGAACCACTGAATAATAGGGATCTCATTATCAGAGGGGGAAGAAACACAGTGAAACACATTGGGGAAATGAAACTGAGCTCGCTTTCTCTTTCACTTAAAAAAACCCCAGTTTTCAAATATACAAAATATTCCAAGCATTTGTATAACTGTGCCCCAGATTTGACAAATGTTAATATTTCCCCACATATATTTTACAAAAGAACCAAAGTTTTACTTAAAATGTTATTTTATAAATTTGTTGAAATATAGAATTAAAAATAAATTTATATTGGTACAAAAAAGTTGAAATATGGGCATACTTTTTCATGACATGCATTTTAGTGAACCTTTTGAAATCCCCTTGATTCCAATAGTGCGCTAGATGCATATTTTCCTACATATTTTACATGTATATCCATAATTTATTTGTATATTATTTTCTCCATTTTACTGTTTACATCAATGGTATCTTATGACACATATCTGTTTTCAACATTCTGTCCTTTGAGATTTATCTGTGTGGTTACTTTTATCTCTAATTTGTTCTTTTCAATGGAGCGACAATATTCTTTTTTTTTCAATTTCAATTTATTTGAAAAACAGAGTTACACAGAGAGAGGGAGAGAGAGAGAGGGAGAGAGAGAGAGAGAGATCTTCCATCTGCTAGTTCACTCCCCCGATGCCTGCATCAGTTGGGCAGAAGACAGGAGCCTGGAACTCAATCCTGGTCTCCCACAAAGCTCCAAAGCACTTGGGCCATCGCATGCTGTTTTTCCTGGCTCATCAGTAGGGAGTTGAATGGAAAGCGGAGGGGATAGGACTTGAACCAGCATTCCAATATGGGGTGCTAGAGTTGCAAGCAGAAGCTTAATCCTCTGTGCCACAATGGTTTCGGAGTGACAGTATTCTGATGTATGAACAGGTCATATTTATTGATTCATTCTGCTTGTGAATATTAGGTGTCTTCGCATTTTTTTGCATTTACAATGATGCTGTACTGACCCTTGAGCAGCTCACATGCTTAACAGTATTTCTCAGATGAGAGTTTATAAATGAGCCCTACTGTTAACCCATATGGTGTCTTTGTAACATTGGAATGAGGTTCTCTCTCCTCAAAACACTTGACATTTTCCCAAAAATGGTTGCAAAGTCTGCAGGAGTCTGTGATGACTTGCTATCAAGAGTTTTACTAGAATTGCACAAAGCAAAAGTTGCATTATCAAGCACATCAGTCTTAAACGTAGGGGATGCTATGATGTCAAAACCTGGAGAATACACAGAGTTTTGGTGAATTAGCTTAACAAATGAGAGACTAAACAAAGTAGTTGTGCTTAGTCTTCACATGAGATTTTTCTAGCTAAGGGCAAGGCCTGGGGAAATTGTGCCTTCCTCAGAAGGTTCTCCATGTTACAAATGGAGAACATAGGAGGATTAAAAAGGCTTTGGATTTTGTCCAGTTCTCAGGATCAGTGGCAGGGTCCAATGATATTGCATGTACACATTATCTATTAGTTTCCCTCCTTTCTAGGATATTGCCCTCAAATTCCCACTGTGTAGACATGTGTAGGCTGCAGGCTACTACCAGTCTTCATAATATGCTACCAAGAAAGGGAAGGTGTTTGGGGAAGGCATATATACCCTTCCTCTGGGAGAAGAAGTTTCAATTGTTCCCAGCAGTGCAACTCCCACAAGATCAAGTGCTACAAACCCTGATTCACTTAGATGTGTTCATCTAAATTCCTTTGGCCCTTACTAGGTAGTTTGCCAAGGGAGATAAATAACTCCATAGCATGTGAGACAATGTCTTCTCTTCACTTAATGGAAAATTGATAGAGGAAAAATTCTATCTTCCTTTGGAAAATTTGAAAGCATATTATTTGCTCTGCCAAGGCTTTGTTAATTAGATGTTGCACAAAACATTCTAGTAAGAATTTGTAAAGTCTCTTTCTTCTTGACCCTGCCCAACGCAATACTTTAATTAATGATTTGAATGAGATTGAGGGAATGCCTTCCAAATTTGCGTTTGACAAACTTTACAGATGTCAAAAAGCTTAGGAGGGAGAGATAAAACATGTTTACTACTGCTTTTATTATAGGTTGTGCATTTTCATCAAATAGATCTTAGCTTGAATGCTACTGCCTCATACAAGTCTTCCCAGAGGATCTAAGTATGGCTACCATTTCCATTCAATTTCTACCCATCTTCTTTATCTGAAATTAAATGTGTTAAGTGTTTACTGGCTCTGTGATCTACTTCTGTCTATTATAAACTCTAGGAAGAAAGAGATCTTGCTACCCAATCATTTCTGGCATCCCTGGACATAGAAGCCTTCCTAGCACATGGTGGGAACTTCACATACTTATATTGATTCAATGAAAACAGTGGGATCATTGAAGACTATTGGGCAAGAATGTGTCATGATCAGATTCTGAGTTTAGAAATTTAGAAGGAGGCAAGACTAGAAGCATGGTAGAAATTGTTGAATATACACTATGGAAGCAAACCATAAACCATTGCCTAAATTAAGATGTGATTATATCATTCTCAGTAGGTATTGAGAATATTGTTTTCCATCTTGGGCACCATTGACAGACATTAATATTCCCATTTGAAATTATACTTAGAAGACAGTATCTAGGATCACCTTGTTTAGGAAAACTGTTTTTGTTCAAATGATTCTGGAGCTATCAGCAGACTATAAAGACTCATTTTGTGTTGTTGTTTAGGGCAGAACTCAGGCCTGTGGGGGCTCATTACATGAAGACAGGTATAGTTTAACACAAGACAAAGCATTCTAACAATTAAAGGAGCTGAGTAAGGGAATGAGTGTCCTCGGGAGATCATTAGATACTTGTCAATAGATGGTGTGGAAGCAGATGCCAGACACCCATCTGTCAAAGATGCTGCTCAGAGGATATCTACCACATGTGGGTGGGTCATTCCACAAGTGCATGCAATCACCTAATATTTATTGAGTGCCCATGGTGTGCTTGTTCCTGTGGGGATCCAGAAATATATAAGGCACAGCTGCTGTCTGGTCATGATCACTTCCAATCTTAAATTCTGTGAATCTCAGGGAATTTAAGCCAAAACCTTGATGAAATTCTCATAAATTCCATATTAGAGCAATCTGCAGTAATGATCTAATGGTAATACTTAACCTTCCACCCAACAGGGAGAATTTGGTGCACATCGCCCACTTCATCACCAAGTTCCCCTTTTTGTCTCCTGATTTAAGCTTTGGTTGGGCTTTTGTGGCATGAAAGATTACAGTACATAAAAAGTTAGTTTCTTTTCTTTTGTTCATTTTTCTTTGGGTCTTGAAAGTTAATATGACTTCTGAGCTCAAGATAATGTGTGTTGGCTTTATTTAGTCAAACTCTGTCAAGGTAAATATTTTTGCATTTGAATTGAATCTCAGTAATTCCCATTGATGACTGAAGCATGAATTATAAAGTAGAGACTTTGTGGAATTATAAGTAAGCACACTTAATTCTTTAAAGTCAAGTCTTCCCCAATCAATCACAAACTGTTTGACTTGGAAGGCTTCTTCAGTGCAAGAGAGAACATTAATAAATAAATATCTGGATGGAAGAGTTTTAGAGGTAAATCTGGATATCACATTGTGAACCTAGCATTTTGGTTTGAATTCTGTGGCCTGCATCAAAAATATGACCTTGACTGCTGCATGGATAAGTCCTCTTTGTCTTTCCCATGCTTCAGTAGCAAGAGTGTTAGAATCGCACGAATGCATGTAATGCTTGCCACAGCTCACTGATCCAAATGCTATTGAGGTGACCTGAAGAATTAATGTGCTTCCTTAGACTACTTAACATAACATTGGGAGACTGCTTGACCCCACATAGGCAACTGTCCCAAACTGTAATGTTTGTTTTCATGATTAGATTGATAAATACACAAAATACTTGGATAATCTTTAAAAATATTTCTGTGCTATGTAGTCTGATGGCATAGTTATTTCCTCTATTGGCTGAAGTGTCTTTGTATCTATATTTCATTTGTTGGCTCTGAAATTAATCCGACTTAAACTTATGCTCTTTAAATAAATATAGTTCAGATTATTTTGTTCTTAGGAAATAATGTAGTGCAGAGTGAGTCTTTGATGGAAACAGCTTTCCCAAGCTGCTGCTTTGCAGTTGCAAAGAGTGATATCTAGCACGGCCAAGAGTGTTCACGTAGTATGCATGCAAGTAAATAAACAGGATCTTAACTGAAAAGACGATAAATATTGCAAGTTAAAAATATTAGAGTGGAAGTTTGTACCTTCTGGCTGGGGAGAAAACATTATCTTGATATTGTTCTTTTTCATGTTCTATTTTCTGTACCATGTAGAACAAAGCTTTGGAGCACTGCTTCTTAATCTTGGCTCACACTGGAATCGCCTAGGGAGACTTAAGAAATATTGACACCTTGTTCCATCCCCCACTGATTCTAATTTAAACATCTAGGGTGCTTCCTGGGCATTGGGGATTTTATGAGCTTCCTTGGAGATTCTAATGTCCAGTAATGCTGATAATCATTATTTTAAGGGGTTTAATCATCTAATATTAAAGAGAAATCTAAAAACTTTGTTATTATACATAGAGGATTGTTTGCATGAAACCCAGATTGCCTATGGATCTGATAGTTAAAACAACAGAAAACCCCAAACACTTTGTTTCTGTGAGATATTTCACCTTAGCATTCTCATTCATGTCAAGTCATTGTGAAATGGTGGATGATCTTGCTGAAAAAGCTTTTGAGGAAGAGTATTTTTTTTAAACAGATATAATGTTTTCAGACCCCTTCTGAAATAATGGTTAAGCCACCGTCATCAACCCATATTGAAGGGCCGAGTGCAAGTCTTGATTCATCTGCATCCTATCGAGCATTGCTGTTAATACATCTAGAGAGACAGCAGATGACGCCCTAAGTGTTTAGGTTCCTGCTGTCCATCTGGGAACCTGGACAGAGTTCTAGGCCCTAGCTGTTGCAGGCACTTGGGGTATGAATCAGCAAATGAGGAAGCTATCTACGTCTTTATTGCTCACCTTTAAATTAGATAAAAATAAAATAAACACTATAAAACTCCTCAGGAAGGGCTAAAATATTTAACATAAGAGAAAGGACATTGAAGGCATAAAGGATAGATTCATAAAATCCAACACTCTGCATGTAGAACTATATTCCTTCTTCTCCCACTCCTCTTCTTTGTGTTCATCTAATTAAGGATTTGCTCCATTTTTTCCAGACATTAGTGTTATGGATAAGTCTGTAGATAGGCTGACTTTTGTTTCTTTGTTGGTGATTAAACATCTATTTGATTATCCCTGAAATACATTTAGGTGATTTTTGTCTTTTCATTAACATAGACTTTCAGAAAATTGTTTGCAACAATAGTTTCAGGAAAAGTTTATTCTAGTCTATTTTTTTAACTTTTATTTAATGAATATAAATTTCTAAAGTACAGCTTATGGATTACAATGGCCCCCCCCCCCCATAATCTCCCTCCCACCCGCAACCTTCCCATTTCCCATTTCCCGCTCCCTCTCCCCTTCCATTCGCATCAAGATTCATTTTCAATTCTCTTTATATACAGAAGATTAGTTTAGCATATAGTAAGCAAAGATTTCAACAGTTTGCACCCACATAGAAACACAGAGTGAAAAATACTGTTTGAGTACTAGTTATAGCATTAAATCACAATGTACAGCACATTAAGGACAGAGATTCTACATGAGGAGTAAGTGCACAGTGACTCCTCTTGTTGACTTAACAAATTGACACTCTTGTTTATGGCATCAGTAATCAACCTAGGCTCTTGTCATGAGTTGCCAATGCTATGGAAGCCTTTTGAGTCTAGTCTATTTTTTTTAGAGATTTATTTATTTACTTATTGAAAGTCAGAGTTACATGGAGAGAGGAGAGGCAGATAAAGAGAGAAAGGTCTTCCATCTGATGGTTCACTCCCCAATTGGCTGCAATGGCTGGAGCTGCACGTATCCAAAGCCAGGAGCCAGGAGCTTCTTCCAGATCTCCCATGCGGGTGTAGGGGTCCAAGCACTTGGGCCATCTTCTACTGCTTTCCCAGTCCATAGCAGAGAGCTGGATCGAAAGAGGAGCAGCCGGGACTAGAACCAGCACCCATATGGGATGCCAGCGCTTCAGGCCAGTGCATTAACCCACTGAGCCACAATGCCAGCCCCTTATTCTAGTCTATTTTTATTAATTAGATCTGCTCATCTGTTCCAGAACCTCAGAATCTATTTTTTAACAAATAAAATATTAGATTTCTTAATCTGTTCTCTGAAGAGCCATTCCCCTCCGTCCCAGATGAAGTAACCTTTGTCCTACTTAGAGAGTTAATTCTTAGAAGTAGCCTTTGCCCCATGTAGAGTGCTAGTTCCTAGAAAGAGCCCTAGGCACCAGCTGTCACTTGAGATGTGGTTGGCAGCAGGAACCCCACCTCGAGGCTTTGCGATAACTCCTAGTTGCAGAGCACCTTCTGGCGAGCAGCAGATATCCCACCCTAAAGTCTTAAAGTGACTCCTGCGATAGCCAGAAAAATTTTCCCGCCACTAACCCCCTGATTTAAATCCTCCAATCAGTGTGTGAATCGTGTGTGTATCATTTAAACCCTCCAATTAGCGTGTAAATTGTGTGTATTAAGTAAATTATGTGGTTTTTCCCTTTAAAAATGCTCGTTAACAACTGTTCGGGGCTTCTTCTTTGGATGGCTTTTTGCTGTCAAGAGGCCCGTCTGCGCAGACGTTGAATAAATCCTCTTGCGTGTTGCATCTGCTGGTTTGGAATCTGAGTCTTTGGGGTGCGCATCTCGACGTGTTGGGGTCCTGGTTCAGGAACCCAACACTCTATGTATTTTTTTTTTTTTTCATTTTACATTTAAACTTTTTTCTCCTATGGGAAGATTTGGACAGATTTCCATCCAGACCTTCTACTTTTCTAATTTAATTTTCAGCTATGCCCAATTTTCTGATTTCTCTCAATGTTGCGATTCTTGATTCAGCCATTTATGTGTTCTTCGTATTCTTTCCTGGCCTTATGATTACTTACTTTAGTCTCATAATTGCCACAAATGCTCACACATTTTTGAGATGAAATAGTGAAATTTTCCAAAACATGTGCTTTTATTCCAGTAAGTCTCTTTGGAGTGAAGCATTTTCTGTATTTTTAGGAATGATTCTTTTTTTTTTTTTAAATGAAAGCAGTCACTTTTCGAGGGTCTAATTGGTTTTCTTTTGGGAGGAATTCAGCCTGAGATCTTGCTGTTTGGTGGCATCCATCTTCCACATCGGTGTTGTTTACTTCCTGCCCACACGGATCCGTCTTCCTTCTTTTTTCAATCTGATGTCATCTACCCTCTCCTCTCTCCAGCAGACAAACTAGAAACCTTAAGTTATTGATAATCAGAATAAATATTTTAGGATTCCCATAGTTAATATAATTTTACTTGTTGTATATTTTGAAATGTTCTATAGAAATATGGAAATTGGGAGAATTAAATTCTTATGCTCACACTGACAGCTTATTTAAAATCATGATAAATCTTTGGAGAATACATTATTATTTAGCTTTGGTTTATATACTTAGGATATTTTTCTAGAAGGGAAATTACTCAGTCAAAATATGTACTTTTAAAACTCTTTAGATATCTAGTTTTTCAAGTTGCTTTCTAGAAACTTTTTTATTAACTCTTATTAGTATAATAATTTTGACAAACCTTCACCAAAACTGAGTTCTTTTTAAAGCACACACATGCACTCACATATATTTTGCTACTCTGATATGATAAAAATTTTACATGCATCTGTTTTTGTTGTTTTTATTTATATTCAATTTAATTACAAAGAAGACTACTTATCAGTGATTTGAATTTCTTTTGTGAGGTATCTGTTCATGTCCTTTGGCCATTTTATTGTGAGTTTTGTGGTTAGTAAGTGCTTCAAGAAAACAATAGGTATTATAATCAATATGTATCATTTCCTCCAGAAGCCCTCAGGAAACTTTGTAGTAGCAATGATGATTTTAACATTTGGGGCAAAGTCTTCATGTTTTTAAACATGGAAGCCATTCATTACCATCATAGATATTGTTTTACATAGTTTTGAATCCTATAATCAGACTTTAAAATGTTGTATAATTGATACTATGTTAGAGCATCCCAAAGAGTGTGATGTGAGGGACAGGAGCTTTGAGTTCTGTCTTCTGCACTATGACATTCTTATAGTTTTATGAAGCTCAGGTTAGAAACCAGAGTTTAGAGCTCCAAGATTTTATACTCTGGCTCACCCAACACTTTGGTATCATTTCACCATAATTTATTTGCCTATAACATTTGTCAGTCAAGTGACATGTATCTGTAGCTGCCTAGGACTGCGATGGATCCCTTATAGAATCTGTAATTAATTCAGTGATGATAATGAAGGGAAACGCTGCTTGTTACACTGTCATTAAAATGCAAGTTTTTAAAATGACTCCTTAAACATAGGCCAAATTTCACTTTAATCTTATAGGCATATCCTGAATCCAAGATAAACATAAATCTGTTGTGTTATCCTTTTGTCTGTGCTTGATCTACGGGGTCTCTCTGGGGCAAAGTAGATTCATGATTTTTACAACTGTGTCAAATTGAAGGTATAGTGGAACAAACTAGGATTTGGAGCAATAAAGACTGAAAATTAAGGATTTTGTTAGCATTCAAGGTATGCTGTTAGTTGTCCCCAAACGTTTTAGTCAACAATTCATTTATCTCAATATTAAAGATGTAGAATTATTCACCTGTGGAAAATGGCAGTTTTCCAAAGTCCACTTTTATTTCCCTCATTTATTTATGATGATGCCCTTATTTCCTTGATATGCCCTTCCTTTTCCCCATATACCCTTTTGTGTTCACTGCTATTCTTTTACCCCTAATGCTCTTTCTGCTTCAAAATAGGCAAACTGTAAAGCCTGAGGCTCAATTCAGCTTGGTTTGGAATAGCTTTGTATAAATAAGAGAATTGTGTTATATGCTATTCAATCTTAAGGAATAAAAATGATTCTCACTTTAGTGAAAAGAAGCATCACCATGTTTTAAAATTATGGGCTTTTAGAGCTGGAAGGAGCCATGGAAATCGCCAAGTCCGTCCTTCCTGTTTTATGGATTAAAAGTGATCCTGCAATCATTCTGGCATGGGTAAAGTGCTGCTGGCATTCTTTGGCCTGCTTCACATCTCCCACCTGCCTTATGTCAGAGCATTTTATCCCTGAAATGCAATATTTGTTCACTATTTGGTGAAGGGAGGATATTGATTGAGATTATAATGATGCTTTGAAGTTTAGTTCACATGACAATAATTGTGTCTACAAAAAATGTTATAGAGACATGGTTTCTTGTGTGTGTGTGTTTTTTTTTTTTTTTTTTTTTTTTTTTTTACAGGCAGAGTGGAAAGTGAGAGAGAGAGACAGGGAGAAAGGTCTTCCTTTACCGTTGGTTCACTCTCCAATGGCCGCCACGGCTGGCGTGCTGTGGCCGGCGCACCGCGCTGATCCGAAGGCAGGAGCCAGATGTTTCTCCTTGTCTTCCATGGGGTGCAGGGCCCAAGTACTTGGGCCATCCTCCACTGCCTTCCTGGGCCACAGCAGAGAGCCGGAAGAGGGGCAACCAGGAAAGAATCCGGCGCCCCGACTGGGACTAGAACCCGGTGTGCCGGCGCCACTAGGTGGAGGATTAGTCTATTGAGCCATGGCGCCGGCCTCTTGTGGTTCTAATGATAACTTTGGTCATCTTTCTTAGGGCAGCATTGTGATGCAGTGTAAAGAACGTACACTTAAATCAAGAATGCTGGTTTCTGTTTTTTTACTAAAAAAAAAAAATGACCATAAACAAGTCATTACACTTCTCAGAGACTCTGTCATCACCTGTGAAATGGGAGCTCATGAAAATTCTGTGTGGTGTTTTGAATTTTGGCTACTATTTGTGAAGAAGTCACAATATCTCAACATACAAAGGCCACTTTCTTTTTTAAAATATTTAGTCTTGTTTATTTGAAAGACAGAGATACACAGAGATGCAGAGACAAAGAGAAAGAGAGAGGTCTTCCATCCACTGGTTCACTCCCAAAATGGCCGCAACGGCAGGAGCTGAACCGATCTGAAGGCAGGAGCCTCTTCTGGGTCTCCCATATGGATACAGGGGCCCAAGCACTTGGGCCATCTTCCACTGCTTTCCCAGACCATAGCAGAGAGCTGGATCAGGAGTGGAGTTGCTGGAACTTGAACCAGTGCTCATATGGGATGCCGGCACTGCAAGCCAGGGCTTCAACCCATTGCGCCACAGTGCCGGCAAAGGCCACTTCGATATACCTAATCAAAGAGGAGACATCTCCTTTGCAGAGAATTTGACCTTGATGATCTGCTTTGCTGATGTGGTTTTGGGGTGGGATTCATCTATCCTGTAGGCCATATAAGGCCCACAAAGTTAATTGGTTTGACTCTGCTAAGGCAATCATGGGTAGGACTTGAAATTCAATAAGCCTATAGCTGTAATTTTTTTAAAAGATGTATTTATTTATTTGAAAGGCAGAGTTACAGAGAGGCAGAGGCGGAGGGAGGGAGAGAGAGAGGGAGAGAGAGAGAGTGAGAGAGAGAGAAAGAGAAAGTCTTCCATCCACTGGTTCACCCTCAAATGGCCACAACAGCCAGAGCTAGACTGATCCAAAGCCAGAAGCCAGTAGCTTCTTCCAGATCTCCCTCATGGGTACAGGGGCCCAAACACTGGGGCCATCTTCTGTTGCTTTCCCAGGTCATGGCAAAGAGCTGAAGCAAACTGACTCCCATATGGAATGCTGGCACGGCAGGTTTGCGGCTTTACCTGCTATGCCACAGCACTGGCCCCCCAAAGCCATAATTTTTAAGTTGATAACTTAGTATTGTGCTTGGCATAAAGAAGGTTCCCCACCCCTGAAAGGGAATGAGCATAGGATGGTATCTGGAGAGTCCAGCTGGGTGTTTGGGCAATGCTTTTTGGATGGCACTATCATAGCTCTAGCCTTGCTCCTCAGATTTGTTTGCTCAGAAACCAAAATGCTGTCATCATTCCTACACTATGTAAGTTTGTCATGGAGTAGACTCGTACTTAGCAACTTGTAAGATACTGATATATTAACCAAAATGTCAATTTATTAATGTATGATTTGAAATACAAATTTCAAAGTTGTAGGCTATTGATGTACATTAGGTGATATATTCTGTTTCTGGAGAACAGCTGCAAGTGAAGCCGAAAGAAAACTTAAAAAGTGGCTGGATCATTGTGGCAGGGCAGCAACTAACTGCACTGTAACCTAGTAGCCTGCTGCACTCAGCTCTGATAGAATGGTGATTTCTTCTGGGGAGCACAAATATTTTACTATATGCCCAGGGCATGCAATATTTGGATATACTGGAAACACATTGACAAACCGCCCAATTTCTGGTTTTCATGACTGCATCCCATGCTTAGGTGTAGCCACATCTTCGCTTTGGCCACATTCCAACTTGTCCTGCACTGGGAGAACACTGGCTGCTTGAGAGGACTCCTGCCCTTTTCTGCTCCCCCTACTTTCACATGTGTGATACTTTTCTAGCTCACTGAGTTCTGGCCCTGCCTTTTGTTCCCTCTGTGTTCTGTCCACCTCGTATTGCATGATTCTCTCTATATTTTGGCAGTAACAAAGAGAATTTTTTTCCAGGATCTTTATTCTCATGGCATGAGATTTCTCCAGGCCTAAATGCTGGGGGAGGGGACAGAGAAATTAGATGGAAGGGATGGAGGGAAGTGTGAGGGGAGTGGCTACTTCCAAAGCCAGATAATTTGTCTTTGCTTTGTCCTTGCTGGACTAAGCCCTGGAGGAGGGCTGTTTTGTGTTTAGTTTCACTCCCAGTGATGTGGGATTCTCTTTTTGCAGATCTTGAGTATTTTTTCCCCTCAGGGAAAACTGGATTCCCCAGAGTATAATGAATTATCTATTTGGCTAATTAGCTAGGACATAACAAAATTCCCAGGAGAATCACTTCATCTGAGGATTGCTGTAATGTATGCTTGTTTTCACAGAGTCTCTCTCTGCTCATTTTGTAGCCTGTCATCCTATAGCTTGTGGCTTACAGAGAAGACAAAGTTGTCAGGTAGGCAAAAATCTCTTGCTCTTCTCTCTACCTCTCTGCCTTCCTCCCCTTGGTGCACTCGTACCTTCTGGTGCTCATGGGTGACCTAGAGCATTCTGTCCTTGCAGCTGCCTGCTGTACCAGGTGTCCACTTCAGGAGATGAGGTGGCCTTGCTCCCAGAACCAACTGTGACTTATATTCTCTGAGCATTCTTCTCAGATGTCACAATTGGCAGTCACGGGCTGCACCAAGGTCTTGGTAAGGGATTCAAAGCTTCAAGTGGCTTTGTGCCTCACCTTATTCTAGTGCGCATCTGTTTCCTCTTTTAATAGTATTTTGATTTTCCTTTGATTAGGTTACTCTGCCCCCATGTCTTCTACCTACATTGGTAAGAATGAAGCTCCACCCTCAGCTCCAGAGAAGAGTCCTAAATATCTCAAGTCAATCATAGAATTCCATTCCTGAGACATTCTGATTGGAGCATGGAAGAGGTTGTAGCCCCTGCAGAAATAATGAGATGCAAGAAGACATTTGTTGGTGTTTCTACAAAGATGCGTTTCCTTTCTTCCGTGAGAGCTAATACAAAACATCCTGGGTCTTCCTCCTGTGGCATAGAAAAGGGAGATCTAAAACTCTGGCAGCTGTGTTTCATCCACAGAGGGAGAATCTGGAGCTTTGGGGAGCGCTAAGAGAATCCTGAAACTGAGGAAGATAATATGCAAGTCTGAACAGACAGAGAGGGGAAAACTGGACTCATGTGTAGATTATCCAAGCTGCTGGACCAAACCTTACCTTGAGCCAGGATGACATTAGACTTTTAGTTACCAAGTCTGTCAATTTTCTGCAGGTCTAGATGTCTGATGTTTTCAAATGAGAGTGTTGAAGAAGATATTCAGAGGTAACTTTAGAAGGTTTAGTGGAATAAAGCTTAAGAATTCATTTTTAATGATGACATTGGATGGATATTATAGCAGACTATATAGTATCCTTAAGTTATGATATGTGAGCCACATGTAAGTTTGGCTTTGACCTCAAGGAATGAGTTGTCTACAGTGCATCTCCATAGAACTCTACACACAAATATATACTTGAACTCTACTAATTTCTGTCTGAGAGAAGGTCATGAATTATAGTACAGACCTGCCTCTGAACTTACCTGAGAGTCACTTTTGTGATTATAATAGTCTTATTATCCAGGCTGTTAATAATAGCACCAAGTAGTGGAGATATCATGGATTATGGAGGGAAGATTCTAACTCTTTTGCCTATGTGTTACCTAATCTCTCTTAAAAGGAAGTCCCCACGTTTGTATAAAGGGAACTATGCAATTAAACTGTGTTATTCACAATAACCAAGATATGGAATCAGCCCAATTGTCTATCAGAAGATGACAGGTTTGGGCTGTGCCTGACACCTTGAGTTTAGGAAGTGACATTTGCTTTTAGCCTTTAAAACAGCCAAGAGACAGTCTAGTTGAACAGTTAAGGAATGGACTTCCACTGCCTGGATGTAAATTGAGATACCTCTACTGGCTTAGGAAACAAGGAAAAAGTAATTAAATGTTTTGTTCCTCGGTTTTCTCATCTGTAAATTGTGGATAAGCATAGCCCTTACTCATGGAGATTAGGAAGGAAGACCAGGAGAGGAAACCAGAGATGCTGGGAGAAGATGTCAAAGCAGAAATGGAACTGAGAAACTGGTGGCAACATGTATTTCTTTTAATCAGGGGATTGATTGTAATTGGGGATGGATTGTATGAGATGAGAGTGGAAGCAGTACAGACATCGAGGGAAGAACATCCAGGCACAGGGAGGAATCAGAACAAAATCCCTGAGTTAGTATCTGGGCTGGCATGACACAGAGTCTGCAAGGAGTGCTATGGATGAGAGGAGTAAGGTCACAGAGAGGGAACCTGTGGAAACAGATCCCACAGGGCAGGGTAGGCCTTTAAAGGCAATACATTCTGCCTGGACTAAAGTAGGAGACTTTGGAGCATCAGGGTCTGATGAGTGTATTAAGGAAATCTCTCATTATTCCATTGGGAAGTGATTTGGAGTGTGTGTGACATCATCAGGCTGCCATTATAAAATACAGCCAACTGGTGGTTTAAACACTAGACATTGACTATGTTGGTTGTGCAGGCTAGAAGTGTATTATGAGAGCCATCAGGATACATTTTTGCTGGTGGCTCTCTCTCTGAGTTGCAGATAGCCATCTTCTGTCTATGTCCTCACGGGCCATCTTTTCTGTGTACATACAACCTGGTGTCCTTTCTCTTCTCATAAGGACACTAGTCCTATCGAATAAAAACCCCACTCTTATAACCTCATTTTACCTAATTACCTCCTTAAAGACCCTACCTCCAATGGCCCAAGTGCTTGGGTCCTTGCACCCGCAGGGGAGACTGGGAGGAAACACCCAGCTTCTGGCTTCAGATGGGTGCAGCACCGGCCGTGGTGGCCATTAGGGGAGTGAACCAACGGAAGGAAGACCTTTCTCTCTCTCTCTCTCTCTCTCTCTCTCTCTCTCTCCCTCCCTCCCTCCCTCCCTCCCTCCCTCCCTCTCTCTCTCTCTCTCTCTCTCTCTCTCTCTCACACTGTCTAAATCTGCCTGTCAAAAAAAAAAAGACCCTACCTCCAAATACAGTCACACTGGAGGTTAAGGCTTCCAAATATGAATTTTGGGTTCACATAGTTTGTCCATAACAGATTGTATAAGGTTAACTTTTTGTATCAACTTGGCTAGGGTGTGGTGCCCAGATGTATGATCACAGTCAAGTCTAGATGCTGCTGTGACTAAAATCCAAACCAGCTATTAAATATTTGAGCAAAGATGGTTACTCTTCATAATGTGCCTTATCCAATCAGTTGAAGACCTTAAGAGAAAAAGACTAATGTCTCCCAAGGAAGAATGCATTCTGCTTCCAGGCGGCCCTTGACTTGAGCTGCAACACTGACTCTTCCCTGGGTCTATAGCCTGCTTTGCAGATTTCAGACCTTCCCATCTCCATAATCATGTGAGTTCATTCCCTCTCTCCCTCCCTCCAATTATCCCTCCCTCCCTCCCTCTCCTTCTCCCTCTCATGTTCCTTTTCCCTGTGTGTGTGTGTGTGTGTGTGAGTGTGTTTCCCTCTCAGCACGCACGCGCACACACACACACACACACACACACGTACATTGGGTTGGTTCTGTTTCTCTGGAGTATCCTGATGCAGGTAGCAAGGATAATTGGGATGTAAGTGTAATTATAGTATGTTTAGTAGTCTAGATTACTATGATAGTTTGAGTGAATCAACTTTGCTTTACCAGAACAAAATACCTGATAAGAAATTTATAGAGAAAAGAGGTTTATTTAGCTTATAGATATGGAGGTTAAAGGGCATAGTGCAGACACCAGCTACCCTCTTGAAGGGCTTATGGTGGCTGGCATTGCCCTGGCAGGAGCGCAGCAGGAATGAGAGAATATAAGAAGACAGGATGCCAAAGAGTTCCTGGGAACTAACTAGAGTCCCTACTTCTTAAAGTTCCTACTGCCTCAACACCAACTCACTGAAAACCAAGACTGCAACACATGAAAGCCCAGGGGACAGGCTTCATCCAGACCATGGCATACACAATACTGTATTGTAGGATTCTAATATTACAATATGCATTCTGTGCTATAGCATGGGTTCTCCACATCTGCTATAGAAGATATTTTATCCAAATCCCAACACAAGAGAAACAAAATGGCCCATTTTTCTGAGGATGGCACCTTTAGGCTTATATTATGTTTTGGATTTGATCCCTTCTTCAAAGTTTTGAAAGCATAAATATTCAGCAGTCTGTGCTTCTGGCTGACTGAGAACCATACATTGCACTCATGTTTGATGCATGTCACATACATATATAAATAGTGGAGCAAACCCTATTTAGAAAGTACGCTCTAGTGGCTCTCAGAGTAAGAGCTGCTGGGGAAGCGTCCTTGGTCAACTACCTGCTGTCTGTTTGGGGTGGGTAGAGGATCTATAGTTACTAGATTCCCAGGGTTCATCATTCATCCTCTCTCTAACCCCTGTATTCATGGTCAGCTTATTTTTCCAACTTTCAAAAGCCTCAGAGCTTAAATTGTTTTGAGGAAGGAGAGAGAATTCCTAGAAGTGAGGTTTTGGAAAACCTCTTTAAGATTGCATTTCCTCATCTTAAAAATGAGGATGATATAGAGGCAGAATGCATATTTGTGATTCTCAGAGGCTGGGTAGAATGGAGAATGAAGAGTACTTACTTAATGGATATGAGATTTTCCTTTGTGGTGACAAAAACAATTGGGAACTAGATAGAGGTGGTGGTTGCGCAATATTATAAATGTACAAAATTCTTGTTCATGTTAAAAATACTTAGTTTTGTGTTTTATGATTTGTATTGCAATAGGAATAAACAGGGATAATACTAGAGAGTACCTAATAGAGTTCCAAAGAGATTTACAGCTATTCACTATTTAGCAAGTGCCTAATACTTAGCACATGGTAACCAATCAAAGAATATCAGACTCCTCTTCTTCCTTCTCTTTTTCTCCATCTTCCTTGTTGCTATGGTTGTCATTGTCCCAGCTATTCTAGAAACAACCTTTCTCAGATAAAAATGGATCTTCTGTCACTGGGAAGGAATTCTGGGAGATGGGGTTAGAAGATGAGGTAGGGCTACTATGTGCTGACTCCAGAGACCAGATTATATGCTGTAGTTAGCAAAGAGACACTCAACATGCTTGAACTGGGGAGCTCAGGGAATCAGATAGTGCTTGACCCAAGGAGCCTGGGAGCCTCCTATACATTGACTGGCAGAGAAGAGGGTGGAAGAGGGGCTACAGTTAGCAGGTGACTCCACAGGGTCTTTAGATTTAATTTTCTTACTTCCTCTTCGATCACCTTGGATTTGGCTGGCTACATAGCAAACACTTAATAAATACTTGTAGATTAGTTATTTTACACTTGTTTAATGCCTTCCTTTGAAGTACTTGCAGTTGAGATGACTTCCACAAATCACATAATACGAGATAAAATACCCCATATATCTGTCAGTTTTCTCTAAGACTGTTTTCTAAGTATTATATGTGCTCAGTTCATGGACTGGGCGTTCGGTTGCTGGAAAAATAGAAATCACCCCATTAGTCATGCCTCTGCAAATTTCACATTTTATATTCCAAGTTTTGTGGTGGGTGATATTTAAAGCTTTATTTTTCTGCTCGCTATTGTATCACAACTGTATATTGCTTGTGGATATTTTGTGATCTCAGATCTAAGGAAAATGATGGTGTTCTATTTGTCATCACTTTGAGCGAAACACAAAAAGACCTTAAAGTGAGAAACATAGCTTAATTAGCACATTGGTGATTTATATTACCCAGTGTGAAATCTCTACTGCTACCAAAGAAGGGATCAAAACAAAAGGCGACTTTCGTATTTTTCATTTTTTTTCTTATTCAGAATTCACACCCTTATTTCCATGTCTCTAATCTGCACAACTGAAAATGTAACAGCATTGTCTCAAAGTTCTAGTATTTCACAAGGCAAAAGAACAGAGAGGCTTATTGAATCATCTCCTGGGACAAGTGTCCTCTGTACCATTTTATGCAAGGTTTATTCCTTGATTTATGTAATACAAAAGCTCTAAACATCTAGTTTTAGAACTTAAAGGAACTGCTGATATTTTCTAATCATACCTTGACATATGTTGATTGAGAAAATCCTAATGAAAGACACCAAGAAGACTTTCACTGATTTAAATTTTACTTAACACACTGTCTACAGGTAGGGTAAAATATTTGGATATCTCTATATTCAACGGAATAATTACTCAACCTACAGACCATGTGCATCAGGTACATCTCTTTCAGTTATAAAGAATTTAGTAGAAATTGATTTAAGTAGCTCAAACCGCTGAAAAGCCTAAGGATTGTTTTTCTTTTTTTTTTTTTTTTTTTTTTTTTTGACAGGCAGAGTGGACAGTGAGAGAGAGAGACAGAGAGAAAGGTCTTCCTTTGCCGTTGGTTCACCCTCCAATGGCCGCCGCGGCCGGCGCGCTGCGGCCGGCGCACCGCGCCGATCCAATGGCAGGAGCCAGGAGCCAGGTGCTTTTCCTGGTCTCCCATGGGGTGCAGGGCCCAAGCACCTGGGCCATCCTCCACTGCACTCCCTGGCCACAGCAGAGGGCTGGCCTGGAAGAGGGGCAACCGGGACAGAATCCGGCGCCCCGACCGGGACTAGAACCCGGTGTGCCGGCGCCGCTAGGCGGAGGATTAGCCTAGTGAGCCGCGGCGCCGGCCAGGATTGTTTTTCAAATTAGCAGGACTCCAAGTCCCAAAAGTGTCCCATTTCTTCTCCATGTTTTGCTTTTGCTCTTCTGTGGATTTTCTTCCTGGCTCTTGTAGTCGATAGCAGATAAAGCCTTACTTCCTGCAGGTTCAAAACCAGAGGAAAAATAAGAACTTCCTCCTACCTCACTAGTTAATGCTTGGCTTAGCTCTGATTATGTAACTTGAGTTAGTAGTCCATCTTTGGAACAATTATCATGACTTTAGTTTTGCAAAATAGTGATTAGGTTCAGAAGAGGGAGTGAGTACTGCCTGAACACTATGCTCTGAATGTGAGTAGTCAGGGTTTCTTCAGAAGAAAATTGGAGTGGTTGGTAAGAGGTAGATGCAAGGCAGGCAGAACCAACAGATGCCCAAGAGAAGTTCATGAGTGGGTTCCAGGAATACATTGGGGTAACAAGAGGATGAGTTGTTGGAACTATTAGGAAGGACCCTCCCCAAAGTATCACGAATCCATAGATAAGGAACACTGCTGATATTTCAATCTTTTAAAAACAGTTTTTATTTATGTAAGTGACCTAATTTCGTGTATTTCATATGTACAGATTTAGGAGCTCAGTGAGACTTCCCACCTGCCCTCATTCCTGCCCATGCTCCCATCCTCCTTCCTCCTTCCTTTCTTATTTTTCCTTTTATTTTTACAATGACATGCTTTCAGTTTATTTTATAATCATAAGATTAACCACCCACTATCAACAGTATATGCAAGGGCTTGCAAACAACAATCACATCTGTAAAGGTGGATTTCACTCATATACATTACAATTTTTACACTCTATTAGTTACCACTGGTCAGGGAAAACATATGATATTTGTCTTTTTGGGACTGGTCTATTTCACTAAACATAGTGGTTTCCAGCTACATCCATTTTGTTGCAAAAGACAGGATTTCATTCTTTTTCATGTCCTAATAGTACTCCATAGTGTACATATACCACATTTTCTTCAGGGAGAAATCTCAAAGACATGTCCATGGAGTCATAATTAAAATCATAGAAGCAGGTTAACACCATTCTAATACTCTTCTAACAGACATATTTCTTGGGTTACCTCTAAGAGCAATTAGAAAATTATCAAATTTTGAAAGTGATTTTTTTAATCTAATTTAAAGGAATATTTTGAAAAGCCTAAGAGCAAGTGACTACTTTACATATGGGATCTTCAAAACATCATAGTAAATGCATATATGAAAAAGGCAATTCATGGACTTCAAAAATTTTTGCGCTCAGATAAACTTGTCTTTTAATTTCATTTTCCATGAATTCTTGAAATATTTTCATGAGTGAATGTGTGTATATTGATATGCATATAAATGTATGTGTATATGGGGAAACTGCCCATGAAAACTCTGTTGATTGTTTTGAATTTAATTATTCTTTTAAAAATACTTTATTTATTTGAAAGGCAGAGTGACCGAGAGGGAGAAGCAGAGAGAGAGATCGTCGATCCCCTAGTTCCCTCCTCAAATGGCCACAATGGCTGGGACTGAGCCAGACTGAAGCCAGAAGACAGAAACTCCATTTGAGTCTCCCATGTAGGTGGCCTGGGTCCAAGCACTTGGGCCATCTTCCACTGTTTTCCAAGGTGTGTTAGCAGGGAGCTGAATTGGAAGTGGAGTAACTGAACCTTGAACCTGTACTCTGTTATGGAATGTTGCTGTTGCAGGCAGTGGCTTAGCCCACTATGCCATGACACCAACCCTTGAAATTAATCCTCTTAAAAAGATAATATATCTTTTCTGTATTTAATCAGAATATCTCATGCTGCCATTTTGCTAGAGTAATACACTATTTAAGCCATATGCATGGAAATCATATTTGCAAATACTTGAGTTTTCACTAGAATTACATTATTACCACACACACACACACACACACACACACACACAACAGTTTTAATGGGCTTCTTCCAGGCTTTCTCTGAGCCATTTGGCCTGCTTACTTTAACTGACTGGCTGTGTTCTTTGTGACATATTTCCAAATGGCTGCTTCTTATGAGTGCAAATGGGAGGATGCTTTCACACGTGCCCTACGCAGTCTCCTGGCCCAGGACGACTGGGTTAGTCTCGACTTCCTTCTGCCCCTGAGCAGGCCATACATCCCCCGACTCCTTACTTCAGAGTCCCTTCACTCACTTCCTTTGGGAAGTGCTTAAATCCATCTATCTACTGACATTTCATTACCATTCCATACATCCTTGCTATGATAAATCGTGGGAGTACAGCGTGTCCTACACTGCTACCCCTCTTGCTTCCGACATCCTACTCTTGCCATTTGTCCTAAACCTCAGCAGCATTAAGAAACCTGAGGGTCCTATTGCTCAAACCTTCAGATAAGAAATGATCACCAGTCCCCGACTTTGCAAAGATGAGAGAGGACATCTGGGTCCCATTCATGTTATAAGAACTAGTGTGGAAAATTCCAAGAAGGGATACTTCCTGCTCCACACGCTACAGTAAGATGACCCACCTTCCCACCTGACTAGTTTGGATAGAGGAGTGGTTGTGATCACAGTGGTGGGTGATGAACTGAGGTCCTGAAAGAAGCAAGTTCTGCTGTGGGGCTGCCTTTGACTACCAGCAATTCTCCACATATAGGTAGTAGGATGATCAGTATCTTCTTGGTATTATTCTTATGACTGCTGCAAAGATAGGAAGCCTCCTTGCTTCTAACTGCACCCTGGTAAACTAATAGGCTCTAAATCAGATGGAGGGGGCAGGCCTACACAGTTTCATCCATAAGCTTTGTAAGAATTCTCTCTCTCTCCCTGCCAAATTTTCTCTTTAAAATCTCACCCATTTGTCAGTCTTTCCCCAAATGTGATAGTTTGAGAGGCGTTTCTCCTCACACAGTGCTGCAAATGTCAATTTGTGTCTACAAGTACATTCCAATTTCTGGGCCAGGTTCTAGGAGTTCAAATAAGAGCAACCATAGAGACCATCTATTGGGCTTTCTGCCGGATCTTTAAGCAGGGTTATATATGCATTATTGCTAATTAAAGCAACACTGAAGGATGGATGTTAATTTTCCCATTTGGTAGATATAGAAATGGAAACAGAGAAGGTTAATAAGCTTCTGACGATTTTACTGTCAACAAATTTGGAGTCAGAAGCCATGTCTGATGCTGAAGTTCACTGTATTTACTATAATAGTTCTTAAATAATGGAATAAAGGCACAGTTCTTGCTTTCAAGGAGATCATCATCATCTAGTGGATGTATTAGTAAGTACCTAACTGACAACAACATAAGCCTGACTGTGACATTATAATCGTAGAAGTGCTTTACAGAGGAAATGAAAGACTAAGAGACTCTGGTTCAGTTGCCAAAGGTAATTTCTCAGAGGAAGTCTCAAACAGTAGTGTTTACCCTATCGTTGGTTTCCTGCATGAAGAGCCTGAGAGTGGCATTCAGTACATGTGCTAGGTAGGCCAAGTGTGAGGGTACAGCTACAAAGGATGGTTGCTTCTCTTAAAGCCCCACTTAGGAGTGGTCCTAAAAGAAGTCATGGGGAGATAAGAAGGCCCTTATGATTGGCAGATCTTTGAGTGGTGCACCCACTGTGTGTGGAAAGAGAGTGACCTGAATGAACTGTCTATACAGGCTTGTGAGCAGTGACAAAGGAATCTGATTTGTGAAGAATCTGGAAAGAGAAAACTTGGCTTCTACTGGTAGTTGAGGGGCTCCCTTCTTATTGGAATACCCCAGTCTTCTCTGTACAAGGAGACTCTCTAAGTGTAGTTTCAGACTTAACTTCCATTTCCTGTTAGTATTTCAAGAGTCAAGATGCAACTTTGGTATTCTAATCCCTGGATAACACCATTGGTAAGTCAAGGCCAGATGGCCACCATTTTTTTTCTTCCTACTGCTCCAATTCTGTTTCTGTAACTTAGATATCACAATTTTGGACTCAGATTTGGCATGTTTTGGCCCATGTCCTGAGAACACCCACTATGACCACCAGATTTCCTATAAAATTTCTTATTTCACTTCCCGTGTGTGTGTGTGTGTGTGTGTGTGTTGTATGTTTTTATGAGTGTGAGGGAGCATGGGTATAGCTGTATGAGTGTCTGGATCTCCTTTGGAACTAACAATGCAATACGTGTTTAAGAGTTTGCATTTTGGGGTTCATTGTTATAGTGTGTAGAATCCTTTGAACACTTACATTTTATAACCTTGCCTCATTCTTTCTTGAAATCATCTATTGCACCTTTGCTTCCATCACTTCAATTAAACAACCAGTACAAGAACACCAATGACCTCTAATGGCCCAACAGAGTGACAAAGTCCCAAGTCTTCATCTTATTTTTGTATTAGCAGCAATTGATACAATTTTCTTTTCTCCCTTGAAATGCTTTCTTCCTTGAGCCTCCAAGGCACTATTTGGTCTCTTAGTTACCCTCCTACTTCTCTGGGAGCTTCTTCTCAGCCTCTTTGTAGTCTCCTCATTTTTCTGAACTCTAAACACTGACATACATCAGACCTCACTTCTCAAAAATCTGTTCTGTCCACACTCACTCCCTAGATGGTCTCATTCAGTCTTCTAACTGCAGATACCTCTCTATAAACTGATGATTCCCATTTATATAACTCCACTGTAAACTCTTCCCTGAACTTCAAATTTGTACAGTCAATTTCCTATCCAATATCTCTACTTGGATTCCTAACAGACATTTCAAATGTTAATTTGGTCCCAAGAAATCTGAAGAATTATCTCACAGTCCTTCCTGCCTCCATAAAACAATGCTTCTGGTTGCTCAGACTAAGAATTGCGGGTCATCACTAACTACGTAATTCTATAGAACTGCATGTCACTTCCTCCAAAACACATCCAGAATCCCTCCTAGCTCCATGGCTACTGGACATAAAGACATTGCAACATCCCTTGCTTGGACTAATATAATGGCCTCCAAAGTAACCTTTCTGCTTTCTAGGCTTCTATTCTTCACGTGTCACCAAATCACATCCTATTACTTCTCTTTTTAAAATGCTCTGTAGCATTCGACCTCACTCAGAACAAGTGCCTTCTGTGGCCTGCCAGACCCCTTCCTTGGCCAGGCCCTCTCCCCCTCTCCTGCCTCTTGACAACCTTCCTTTGTGGATGCAAACCTAGCCTGGCTTTCCTCCTCCCTGTGAATGACAGCAGTGCTTCCCTCCAGGAGCCTTTGCATTCACTGTTCCCTCTGCCATACAAACTTCAAAAAAGTTTGTGGGAAGGTGGAATTAAATGATACGTTTATTGTGGAACAAAATTTTTGAAATCCATGCAGAATTTTTTACAATATTCATTTGCTATAAACTTTTGAAGATACTTTGTATGCCTGAGTTTCAAAACTTTGTAAAAGAGATTTTATTTCTTTAAAAGGCAGAGTGACAGAGACAAGGAGAGGGAGGGGGAATGAGAGACATACATACACATGGTGGTGCGGGGTGGGGGAGAGAGAGAGAGAGAGAGAGAGAGAGAGAGAGAGATATCTTTCATCTGATTAATCACTTCCCAAATGGTTCAAAAACCAGGGGTAGGCCAGGCCAAAGGAAGGAGCCAGGAAACGCATCTAGCTCTCCTACATGGGTGTCAGGGGCCCAGGTACTTGAACCATTTTCCAATACCTTCCCAGGTGCATTAGTAGAAAGCTGGACTGGAGGGGCTGGCACTGTGGCAAAGAAGGCTAAGCCTCCAGCTGCAGTGCTGGCATCCCATATGGGTGCCTGTTCAAGTCCCAGCTGCTCTTCTTCTGATCCAACTCTCTGCTATGGCCAGGGAAAGCATAGATGACTCAAGTGCTTGGTCCCCCTGCTCCCACTTGGGAGAGGAAGCTCCTGGCTCTTGGCTTTTGGTCAGAGCAGCTCTGGCCATTGGGGCCATTTGGGGAGTGAACTAGCAGATGGAAAACCTCTCTGTCTTTCCCTCTGTCTGTAACTCTGCCTCTCAAATAAATAAAATATTAAAAAAGAAAGAAAGATAGAAAGCAATCAAGCTGGACTAGAAGCAGAGCAGGGACTTAACCAGGCACTCTGATACAGGATGTAGATATACCAAACGGTGTCTTAATTGCTATACCACAACATCTGCCACATGACACAATAGTTGTGTTTCCATTTTCTTAAGGAGCAAGCAGGGCTCTTCACAAATACTGAGAGGGCTCCCTGGGCATTTGGCACACACGTTTATTTCTTCTCTGCCAGTGAGGCTGTTTCTCCAGTCCACATTTTTACCCCCACACTCACATGGCAGAAGCTACAAAATCAGACTGGGTGATTGCAAGTTCTCTTTTTGCTTTGTAGCATGTGCCCTATGCATTCCTTTTCCTCCCATTCCTCTCCGTGCACACTTCTCTGCCGGTCTCATCTGTATTGTTCACCTGCTCAATAACTTGCAGATGAGACTATTGTGGTACATGATTTGGAAGACTGATCTTGACTATGTCTTTCAAATGTGAGTTAATGGCGGCTGCAGAGGCTGCTAATTTAGGAATATGAATCCTCTGGTATGGATGATGCACTTATTGTTCAGACGAAGGCTCTACTTGAGGCTATCAGTTTCCATCTGCAGAGCTGTGTGCAGTTTTGGGCTTCGACGGCCATTAAAAATGGCTTCTCTCCCCTTAGTCAAGGAGATTTGCTGAGGTGATTTTGCAATTAGTCTCTGAAGCTGAAGCTGTTGACAGGAAACAAGGGGACAGGGCTTTTGCTAGAAACATTGTTCACCAGATCATTTTCAGACTCTGATTCTTGGCATAGGATTTTAGTCCCACTTTTGCTGAAAATCAATACATTTAAATCGGCTTGGGTCCAGTAGGATTATTTGTGGATACACACACACACACACATACACTTATTGGTTTATTTTTGTTTTTTTTTTTTTTCTTTAATTCCTGTAATGTGGAAGAAAAAAATGCTTGAAGACTATTCTGACAGAATGTTTGTATTGAGTAGATTTCTAGTAAAACAAAGAAAAGAAAATGAAATGGAAGCCTTAACTTGGAGGGAGAAAGTTTATTTAGGAATGGTATTAACCTGTCTTGAACATGATAAATATCATACTTTTCAAAGCTTTGTTATAGAATTGATTTTTTTCCATATGTTTCTGGTGGTTTAATTTGATTGGCGTAGCCAAGTATTGCCATATGATATGGGAGAGCTTATTTTTTAATGCACAGGCTGTAGGTGTAAATTTTATTTGTGTTAATAATGCTGAATAAACTGCATTTATGTATCGGGTTTATTTCTGGCTACGGTGCTACTACATAATTTGATTGTCCAGTTTTCAGACATGGATTTAAATCTTTATGCAGCAGGGAATTAACTAGTCATGTTGCATTTGCTTCTGTTGGTGAGATCAGGAAAATGACCAACATAAAGAGGAGCTTCTTACCTCTTATAAAGTACAGAAATATCTCCATGGAGAAGTAGGTATTACATAGTGAAATGCCCGCGTCCGAGTTCCACTTCCACTTCTGATTCCATCTTCTGCTAACGTGCATCTTGGAAGGCAGCAGGCGATGGCTCTGGACTTGGGTCCCTGCCACCCACATGAGATACTTGAGTTGTTGCCTACTTGCCATAGTTCTGGCCTAGTCCTGTGGCTGAGGGCATTTTGGGAGTAAACCACTGGGTGGAAGATCTCTCTTTGTCTGTCACTGTCTCTTTCTGCCTTTCAAGTAAATGAAATTAAGTAAAATTAAAGAAAAATGTCCATAGAGATTTGATAATAAAGAGTGATTTAACCTTTTCCTCGTGTATGAGTGAAGGATAGGTCTAAAGGGATAGAATTCTGTTTTTTTTTTTTCCATTTAACTGCTGTATATATATATGTGTGTGTGTGTGTGTACATATATATATATATGCTTAAGAACATAAATAAATTTAAAAATTTATTCTTTAAAAATCAACCTATTTTTAGTCTTAAAGATAAAATTCAATAACAATTGAGTTTTTAATCAAATAATAAGGTTATTTTCAATATTTACCTTGGCAACTATAATTTTCAGTGATAATCTAGTAATCAAAGCCATGTAGTTACAATAGTAATATTGTTTCAGTAATACTAACTGTATAGTATTCGTGTATTCTAAAATAGCATAAACTTTTGTTGACAATAAAATTATTTGATGCAGGTTGTACAGCTTTTGTGACCATTACACGGAGTTGAAGTAAAACTTCATTTTACTTTTTGTAGTTGGTTCTACTTCTTAGGTGAACTGTCACCCAGTTCCCATAGAGTTAACACCATGAAGGCTTTCATACTTGTATACTTTAGCAATGTTATGAAGTACTTATGAAGCAAAACTGCCTATGGCTCATAAATAATGAGCTCTTGTCCAGGCTGATTTTACTACTATATTTTGTTCTGTGCATTTGTTAATGGTTTAGATGTATGTGTCACCACAAAATTTGTATGTTGGAAACTGAGACTTAATGTGATAGCTTTAGGAGGTGAGACCTTTAGGAATGGATTAAGCCACAGGGTACAGCCCTCATGAGCAGAGTCAGTGACCTTATAAAGGGGCTGGAGGGAATGGGTAGGCCCTTTTCTGAAGTTGCAAACAAGATACAGCTCTCCAGATACCGAATGTCAGTCCCTACTCATGAGATTTCCCAGCCTGGTTTTTAAAAAAATTACCTCGGCTTGGATATTTCATTATAGCAGCACAGATGTACCAAGATAAGGCGTGACTGTGTCTTTGTCTAATCTGACACCAAAGCATGACTAGAGCTTGAAATGGTTGCAGTTGTCCAATCTCAAGGAATTGCGCGTTCATGGTTGGTGCCATTTACTCAAGCAATCTTCAACTGAGTTGATTTTTTTAATCAGGAATAACAGAAATTTACTCAAATAATCAAGAAATAGCTAGTGTTTGGATGGTTCTGGGGGAGCATGAAGTTGCATGAAACCCACCTTCAGGGAGAATGAAATCATATTGATGTGATAATTACATCGAAGGCTTATCCAGTGCTTAGGTAGATGAAAAGTTGCTGTCATGATGTTAACCATCATCTTTATTATTTTGTTACTATTTTGCATTAGATTATGTTGTGGAAAGAAAATGGGATTTGGAGAGTTCAAGCTCCTTTCTTTCCTTCACTACTTTTGGAAACTGAGCAAGTTGCCTTCTAGGCTGGGTGTTCTCAACCCAGATGAGATGAACACTCATCTCTTACGGTTTCTTAAAGAAATAATGGAATCATTAATATCTGTGAATTTCTTTTTTAAATTGAAAAGCTTTATGTTCATTATCATTGTTCATTCCCCAGACCTGGATTTTCTATTGAATTCTCTTTCTTATTAACCTAATTGACACACTGATAAGACTGGAGTTGCTTAAGCTCTTCTTCCCAGTTATAGGGCTCTTAAGATTTGATAATATCTCTGGTTATGTGGTCCCTTCCTCTTATCTCACTGAATTTGCCTTAATGTAAGGCTTTCACAGCCTCCAAACTGGCTTATGGCCTCCAGTCTTTTCTTTTGATAGAGAGGTTGTTCCTAGCACAAATTCAATCTTCTAATTCCCTTATTTAAAACTCCCTAATAGTTTCACACTGCCGGTGACACAACATTGCAGTTTCTTAGCATGGCAAGCAAAGGAATTCATGACGTGGTTTTTATGTACTTCCCAGGGTCACTCTTAGCCTTTTGCCTTTCTCAAGGCCATGCATCCCACCAAGTTAGACTCTCAGAATGTGTCCATGTTGGTTACCTTCATGTGTCAACCTGTCTAGACCACAGGGTGTCTAGACATTTTGGAAATGTTACTCTGGATGAGATTCATGTTTGACTTGTGGACTGAATAAGGCAGGTGACCTCCCCAAGCAGATTGGCCTCATCCAATCTGTTGAAAGCATGAATAAAACACAGAAGTGGGGTAAAGGAGAATTTTCTCTTTCTGCTGCCCTGTCTTTGGGAGATAACATTTGTCTTTGCCTGCCTTAAAGCTCAGACAGAAACTGTATCTTTGTTTTTTCCAGTTTGTCAATTGCAGATCTGGGGATCTCCCAACCCCTAAACTATGTGAGCTGACTCCTTAAAACAAATCTTTTTGTTTCTTTCTATTCGACTTTTTTCAAATTGTATTTTTATTTTTTATTTGAGAGAGGTAGTTTTATATATGCATGCACATACACACACAGAGTTCATATCTGCTGGTTCATACACCAAATGACTGAAAGAGCCAGGGCTGTGCCAGGCTGAAGCCAGGAGCCTGGAACCCCATCTGGGTCTCAAATGGGTAGCAGGAACCCAAGTACTTGAGCCATGCCTCCAGAATCTGAGTTGTGAGAAGCTGGAGTCTCTCTTTGTGTCTCTTTAATATAGATCTCATGGTGCTGTGTTCTTGGAGAACTATGATGAATGCAATGCTCTTGGCTCTTTCTTTTTTTAAATTTATTTGACAGGTAGAATTATAGACAGTGAGAGAGAGAGAGAAAGACAGAGAGAAAGATCTTCCTTCCGTTGGTTCACTCCCAAAATGGCCGCCATGGCCGGTGCTGTGCAGATCTGAAGCCAGGAGCCAGGTACTTCCTCCTGGTCTCCCATGTGGGTGCAGGGCCCAAGCACTTGGGCCATCCTCTACTGCCTTCCAGGGCCACAGCAGAGAGCTGGACTGGAAGAGGAGCATCTGGGACTGGACCCGGTGCCCATGTGGGATGCTGGTGCCGCAGGCGGAGGATTAACCTAGTGAGCCACAGCGCTGGCCCCTGGGCTCGCTCTTGTTCATTATGACCATTTCCTCCTCATCTTCTTTCTGTCCTTGAGGTTACTCCATCATCATCTACTCCAAAGGAGCCTTCAGTGCATCCCCGCTGCCCCAGTCACCATCCTCACTGCATTAAGATTTCTTCCTCTTTGCTCTCAGGGCATGCACCATGAGCTCTATCACACTCTATCACAGATGTTCCTTCGTGTGTGTGTTCCTTTAGCAGAAACCCTTAAGGACTGGGATCCCATCATTGTTGTTTCTGTATTACCAGTGGCTGGGAACAGAAACAGGATATGTTCATTGACTGAAAGAATAAATATTATATTAATGAAAATAAGGTGAGATAATTATTCTTCAAGGATTTTCTCCAAATTGCTAATCTTCTGTACTGTGCAAGAGGAGACTCTATTTGAAATCTTTTACCAAATGCCTGGCTTTTTGCAAATGACACAGTGTTTTTATGCCACATTTTTTCTCATCTTATTAAGTAGCAATAATAACATCTACCTTTTAGGATTGTTGGAAAAGAGCAAAAGAAATATACATATAAAACTCTCGAAACCATGCTTGGCACCCTGTAACATCAAGTAAATGTGAATTTGCGTTGTCTTATTCTCTCTGACATGGAGCTAATCCCCATCCTTCATTTACCAAAGTTGCCCTCAGATCAATGAAAGGTTGAAGGGAGAGGAGGTCTGCATAGCTTTCCTTCCCCCATTGACATAGCTCATGACAGAGTGGATCTATTAAAAGCCAAACAAAGACCATACTTGTAAGTTAAATGAATGAAGTTTAAAGATTTGCTGAGTCTTGGCATGAGCTGGAGCTAAACTTTGTTGAATGCATCCTACCTTTGTTGGATGGTTTTCTCTTCCCTGCGGTTTGCACAGTAAAATGTAAGGTTTTCAGTTCCCTTGCCCTGTGCACATCCTCTCATCTTTCCATATGCACAGCATTGATGGCATCATCAATAACTCTAGCAAGCGGCAGTCACTTCTTTTATTCGTCTCCATGTGTACCATGTAATTTCATTGTTAAAATCTTTATTTCATTTATTATATTCTTCATTTTGAAGGCCAAGTATGATATAATCCCTCTGTCATACATTTCAAATACTCTTTGGATGTTGAACCAAGGGGTCAAGGTGAATAAGACAGCATCTTAGCTGGCAAGACTGACCCACTCTGTCATCGTGCATAGTGGCTGGGCTGAGACATCTTATATAAAATCTGTTCCCTAAATCCTAAGATTTAAAAACTGTGCACTATTTTTAGGTAGAGAGAATAGAAGGTTGCAAATTTTACATGGACCCTCAGTTAGGAAACAACCCTGAAAATATTCTCGGACCAAAATGATCATCCATTTCCAATGAGTCATTTCATCAAGTGTTCAGTCTCGGACACACCTGCCTTGTTGTGGCACAAGCTGATGAGAGACAGAGATAGAAACAGGACTTGGGGCCTCAAAGTGACTCACAATGCCCAGAGCCTTGGGAGAAGTCAGAAAATTAACTGAAGAATACACAAAGGGATTTGGAAGAGGTCATAGAAAAGTGGAAATAAAAGGTAGTTTGTTTTCGTGTAAAATGTGTTGAAATCCATAATTTGCAGTTTTTATGAGCTTTCGGGTGACTCCCCACAGCTCTATATCTGATATGGTTCTTTCCCAACTTGCTGATAAGCTCTCATGTGCCTTAGAAGTTTCTATTTTATTTTACAGATTTATTTATTTTACTTGAAAGTCACAGTTACAGAGAGAGAGAGAGAGAGAGAGAGAGAGAGAGAGAGAGAGGTCTTCCATTCGCTGGTTCATTCCACAGATGGCCGCAACGGCCGGAGTTGCGCCTTTTCAAAGCCAGGAGCCAGGAGCTTCTTCTGGGTCTCCCACATGGGTGCAGAGGCCCAAGGGCTTGGGCCATCTTCAGCTGCTTTCTCAGGCCATAGCAGAGAGCTGGATAGGAAGTATAGCAGCCGGTTCTTGAACTGGCTCCATATGGAATGCTGGCACCGCAGGCGGTGGCTTCACTGGCTACGCCACGGCACTGGCCCCAGAAGTTTCTATTTAAACACCCGTTCCCCTGGAAAGTTGTCTCTGACCTTCCTGGAAGGATTGTGTCATCCACTCCTTTGCCAGTCCATGTCTTACAGCCCATGGCCCTCGGCATTCCCAACCCAGCTCAGTTTGGGTCCCTCTTCCCCATGATTCTGTTAATTCCTGAGGACAGAAATTTCACTATTCGCCTCTCAATCACCACATGTAGTCTGGGGTCTGGCACGTAATAGCTTCTCAGTGGATATTTGTTGAGTGACTGATGAACAAACTGACTCTCAAATATTGGCCAACAAAAGGAGTCTCGGGCTCATTTGTGCAATAACACTGCTCCCATCTACTTTGCCCTGACTTTGCTGATGAAAGAAGTCCAGCCTAAATTCATGCCAACCACTCTCCTGTCATTGTAGAGCTCTATGATTGAATTGCTTCTTTTCTTTTCAGGCAGACTGGGGGTGGGAGGGTTTTTGTGCCAGAATTTTGGCGTTCCCAAGGTGTAAAAGGAGAGAGATTTCATGGCCCTCATTCTGAGATCTATAAAAGTTTTATTTTCTGAGTAAGTATTGATCACAACTTACAAAATACTGCAAACTCATATAATTAAAATGAATGAGGCCAGTCATTGGTGGACAGTGCATGGCTAAGTATAAGAGAAGACAAATTCTTCAGGTGCCTGCGATTTTATAATTGTATTTGCTTGGGAAGCTTATTAAAGCCTTGCAGGTGCGATGTTTCATCACAGAGTAGTGAACCTTTGAAAGATATGCATAATAAACAGAGTTTGAAATATGTTTTTATTCTAGGCCATATGGTCCTGTCTGGAGCTTTCCTGGATCTTTGGGTCAGTTCATTGTTGAAAGATGGGCTTGCAAGGACCCACCTCTCGGAGCAGCTGTCAGAGCCCTATCAGAATGAATCTGCGTTTGCATGATTATCTATTTTATGTGGCCCTCTGAAATGAACCCAGCCTTGCTCAGAAGCTGAAATGTGCTGAGCAAAGTCTCTCCCCTGAACAGCTTGTGGCCGCATCACCAGGCAGTGTCCTTCCTTGTCCTTAAAAAGCAGACGAGCGAGACTTGTGCATGCGGCCAGGACAGGCAGTCTGGGTGAGGCATGCCCACCTGGGCTTGAACTTGGTGCCAGGGAAATATGAAAACTTTCACAGTAGCGTTTTAAAGAGGTGTCATTGTTCTTCTTAATGCTCTGTTAATTGCTTTGCTGTATCTCCCAACTCCTGGCCATTACGGTAGCTCTTCTTCATGAGCACTGAAGTGTCTCTGCAGCAGAATGTGGGGAAGTTCAAGCCAACCCTTGCCGGCTTTCCCTTTATTGTTACTAGAAAGTGGCATTGACTCCTCTGACAATGGCTTTGTAGAGGAACTAACAGAATATATGCAGCACTTATCGTGTATAGGAAAACCAGTTACTGACTTAGTCCTGGAGTTAAAGGATCACAACGCAGTATTCTGGTCCCTACTGTTATGAAACCAGCACTATACAGATCAGGTTGGAGGAAGATTAAGTCCTACATCTCTTTTTGCTTATTTGGAAAAAAGTGGAACATGGGGTTGAATTTTGTCATTTTTGTCAAGAAAATAATCTTACTCTCTGGTGAACTGTCTGTTCTTATATTGCTGATACTATGTGCAATTTCTTATCGATTTATGGACATGTGTTCATTAAGCAGATGTCCCTCCTCAGCCTCTGTGCTGAGACTGGGGAATGCAAGATGCAGGTGCTTGCTGCCCTCAGGGAGCTGAACATCTTGAGTGGAAGACAGACACTGAACAGATGACCAGGTCCATGTATTTCATCTGTTACAACAGGAAGTCATGGGTATTGAGTGAACCCCTATACTAGGGGAACCCATATGTGGTCCTTGCTTCCCTACTTCTCTTAACTTAAAATAACTTAGATGTAAGGTCTATGTCAGACTTACGTTTCCAATATGAGAACCATCCTGACTAGAACAATAACTTTCATACAGTAGTACACACTTAGCATAATAAGTGTGGATTTAAGGGAGGAATAGAAGAAAGAGATTAAGAAAGTGTTAAGATTAGTCCATTAAGTTAGGGTTTAGTTTGGCAGATTACAGCTTGAGAGCCTTAAATCAATTTTTAAAGTAAATTGCATATTTTTTCTTTTATCCTTACATTCAGGATTGCCTTTATTTTAATATACCCATGGCAGTTTTCTCCACTCCTAGACCAATGAGACCAGAACTTAGCCTTTAACCTGAGCATAAAAATATATGACTCTGATATTTCTATCTGGGGCACCAGTACTTCCTTTGAGGGCTATTCTTAGGTGACTGTGGTGGGGAGAGATAGGCTATTTCTATACGCAGGTAGATTAATATTTTTACAGACAAAAAGGATATCTATTTCAAAATGTACATCTCAATCTAGAGATAAGTTCATACAATGGAAGATGTTTTCTATTTTTAAATTTTTTATTTTAGATTTCCGGCAAGATGGCGGAATAGGAAGGGAGCACACTGATAGTCTGGGGAGAGATAGTTTAATAAAAGTGGAGATACTGCAGGTTCAAGGAAGAGTAGGGGAGGAAACAGCAGAAGAAACTCTTCCGGAACGCGTGACTCACAGCGGACCTGCGTGGAGAGCGTGGGAGCCCACAGTTCGGGACATCAGCGGCAGACTCAACACACCAGCGCTGGAACGCGAGGTGAGCCGAACCTCAGTAGCCCGAGACACCGGCAGGCAAGCGGAGAGAGGAGACTAGAGGGAACGACCCCTGGGGGGGGAAGTTCACAAGGCTAACTGGAAGAGAGAGAGAGAGAGAAAAAAGGGTGACTAGTACGGACACGGGTTTCTCTCTCTCCGCTCACCTCTCAAGGGCAAGCAAGACAAAGAGCAGGCGCCATCTTGGACATACGTCATAAGCAGAGCGACCTCAGGTCTGCACCGGCCCTGAGCCTAGCAGAAAAACCTGACTCTGGGCGGGGTGAATTAACAGGAGATTAGGAGCTAGTAAATTTGTGGTGCTACTGAACTGAGACTGTGAAAAAAGAGACGGTGGGGGAGAGAACTCACGGAATTCACGTGAGCACTCTCCAGAGACGCTACAATTCCGTAACTTTGGCAACCCAGTGGGAGGCTGAAGGAGAATTTGAGCCCACTCTGAGGGCCGAACAGATTCCCTGTGGGGATCTTGGGAAAGAGCTTCCGATCTCTGGCTCCTGTGGGTATATCATTTGCCTGCTAACTACCTCCAACTTCATTCAGCTGTGCGGAATTACTTCCCTTTTGAATCAAAAAAAAAAAAAAGAGAGAGAGAGAGAGATTTACCACGCCTAACCTGGGAGTGTCACCTTTGGCACACCAAACAGAGCTCTCGGGCCACACCCATCTCAAGCCCTAAGGCTCCATCAAAAACAGATAGTCCACTTAATCTAGAGTCATAGTATAACAAGAAAAAGCACCACAGTGAAGAAACCAAATATCTCCAATATGCCAAATAACAAACGCAAAAACCGAGGTAATAAAAACAAGGAAGTCACCATGACGCCCTCAAATGAAAAAGACACCCCAATTCAAGATTATGAAGATGATGACATAGAAGAAATGCAAGAAGCAGATCTCAAAAAATTGATAAGAACATTAAGAAGTTCTCAAAAACAAATTCTGGAACTACACAAATCCTTAATGGACAAGATAGAAAATCTCTCTCGTGAAAATGAAATATTAAGGAGGAATCAAAATGAAACGAAACAACTAGTACAACAGGAAACTGTGATAGTGACTGAAGTGAAGAATTCAATAGATCAAATGAAAAACACAATAGAGAGCCTTACAAACAGAATGGGTGAAGCAGAAGAGAGAATATCGGACTTAGAAGACAGAGAACAGGAAAGGATACAGTCAGACCAAAGAAAAGAAGAGGAAATTAGAAATCTGAAACATATTGTCGGGAATCTTCAGGATACTATTAAAAAACCCAACATTCGGGTTCTAGGAGTTCCTGAAGGCATGGAGAGGGAGAAAGGATTAGAAGGCCTTTTTAGTGAGATATTAGCAGAAAATTTCCCAGGTTTGGAGAAGGACAGAGAAATCCTAGTACAGGAAGCCCACAGAACCCCTAATAAACACGACCAAAAGAGATCCTCACCACGACACGTTGTAATTAAACTCTCCACAGTGAAACATAAAGAAAAGATCCTAAAATGTGCAAGAGAGAAACGTCAGATTACTCTCAGAGGATCTCCAATCAGACTCACAGCTGACTTCTCATCAGAAACTCTAAAAGCTAGGAGGGAATGGCGAGATATAGCCCAGGTACTAAGAGAGAACAACTGCCAGCCCAGAATATTATATCCTGCAAAGCTCTCATTTGTGAATGAAGGTGAAATAAAGACTTTTCATTGCAAACAGAAATTGAAAGAATTTGTTGCCACTCGTCCAGCCCTGCAAAAGATGCTTAAAGATGTGTTACACACAGAAACACAGAAACACGGTCATCAATATGAAAGAAGGTAAAGGAAGGAAACCAAGGAAGGAAACCTCACAGCAAAAGATCACAGGGAATTCAAAGCATATATTAGAACTTATCTTTGGCAAATGGCAGGGCAAAGTTACCACTTATCATTAGTCACTTTGAACGTGA
Organism: Oryctolagus cuniculus; assembly: GCF_964237555.1. Classification (NCBI taxonomy): domain Eukaryota; kingdom Metazoa; phylum Chordata; class Mammalia; order Lagomorpha; family Leporidae; genus Oryctolagus; species Oryctolagus cuniculus. The sequence goes on from NC_091433.1 coordinate 17,932,361, forward strand.
ATGGCCTGAACTGTCCAGTTAAAAGACACAGATTGGCTGATTGGGTTAAGGAACAAAACCCATCTATTTGCTGCTTACAAGAAACACATCTTTCCAACAAAGATCCATACAGACTGAAAGTGAAAGGCTGGAAAAAGATATACCATGCCAACAGAAATGAAAAAAGAGCGGGCGTAGCCATCTTAATATCGGACAACATAAACTTTACCACAAAAACTGTTAAGAGAGACAAAGAGGGACACTATATCATGATTAAGGGATCAATTCAACAGGAAGATATAACAATTATCAATGTATATGCACCTAACTACAGGGCACCAGTTTATCTAAAAGATTTATTAACGGACTTAAAGGGAGACTTAGACCCCAATACAGTAGTACTGGGGGACTTCAATACTCCACTCTCAGAAATAGACAGATCATCCGGTCAGAAGATCAACAAGGATACAGTAGATTTAAACGACACTATAGCCCAAATGGATCTAACAGATATATACAGAACTTTCAATCCTACAGCTAAAGATTTTACATTCTTCTCAGCAGTACATGGAAGCTTCTCTAGGATTGACCACATACTAGGCCATAAAGCGAGTCTCAGCAAATTCAAAAGAATTAGAATCATACCATGCAGCTTCTCAGACCATAAAGGAATGAAGTTGGAAATTACCAACTCAGGAATCCCTAGAGCATACGCAAACACATGGAGATTGAACAACATGCTCCTGAATCAACAATGGGTCATAGAAGAAATCAAAAGAGAAATCAAAAACTTTCTGGAAGTAAATGAGGATAACAGCACAACATACCAAAACTTATGGGACACAGCAAAAGCAGTGTTAAGAGGAAAGTTTATATCAATAGGTGCCTACATCAAGAAATTGGAAAGACACCAAATAGATGAGCTTTCAATTCACCTCAAGGATCTAGAAAACCTACAGCAAATCAGACCCAAATCTAGTAGGAGAAGAGAAATAATTAAAATCAGAGAAGAAATCAACAGGATTGAATCAAGAAAAACATTACAAAAAATCAGCCAAACGAAGAGCTGGTTTTTTGAAAAAATAAACAAAATTGACACCCCATTGGCCCAACTAACTAAAAAAAGAAGAGAAAAGACCCAAATCAATAAAATCAGAGATGAAAAAGGAAATGTAACAACAGACACCACAGAAATAAAAAGAATCATCAGAAATTACTACAAGGACTTGTATGCCAGCAAACAGGGAAACCTATCAGAAATGGATAGATTCCTGGACACATGCAACCTGCCTAAATTGAACCAGGAAGACATCGAAAACCTAAACAGACCCATAACTGAGACAGAAATTGAAACAGTAATAAAGGCCCTCCCAACAAAGAAAAGCCCAGGACCAGATGGATTCACTGCTGAATTCTACCAGACGTTTAAAGAAGAACTAACTCCAATTCTTCTCAAACTATTCAGAACAATCGAAGAAGAGGGAGTCCTCCCAAATTCTTTCTATGAAGCCAGCATCACCTTAATTCCTAAGCCGGAAAAAGATGCAGCACTGAAAGAGAATTACAGACCAATATCCCTGATGAACATAGATGCAAAAATCCTCAATAAAATTCTCGCCAATAGAATGCAACAACACATCAGAAAGATCATCCACCCAGACCAAGTGGGATTCATCCCTGGTATGCAGGGATGGTTTAATGTGCGCAAGACAATCAATGTGATACACCACATTAATAGACTGCAGAAGAAAAACCATATGATTATCTCAATAGATGCCGAGAAAGCATTTGATAAAATACAACACCCGTTCATGATGAAAACTCTAAGCAAACTGGGTTTGGAAGGAACATTCCTCAATACAATCAAAGCAATCTATGAAAAACCCACAGCCAACATCCTATTGAATGGGGAAAAGTTGGAAGCATTTCCACTGAGATCTGGAACCAGACAGGGATGCCCACTCTCACCACTGCTATTCAATATAGTTCTGGAGGTTCTAGCCAGAGCTATTAGGCAAGAAAAAGAAATTAAAGGGATACAAATTGGGAAGGAAGAGCTCAAACTATCCCTCTTTGCAGATGACATGATTCTTTATTTAGAGGACCCAAAGAACTCTACTAAGAGACTATTGGAACTCATAGAAGAGTTTGGCAAAGTAGCAGGGTATAAAATCAATGCACAAAAATCAACAGCCTTTGTATACACAGACAATGCCATGGCTGAGGAAGAACTTCTAAGATCAATCCCATTCACAATAGCGACAAAAACAATCAAATACCTTGGAATAAACTTAACCAAAGACGTTAAAGATCTCTACGATGAAAATTACAAAACCTTAAAGAAAGAAATAGAAGAGGATACCAAGACATGGAAAAATCTTCCATGCTCATGGATTGGAAGAATCAATATCATCAAAATGTCCATTCTCCCAAAAGCAATTTACAGATTCAATACAATACCAATCAAGATACCGAAGACCTTCTTCTCAGATCTGGAAAAAATGGTGCTGAAATTTATATGGAGGCACAAGAGACCTCGAATAGCTAAAGCAATCTTGTACAACAAAAACAAAGCCGGAGGCATCACAATACCAGATTTCAGGACATACTACAGGGCAGTTGTAATTAAAACAGCATGGTACTGGTACAGAAACAGATGGATAGACCAATGGAACAGAATTGAAACACCAGAAATCAACCCAAACATCTACAGCCAACTTATATTTGATCAAGGATCTAAAACTAATTCCTGGAGCAAGGACAGTCTATTCAATAAATGGTGCTGGGAAAATTGGATTTCCACATGCAGAATCATGAAGCAAGACCCCTACCTTACACCTTACACAAAAATCCACTCCACATGGATTAAAGACCTAAATCTACGACCTGACACCATCAAGTTACTAGAGAACATTGGAGAAACCCTTCAAGATATTGGCACAGGCAAAGAATTTCTGGAAAAGACCCGGGAGGCACAGGCAGTCAAAGCCAAAATCAACTATTGGGATTGCATCAAATTGAGAAGTTTCTGTACTGCAAAAGAAACAGTGAGGAGAGTGAAAAGACAACCGACAGAATGGGAAAAAATATTTGCAAACTATGCAACAGACAAAGGGTTAATAACCAGAATCTACAAAGAGATCAAGAAACTCCACAAAAACAAAACCAACAACCCACTTAAGAGATGGGCCAAGGACCTCAATAGACATTTTTCAAAAGAGGAAATCCAAATGGCCAACAGGCACATGAAAAAATGTTCAAGGTCATTAGCAATCAGGGAAATGCAAATCAAAACCACAATGAGGTTTCACCTCACCCCGGTTAGAATGGCTCACATACAGAAATCTACCAACAACAGATGCTGGCGAGGATGTGGGGAAAAAGGGACACTAACCCACTGTTGGTGGGAATGCAAACTGGTCAAGCCACTATGGAAGTCAGTCTGGAGATTCCTCAGAAACCTGAAGATAACCCTACCATTCGACCCAGCCATCCCACTCCTTGGAATTTACCCAAAGGAATTTAAATTGGCAAACAAAAAAGAGGTCTGCACCCTAATGTTTATTGCAGCTCAATTCACAATAGCTAAGACCTGGAACCAACCTAAATGCCCATCAACGATAGACTGGATAAAGAAATTATGGGATATGTACTCGTTAGAATACTATACCGCAGTAAGAAACAACGAAATCCAGTCATTTGCAACAAAATGGAGGAATCTGGAACACATCATGCTGAGTGAAATAAGCCAGTCCCAAAGGGACAAATACCATATGTTCTCCCTGATCGGTGACGACTGACTGAACACCAAGAGGGAAACCTGTTGGAGTGAGGTGGACACCATGGGAAATGGTGGCTTGATCAGCATAGCCCTGACTGTTAATGAACAACTAAATACATTATCCCTCTTAGTAGTTTTTTTATCTGTTCTACTTAATATGACTGGTTTAGATCTGTAATTGATGCACAGTTATTCTTAAGTGTTGAAAATTAACTGAAATGTGATCCCTGTTGAACATGGTGGTGGGAATGGGAGAGGGAAGAGATGTATAATTTGGGACATGCTCAGGCTGACTTGCCCCAAGTGGTGGAGTTGGAAGCATACCAGGGGATTCCAATTCAATCCCATCGAGGTGGCATGTACCAATGCCATCTCACTGTTCCAGGTGATCAGTTTCAGTTCACAGTTGGTCATGGTGAAGGGACTGGGAGTCAAAGGGAGCACATAGACAAGTCTAGTACCTGCTAACGCTAACTGATGGAGTAAATAAAGAGGAGAGTGATCCAACATGGGAAGTGAGAATCTCAGCAGACTCATAGAATGGCAGATGTCCTAAATAGCACTCTGGCCTCAGAATCAGCCCTAAAGGCATTCGGAGCTGGCTGAAAAGCTCATGAGAGTATTTCAGGCATGGAAAGCCAAGACACTCTGGCAAAAGATCTCTGCGAGTGAGATCCCACTGGAAAGAACAGGCCATCAAAGAAGGAGGTACCTTTCTCTGAAGGGAGGAGAGAACCTCCACTTTGACTATGAGCTTGTCTAAACAAGATAAGAATCGGAGAACTCAGAGGGCTTCCATAGCCTTGGAAACTCATGACTGGAGCATAGGGAGATTACTGATGCCATAGACAGGAGTGTCAATTGGTAAAGTCAACAACAGGAGTCACTGTGCACTTACTCCTCATGTAGGATCTCTATCCTTAATGTGCTGTACATTGAGATTTAATGCTATAACGAGTACTCAAACAATATATTTCACTTTGTGTTTCTATGGGGGTGCAAACTGTTGAAATCCTTACTTAATGCATACTAAACTGATCCTCTGTACAAAAAAAAAAAAAAAAAAAAGAAAAGAAATTATCAATTCCCAACTTGACTCTCACTGGGATTAAACATGACAATAGGTCTGCTCTGATTTCATCATCATTTTAAAAAATCATCTATTATTTTTCACTTTATGTTTCTGTGTGGGAGCAAACTGTTGAAATCCATACTTAATGTATACTAAGCTGATCTTCTGTATATTAAGATAATCGAAAATGAATCTTGATGTGAATGGAAGGGGAGAGGGAGTGGGAAAGGGGAGGGTTGTGGGTGGGAGGGACGGTATGGGGGGAAAGCCATTGTAATCCATAAGTCGTACTTTGGAAATTTATATGCATTAAATAAAAGTTTAAAAAAAAAAAAAAAAAACTTGTTAAGTCAACAACAAAAAAAAAAAAAAAAAAAAAAAAAAAAAAAAAAATTTTTTATTTTAACTTTTAATTAGTTTTTAACAGATTCAATGTGATTTGTAGATAAATTTCTAAGAATATAATGATATTTCCTTCATTCTTCCCTCCCTCTCTTTCCTCCTCACCATCTTTCCTTCTCTCTTTCTCTCTTTTTCTTTTTCTTTTTTTGTTTTAGTTTTTGTGATAATATATTTTAAGAAAGCATTACAGTTAAAAGGATTAATACTTCACTAAATACAAAGTTTATTTACAAGTAAAAAGCAAAAAGATGCTAGTTTAATAGGAATATAGACAAAGGCTATAAACAGTAATTGAATGGAAAAATGACCATTTCACCCATTTACAGGAAATTTTAAAGTAATCACAGATCATTAAAACTATAGTAATATAACATACTTAACCTTTGGTTTGACAAAGTTATAAAGCAAAGTTTTAAAAAATTACTTTTGCACCAATACTGATACAGACATTTCTTTCTCTCTTGTTTGTTCTAAAATTTTAGCTCCCACATATAACAGAGAACATGTGGTATTTGTCTTTCTGGGTCTGGCTTATTTCACTCAACATCATGTCCTCCAATTGTGTCCATTTTTCTGGAAATGGTAGAATTTCATTCTGTTTGTAGCTGAATAATATTCTATTGTGTACATACATCGCATTTTCTTTATCCATTCATTTGATGATGGATACTTTGGTTCCAAATTTTGGCTCTTGTGAACAGTGCTGCTATAAACATGGTGGTGCAAGTATCTCTGTGATACATTGTGTTCAAGTCTTTTGGATATACACCCAGTAGTGGGAATGCTGAATCATATGGCAAGTATATTTCCAGATTCTTAAGAAAACTCCACACTGTTTTCCACAGTGGCTGCAGTGATTTACATTCTCACCAACAGTGTATAAGTGTTCCCCTTTGTCCACATCCTTACTGGCATTTGTTGCTCTCTGTGTTTTGGATTTTAGCTATTCTGATAGTGGTGAGGTGATATCTCATTGTGGTTTTAATTTGCATTTTCCTGATGGCTAGTGATGTTGAGCACTTTTTCATTTATGAGTAGCCATTTGTATTTCTTCTTTTGAGAACTGAGAAGACATTTTTACCAGGAGCTCTACTTTGATAACCTAAGAGACTCCAGGGACAAAGAAGTCACCCTTCATGTTTAATGCTGTGCCTCAGGAGAAGGCAATGAGCATCGAGAGCTTTCAGAGATAACAGATCAAGGGAAAGCCCTCAAGAGAACTGCCCAGAGATGCAGCTAATGGCCACCTGGGATTCCCTGGAGAAACATGAGAAACCAGAAGTCAAAGTGTGGCAGCAGCCACTGAAATAGTTGAAAATGCCTCAGCGTGGGAAGCCAGTGGGAAGTGATGGGAAATTGTCCTGAATGGGACAGTTTGAAACTGGAAATAAGGCTGATTATGAGACACTATAGTTAGCAATGTTGCAACAAAGATTCAGATGCTGGGTGGAGACTTGCGATAAATAGCCATTGAAGTCTTGGTTGTTCAGTCTGGAGATGCTGTGATTCCAAAACCCACATGGAAATAGTGATATCAGAGCCTTACTAAGATAATGTTAAGGGTCCAGTGCTGTGTTGTAATAGGCTAAACCTCTGCAGGGCACCAGCATCCCATATGGGTGCTGGTTCATGTCCCAGCTGCTCCTTTTCCAATCCTGCTAGCTCCCTGCTTCTGGTCTGGAAAGGCAGTGGAAGATGGTCCAAGTGCTTGGGCCCCTGCACCCACATGGGAGACCCAGAAGGAGTTCCTAGCTCCTGACTTTGGATCAGCCCAGCACTGGCCATTGCAGCCATCTGGGGAGTGAACCAGAGAATGGAAGACCTCTTCTCTCTCTTCTCTGTCTGTAACTCTGCCTCTCAAGTAAATAAGTAAAATCTTAAAAAAAAAAAAAAAAGATCATGTTAAGATGACTCATCTAAACTTCCTTCCTCCCACTCTCTCATGTCTCTTTCCCTCTACTCTACGGTAGGTATTATTCTCAGGGTTGGGGCATATTGACGAGAATAGACAAGTCTGCGCCTCCCTATTTTTTTTTTTCTCTTGACATTCTCAGTCTAATAGGAAAGATGTACAATAACCAATAAATACATAGGTATTTTTCTTTAATAATACATACCACAAAGAGAGTAGTATAAGATGATGTGAGGGAGAATAGGGTGTTTGATAATAAATTTTTTAATTGGGACATAAGAAAAGACCTCTTAATGGAGCAACTAAGACCAAAAAGGCAGCATAGAGCTATAAGATGATAACTAAGAGAAATGATCCAGGTAGATGGAGAAGTTAATTTAAAGACATAAACTCAGCAAATTTTAAGAAGAAAAAGATTTCTAGTTTTCACGGCAAGAGGACAGGAAAATGTAGGAGATTAGGCAGGGGTCTAATCATGTAGGGCCTCAGGCATCACAGGAGTGTTGTTCTTGGAGAACTCATGTTTTAGGGGCTTCTCCTACCTCCACCCACTTTGTGCTGTCCACATGGACTGGCTGTGTGCTTTCCATAGCAGCTTTGACTCTTGAGTGTCATATACGATGCTTGTATTCTTGGTTTCCAATCTTTCCATGGAAAGGTCATGGGCCTTGGAGTCATATGTCCTTAGGCTCCATTCTCTAGTTGTTTTTCGTAGGAAGGATGACTTTTGTGAAGTTATATCCACAGAAAGTAGTCCCTGTGACTTTATCATGTTAAGGCTATGGGACATTTCTGGCATTTCTGGCTCTTTTTCTCAGTGATCTTATCTTTAAATTTTAAAATTAGCTTATCTTTAAATTTTGGAATGTTGTCAGGCTTGTTTTCTTATTCTTTAAATTCTATCCCACAGCCATGATTTCAATGGTCATTTCTACATGTTGACTCTGGAACTTGCATGTCTATCTCAGGCTATACTTAGAGCTCTGTATCATCTATCCAGCTACTTTTTCAATTCTCTGGAGGTCATAAAAGGCACTGCAAAGTCATCATAACCAAGGTTTGATTTATTAACTTTCCTGCTACTCCTCTGACACATATCTATGTCCAGTATTTCCCAGCTCAGAGATTGACAACATTATCCATTAAATTGTGCTGATTTTGTTTGCTTATCTCCTTCACTACTGATAGGCCAGTGAATTGTTAAGTCTTGTTGATTTTATTTGAGTATCTGTTAAATTCATCTGTTTTTCTCCTTCACTATGCCACCCAGACCAGGCTTTCACTGGGTTCTTTGTGATTACAGAAATCGCTCTCAAATAATCTCTCTCTTTAATTCGTATACTCAAATCTATTCTTCACAGAGGTTATGGTAGTCTCTTAAACAAGTAAATTAGCTTAGGTCCATTCCCTAGCTAAAATTTTTCAATGGTTTTTCATTGCTATTGGGATAAAATTAAAATTTTTGTAAGGAGCTGCATTTCTTAGATGCTGTCCTATGAGTTTCCCCACTACTTTTGTGATCCCACTGAGCTGTCTTCTTTATGTTGTTTCTACATGGTGTGGCTCCCATATCTGAGCTTTTGTATGTGCTCTGTTACTGTTTCTTGCATTGCTCTTGTCTTCTTTATCATGTGCCTTGGACATCTTTCATTCTTTCTGGCTGCCTAGCATTTGTTGAATATACTCATTCCATAGGAGGAATGTCCAAAATTTGGAGTTCTGTTTCACCAGCATAAAGGTTGAGATTCCCTGGCTTTCTCTGAACATGTGATTCATTAATTAGACCCATCCATCTGAGTACTGAATTGACAGGTGAATAGCACAGTGAAGTCATGACTCATTGTGCTGATGAGGATGGCAACAGAGACTCCCACTGTTATTTTAAAAAATATTTATTTGAAAGAGACAGACACAGAGAGATTTCCTCTGTATGCATTTGGTTCACTCTCCAAATGACCCCAACATCCAGGGCTGAAGCAGGCTGAATCCAGGTGGCTGGAACTCTATCTGAGTCTCCCACATGGGTAACATGCTGCTTTCCTGTGTACATTAGCAAGGGGCTAGATCAGAGGTAGAGCAGGTGGGGCTAGGAACGGTGCTCATGTGAAATGCTATTGTTGGCCGGCGCCGTGGCTCACTAGGCTAATCCTCCGCCTTGCGGCGCTGGCACACCAGGTTCTAGTCCCAGTCAGGGCACCGAATTCTGTCCCCGTTTCCCCTCTTCCAGGCCAGCTCTCTGCTGTGGCCAGGGAGTGCAGTGGAGGATGGCCCAAGTACTTGGGCCCTGCACCCCATGGGAGACCAGGAGAAGTACTTGGCTCCTGCCATTGGATCAGCGCGGTGTACCGGCTGCAGCGTGCCGGCCGGGTTGGCCATTGGAAGGTGAACCAACGACAAAGGAAGACCTTTCTCTCTGTCTCTCTCACTGTCCACTCTGCCTGTCAAAAAAAAAAAAAATGCCATTGTAGGCAGAGGCTTAACATACTGCGCCACAATGCCACATCCACTTTTTGAGAATGACATTGGTTGTGCAGTCTAGTTTCCGGTACAGAAAAAGTCAGGGTGCTGGTGACTGCTGACATTGCAAGAAAGTTGGATTTTGGCAGCAGTGTGAAGTATAGGACAGTGATCATTGATCATTAGCAGCCGAGGCACTTTATTCAGACAACCAGTTCTGTGGTGTGCTTTTGTGTACCTGCTTTTGGTATACTGTTCCTGAAAGCTTCATTTCAGCTTATTTCCTCAGACCAACACTTTATATATGTCATTGGTCCAGGTCAGCTTTTGTTACTTAAAAGTAAGAAAAAACCCTGGCTGACAGGGGCAGGAGCCCCACTTCATCCTTGGGCCCTAGGTTACTGTTCATTGCAGAATACTCTTCTATTAGCCTACTTGTCCCACTTTTGCTGATTAAGAGAGATTTTCCATGATGGTATGTGGTCAAGACTCAGTGGATTGGAGTAGCTTGGCATCAGCCTTGCTGAGTTTCTATCTCTACTTACTGATGAATGAATTTTTCCAGGGTCAATCCCCTTATCTGTAAAATGGGGCCAATGATAATATTTGTCTAACTCACAGACTGATTATAAAGATTAAATGAGTTAATGCCCACATGAAACTCAGGGAGTAGTACCCAAGTGCCCAGGAAATCTTGGCTGATATATTGTTCTTCCTCATGGTTCCTACTTCCTTGCTTTCATTCCATTTTTCGCAGACTGTAATTCAGTGCCCAGAGGCTGATGATTTGACTAAAATTTGCCTTCCACCTAGGCTGTAACCTCAGTAAAAGAGGGGCTGCTTATTTGGTTCATCATTATGTACCTAGTTCCTAGCACAGTGTATATTTATTTAACAAACACATGGTGGATATTGTGGTAGGATTACAGGGACTTTGAGACATGCCTTCCCTACCTCCCAGCACACAAAAAGCAGGGATATTGCAGCAGTACACGATGTTCCTGGCAGTGGCTCTGTTTTCACTGATTATTTCCATGACCCACAGCTGACCCATTCCCACAGCTCGCAACTGGGTCCCAGATGCAGCACTCTCCCCCGTGCCCTGATTTCTCTGGTTCTCAGCACTGAGCATTTAGTGCCGACTCCACACCCTCTGAAAGCTGTCTGGAGCCAGATGGGAGGACAAGATAGAACAGATTTCGTTTGTTGGCCTCCCCGATTCTGAGAGAAATCCCCACAACAATAGCAATGACAAAGTCGCGAATATTGAGTGTTTACTCTAAATGAGGCATTATTCATAGAGCTTTGCATGCATTTGTTTAATGTTCACCATAATCCTACAAAGAAGATTCTACAGCACTCATTTTACAGAGGAGAAAATTGAGTCCTAGAGGGAAAGGAAAGAAGGGAAAGAAAAAGGGAGGACACAGGGGAAGGAAGGCAACTTTGAGGGTAGAAGAGAGCTTTCCTTACTGAGAAGAATTTTAATTCCCATAGGAACTTCTCTACTGGAGCAGAAGTAACTGCAAAAGTAATATTGATGGAGAAATTATAGAAGATGGCATGGACGTGTACCTATTGTTGAGCAGCTTTCCACTTGAGATATTTTCATATGTTCCCTTTCAATGGCTGGCTACTTACAGCCTCCCTTCACACCCCTAAAGTCCTTTGGAAGTAGTAAAAATGGTACACGTAATTAAGAAACCTTTGAAGTTCATTTGTGGCTAATTGGGACTTTCCCATAAAATATTTAAAGATGAGATCTTTGGTTGTCAAAGACTCTTTTCAGCGTCATAGTTTTTGCCACCAGGAGTCCCTGTCTGCAGTGGTGCCGCCTGTGTTGGGATGATTCGGACAGCTTCACAGATTAGCTGGAGTTGGGGGGCTTATTGTGCATTTTCTATGTTTAGATCCTCCTGATGTTGTTTTATTTTGCTTTTCCAAAGAGAGGGGGAAAACAGCCGGTGCGCCAGTTCTCATGTGGGAACTGCAAGGCAACTGAGGGTGTCCTCCAAGTGGGATGTTCCTGTGCATTCCAACCCAACGCACGGAAGCACATTTCCAAAGTTAGCGTGGGGGCAATTGCCAGGAAATCGGCTTCAAACTGTGTCCCCGCAAGGCTTTCTCTCTCCTGCTTCAACAGACTCTGAGAGACTCATCAGCCCCCAGCAACATCAGGTGGGTGGTTTGGGATTTGGAGCCCGGTTGGCGACCACTGTAAAAGAGCATGGTGCATTAGTTTCCTGCAGCTGCTGTAACAAATTACCAGAAACCTGGTGACTTAAAACAACAGAAAGGTGCTCCTTCACAGGGACGGAGGCCAGGAGTCCAAAATTAGAGTGTTAGCAGGATTGGCTGCTTCTGGAAGCTCCAAGGGAGAATTTGCTCCACGTGGATCTACTGGTGTCTGGTGGTTGCTGAGAAGACTTGCTGTTCCTTGGCTTGTAGATGACACATCACTCCAAGCTCTGTCACTTTCTTCTCTGTGTGTCCTCTGCTTTCTCTTCTAAAGACAGCTTTTGGGATTTAGGACTCACCATTATCTTTGGTCATGTCAAGATCTTTAACTGCACTACATTTGTGAAGACTAATATATGTGACCCAATAAAATCACATTCACAGGTTTTGAAAAGATGTATCTTTTGGGAGGCTACTATTGAACCCATTCCACACGATGAATTGAGAGGATTTCTTCTGATCCACTGGGGATGAGGCTAGACTTCAACTAAGCAGAGCGCTGACGGGCATTGTGGAAGTCCCAAGCACACAGCTGCCCCATGGTATCTCAGTGGTTGTCCACTTCCGGAACTGGCATGGGCTGGACTAGATAGAGCTGCATCTCTTAGCACAGAGCTCCTCATCTACAACTATTAGGGACAGGGGTTGAGGGTGATCCCAACTTTTATAAGCCTCAGGAAGGATGCCTCTGAGGATGGAAACTATGTGTAAAACATTGTGGTATCTCAGAGTCTATCATAGGTTTCTGAGTCTTGAACTTGATTAGGGATGAAATCACTAGGGAGTTTAAGTAGACAGTCTCAGGTCCTGACCTGCTTTAGTTTGTTTGCACTACCATAACAAAATACCACAGCCTGTTTGGCTGAAGCAGCAGAATTGATTTTTTCATAGTTCTGAAGGCTGACAGTCTAAGATCAAGGTGTCAGGTGATTTGACTCCTCCTGTGCCCTTCCTCATTGACCTGCAAATGATTGCCTTCTTGCTGCATCCCCACATAGCCTTTTGTCTGTCCACAAGTATTCCTGATCTCTCTATCTCTTTTTTTAAAATATCTATTTGTTCATTTGAAAATCAGAGTTATAGAGAGGCAGAGGCAGAGAGATAGAGGTCTTCCATCCGTTGGTTCACTTCCCAGATGGCTGCAACAGCCAGAACTGCGCTGGTCCAAAACCAGGAGCCAGGAGCTTCTTCCCAGTCTCCCACATGGGTACAGGGGCCCAAGGACTTGTGCCATCTTCTACCGCTTTCCCAGGCCATAGCAGAGAAGTGGATTGGAAGTGGAGCAGCTGGACTCGAACCAGTGCTCTTATGGGATACCAGCACCACAGGCAGTGGCTTTACCTATTGTGCCACGGTGCCAGCCCCCTCTTCATTTTTCTTTCTCTCTTCTCGTAAGTATAGTTTTACCTTGAATTCTGCATTTCTCTATGCAAGGGCCAGATAGGAAAGCAATGGAAACCCAGCATGGACCGGACATTATACTGAGGTCCATGCCATCTCATTTAATCTTTCCTATAGCCCTGGAAGTTGATACGAGTGTCTCTATGGTGTCTCCATAGTTCACATCTGTGTAGAAAGGAGAGGCTGCTTTCAGCTAGCAACTGGTGCAGCTGTATTGAAATCCAAGCCTGTAGTGATTCCTTTTACAAATATGTCACATCAATATTTGGAGGTTCCTAGGCTGTGAAGACATTTTTTCTGTGTTTGGGTATATGTGATTGTCTACTGAGACTACATCTTGAAATATTTGCAATAATAATTGGAGGTAATTTCTTTGAAAAAGAATTTGAATGTGCATCTTGATGCCAGGCAGTTGAGTGACCACCAGTCTGGGAACACTTGAGTCCAAGATCTGCACTTGACATTTGTTGAACCACCAAGTGATTCAAGACTTTCCAATGACTGGTTTGTTTCTGGCTCACTTTCCCCATTATCTTAAAGGCTTAGTCTATTGCAGGCCTTACTCTTCCTCTGCCCAAGGTCTCTTACTAGACTTGCCATGTGGTGTGGCTATTGGTTTTCACACATATCCTCACCCCAGATGTGCTTCCATGGTTGACAGTGTTTATCATCCATATCCGATTGCTAAGACTGGAAAATTCCATAGGGGTTTAAGTGCCATGTCAACCAAGACCGATTCCAAAGTTGAGATCTGACATCACAATTCTCTAAATAGTCAGCTTTCTGTTGTTTTGAAGATTTATTTAAATAATGTATGTAGCACTTTATATACTTATTTTTCATTAAAGGAGCTTGCTCAAACAAAGGAACTGATTGTTACCTAAATACAGAAATACCGAGGCCTATATTTTTTCCTCTCTCTCATTCTGGGGGTTTTATCTCCCTTGTTTTTATTCTATAAGGCTGCTGCCTTTCGCACTGTCCTGAGCCTTTCCACTGATTCCTGTCTTGGCAGCATGGCTGTGTGGATTCATGGTTTGATAACTTGGGAGTTTTGCCTCATTCGTGGATGTCCTATGAAAGTCCTACACAATCCTGGAAGCAGAGGCTACCTGTATTTAGGAATTGTAGAAAAGAATTCCCACTGGTATTGGGTTCCCAGCTTCCTTGCATGTGACAAACACATGCAGTGTTATATAAGCCAGGAAATTGTGAGAAGATTCTGCCTGGCATCATGAAATATTGAGTTTCTAAAATATGTGTTGTAAAGAATTTGATTCACCTCAGTTGTGGCGTGGTCCTTGTTCTCAGCTCCTGGGAGTAGCTTTGTATTAATGCCCCCAGTAGAAACTCTGGACTTTGACACTCAGGTGCATCACCCATGTCATTGCCACGAGGGTAATAAGTTCCAATTTCTAGGGCTCTGACCCTGTCCGAGGCACCTCTTTCTTTAGCTGATGTCCCTCTCTGTCTTTGCCTACGAGAATCCATCACCATGGGTCTAGTAGCTTTCAGTGAGTCTTTCATGAAATTTTGTGAAGCTTGGCATGCTGTTAGGAACCTCTTGAACTTGCAGTTGGTATAAGAAGTGAGAGTGGTCTTGCAGTTGAGGTTGTACCTTCAGTTCTTTGAGTTTGTGTGCATCTGTGTGTATGTTTTGAATACAACACTAGCGTGCACTTTTGACAATTAAAACGCCTGACCACAGCTATAACATCCCAGCATGGCTTAGCTATTTTTCTCCTTGTATCTTTACATCCAGCCCACTGGCTGTGAAGCCCTTTCCACTGGCCTTGTGATCCATAATCTAACTCTGACTCTTGAATAGATGTCATTTTATCCTAGCATGCTTTGTCCCCATCCAAAGCTTCTGTTGGTCTGTATTTAATTGGCCTGTGATTCTGGTTCAAGAAAGAAAGTGAAGTCACAAAAGTTTTTTTTTCCTGCCAGACTTGGGACCTTATCAATCATGGTGACAAGAAATGTGATGGTGTCTCTTTACATTCTTGAGGAGATTGGAAGAGGAGAGGCATGCAGGTTCCAGTGTGGTTTTGTAATTTTTCCCAGCAGTGGCACTGTGAGGAGGATTCCAGCAGGCTAGTTGCTCAGCCCTAACTAGGCAATTCTCTACTTGAATGTTCCTGCAATGAAAATGCATAGACATCCACCAGTGTCTCTCGGGCAGTCCAGTGCTTGCTGTGGAACTCCTGGGAGTTAACAAAGAAATTGCCAAGATTTCCTTTTGGTTCCTTTCCAAGCAGGCAGGGTACTGTTTTTGTTCCTTAGTTTTGCACATGAATCCATCCATTTATGTGTGATCAGTGGGACTGTGTTTGTTTTCAGTGACTATCTGACTTGATACCTGGCAGATTTTCTTGATGGGCAGTAATTCTGCAAATGAGAAACAAAACAACCAGATTTTCAAGTACACCCAGATGGACTCACAAGGCAAAGGAAATGGTTGTTTTGGCCTGATACTTGGCTTTGACTGTTTTGATTTTTAGATATATAGCCTCCTCAACTTAAGTTAGATTTATTAAAAGTTAGAAGAACAGCATTTTCCAGGTTCTACTTGACAGATAGAGGAAGAAACACACATGCAAACGTGGATGGGTAGGAAAAGCAAAAGTAGTTTGTATGTGTTTGTATTCCTGCAAAGCTGAATGTGCTTCAATGCCATATTTTCTATTTTCCAACAATATTTTACTTAAAATGAGCCAATCCAGCATCTCTGAATTCTTCCCTCAAGGCCATTTATAAGACACTGTCTAAGCAAAGCACCAGGCAAACATGTGAAGAGCAATGCCTCAATTAACTTGTCAGGGACATTTTTCTATGGAATATCTGCTGCCAAAAAACAATTTGTGGACCAGCGTTGTGGTGCAGTGGGTTAGGCTGGCACCAGCAATTCCAGCATCCCATATCAGCTCCTGGTTACAGTCAGCATCTGCTCTGTTTCCGATCTAAC
Source organism: Oryctolagus cuniculus (assembly GCF_964237555.1). Classification (NCBI taxonomy): domain Eukaryota; kingdom Metazoa; phylum Chordata; class Mammalia; order Lagomorpha; family Leporidae; genus Oryctolagus; species Oryctolagus cuniculus. The sequence goes on from NC_091433.1 coordinate 17,948,571, forward strand.
TCCTTGCTAATGTGTCTGCGATGGCCCAAGTACCAGTCTTCTGACTTCAGACATCTCAGCCTGGGCTGCCTCGGACATTTGAGAGGTGAACCAACAGCTGGAGGAACTCTGTCCCTCCCCCTCTCTCTGTAATTCTTTCAAATAAATGAATAATAAATCTTTTAAAAATTCCAAGATTTGGAGACTTGCACATGTGTAGTAGAGTATGAATATGGCATTTTTAAGATACAGAAAAATACAAATTGACAGTAAAGAAAAATTAAACAGCAGCCAGTGCTGTGGTGTAGCAGGTAAAGCTGTCCCCTGCAACCTCAGCATACCACGTTGACATGGGTTTGTATCATGGCTACTCCACTTGACAGGCAGAGTGGACAGTGAGAGAGAGACAGAGAGAAAGGTCTTCCTTTTCCGTTGGTTCACCCTCCAATGGCTGCCGTGGCCGGTGCGCTGCGGCCAGCGCACCGCGCTGATCCGATGGCAGGAGCCAGGAGCCAGGTGCTTTTCCTGGTCTCCCATGGGGTGCAGGGCCCAAGCACCTGGGCCATCCTCCACTGCACTCCCTGGCCACAGCAGAGGGCTGGCCTGGAAGAGGGGCAACCGGGACAGAATCCGGCACCCCGACCGGGACTAGAACCTGGTGTGCCGGCGCCGCTAGGCGGAGGATTAGCCTATTGAGCCACGGCGCCGGCCGGCTACTCCACTTCTAATCTAACTCCATGCTAATGGCTTGGGAAAATTAGAAGATGGCCCAAGTACTTGGGCTCCTGCACTCACATGAGAGACTTGAATGAAGCTCCTGACTCCTGGCTTTGGCTTGGCTCAGCTCCAGCCATTGTGGCAATCTGGGAAATGAACCAGCAGATGGAAGATATCTCTCTCTCCCTCTCCCTCCCTCCCTCCCTCCCTTTCCCTTTCCCTTTCTCCCTCTCCCTCTCTTTCCCTCTCTGTATCTATAACTCTGACTTTCAAATAAATAAATGTTTTCAAAATAAAAGAAAAATTGAAGTGTGGATATTGATTGGCTGAATATTTAGCTACAGGAGCCATTTTAATTGAAAGCAATTCCCAGTACAACTAAACTCTGATTTCCTACATGAATGTTCATTTTTACCCCACTTACTTAGGATATGTCCTACTTGAAAAGCAAACCTGTATTTTCTTCATTTCTGTGCTGATAAATAAGTATTAGTCTCTCTCATAGATGGGGTTTACTTATTATAGTTTTAAAAAAGAAATGCTCAATGTGAAGATTCACACAACCTCAGAGATTTGCATAACTTGAAATACTAATAAAAGTGAGCTCAATTCCTGGACTAAAATGATGGAAAACAGTGTACAACTCTATAGAATTTTTGACACTTTGGTGTTTCAACCCTCAGGTCCAAGGATGGGCTCTGGGGCATCCACAAAAAAAAATGATATCCAATATTTTATTTATTTATTTTTTAACTTTTATTTAATAAATATAAATTTCCAAAGTACAACTTTTAGATCATTGTGGCTTTTCTTCCCTCTAACCTCCCTCCCACCTGAAACAATCCCATCTCCACTCCCTCTCCCATCCCTTTCACATCAAGTTTCATTTTCCATTTTTTAGGGGGAGATGACCCTTGCTTTGGCTCTTAAAGTGCTTAGGCATCCCTCCGAGTTTTGACGTGGGACAGAATGAATGTGCTAATTCATCCTTAATGTGATAGAATTAAGAGGTAGAGCCTCATGAGTGAGATTTGTGCCCTCCTAAGAAGAGACACAAAGGAGCTACCTCACTCCATCTTCCATGTGAGACACAGTGAGAAAATTGTCATCTATGACCAAGGATGCATTCCCTCTCACAATACGGCTTTGCTGCCATTTTGACCTTAGACGCCCCTGCTGTCAGAATTATAAGATGTAAGCGTCTGTTGTTGATAAGTACCCTGGCTGTGAAGTTCTGCTGTGGCGACCGAAGCCGACTCAGTTGGGACGCCACTGTGCTTTTGTGCCTGCTCAGTCTAGGATACAGCACGGCCGCAGCTTGGTGCTGATCCTTTTCATGGAGTTCTGTTTGCAGACTTGCGAGACAGGGCTCAGTCTGGCCATGGGCATACAAGGTAAGCCCTGGGCCTTCCCCAGCGATGCTATTGCCACTCTTCCAAGTTACCGAGGGATTTTTCCAGACAATGTCTTCCCTGAATATACTCCTAGTTACTAGAGAGGACCTTGCATGCTCATGTGTGTGTGTGTGTGTGTGTGTGTGTCTGAGAAGTGGTAGTTACTTAAAAAAATGGACATCAAGTAAAAGAATGAGTACAACAAATATCAAAATGAGTGAATAACCACACAATTAGAATAATATGCAACTTCTTAAAAAATATAGCCCCTGTTTGGTTCAAGCAAAAAACTAGAAAAAGGGATTCTTTTAGAACTAGTAAGTGGAAACTGTGTGTTTATGATATATAGTATGATCTTTGATTTATGTATACTGTAAGAGAGCTACATTAAGCTGCTTAACATAGGCATTACCTCACATATTGTTTTGCTGTGAAGGAGAGAGAGGGAGCAGATCCGTTCCCACTGTGACCACCTGCTGAATAGGAAAAGGAGATCCAACTGTACAGCAGTGATTTTATCTGTATTCTCAGGAAACCTTCCCAGAAGTGATAACTTTCCTTCTCTGTTCTGAAAATTCCAGCTATCCAAGTTGACAAAGTCAATCTGCAAGTATATTGCGCCTGGTCTCTCCTGGATAACTTCGAATGGAACAACGGATACAGCAGCCGGTTTGGCCTCTTCCATGTTGATTTTGAAGACCCGGATAGACCTCGAGTCCCTTACACATCAGCCAAGGAGTATGCCAAGGTCATTCGAAACAATGGCCTGGAAGAAAAACCATAGAAAGGATGACTGCATGACACCACCGGGAGGGGTCGCTGCCTTTGAACGGAGTCCTACTTCGGTGAAGAACACTCGGCAGCCTCCACTTGCCTCTGGGAGCTTGGCAGCAACTCGTGGATGCAAACCTGTGATTATGAAATCTGAATACTATTGAAATCGATGTTTCTATTAAAAAAATCAGACTTGGAAATTTTAACTTTAATTCTTAGACATTTTTCTAGGATAGAAACCACAAAATTTGTGAAGATACTCATAATTCTCTATTGTAACACCAGACCCCTTATTACAGGAATATTTGTTTATGAGTCTGCGTCTCATCACATAAGCTATCTCAGTTGATAAAGTATCACATTATCTATCATTTTTCTACCGCTGGATCAAACATAAAAAGTCAAAGTTAAAGATCAGCTGTGTGATTTAGTTATGTGTTCTTTTCAACAAAAGAAATTCATTGATAATCATATTTAATGAAATATGGTTGTTCATATGTTTGGCCTGTATTTACCTGTGGTTGAGCAGGTACATTTTATTCTCAGCTAATGAACTTTTTAAAAATAATAAAATCAATTAGACTTAGAATGATGAAGAAAGTGTTTGAGTGTTGATGTTCATCAAAAACCAGATTTCAATAAGAAACAGGGTGTGGTCTCTATGTTTGTGTATTTTCTTAATTTTTAGGCCCTTAAATATATTGGAGGTAAACACATGAATTGGATGACCAATATGATTGTATATCAAGATGAGACAGGAATTCATTGCCTTTGTGGTTGAAATGCCTGTGCCATTTGTGGAGCTCACTGGAATTGGAAATTCTGCCATGGTTCTGCAGTAGGAGTCAGTAGAAGACAGAGGGCACACTCTAGATTCCATATCTCCAGCTAACTTTTCAATATGTGGACTTGGGACCTTTACATCCCTATTTCAGTAGTGTTTACTTAAACCCCAACTATGCATCAGGCTTATAGTTAAGAGGTTAAGAATTCTGCCCATTTTACAGACTGAGAAACTGAAGCACTACTGATGTACCTCTTTCTCAAGTCACATCAGTGCTCATTAACTGCTCCTGGCACTTCTTTGAGATCAGCCTTATTCCTTGTCCAGCCCACTGCAGGTTAGGGAGCTATTAAAGTCCTGATGAGAGGGAAAAGTAAGCAGGGGTGTGGAGTCGCCTTGGGCAGGAGGACATGGAAGGTGGTTGTCTGTATTCTTACTATGGTTCTCCTAGGATGCTTTGGCATTCTTGTGAGGCTTTTGGCCATGAGCAGACGCTATGTCATTTTTTCTTTTACAAGCTACGGTCAATTTCTGGATCGTTTTCATGTTCATAATCAGGGAATTATTTACAGCAAAGAACACACTCTCAGTAACTTTGGACAAAGTGAGAAAGAAATGGTTGTAGTAGTTCAATAAATGTGGATGCACTTGGGAAAATTATATTAAGATTAAAATGGTATGCACAGGAAATTCCATTACATCTTTGCCACTGGTTTGTTATTTTTATTGTTCAATGAGACATTATCTCACAATTTGTGTTCATTTAAGAAGCACATTTCCAAATCTTATTTCATTCCTCTCCTATCCAGCCTGTCTTTTTCATTTTTATCATGTATCTTATTTACAATTTATGTGCCCTCTTGTATTATCTTGCAAGACAGCTGAGCTTTCCTTTTAATTAGGATGTTGCTTTGAATATTATTTTTCCTACAGGGCATCTTTACAAGTTTTACAACAATACAAATGAGTACTGTATTTTCGTTACCAAAACTAGAAAATTAATATTCATGTTGTAAATAAAACAATCTGTCACGTTTGGTCTACCAGGTGAAATAAACGTTCTAGCTGCTAGCGCCTGAGCTTCCCACAGTGCTCCGGTCTTCAGCAGTTTTCGGCTGCTTTTAAAGGCCAACTCAGAGATGGCCCAGAGAGGGATCACACAAACGGTGCCTCCCTAATTAGTCCCGCAAATTTGTGTCGATACAAGGTGAAGGTGAAGGAAAAGAGGAAAGTGCCACAGCCCAAACCATAACAACCCCATGCTGTATTTCAATTAATGTTATTTTTAATTGCTTATATAAGCATTTAAGAACAAGATTGATTAGCTTTTTCCTGTCAAGGAGACCTAACTTGAATTCTTTCAATAGATAAACAGAAGTTGTTCATTGTACCTAAAAAATCCACAGATACCCTATTTAGATGTCTTGGAGGTCATCTGAGCCTTGTGGTGCACGTTTGTGTCTGTCCTATCTAACCGGAAACTTAAATTTCACAAAGATGGATTGGATCTTCTTGTATTTGTTGCTCTACTCCTTCCTTGTTTTTCTTTTTCTTTTTCTTTTTTTTTTTTTTCAGAGCATGAACACATGTTATTTAAACTTAAGAGAAAGGTATGGGGGGAGTGGTGCTGTGGCGTAGCAGGTAAAGCCACCTGCAGTGCTGGCATCCCATATAGGCACTGGTTCAAGTCTTGGCTGCTTCACTTCCAGTCCAGCTCTCTGCTGTGGCCTGGGAAAGCAGTAGAAGATGGCCCAGGTCCTTGGGCCCCTGCATCCATGTGGGAGACCCAGAAGAAGCTCCTGGCTCCTGGCTTTGGGTTGGTGCAGCTCCGGCTGTTGCAGCTGTTTGGGAGTGAACCAGCAGATGGAAGACCTCTCTCTCTGCCTCTGTCTCTCTGCAACTCCGCCTTTCAAATAAATAAATAAATCTTTTTTTTAAATGTACAGGTTTTCTGGGGGATAGTTTTTATTTTACGGGAAGTCTTTCCTTAATTGTTAAAAACACACAAAATCTGACAACAGGCCATTTCCCTTTCTGATGTGTAGCACTTTCGTTTTATAACTCCTGAGAATACCAGGAGGAATTGTCCACCTAAGCCCTTTACTGAACATGAAGGCGCAAGTTCTCATTAAGAAACCTGTAAACTAGGAAGCTAACAACCTTGGCATTGGCAATGGAGTGCCAGTCAATGTTTCATGTTCTGGGAATTTTGTTTGGCCTGTAGATTTTAATTATTTTTATGAACCAGGGAACAATGAATACATTTGTAATATATTGAAAAATTCCCTAACACTCACTCACCAAAATGTAGATTTATATGATAATCCTTAAACACCGATTCTATTACTCAGTGCTGGGGAGAAAGAGAATAGAATACTGACTGTTATTACTCAGAAAGCAGCATATAAATCAAAGCTGATGGAATTAATACTGTTTAATTACCAGCAAGACACCTCACCTGAGGACACATATTCATCACCGATCACAATATTTAAGGCTCTAGTTGTCCTGGGAGGCATACAATACACAGCACAAAGCATGAGGAGCCTGAAGAATGAGAGTGGATGAAATTTTGACAGATATTTTATGGTGGGTTTTAGAAATACAGGTATGGCAGCAGGAATGGAGAAAAAACCCTATCAACTGCAGCAGCAGATGAGATGGGAGGTGAGGTGCAAGTGCCAGGTAGGGGCATAGGGAGGATCCGTCCCCACTTGTGAAGAAGTCGGGGAGTATTTCCTAGAGAGAGCAGGCAGAGCTAATTGTCCCTGGCTTTCCTAATGTCTGAATGTGCCACCTGACCAACTACCTTACCTGAGTGACTATTGGTATCAGTCAAACACAGTGTCATTTTCAGGAGGGGGCTCCCAAGCCAACTGACCTTGACTTCAATCTGGGTTCCAATGTTTACTCACCAAGTGACATTAAGCAACTTATTGAAGACCCTGGTGCCTCACTTTCCTTTTCTGTGAAATGGGGACACTTTCCTCATAAGCTGACGGATGTATTTAGAAGAGTTTCTGTAACATAGTGAGAGCACAGTTAGGGAAAGCCATTATTTGTAACTCTCAACCGACCGATCCACACCGAGCCTCTAGCAAGTCATCAGTTACACTTTGGATTTTCTTGCTCTGATGCTACTTCTGGTGCCCATAGGTTTCTGTCTCTGAGCTAAGCTAGGATTCTCTGAGTTGCCTTGTCTGCCTCTCCCATTGCAATCGGAGGTTTTCCCTGTGACTTCAGTTGAGGTATTATAGATGAATTTTCTTCTTTACAATATTTTCCCATGTTTTCCACACTTAGTTAATGTTTTATTATTAGGGAAACATTTTTAAAGACAAACCTCAACATTTAAAATGATTCAGTGGCTGTTTGGATAACAGAGAAGGCTGTGAAAGCAATGGCTCTTTAAGGAAGCAATGTAATAATTGGTAGAAATTTGCCAGTTTACACATTATGGTATCTAGGTTGGACATGACAACAAAAATGGCTTAAGTTGATTGTGTCAATTTTGAGGTATTTTTAAATAAATAGCATCCTCTAGTCTGCAATCCCTAATTTTGACCAAAATTTCCCAAACTCTTTTTTTTCTTGACAGGCAGAGTTAGAGAGAGAGAGAGAGAGAGAGAGAGAGAGAGAGAGAGAGAGAGAGAGAGAGAAAGGTCTTCCTTCTGTTGGTTCACCCCCCAGATGGCTGCTACAGCTGGTGCGCTGTGGCTGGCGTGCTGCACTGTGCCGCGCTGATCCAAAGCCAAGAGCCAGGTTCTTCCTCCTGGTCTCCCACACGGGTGCAGGGCCCAAGCACTTGGGCCATCCTCCACTGCCTTCCCAGGCCACAGCAGAGAGCTGGACTGGAAGAGGAGCAACCGGGACTAGAACCCGGGGTGCCAGTGCCGCAGGCAGAGGATTAGCCAAGTGAGCTGTGGTGCCGGCCCAAACCCTTCTTGCTCTCACCCCTAACCACTGATAACCACCTTTTTACCCTCTTCTTCTATGAATCCAGCTTGTACAGAGGCCATTCATAAATGAGGTTTTGCAGTATTTGTGTATCTGGCTTACTTCACTTAACCTGATGCCCTCCAGGCTCATCTATATTGTCCTAAATGACAGAATTTTGTTCTTTTTAAAGACTGAATGGTATTCTAAAGTTGGTTTCATATCTCGGCTTTTATGAATAATGCCGTGGTGAACATTGGAGAGTAGTCATGTCTTTGAGCTACTAATTCCATTTCCTTTACATAAATGCCCAGAAGTGGAATTTCTGGATCATATGGTAGTTCTAGCTTCAATTTTTGAGGAACTCTATGGCATTTTCCATAACAATTGTACTGATTTACACTCCCATCATCAGTATGCAAGGGCTCTTTTTCCTTCATAGCCTCATCAGCACTTATCTTTAATCTTTTTGGTAATGGCCATCCTAACGGGTTTAAGGTTATACACACAGAATTCAAAATATTTATGCTTTATTTCAAGGGATGGAGAGAGAGAGAGAGAGGGAAACTGCCATTCACTGGTTCACTCCCAGTCTCCAAATGTCCATGATGGTCAGGGCTGGTCCAGAGCCAAAGTTTGGAGTTGGGAACGTGGTCTAGGTCTCCTATGTGGGTGGCAGGAACCAAATCATTCTAGTCACTAATGCAGCCTCCCAAGGTGCACATTAGCAGGAAGGTGAAGTCAGGAGCGGGAGCTGTGAATCAAACCCAGGTGTTGTGACCTAGGCTGTGTGTGACCACTGGACACATGATGTTTGGAATGATTTTGTTTGTTTGCCCTTCTAAATGATGGATAACTTAAGATCTTAATCATCTTTACATTTCTAGCACCTGACATGCATGACTACATAGTTAAAAATTGTGTGTTAAACCCTCAAAGCAATAGATGTTAAGAAGTCAGATTCTTATTTGCAATAGAAACTTAAGATATCGATTTATTCATGTTCATCCTATGTAAAGGTCTCGTATGTTAATGGAGGCAAGAGGAGATAAGTACCTTGTGCAAACTGTAGAGCTTATAAGTGGCAGAGGCCGTGTTGAAGGCCGTATGGTCTGTTGGGAGGCTTCATCCTCTTTCCTAGTGAGGCTGTGGTAGAATCAGGCCTGCCTCCCAAGGCTTCTGAGCTCCCATCACTTCCCAAGAGATACTCTAACATGCAGGTTTGCGGCACCACAGCCTTTCAGCAGAAGGTGCTCTGTGTCTCTAAAAGCCCCTCACCAGCTCGACATTTCACAGAGTAGAACACATGTAACTCCTTCTTTGCTAAGACTGTCATTGTCCCCACCAAACATGACTTCCCTTGCTTCTACACTTACCCAGGCCGTTTTGTGTTTGGATCCTATCTTCTAATAAGCTTGCTACCCCTCGTGGCAATAATATTGACCAAACCACAATTCATCCCCTGATTCAAGTTTTGCTGTCTCAGTCACCAGTTGAACAGATGTGATGGGTAAGCATGTGGATAGTGTCAAACAGCCCAGGGTTTGATTGCAACCCCACATTTTATGGAGCATATGACCTGCAGCAACTTAGATCTTTGATTTTTTTTTTTTATTTTCCCCAATGGTAAAGTGAAATTAAAATAAAACTATTTTATAGGAGTGCAATGAGAACTAAATGTGATGATGTATATAAAGTAATTTAGAACATTGTACAGTAAGTGGTAATTGTAATACCCGTTAAGAGGTAGCTATTATTTTATATTCATATTAGTGTAAAGATTCTAAAATTGGGAAAATAATTTCAGATAGTCAATTCTCACTACATGCATCACCTACCAGCTTATTTCTTCCATTTGAAAGAAAGCAATAATTTCTTTTTTAAAAAAATTGCATTATAAGGATTTAGTTATTTATTTGAAAGGCGGAGATACAGAGAGATGAAGAGAGAGGGACAGAGAGAGAAGGCGAGACCCTCCATCCGCTGGTTCACTCCTGAAATGGCTTCAATGACCAGAGCTAGGCTGGGCTGAAGCCAGAGCTGCTTCTGGGCCTCCCATGTGGGTGCAGAGGCCTGAGTAACTGGGCCAGCTTCCACTTCCACTGGAAAGCAATGATTTCAATGAGGACTATCCACTGGCAGCTCCCAAGAAAGCTTGGGATCCCTCCTGCAGTGAGGGCTCCATCTTCCTAGGGCAAGCATTCTAGCCTAGTGCTAAATGCCTTTGTGACTTCCTGCTGCACCTCACCTGGCAGATAGAAGGCTGCCTCCCGGAAAAGTGACAAGCTTGCAAAGCTGCTGCCCATTGAGTGATGATTTCAGAACTGTCCTGCATCAAATATAATTCTGCGGTGGGCTCTGTGGGCCTTCTGTGGGTTCAGGTTTCATGTTGCGCAGAACGGAAAACATTTTATTTATCCCTGTGTGGCAGTGAAGAAGGCTTTTGGAGAAATCACCCTGTTTGTCATTCTCCTGCAAATCTCTCCTTTTCTCCCTCCCTCCCTCCCTGTAAACTACAATACACAGTTGCTTTAATAGACTGTGAATTGATTTGCATGCAAGCTGGAGCTGGTGGAAGGTTTGGCTAAGAATGAACATTTTTTTCTCCTTCTGTTTCATTTCTTTACAGTAGAGTGCACCCCTGCACACCCTCCCCATTCTCTACCTTCTGATCGTGCTGTCTGCTATAATTCTGCCCCATGGCAAACTTCTCCTTATTGACTCTAAATTACGTTTAATCCTGTTAGGATCACTTTTTTATTAAAAGGCATGCGTTGTGATGGCATTGATGGGAATCCAGACACTGAGATGCCCAGCCAGAGGAAAATAAACTCCTAGAGCTTTCTAGTGCTTATCGTTTTCATGCTGGGCCCCGCTGTGTAGCCTTTTGAAGTATGCAGAGGATAGGGGTGCTTGGTGCAGATAATGGTGGGCTCCTGGGTCGGGTGGGGAGCTCTGCCTCAAGAAAATCATCTGTTGGGCCCAGTGGACTCGAGCAGAGGTAGCATAATTCTATTAGTGACAAAGGCCTTGCAGGGGGAAATTGCCTGTGTTAAAATCTATGCACAAATTAAAATAACAGGGCTAAGGGGAAAATATCTCTATGAAAGGCTTTAGGACTCTAGTGGATAATAATATCCTTGTCCCATTAGGATCTTGGGACCTAAAGATACTGGATTTTTATTATTATTATTATTTTTTTGGTGCATGTGGGGCTTCTTTTCTCAACTTTATCCTATGCAAGAAATCTGCTTTCGGGGGCTTATTTGATGAATTTGGATGCTATGCCAAAGCACACTATTGTTGCTTATCAAGGAAATGTGGGAAATAAGGTCCGCATATCATTGCTGTGTGCTGACACCTCATAAGATTGATGTCATCTAAAAGCTCCATTTTGGCTAAATGTATTGACTGTGTAAATTCTTTGTAATTTGCATGAGATTTTTGTGGCAACAAGTCCTGTTAATATTGCTGTTTTGATATTGCCTTTAAATTTATTTAAATGTGTAGCTCAGTCTAGAATAGATTCTTTAGAAAGGGGAAAATGACGAAAAAGCTGTCAACACAAATGATGCTCATTTTCTAGGGTGACAAAATTCAGAAGTCCCAAGGACTGTAACTGCTGCATACCTAATGCCACACACTGCAGCCTTTCCTGCAAGGTAGGCCTTCCTCATTTATTGAATAGGCAGAAGCTGCAAGTTAAAGCTTATGCTACATTTCCCTAATTCCATGACAAAGACAACATGAGAAATAGACTGTCAGGTATTTGAAAATTGTACTGTGTAGGTAAATAAGGACACAGTTTATAATTCAGTAAAGGATAATAGCAATGTTTATTATACAATTAAATTGTAATGAAACAGGTGCTTCTTTGAGCTCTAGCAATGGACTAGGCAGTTTAGTACCAGCATATCCCAATCCCTCCCCATAGCTTAATTAAGATAGTGATCAACTGGTATCATTTCCTCTTGCTCCTCCTCTCTTCCTTGACTTTTGTTCTCTGCTTTTCTCCCCCACATGACTTTATATTCAATTCTTATTCTCTTCCTCTCTCCATCCACTCATTTGTCCTTGACCCCCTCATTCACTTTCTTATTCTTCCATCAGACATTTAGGAAGAACACATCTTGTCTCAGACACTGTGCTGGCACAGGGTGTACACTGTGACCAAGACAGATATAGCTTTGGTCCTCATGAAACTTAAAGGTTATGTGCAAACAGTGCCTTTTTTTTTTTTTTAAGATTTTTATTTATTTATTTGAAAGTCAGAGTTACACAGAGAGAGGATAGGCAGAGAGAGAGAGAGAGAGAGAGAGAGAGAGAGAGAGAGATCTTCCATCCGATGGTTCACTCCCCATTGGCAGCAACGGCCAGAGCTGCGCTGATCTGAAGCCAGGAGCTAGGAGCCTCCTCTGGGTCTCCCACGTGGGTGCAGAGGCTAAGGACCTGGGCCATCCTCCACCACCCTCCCAGGCCACAGCAGAGGGCGGGATCGGAAGTGGAGCAGCCGGGTCTCGAACCAGCACCCATATGGGATGCCGGTGCCTCAGGCCAGGTCATTAACCCGCTGCGTCACAGTGCCAGCTGCACAAATAGTGCCTTTTTAAACCACGAGAAAACCAAGTTCATGTTTCAGGCACCAGCAAATGAGGAGCCATTCCCCTTTTCCCTCTTATAAATTAAAGAATATCAGTGAGATGGATGAATAGAAGCTCCTGGTTCTCTTCTCCTTACCAGCACCATATACCCCCCAAAATAACAGTACATTATATGCAAGCAATTACATTTAAACCAAAATAATTAAAGAAGGGGACCAGAGAGCAGAGCTGCTACTATGTCCCACCTAGGTTCAAGCTCCCACTCCGTGCAGCTGCTGAACACTTCCTTTAGGGCTGAGCTTAAATCATGCTCTGAGTCCAGGGACCCAGAGCATTAAATTTTCAGAATGATTGTGCCCTGGGTGCCACAGCTAAGAGAGGACCCAACCTGCCAGGACCTCAGGTCCCTTGCACATGGAAGTAATCATACCTACAATGCCCAGCTGGGGCTCCTAGCCATGGCAAACAGAGCCATTTTGCTGGTCACACCTCATCCCCAAGGAATCAGAGGCTCCGCTGATCTTTGTAAGTCATTCTTTCTGGGGCTGAAGATATAGAGTGCCTTTTGTCGCTGGGACAAAAGTTGTGTCACCTGATGTGCTGGGATGAATAGTCACACTTTCCTGCCTACCTGGACCTGAAGTAGCCCCCTACTGTCTGAGCTGTTGAGACAGCCCTCATCTGAGGAGCAGAGCTGTTCTTTGGCTGGTGCCTACCTCACTGGGCCCACACCAAAGCAGCATCTTGCCCTTCCTGGGTCCTTGCTGCTGCTGCAACTGTCCTCACAGAATCTGGACTGCCTCTGTGTCCTGTCATCTAGGAGTCCAGAGTTGCCCCTGTGTTGCACCTCATGCTCCTCTGCCTGAGTTGTCACTGTGTCTTATTGGCTTGGAGTTCCAAACGGAAGCTGTAGCCTTGTCCTTTGGGTCTGAACCTCTAGAGAGTAGTCTCTTGCCTGGAGCTTTGCCAGTGCTGTGCCCTGTCCTGCACAATTACTTTCCAGCCCTCTGAGCCCAACTACTGGGGTATGCCTCAGAACAACAAGATCCTAGCTTGGTGGGAAAACTGCATCCATTCTTACTGTGCAGAGTAGACCTGTACCTCCAGCCTCAGATCATATAGTGGCTTTGCGAGATCTTGAACCCAAGAACTTGGCCCACGACTTTGAACTGGGTGCTTCAGGCACTTTGCCCTGGATACCAGGGTCGTTGTGGCTGCTTATGAGCTGTCAGCCACAACCAAAAAAAAAAAAAAAAATGGCTCAGTTCACTACTGTGAGGGAAACAGGAATAGGAGGTACTCAAAAACCCTTGCTCTAATAACTTGTGATACCACCATTGCTGCCATAAACCCATGTATCCTGGACTACTGAGGCACTTGCAGTCATCACAACTGAAGAAACTTCATGGAGACTATACCATTGCATTCACTTGCAATCAGAACCAAAATACTGCACAACTGGTACCCTTAATCCATCTTCAGGTGAAAATATTTCCCTTTGAGAGCCACTCTGCAAAGCTGTGAATAGAAAGCTATACCACTAAGTGTTTAGACATCAAGGCAGGGATAAAAGAAACATAAAAAAGCAAGTAATATGACAATGTCAAAAGAACAAATAATTCTCTAGTATCTGATCTCGAAGAAAAATTTTGAATTGCCTAAAAAGAAACTAAAAATAATGATCTTGGCTGGCGCCACGGCTCAATAGGCTAATCCTCCGCCTGCGGCGCTGGCACACCGGGTTCTAGTCCCAGTCGGGGCGCCGGATTCTGTCCTGGTTGCCCCTCTTCCAGGCCAGCTCTCTGCTATAGCCCGGAAGTGCAGTGGAGGATGGCCCAAGTGCTTGGGCCCTGCACCCGCATGGGAGACCAGGAGAAGCACCTGGCTCCTGGCTTTGGATCAGCACGATGCACCGGCCACGGCGGCCATTGTGGGGTGAACCAACGGCAAAAGGAAGACCTTTCTCTGTCTCTCTCTCTCACTGTCCACTCTGCCTGTCAAAAAAATAATGATCTTAAGGAAAATCATTGAGATCAAAGAGAATATAATGGATTATTCAATGAAATCAGGAAAAATAATTCATGATCTAAATGAGAAATTCAGCAGATATCATGAAAAAGTGACACACAGAAGTTCTGGAGCTGACAAATTCAATCATTGAAATAAAAAATATATTTTTAAAATTTTTAAATTTTAATTTTTAATGTTTTTAACAAATTCAATGTGATTTATAGACACAATTCTTTTATTCACATATTTGTTGGTCATTTGTATTTCTTTTTTTGAGAACTATCAGTTGAGGTTCTTTACCCACTTTTCAGATGGATTGGTTTTTTTGTTGTAGTTTTTTTTTGAAGTTGCTAATATATTAGGGATATTAATCTTTTGTCAGATAGGTGGTGTGAAAATATTTTTTCCCAGTCTGTTGGATGTCTCTTCACTCTATTGATCATTTCCTTTGCTGTGCCGAAGCTTCTGAGTTTGATATTGTTCCGTTTGTTTAGTTTTGCTTTTCCTGCCTGTGCTTTGGGGGTCTTGTCCAAGAAGTCATTCCCTACATTACTGTCCTGGAATGTTTCCCCTACATTTTCTTCCAGCAACGTCATAGTCTCAGGTCCTAAATTTAGGTCTTTGGTCCATGTTGAGTTGATTTTTGTATATGGTGAGTAGTATTGATCTAATTTCATTCTTCTACGTATATACATCCAGTTTTGTCAGCATCATTTGTTGAAGAGATTATCCTTACTCTGCTATATGGTCTGAGCACTTTTATAAAAAATCAGTTGGATATATGTATATGGATTAATTTCAGACCTCTCTATTCTGTTCTATTGATCTACTTGTCAGTTTTTATGCCAGTTCCAAACTGTTTTAACTACTATAGTTTTGTAATATGCTTTTAAATCAGGTATTATGATGCCTCCAGCTTGTTTTTTTTGCTCAGTATCGCTTTGGCTATTTAGGGTCTTTGTGATTCCACATGAATGTTAGGATTGTTTTTTCCAACTCTGTAAAGAATGCCATTGGTATTTTGATAGCGATTATATTGAATTTGTAAATAGCTTTAGGTAGTACATTTTGATGATATTTATTCTTCAAATCCATGAGCAAGAAATATCTTTCTATTTTTGTGTGTCCTTGATGTTTTCCTTCATCAGTGGTTGATAGTTATCATTGTAGAGACCTTTCACTTCTTTGGTTAAATTTATTCCTAGATATTTGATTTTTTGGGGGGCTATTGTGAATGGTATTTCTTTCTTGATTTCTCTTTCTGTGATTTCATCATTAGCATACAAAAAAGCTACTGTTTTTGTATGTTTATTTTGTAACCTGCAACCTTACTGAATTGTTTTATCAATTCTAACAACTTTTTTGTGGAGTGTTTAGGTTTTTCCACGTACAGCATCATGTCATCTACAAACATGAACAATCTGACTTCTTCTTTTCCAATTTTGATGCCCTTCACTTCTTTCTCCTCCCTAGTCACTATTGCTAAAACTGCCTGTACTGTATTGACTAAGAGTGGTGAAAGTGGACATCCTTGTCTTATTCCAGAGGGGAAATGCTTTCAGTTTTTTTCTTGTTCAGAATGATATTGATGGTTGTCTTATGATATATAGGCTTTAAAATTTTGAGGAATGTTCTGTTTATACCTAATTTGAGGAGGGTTTTTAATCATGAATGGGCATTGAATCTGATCAAATACTTTATCTCTCTCTTTTTTTTTTTTTTATTTGACAGGTAGAGTTATAGACAGTGAGAGAGAGACAGAGAGAAAGGTCTTCCTTCCTTCTGTTGATTCACCCCCAAATGGCTGCTAAAGTCGGTGCTGTGCCGATCCGAAGCCAGGAGCCAGGTGTTTCTTCCTGGTCTCCCATGCGGGTATAAGGGCTCAAGCACTTGGGCCATCCTCCACTGCCCTCCCAGGCCACAGCAGCGAGCCGGATTGGAAGAGGAGTAACCGGAACTAGAACTCGGCGCCCATATGGGATGCTGGTGCCACAGGTGGAGGATTAACCAAGTGAGCCACGGTGCCAGCCCCATCTCTTTATCTCTTAAGATGACTATATGTTTTTTGTTCTTTATTCGATTGATATTATTTATGATGTTTATTGATTTGCAAATATTAAACCACCTTTGCATTTCTGGGAAAAACCCCACTTGATTGCAATATATGATCTTTTTTATGTGTTTTTGGATTTGATTTGCTAGTATTTTATTGAGAATCCTTGCATCTATGTTCATTAAGGATACAGGTCTGTAGTTTTCTTTTTGTGTCGTGTCTTTGATTTTTGTATCAAAGTAATGCTGGCCTCATAAAAAGAGTCTAGCAGAGTACCATTCTGTTCAATATTTTGAAATAGTTTGAATAGTATTGGAGTTACCTCCTCTTTGAATGTTTGTAGAATTCAGTAATAAAGACATCAGGCCCTGGATTTTCCTTGACAGAAGACTTTTGATTACTGCTTCAATCTCATTGCTTTTTATGGGTCTGTTTAGATTGTCTATATCTTCTTGATTTAATCTTTATAGCTTATATGATTCCATTTCTTTGAGGCTTCCAGTTTATTAGCATGTAGTTCTTCATAGTAATTTTTCATATCAAATTTTATTTATTTTTCTTTGTTATACTGGCTAGAGGTTAAAAAATACAAGTTGGAGTCAATAGCAGACTAGACCAAGCAGATAAAAGAATATAGGAGCTTAAAGATAGGTCCTTTGAAATGACTCAGTAAGGGAGGGGGAAGAAAAAAAAATGAAACAGAATGAGGGTAGAATACAGAACTAAGGTACACCACTGAAAAAATATTTGCTTTATATAAATCTTATAAAGAAAATTGATAAAATGATTGGAGTAAGTCCTTGCATATTAATAAAAACCTTTAATGTAAATGGATTAATTTTTACAGCAAAAGACACAGAGTGGTTGACAAAGTAAAATATAGTATCCAACTCCATTCTGTATATAAGAAACTCACTTAAGCTTTAAGGGAGAGGGATAGTTCATGTAAATTACAGTAAAAAGATAGCAGGATGGTTATACTTATATCTGATAAAGTAGGCTTCAGATCAGAAACTTCAACCAGAGACAAGAAAGTCATTATTTAATGATAAAGGTGTCAGTTCTTAAAGAGGATGTAACCACTGCAAATATATATGAATGTACATTAAACATTAGAGCACATAGATATAAAAAGCAAATATTATTGTACAGAAAGGCAGAAATTACAATACAATATAAATGCGGGACATTAATACCCACTTTCAACCACAGATAAATCAACTAGATGAAAGTTAATAAGGAAATGCTGGACTTAATTGTACTTTTGACCAACAATCTAGCAGATGTACAAAAGTTTCCATCCAACAGCAGAAGAATACACATTTTTCTTCAGCACACATGGACTCTTTCCAGTATATACCATATTTAGGCCACAAAGCAAATCTTGACAAATTTAAGAAGATTAAAATCCTATTTAGTATCAATTCAGACCACAATGGTATGAAACTAGAAATATGTAATAGGAGTAATCTTGGAAAATTCACAAATATGTGGAAATTAAACAGCATGTTCCTTAATAAAGAGTGGGTCAAAATAGGAATCAAAAGGAAAGTTAAAAAAAAATTCATGAGAAAAACAATATAAGTATAATATCAAAACCTGTGGAAAGCAGCAATAGCACTTCTGAAAGTAAGGTTTTTTTTCAACTTTTATTTAATAAATATAAATTTTCAAAGTACAATTTTTGAATTATAGTGGCTTTCCCCCCATAACCTCCCTCCCACCCACAATCATCCCCTCTCCTACTCCCTCTCCCATCCCATTCTTCATCAAGATTCATTTTCAATTATCTTTATATACAGAAGGTCAACTTAGTGTATACTAAGTAAAGATTTCAACAGACTGCACCCACACAGACACACAAAGTATAAAGTACTGTTTGAGTAGTAGTTTTACTGTTAATTCACATAGTACAACACATTAAGGACAGAGGTCCTACATGGGAAGCAGGTGCACAGTGACTCCCGTTGTTGATTTAACAATTGACACTCTTATTTATGACGTCAGTAATCACCTGAGACACTTGTCATGAGCTGTCAAGGCTATGGAAGCCTGTTGAGTTCACCAACTCCGATCTTATTTAGACAATGCTGTAGTCAGTGTGGAAGTTCTCTCCTCCCTTCAGAGAAAGGTACCTCCTTCTTTGATGGCTGGCGCTTTCCGCTGGGATCTCACACACAGAGATGTTTCATTTAGGTAATTTTTTTTTGCCACAGTGTCTTGGCTTTCCATGCCTGAGAAACTATCATGGACTTTTTAGCCAGATCTGAATACCTTAAGGGCTGATTCTGAGCCAGAGTGCTGTTTAGGACATCTGCCATTCTATGAGTCTGCTGTGTATCCTGCTTCCCATGTAGGATCATTTTCTCCTTTTTAATTCTATAAATTATTATTTGCAGACACTGGTCTTATTTATGTAGTCCCTAAAAGGTAAATTTATAGCAACAAATGGCTATCTTACAAAAAATAAGGATCCCAAATAATCTAACAGTACACTTCAAGAAAACACAAAAAGACCAAACTCAAAATTAGCAAAAGGAAGGGAATGTTAAAAATCAGGACAGAAATAAGTCAAATAGTTAACAGAGAACTATAAAAAGAATCAATAAAACTAAGGGCTGATTTTCACTAAAATAAGCAAAACTGACATACCCTTAGATAATCTAATAAAAATGACTAAATAAATAGAATCAAAAATAAAAGTAAAAACTTGCATAGGACACCTCGGAATAAAAGTGATAATAAGGGACTATACCAGCCAATTATGTGCAATCATATTGGATAATCTAGCAGAAGCTACTAATATTGGTTCAGGAATAGAAAAACTGAACACATGGCCGGCGCCGCGGCTCACTAAGCTAATCCTCCGCCTTGCGGTGCCAGCACACCAGGTTCTATTCCCGGTCGGGGCACCAGATTCTGTCCCGGTTGCCCCTCTTCCAGGCCAGCTCTCTGCTGTGGCCAGGGAGTGCAGTGGAGGATGGCCCAAGTACTTGGGCCCTGCACCCTATGGGAGACCAGGATAAGTATCTGCGCCAGCCACGGCGGCCATTGGAGGGTGAACCAACGGCAAAAAGGAAGACTTTTCTCTCTGTCTTTCTCTCTCACTGTCCACTCTGCCTGTCAAAAAAAAAAAAAAAAAAAAAAAAAAAAAAAAAAAAAAAGAAAAGAAAATAGAAAAACTGAACACAACAATACAAAATAATCAAAGTCCTCCCAATAAAATAGAGCCAAGGACTAGATGGCTTTCAGCTAAATCCTCCCAAACATTCAAAGAATAAATACTTTTTGAAGTTTCCTGAAACAGAAACCTAGAGAAAATACTTATAAGCACACATTATGAAGCCAACATCACTTTGATACCAAAACCAGAAAAAAATGACAAGAAAAAAATCACACACCAATTTCTGGTGAACATTGATGAATAAATTCTCAAAAATATTAGCAAACTGAACCCAATATTCCATCTAAAAGATTACACATATGATCAAATGGGATTTATTTCTGGTTTGAAATGTTTGTTCAACATATGCAAATATCAATGTGCTACATCATAGTAACAGAATGAAAGATAAAAAAATACATAACACGTGCATGCATGTGATATAGTTAACTGACCACTTGGGGGCCAGGAGCCCACATCAGAGTTTGGCTTAAATCCCAGCTATTCCATTTGAGTTCCAATTTGCTGCTAGTGCACTCTGGGACACAACAAATGATGGTTTAAGGGTGTGGGTCACTGCCACCCATGTAATAGGTCCAGAAAGATTTCTAGGGTCCTGGTTTGGCCTGGCCCAGGCCTGGCTATAAGAGCTTTTTGGAAGTGAATCAGCAGATGAAAGATTTCTCTCTCTCTCTCTCTGTCTCTGTCTCTATTTCTTATTCAGCTTTTGAAGTAGATGAAAATAATTAAGCAATACAAATACATAGACACCTCTATTGGTGTTAAAAAAGCAATAAACAAAGTCCAGCTTTTTTTTTTTTGATAAAATTCTCCGTGGTTTAGGTATAAAAGGAAAGTTTTTCAACATAATAAAGATCATTTATTAAAAAATCTATATCTAATCTTATAATCAATGTGGGAAAACTGAAAGCTTTTTCAATAAGGTCTGGCATAAAGCAAGGATGCCCACACTCATCACTTCTATTTCACATAGCACTGGAAGACTAGCAAAAGCAACAAGATAAGAAAAAGAAATAACACTCATTGAATAAAAGGGAAGGTACAAACTTATCTCTACTTGCAGATGACTTGACCCTCTATGTTAAAACACTCTCAAGATTTCATATAAACAAACTTTCAAAACTTATAAATGAATTCAGCAAAGTTACAGGACACAAAATCAACACACAAAAAGCTGTAGCATTTCAATACAGAAATCTATCTATGTGAAAAAGAAATCAAGACAATAATCACATTTATGATAGCATCAAAAATAAAATACCTAGGAATGAATGTTACCACCAGTGAACAATCTCTACACAGAAAACTATGAAGCACTGGAGAGAAATTTAAGAAAATACAGGTAAATGGAAAGATAGATATCTCTTACTTGTGTATCAAAAGCATTAATATCTATAATATCTATACTAAAAGTGGCATGCAGCTTCAATAGAATAGCTATAAAAACTTTAATGACACTTTTAAAAAAAAGATTTATTTATTCATTTGAAAGGCAGAGTTGCAGAGAGGCAGAGACAGAGGCAAAGAGAGAGGTCTTCCATCCGCTGTTTCACTTCCCAGATGGCTGCAACAGCTGGAGCTGTACCTATCCAAAGTCAGGAGCCAGGAGCTTCTTCCAGGTCTCCCACATGAGTACAGGGGCCCAAAGACTTGGACCATCTTCTGCCGCTTTCCCAGGCCATAGCAGAGACCTGGATCAGAAGTAGAGCAGCGGAGACTTAAACAGGTGTCCATATGGGATGCTGGCACTGCAGGTGGTGGCTTTACTCCCTATGCCAAAGCACTGGCCCCAACACTTTTCACATATTTATAAAAAAAAAATCCTAAAAGTCTTATAGAAGCAGAAAAAGACCCCAAGAGTGAAGCAATTCTGAGAAATAAAAAGTTGGAGGTGTCATCTTTCCTGATTCAAAAGTATATTTCAAAGTTACAGTAATCAAAGCAGTATTATACTGGCATTAAAATGGACACAAAGGCCACTGGAACAGAATAGAGAGCTTAGAAATTAAAAAAAAAATTATGGTCACTTAATTTTTGATAAGGACACCAAGAGGAAAAAATAGGAAAAGGATAGTATCTTCAACAAATGGGGCTAGGACAGCTGGATTTCTGTATTCAAAAGAATAAAATTGTACCTTAACCACACATAAAAATGAATTCAAAATGGATAAAAGTATAATTGTAAGAACAGAAATCAAGAAACTCAACAAAGAGGATATAGGAGAAAAGCTCATGAGCATTGGCATTGACAATATTTTTTTTTTTTTTTTTTTTGGCTCAGGCCACAAAAGCAAAAAAACAAAACTAAACAAATAGGACTATGTCGAGTGAAAAAAAGTTCTGCACAGCAGACGAAAGAGTCAACCAGATGAAAAGTCATCCTACAGATAGGAGAGAAACATTTGCAAACGTACATTTGATATGGGGTTAATATCCAATATTTGAAGAAAACTCATTCCACTCATAAGTGGAAAAACAAATAACCTCATTGAAAAAAACGACAAAAGACCTGAATAGCTAATTCTCCAATAACGACATGAAATGACCAACAGATATGTGAAAAAGAGCCCAGTATCATTATTCATGAGGGAAATGTAAACCAAAACCACATGAGATACCATCTCATACCGGTTAAAGTGGCTATTACCAGCTAGTCAAAATGTAGGTAGTGTTGGTAAAGCTGTGAAGAGAAGTGAACTCTTGTACATTATTGGTGGAAATACAGATTGGTAAATCTATTATGGAAAACAGTATAGAGGTTTCTAAAAAAATAAGAAATAAACTATCATATGACCAAGAAATCTTATTTTTTTTTTTTGACAGGCAGAGTGGACAGTGAGAGAGAGACAGAGAGAAAGGTCTTCCTTTTGCCGTTGGTTCACCCTCCAATGGCCGCCGTGGCTGCGTGCTGCGGCCAGCGCACCGTGCTGATCTGATGGCAGGAGCCAGGTACTTATCCTGGTCTCCCATGGGGTGCAGGGCCCAAGCACTTGGGCCATCCTCCACTGCCTTCCAGGGCCACAACAGAGAGCTGGCCTGGAAGAGGGGCAACCGGGACAGAATCCGGCACCCCGACCGAGACTAGAACCTGGTGTGCCGGCGCCGCAAGGTGGAGGATTAGCCTAGTGAGCCACGGTGCCGGCCAAGAAATCCTATTTCTGAGTATACTCATATATCAAGAAGAATTTAAATGACCCCAGACTCAATAGTATTTAAAACAGTTAGAATGTAAAAACAACCAAAGTGTCTGTCAATGGCCAAATAGATCAATAAATTGTGATATATACATATATATATATATAATAGAATATTATTCAGCCCCCAAAATGACAATATCATGACATTTGCCACAAAATGGATGAACTTGGAGAAAATGAGGCTTAGTGAAATAAACCAGATAAATAAAGAAAAGTACTGCACATGATCTCATGTATAGTGGAATATAAAAATAAACGTCAAATATGCAGAGATAGAGAACAAAACAGTGGTTATGATGGAAGGGTGGTATAAGTGCGAGAAAATACAGATGAATAATGCAATGAATATAATGTAGCAGATATGTATGAAGAACAAGTCTCAAGATCATGAGGACTATAGGTATTAAAATTATACTGTATATGGGATTCATGCTAAATTTGCAGGTATTGCCTGCTGTTGCCTCCAAAACAAAAACTAAGCAACTATTTGAAATAATATATATGTTGATTTACTTGACCCTAGTAAACCTAGTTTCTGTTATGTGTCAACTTTATTAGAGCATGGGATGCCCATATATTTGCTTAAATATGTTATCATGATGTGTCTGTGAGGATGCTTTGAAATGAGATTAGCATTTGAATTTGTAAGCTGAGTCAAGGAAACTGGACTCCCCAATTTGAGTGGGCATCATCCAATCTGTTGAAAACCTATATAGAATAAAAGGTTGGTAAGAGATAATGATTGCCCTTTACTTGACTGTCTTCAAGTTGAGACACTGTTCTCTGCAATGTGACTCAGGCTTAAATTTACACAGTTTGCTTCCAGCATGGACTGCAACTGCACTACGAGCTTTCTTAGATCTGAACTCCTTACTCTCCCTAGTCACATGAGTCAGTTCCTTCTAAGGTGTGTGTGTAGTGGGGTGGGCAGACAGGATGAGGGCATAACATGGGTATAAATACACTCCTGTTGGTTCTGTTTCTCTGAAGAACACTGACCAGTACAATAACCTTTTAGCTGTCTTTCTCTGTATCCTATAACATCATATTGTATACCATAATTATACACAGTTATTTGAACAGATAAAAACTAAGGCATTTGCTCTTAGCAGCAGAGCATTGAAACAGTCATGATGAGTGAAATAAAAATGCTACTGCATTTCTTAAGCTTATCTTAAAGATTTTTTTTAATTTCAAAATCCATCTGGTATTGAAGAAGACACCATTATTTTCTCAGAGCATAGAGCCCCTAAAGTCGTAATAGAGAACATGTGGGGAACACGTAATTAGGTAGTGACATCGAACAAGTAATTAGAAATGTGGTGAGCACTGTAAAGAAGAAATACAGTGCTACACAGCATAAGACATGGGGACCTTAACTTGCCTTCTCTTTTCTGTATGAAATCCAGTATACATATATATATATAACTACAGTGGAAGAAAGCTGTTGAAAAAGTTGGTGTTTACAATGCCTGGGGTGCATAAGGAAGTGGGGAGCTACTCACTTTGGCTTCCACAAACTAGACAAAAGCACCATCCTGTGTAGACAGAGAAGGAATTGAAAGTACTCAAGGGGCTGGTGCCATGGCTCACTTGGTTAATCCTCCGCCTGCGGCGCCAGCATCCCATATGGGCACCGGGTTCTAGTCTTGGTTGCTCCTCTTCCAGTCCAGCTCTCTGCTGTGGCCCGGGGAAGGCAGTGGAGGATGGTCCAAGTGCTTGGGCCCCTGCCCCTACATGGGAGACCAGGAGGAAGTACCTGGCTCCTGGCTTCAGATTGGCACAGAGCCAGCCATAGCAGCCATTTGGGGAGTGAACCAATGGAAGAAAGACCTTTCTCTCTTTCTCTCTCACTGTCTAACTCTGTCAAAAAAAAGAAAAAAAAAGTACTCAAGAAAAGGCATGGATAGGAAAACCTTTTTTTTTTTTTTACCATAACAGAGTAGCTTGATAATCTTTATTTCAAGAAGCACAAATAATTGCCTTTATCTTCAAATGCTAGAAATACGGGAAAGAGAATCTACAAGTAATCGCTGGGAAATCCACATTACATGGGTAGTTTTTAAAGGTTTTGTCTTTCATGGTGTTGAAGATTGTGGAGGCTTGATATATGGACTGTTTCTGGGTTTGATTTGTGGCAGTATAGGTAGGGATCTTTCGGATGGGCCTTATGGACTTTGAAATAAAATTGTGTGTCAATCATGGTATAGTCTAGGTTAGTGTGTTTAGCATATGCTGTGTTACTTCACTTTTTGTAGACATCAGTTTTCTGGAGGGCTTGTTTTTGACTCAGGAGTTCTGATGTGGGCTCTGGGGATTCACTTTTCTTTGAGAGGACTTGGTATATGCTAGTAAGTGAACTGCTCTTAATGAAGAGGTGTACAAAGATATTGGCCTAAGAATCAGAAGACTTGATTGGAGCTTCCAGATCCACTGTTTGAATACTTTGACAATCTTAATCGTGTCATTGAAGTTCTCCAAATGTTTGCCCTCAGATGAAGAACACATGTTCCTATGACATTGGCAGAGGATGAAGCTAAACAATGTATCTGAAAGCAATTCATAAGCTGAAAAAAATCCCTGAAATTAAAATCTTTCTCTTAGCTGCCATCATGGCCACCTATCTCTAGATGTATCTAATGCATAATTGGCTGAAGACAGAGGAATGTGTCCCAGAGGCTTGCTAGAGTGAATTTCTGTTCCCCAACAGAAAAGCTTGCAGGAAGAATGCAGCAAGGACAGTTGAAAGGCTACAGATCAGACATCAGCAAAAATTTATTTGTGAGCAAGTTTTGGTGCATTTGAGAGTTCCTATCATTTGTTACATTTGGCAATCTGCCAATATTTTTTGGAAATTAGGGCTGCCAGTTTTCTTAGTCTGATGCAAAATTTGGTGAATGGATTTAGCTTTAGGGCCAAGTGTGGTTAAGCCTCCTTCAAGAGTGATAGGGTGTCAAAAATAAATGACATGGATTAAGTATTAAATGCTATTGCATATATAGTTATATGTATAGTTATAAATGTATAAGTATATTTATAAATTTATTTCTATATGCATTTATACATATTTTTATGAAATGTATAAATTTATATATTAATATATTTATACATATATATATAAAACTCAAGCAATAAGATGTTTGGGCTGTGTAAAGCAATTTATTCTTGTTGAGCTTTAAACTCTCTATTGTCCTTTTTATTGTCTGACATATTTACTCATTACACTGTTCTTTTTATTCAAATTTATTAAGGTTTTAAAAAACCCTATTATCCTTAAGCTGAAAACATTTCCATCCCTATTAGCTAAAAAATGAGGTTTCATATTTTCTTATCAACTACCAAATGTGTTTCATCTTTAGTTGTAGCTGAGCCCTGCTGAAGGTAAGATGTCCCAGGAGAAATAGGTGACTCAGCCTGGTGAAAATTTGAATGTTGATGTATCCTTGAAGCAAATCTATGAGATGTACTGGAAGAGGAGCAAAACTGAGAATACCTTCAAGAAATCCTTTATTTGGCCATTAGACTGTTCATAGAACTTAGCACTTTCAAGTGCTGATAGAAAATCATTGAGAAAGGTCCCTTCTGTCCTGCAATGGCAAAGACAACATCTTGCACATCAGTTGTTCTGGACGTGGTTTTTCTGAGCCCTAGGTCTATGCTATGCAGCTTGCTATATTGACTTTAAGGTTTTACTTGAAATATGGTATTCTTTCAAGCTTTGCAGGTACATGTTTACTTATATTTTAATAATTATTGCTGGAACATTTCCCATAGGAAGCTGAATTGTTGTTCTATAGCATTTCCAAGGCAAAATAATAGATGGAGTAAAAAACATATTAAAAATAGTTTGGAACTGAAGGACTAAGAAGAGATCCTTGAAGGCCAACCTCAGCTCTCAGAGGAATGACCCATTAGCACTCAGAACATGTAAGTCCAAGTTAGTGGGTTGCGTTGAAGAGTCAGGAAGACAGGTTGCCTTTTTCCAGTTCTCTGATCAGTAATAAATAACCTTGCAGAGCCTCAGCTTCTTCCTTTAAAAAATTATCTTTAAAATATTTCTTTCCTTATGTAGGCCTAGCAAATATGATCTGAGAGGATATCAATTAATCCCAGCTAGAGAAGAAAGTCTTTCTCCATCTATTCAAAAATGCTATCTTGAATACTGACTGTGTGATGTACTCTGGAGATATCTGCCTCCAATATGTTACTCTGTCTCATGGTGATTAGCCACATGCTCACCATGTGGTTAACACTTACATGTACTTGCTGAATCAGTTGTATGAAAATTTCTCATTCTCTTCCTTTTTGAAAATGGTACCGTGTGAGTCAATTCCCTTATTCATTCCTCATACCCATTAAAATAGGTACAACATTTAATTTGGAAACTCTTATTAAAAAGACGGGATGATAAAATTTCTTCCCTGGTCTTCCACTTCATATAACTTCCTGGGGACATACTTGATTAAAACTTGACACAAGGAAAGTTTTATTTTATACAGGTTGTAATATATGCAAAGAACCATGACTCTGTTACTATCATAGTTTGTATTCTTGATATTTGGATCTAATTTTTGATTTGGGGTATTTTCCCCCAATGAAATGTTATGCATTATAATGTAGCAGCTAATAAGATCTGATACAGTGACTTTAAATTGAATTTCATTAAAAAAATAAGAGCATAAAATGTCTTCCTAATAGTCTTAATTAGCGAAAATGGAAGATCATAGTATTTCTATATTAATACACTAACTTAGATAATTGGGGTAATATGAAATACATGGTGAGAGAAATAAGAAGTCTGGAAACCAAAGGAAAAATAAGCTACCACTTTCCAGTTTCCAGTGTTTTTGTTTCTGGACCTGGAAGGCTCACCAGGTGTCAGGCATAACGTCTTGAAGTAATTATTCTCTTTCATGTGTACAAGTCGGTATTGTCCTGCTGCAGCCCTTGTTTGGTGGTGACTGCTTCTCTGGAAAAGGCATTGTTCTGAATCTTACTGCTTCATAACAACTGCCACTTGTCCTCCTGATTAGGGCATTGTATGAAAACAGTGCATTCATGGCAGGGTTCTTACTAATCTCTCTCCTTTCATCCAGCGCCTACCAGTTTCTCAGAGAGCTCTGCCCTTGCATTTTTAATTGAATGCTCCCAAAAGTTGATATTCATGTATTCTGCTTGCCTGAAATTTCAGTTCATACCTCTCTCTGACGGTCTTATCTTTCTCTTTTATATTTCAGTCTGGTCCGGGAGAGAAATTAAGCTCGATTCCCTAATTGGGAGCCACATGGGGCAATGCATGATGATAACTGTATCAGAACTCAATAGCTACCCAGGACTCTGAAACAGAAGGGCGCCATTTTGTAAAACCAGAGAAAATGCTACTGGGCATTTTGCAGAATTTTCAATCAGGATAGAATGGACACTAATTGCTTCTCCCACAGCTGTTAACATTTCTCTTCTGTAGCCCAACTCTCAAGACAGGAACAAACTCTTTAAGACATCTGAAAATCTTCTCCAAACTTAAGTAGAGCCTTCCTAGAGGACATTTGTGATAGTTGCCCCTTAATTAACATAAATGAAGAGTTAACAGTTCTGAACAAATATAATATTTTGGATTCCATTGAGAGTATATATTTCTGATTATCTTAAGAGGATATAGCGATCAGGTAAATAAAATTGTCCTATGTTTACAATTTTTAGTTGTGTTATGGTGTTATATATTGATTTAGAATAGTGTTCCTCAAAGTACCTGTGGGCACAATCCAAGTGTGTACAAACCAATTCAGTGGGAGCAAGTTGTTAACTCTTTTGTATTTTTCTTAATTTAAAAAATTTAAAAAAATACATAATGAACTGATACAACTCAATAGTGAAAAATGTCTGATTTAAAAAAATAGGTAAAAGACTTGAATTTTTTTTTTTTTTTTGACAGGCAGAGTGGATAGTGAGAGAGAGAGACAGAGAGAAAGGTCTTCCTTTTTGCCGTTGGTTCACCCTCCAATGGCCGCCATGGCTGGCGAGCTGCAGCCGGCACACCGTGCTGATCCGATGGCAGGAGCCAGGTGCTTCTCCTGGTCTCCTACGGGGTGCAGGGCCCAAGCACTGGGGTCATCCTCCACTGCCTTCCCTGGCCACAGCAGAGAGCTGGCCTGGAAGAGGGGCAACCGGGACAGAATCCGGTGCCCCGACCGGGACTAGAACCCGGTGTGCCGGCGCCGCTAGGTGGAGGATTAGCCGGCCTTGAATTGTTTTCTAAAAATGACATATAAATGACCAATAGGTGTATGACAAAATGGTCAAACGAGCACTGCAAATTAAAAACACAATAAGATATCACATTTTCAACAGTCATTTAGGTTGTTTCTACATTTTGGCTATTGGAATAATCCCACAATAAATATGGGAGTGCATGCATCTTTTGTAGCTACTAATTTGGTTTCCTTTATGTATACACCCAGAAGTAGAATCACTGAATAAAAAGGTGGTTCAATTTTTTGAAGAACCTCCACACTGTTTTTCATAACAACTATACCATTTTATATTCCCAACAACAATGTGAAAGGTTTTCATTTTTCCCACGTCCTGCAACACTTTTCTCTAGTCTTTTCACTAGCAGCCATCCTAACGGGGCTGTTGGTCAGGGCTGTGTTTGCACTGGAAGCTGAACTGGGAGAGGATCTTTTTCAAACTCACTCACCTGGTTGTTGACAGGACTCAATTCCTTACAGTCTATTGGACTGAAGACCTCTGTTTCTGAGTGCCGGCTGGAGGTCTTTCTCCTTTCCTTGCTTTATTATAGCACAACTCAGAATAGGGCAAGTGCTTTCCTTCAGAGGAGGTCAGTGAGAGAGGATGAGAAAACATTCAACTCAGAAGCCAAAATCTTTTTATAGCCCAGTCTTCTTTTTAAAGAATAATTTATTTTTCAGATGCTTATGACAGATTATTTTAAAGATTTTATGTATTTATTTGAGAGGTTTTATAGACAGTGAGAGGGAGAGACAGAAAGCAAGGTCTTCCATCCATTGGTTCACTTCCCAAATGGTCACAATGGCCAGAGCTGAGCCAAGAGCTTCTTCCAGGTCTCCCACACAGTACAGGGGCCCAAGGGCTTGGGCCATCCTCCTCTGCTTTTCCAGGCCACAGCAGAGAGCTGGATCAGAAGAGGAGCACCTGGGACTAGATACGCCTACCCATAAGGGATGCCAGCACTGCAGGAGGAGGATTGACATATTGTGCCACAGCTAAACTCCTGAAGCCCAGTCTTAGAAGAGGTATTCCAACACTTTTAAGTGTTATCTTCTTTTATTCAGTAGAATTGAACACAAATAAGTATGTTAAATAGGATAGAACAGAATAAAATATAATTGAGTAGAATAAGAAAGTCATTTAACCTAGCCCATGCTCAATGGAAGTAGATTATACAAAGACAGGACAACTAGGGTGCAGGAATCTGGTGGGAGTATTTTTGAAGCTGTTTCCTACAGAGCCTATGAGCATAAAAATTTTTGAAATCCATGAAGAGTTTATTTCATGATACACATTTTCTGTGAAATGTGTATTTTTCTTGAAGATCCCTTATGCATTAGGACAGGCCCCTTGTTAGTCATAGAAAGATAAAGATGATTGAGTTTGCATTCTCAAAAAGTATACTAATGTTTTCTAGGCTCTGAACTTCAGCACTGTGATTTTCACAAAGGAGGTACTTAAGAAAGATTTATTGAGTGAATGAAGATTGAAGAACAGAGCCCTTTGATCCATTTGGGATTATGGACACCAAGGGACAATTTTCTCTCTCTCTCTCTCTTTGTATATATTTCTGGATGAAAAGTAACAATTCAATCAGTTATCCCAGTGTTGCCATAAATCTTGATACATGTTCCTGAGCAATCCAACCAAGTTTATCACCATTATAAATTAAGAAGATTAAACTAAATTTGTGCCTCTGAAATTCAGATTTATATTAGAGACTGCCACTTTAAAAATAAACCCTGTGGATCTGAGTTGATGTCTTCCCACTAGATGGTTTGATATGACTCTGGCTTTCATCTTTGTATAATAGAGTATTATCTGGTTACAACACATAATTCAATTAACATTATGCTTTAAATTTCTCCCTCCTTTGTTGAAATGCTTAAATTTATTCCTCTTTTATCCTTGCCTCTCCTTTTTCAATCTTGGAAACTACTGTCATTAATCTGTATCTTTTGAGGTTATCATCTCACTTTAGCTAGGAACCATTTCATTCTTATCAGCATCCACAGTGTATTATAGGGCCTGTTCTCTTTATACTGAGTATTGTCATCAACATTCCACCCTTATATATTTTTAATCTCAGCCAAGAATGTTGTATCATCTTCATTTCAGGTCAGATAAAATAAATGTTCCACTGGATATGTAAATGATCCTGGAAGCCAGATGAATTTAGAAGGTTCTGCATTCGGTGTTGAAAAAAGACCTTGATCCTTAAATCAGACAATATGGAAACAAATGGGATGTTTCACACTGGCATATTTTTAGATGGTATTTTGTTTTTGCTTCCCATAAAGGAAAAAAAAATGACTTCTGCGACTTAGGGTTTGCTCTGGAATATGAAGTCTTTTTGTTCTTTACACAAAAGCAGGCTCCGGAGCACTGAGGGAAGCTGCCCTTCCTGCCCCTCTTGGCAGCAACCTGGAAATAGAGGGGCCCCCAGAGCAGCCTGGGCAACGCACGTCCAGAGAGCTTTAGCTGGAATGACTCTAAGTGACGTCTGGTCCAATCCTCTGGTGTCTGAAGTTGGGGAAACTGAGTATGAAGGAGGCTGAAGTGTGAAGGAGCTGTGTAATCTTAACACGGGGTCTCCTGGCTCCCACTACAGGATGCGCTCTACCTCAGCACTCGTGGTACCCGCTCGTCTTCAAGTTTTGCTGAATAGGTAAGTGAGGACTTTAGGAACGAGCCACACTGCTTAGGGACAGATGTCCATTGGGATCCACCAGGGATTCCAAAGCAAAGCAGACCTTAAAATCATGAAATATTTAGAATCTTGAATTACAAGCAAGAAAGCATGGTAAAGATGAAGCTGTGAGCATAGGAATTATTGATGCCAGGGCCCCTCAGGGTGTTGAAATTACTGGTTGCGTGTAGACATAATAGAGTCTGCCGAGAGAGAAAGCGTAAATGAGATAGAATGTTTTGAAAGTTTTAGGTCCCTTGGTGCCCCTGCTCAGAGGTCTAATCTAGCCTCATTTTAATTGCATTCCAGAACGGTGTTTAAGATGTATTGGAAATTTTAAAGAAAAACAGGTGGTTTCTATTTAGAGATATCAGAATGGTACCTTCTTTGTGGAGTCTTTACATTTATTATTAAGGATGTGAGAGAAAATTCAGGTAACTACTGGGATGTGAACCAAAAGGTATGTAGATCAGCAACAAGAGAAATATAAAGAAACCCATTCTGGCTTCAAGAACCAAATTGAAACCAAAAACCTCGGATTACAATAAGTGCAGTAACTTTCATTCTGACTAGGTGTCCGTGAAAATGATGGTTTCACATGTCTGAGAATTACAAGAATTCACCACCTGCCAGCTCTGGCAACTTGGCTTGCGTCTGTTTCTTCCCTTACTCCTGTGTCCCTCCAGTATTGAATCCACTGGCTCGTATTGCCCTGCTACATCTAGCTGTGCAACTTTCACATTGTGGGAGCAGATTCGTCTGTATTTTAAGTGGTAGACCTTCCTCACAGCCAACCCCTGTATCCAGCTGGCTATCAACAACCTTAGTGTAAGTACAAGTGACCGAACAGAACCCACACTAAATGCGCTGCCAGTTTCCCCATTCACAAAGAAAGTTCATCAACTGAGGAAGTCTAGAACCCAGGACCCCACCCCCTACTCCTTTGACCTTCTCCCCTGCTTACTTGGCTGGTGCTTTGGCTTTTGCTGGGTTTTCCCGTGGCATGTTCCTTTGGGCACCCAGTGGAGAGCCTGGGACTCCTCAGTTTGCTTAAAACTTCTCATCATACTTGCTATGTGGCAGCTTACCAATAAATTCCCAGAGCTTTGGGGGTATAGTTGAAGGAAGGCTTTTTAGTTTGGAGTTTCAGTTTTTCACCCTGCCTGGTTACCCTTCTCCTAGGCGAACTGTGGACGCTCTTTGGGTATGATTGCAGTCCTCTGATTTATTTTCCCCTTGCCTGTATAACTGTGTTTCTCTGTGTAGCATGCCCTTCTGCTGCTTCTCTGCCTGGCTAATTCTTTCTGGGTTCAGATTGGGATACAGTTGAAAAAGTGGTATATCCCTCGCCAATTTTCCAGTTTGCAACAGTCCCTGAAACAAATTGTATGCAGCACCATGTACCTACAAAATTACCTTAAAGTGCTGCAAATGATTACATTAAAATATCACCCTTTAGCCCTAAGAAGAGACTGTACAAATATTCAAAAGAGATTGCTTGTGATTAGCAGGCAATACAGTGCAAGCCAGCTCTTGTTTTTTAAATGTTATGCCCAGAAGAGATCTTTGAAATTTTATAAACAGATGGATTCTTTTTGCTTGATTCACTAATGTTTTACAATTAACTAATTAACAGGTTTATTGCCAAAATTAGCAATAAAAAAGTGTTCAGGAGCTCCGACCAAGGCAGTCTTTTGCAATTACATAGATACCAAAACAATCTGCATGATAGTTTGAGGCTAAACATTGCTCAAATCAGAATTTCACCTGCTGTTTTCAAATAAAAGTTGACAAATACGAAAATGAACCCTGTAAATTTCCACGCTCCGTTCATATACAGGAGCCCCTGCCTTAATTAATAATAATTACAGGTAACACAAACTGGAGTTAGAAGGCCTACATGTACTCAGATTGCTTTCAAGTGTGCAAAATCGCTTAGCAAACACAGTTCCAAAGGACTAGCAGAAACCATTTTTATGTAAAGTCCATCTGCTGTTTTTTGGCTGGAGGACCTTAAATGACCTATTCAACTGCATTTCCTACCTTTCCCTACCCTGAGCCAGGTCAGTCCTCTGGCTTGCATGTCATCATTTGAGGGCTATTCTGATACTGACCCCCATGCCTCGCCAATACCTCGAAAGCCTCTGCTGCACAGGTAGTCCCCTGAACACGCCACACTGTGTGCTGAGTTGGCAGGGGCTACATCCTGCCTGGAGTGCCCAGCAAGCTCCTTCTGGATTTAGGCTGAGCGTTTTCCTCTTTGGTGACTAACTCCTAGGAGTGGGGAGGGACACTGTCCATTTTTTTTTTTTTTCTGAAATGCAAATAACCTCAGGTGAATAAATTTTTTGCTATTTTTCTTTATATTTCTAGACTCAATGGATACTAGCTGAGGGGGTGGTGGGGAGAGAAGCTTCTGTTTATTTCTGTACCCTGGATTCAGCCTGTTCCCACTGTCTGGAACCCTTGAGTTTACATTTCTTCATTTACTTTTCAGAATCCTTGGAAGTTTTAGTTTATACCAAATCACTTCCTCCTATGTTTTTCTGAGCCTTGTTTCAGACCTTTATTTTTTCCTGGCATGAAAAACCTACTTCAACAATTAGGATATAAGCTTCCTAAGCTAGAAGTTGTCAAAATGGAGCCTTAGTCCTTGGAAGAGCTTAAAGACCTAAGACCTGACACCTTTCCCAGTGTGGGGCTCCTCCGGCCACAGCCCCAGCACTTTGTAAATTCCTCTGAAGCTTCCTTGGTGCTAGCCCTTGGTAAACACGCTGTGTATGGTTTATCAATTAAATGTGCCTGTGCTTGACAAGATTTAATCTATTCTTATGACTTTATTGGTTTATTAAATTGATTACATTTGTATTTAATCCCTGCCGTGCTCCAAAAATTACTCTCAATTGAATTCATGTTGATTATGCTTTCCTAACCCTATGGTGTGACCTGAGCAGTGAATTAAAGCCCAGAATATATTCCTTTATTTACTAACTTCCAAGGTGCGATTCAGTTGACCCTTGGTCCTGGAAGCACCCCCTGACTTCTCTTCCATGTGGGGGGTGTTCCTCATTTGTACTTACGAAGCAGAAGCACCGCTGTGCGTATCTTCATTCTAACACTTAACCAGATTTTGTGTGGCTAGTTTTTGCCCCCTGATTTTGTCTACCTCTCTGGACAGGTTATGAGCTCCTGGAAGGCAATGGCAAAGCTCTCTTCAGTTTGCTGTGGCCACCAACTTTGGGCCTAGGACATAGTATCCCTCTTCCAACCCATATCCTCAATGGGGCAGGAACTCTCTTCCTTATAGCAGCAAACTTGCTTTTGATACTGCCCTTTAGGAACAGCTGTGGAGGCACTGTAGCTTCCTTAGGGAAATGTGCAAGCTGTTTAATTTGGCACAGATGCCTTTTTTTTATTTAGTAAATATAAATTTCCGAAGTACAGTTTATGGATTACAATGGCTTCCCTCCTCCCCATAATTTCCCTCCCACTCGCACCCTTCCCGTCTCCCGCTCCCTCTCCCATTCCATTCACATCAAGATTCATTTTCAATTATCTTTATATACAGAAGATCAATTTAGAATATATTAAGTAAAGATTTCATCCGTATGCACCCACACAGAAACACAAAGTGTAAAATACTGTTTCAGTACTAGTTATAGCATTACTTCACATTGGACAACACATTAACAACAGATCCCACATGAGAAGTAAGTACACAGTGATTCCTGTTGTTGACTTAACAATTTGACACTCTTAT
Organism: Oryctolagus cuniculus; assembly: GCF_964237555.1. Classification (NCBI taxonomy): domain Eukaryota; kingdom Metazoa; phylum Chordata; class Mammalia; order Lagomorpha; family Leporidae; genus Oryctolagus; species Oryctolagus cuniculus. The sequence continues at coordinate 17,983,898 of NC_091433.1, forward strand.
TTATGGTGTCAGTAATCTCCCTAGGCTCTAGTCATGAGTTGCCAAGGCTATGGAAGCCTTTTGAGTTCGCCAACTTCAATCTTATTCCGACAGGGTCATAATCAAAGTGAAAGTTCTCTCCTCCCTTCAGAGAAAGGTACCTCCTTCTTTGATGGCCCTGTTCTTTCCACTGGGATCTCACTTGCAGAGATCTTTCATTTAGGTGTTTTTTTTTTTTTTTTTTTTTTTTTTTTTTTTTTTTTCCCAGAGTGTCTTGGCTTTCCATGCCTAAAATACTGTTATGGGCTCTTCAGCCATATCCGAATGCCTTAAGGGCTGATTCTGAGGCCAGAGTGCTATTTAGGACATCTGCCATTCTATGAGTCTACTGTGTATCCCGCTTCCCATGATGGATCGTTCTCTCCCTTTTTGATTCTATCAGTTAGTATTTTCAGACACTAGTCTTGTTTGTGTGATCCCTTTGACTCTTAGACCTATCAGTGTGATCAATTTTCAACTGAAATTGATCACTCTGTACAATTTGGGACATGTTCAATTGGACTTGCCCCAAATGGTGGAGTTAGATACGTGCCAGAGGATTCCAATACAATCCCATCAAGGTGGCATGTACCAATGCCATCTCACTAGTCCAAGTGATCAATTTCAGTTCACAGATACCTTTTATAACATAATTTTCTCCCAGCCTCCTCTCAGCTCTCATTCCTGGAGCTCTGAACCTTTTAGGCCTTTAGTATCCCTTACTCAAGTGTTACCTTGTACTTTGGATGGAATGATCTTTCTCTTCATTCATCCCTAAGTATCTCTTCACTTGGAAGAACCCTGTCTGCCCTTCAAGATTCAACTTAAGTCTTAACTACTACTTGGTATTTCTGTAGCACTCTGAGTCAGTCTACCACATAGCCATCATTCCCCTGACATCTCAGTAGCCAACCATTTTGAGACAGAAAACTGGAGTCAAGAACTCAGGACTTGAACAAGGAATGTCTTCCCTTGTTGGCTTCATTCATGCACCTAGGCAGGAATCATGATTACTTTAATTTTTCTCTCAGACAAAACAGTGTGTTGGCCAATTGTGACAGTTTGGATGGATGCATTCATGGGCATTTCTTGCTTGTGGGTTTGTCAGTATTTCATCTTAACCCCTAGCCAGTTTGCATATTGTTTGTGAAAATGCAAATGACTACAGGTAGAATATTCACAGAAAATATTTTTCAGAGCTTTACATTAGAAAACTCTGTATTAATTCTAGAAGCTCAAGGTATCTTCTTGCTGCCATCTTTCTAATCAGTTTTTTTAATTTCATTCTTTTGCTTTTATATTTTCTTGTAGTTAATTTTTGCATTAACATTGCCTTTGACAGTGCATTAGACATAATGCTTTAATTTTTTTCACATACTGTATGGAGAATTAGGTATACAGCCTTCTACTGATAACAGTCATATTGATAATGGCAGTTTTAGTGCTCAATCTCCTTGCCTATTTTATTAAAATGTATACCATTATTTCATCCTCCTTTCTTCTGGAGCTGAGCAGACACTATGCAAGGAACTTTAGAAGAAACACAAACCTTATTAACTATCATCTCTTTTGTCAAACAATAACCTGATGCTGTGCTTTTCATGGAGGAAAAAATGCTGGATAGGAAGAGATACTGCCCACCAAGAATGAGCACAGATGTACTAATGCAGTTAGCAACACACTGTTTAACACTGCAGGCTTTGCTCTCAGATGGACCCACATCCAAGACCCAGAGCAGTTTCCACAGAGTACAAACAGGAGCTTGAATTCTACTCGGGCTTCTTTCCTCTCTTCACCTCCCAGGGCGAGCACATTTAAACAGATGCACCTCTGCCAAGTGGAGCCCCTCTTAACGGATCTCTGATGAATCGCATTGCCAGGGTCACGTTTTTCTGGATGGACTGATTTCCTGCATTTCTTGACAATCTATCCCTTCCCTGTAACATGTCTGCTGACAACCCACACTCACTGGCAATCAGGGCATTTGAATACCTAGAGATGCTAGGCTGTGTTTTTGAAAATCCATTTCTTTGTATATTGATTTTTACATGAAATATATCATGCATACAAAAATTTAAAACATTATTCCTTTCAAAGATAGTAATAAAACAAATTCCTAGGAACCCACCCATCTGGTTAAAATACAGGAACTTGTATGCCCTGCCTTGTCCCCCTCTACCTATTCCTCCTTCTGCCTATGTTCTCTTTAGGGTAATTGTCTCCAAAGTACTCTTTAAATTTTCTTTATGGTTTTTATATGTACACTTAAAACATATATTGCTTCATTTTGTTGCTCTTTGATCTGTATGTAAGTATAATAGTATTCTATATATTCTTTTTTAATTTTTCATAAGCTCTTTTTACTATATTTGTGTCATAAACTCAAGAACAGATTAAGACAAAATTTAGCCCTTTTATTAGCATCTGGCAATTAAAATGAAATTGTGGTGTTCACATACATGTATGTTTTCAGTGGGAAAAGAAGTGACTAACTTATTTAACAAAACGAAAATACAAACATGCACAAAACAAAGTTACTGTGGCCTTCAAATCTGGAGTTCCTGATTTCCAGGGATCATTTCTATAGTTCATTGTTCTTCTGAGATATGCTTATTTGGCCAAGTATTATTTTCCTTTTTTCATTTTCTCATTTCATATTTTTCCTTTCATATGTTTTGACGTTATGCATGTATTTTTCTTTTGTTACTCTACATCTTTAAGCACCTTCTTTAACATCAATAGCTAAAAAAAAATTTATTATTTTACCAGATATTCAAGGATCTAAAATACTTTAACCATGGTAATCCTTTTTTTCTAATTTAAATCTTATTGTTACTCTGTATTTTGATGATTTTCTATTTTTCTTCCAATAATTTAGAATTCTTACAGCTCTTTTGATAGTCAAGATTGATTTAGATTTACTCATGTATTTCCCAATTATTCCTCTCACTATTCTAGCTCATCCTGTGTGTGATCATTTCCCTTCTGTGTAAAGTTCATCCAATAGAATGTGCTCTAGGGAGGGCCTGTACTGAGTTGAGCTTCTCATGTATTTTTTTCTCTCAAAATATCTTTAGTTTCCTTTTTGAGCAATAGTTCACTTTTTTCCCTTATTACTTTGAAGGTATTATTTCCATATTATATGGCTTTCATTCTTGCTCTCAATGAACCATCCATAAGTCTAATTTCCATTCCTTATGAGCAATCATCTTTTTAAAATGATTTATTTGAAAGACAGAAAGACACACATACACATAATGATAGAGAGAGATTAAAAAGATAGAAAGTAAGAGATGGATCTCATCTGCTGTTCATTCTCCAAACACCCTTAATGTCTGGGGCTGGGTCAGGCAGGAGCCAGGATCTGAGAAAACAATCCAGGTATCTCACATGAATAGCAGAAACCCAATCACTTGAGCCATCATCATTGCCTCAGAGGGATGAATTAGCAAGAAGCTGGAAACAATAGCTGGAGGTAGTAATTAAATCCAGGTAATCTGATAGGGGTATGGATGTCTTAACTGGTAGCTTAACACTTGCTTCCAAACTTATCTTTTTTTTAAGATTTATTTGAGAGGTAGAATTACTTAGAGGTACAGGTAGAGAGAGAGAGAGGGAGAGACAGAGAGGAAGGTCTTCCTTCTGCTGGTTTACTTCCCAAATGGCTGCAATGGCTGGAGCTGGGCCACTGCTAAGCCAGGAACCAGGAGCTTCCTCTGGGTCTCCCATGCAAGTGCAGAGGCCCAAGCACTTGAGCCATTTTCTGCATTTCTCTGCCATATGCAGATAGCTGGATTGGAAGAGAAGTGGCTGGGACATGAACCAGTGCTCATATGGGATGCTGGCACTGCAGTGGAGGCTCAGCCTGCTACACCACAGTGCTGGACCCCCAAATCTATCTTTTAGGAATTTATTTTGTTTGGTGTTCTTCAGGTTTGATGTGGATTTATTTTATTTAGTCTCCTTGAAATTTGCTGCATTTACTAGGTGTGAGAATTGGTGTCTTGAAGCAGTTACAGCCAATTCTCCACAGTTCTTTCTCTATGTACTACCATATCCCCATTCTCTATTATCTCTGGGTCAGAGAGACATTCCAGGCACAGAATTAAATTAGCCTTTTCAGCTAATTAGGATGGGGTATGTGACTGATTCATGAAAAAAGGGATGTATGTAAGGATGCCTGCCTCTTTCAGATTTGACAGACATATGTGTGGAGGTACTAAGTCATCAACCATGTGTGGCCATAATTTTTATAAATATGGATTCATAGGATATTGTGTATGACCTGGACAACTGGTCTGCAGCAAAAAAGATTGGAAGACTAGGGAGAAAAACTCTGATAAAGAGACATGTGTGTCCCATATATATATGGGAATGAGTGCGAACGGTAAAAACCTTTGTAACTTGTATCACTGTCTATCACAGGGCATCACCCATGGAAACAGTGCTAAAAAGGTACAAAATAATCAAGTATTCAAAATGACTTGGCTGATTTACATGAGCAAAGCTTCTGTTAGTGGCCATCCTGCTGTTGCCATAGCGGATACATGAATAAAGTGGCTATGGCGATAGACAGGGGTTGTTTATGAACTCAACAACATGGGCTCACATTTACCAAACTGATGTAGTCATTGCTGCTGCTGAATATTCACCTGATGAATAATAGATGCCAATGGGAGCTTCTGATACTGCATCATATTTAGAGGAGGTCAATGAGCTACTTTGGTGGTTAATTGACAACACTGAGCACTGAGCTGTTCCGACCATTGATTCTTTTTTTTTTTTTTTTTTTTTTTGACAGGCAGAGTGGATAGTGAGAGAGAGAGACAGAGAGAAAGGTCTTCCTTTGCCGTTGGTTCACCCTCCAATGGCCGCTGTGGCCGGCGCCTTGCTGGCGCACCACGCTGATCTGATGGCAGGAGCCAGGTGCTTCTCCTGGTCTCCTATGGGGTGCAGGGCCCAAGGACTTGGGCCATCCTCCACTGCACTCCCTGGCCACAGCAGAGAGCTGGCCTGGAAGAGGGGCAACCGGGACAGAATCTGGTGCCCCAACCGGGACTAGAACCCGGGGTGGAAACGCTGCAAGGCGGAGGATTAGCCTAGTGAGCCGCAGCACCGGCCTACCATTGATTCTTACAGGAACTGGTAATGTACACCTTTCCTTTCTGCCTCTAGGACTTGGATAAGCACCACTATAAAGTGCTTGAAGATCTTTGATTCACTTGGACCATCCCACATAATATGACTTCAGGCCTTGTGTCATATTGTGGTAGATGGAAACATTGTATGTTGATTGTGGCTCTGAGGGCTTTTTCAGAGGAGGCAGCTCCTTTCCAATGGTCCTCTTCCAAATTTTCCGTAAGAAGAGAAGTCCATCATAATTATGGCGAAATTGCTTCCAAACATATGCCGAGAAGTATAGTTGAGGGACACAGGCAGAGGCTGTGATGGTCAGGGAGGTGTGTCACCTAGATCTCTTTTCATAGAAGGATTATTTCCCTGTGGCTCTATTGGCACATTTCCTTTAGATATCAACCTCTTCACGTAATTGGCTGAGTGCAGGTAGCCACCTTGCCTAACGTCACAGCCTTCCAGGAGTAGCTCCTTTCCAACGGTTGACCAAAGCAGGCAGTCACTTAAACACCTAGTCATTTTGACCCACCATGTGACAACTCTATTGCACAATTTTAATGCTAGAGTTCCCTGTGAGGTAGGAGGCTGCTATGAGCCTGCTTCACATTTCACTTTCCCCCTCTGTCAATCCTGCCTCTTCGCTTTCCCTTTCATGGCTGTTAATCCCGAAGTTGTTCCTTAATAAACACCCCGAATATTAAACTGTATTATTAAATCTATTTTCTGGAGAACCCAACCCTTGACAGGGTCATCAAAATGTAATTTGTGAAATTGACATTTTGAGATTTGATGATTGTTTACAGCCCTTGTGTACTGTTGAGGAACAGGGTTTTTTTTCTTCTTAGTATTTGTTAAACTCTTTACTTAGTATGGGGTTAATCTTATGAGTATAAAGTAAATTGGAAGTTGATCATTGTAAACATTAAGAGAGGGAATAGAAGAAGAAGGAGGAGGAAGGCTGGGAGCATGGGCAGGCGGAAGGGTATGGTGAAAGTATCACTATGTTACTAAATCTGTATATATGAAATATATGAAATTCATATGACTTAAATAAAAAGTAATCTATTCAAGAGGGGTAGGGTCACTCTGCAACCATGATAAAAGAAAATATTGCAATCCTAGAATCTCATATCATTTTGAAATGGGGAAGGCCAAAAGAGCTGAAAGGGTAATTAGCAAAACCTACTAATAGATAAAAATGATGCAAGATAAAATCACATTAGTGGTATGACCATTCCATTTTTTGTTAAAGATACCCTTAAAAATTCCATTAAATCAAAGTATATATAGAGAGAATTATAGGGAAAAAGAAATGTTATATCTGAAAATAATGTCAATAAGAATACTTCTAGTGTCATTATTGGTGTACAAAATGAATGGAAACAAAGAGATTAGAATTTGCTAAGATTTTAGGAAAGCTTTATTGACAAATCAAATATGTACCTTGATTTAAAAAATCAAAAGACTCAACATGTAGAACTACACTTGGGTTCCAACTTGCCATAAACATAAAATCAGTTGTGAAGGATACAGGGGCGATTGACTCCTAAATTCCACTTCACATGTTGCCAAAGACAATAACTGAAAAGGAGTAATTTTATCCAGACAGTGGCATCAGGGTTCATGAAACCAATGGACAGGGATTCTTCCATAAAGGAGAATCAGGCAAGAATGAGTAAAAATCTCCCTTGAGTAAGGAATATGCACAATGTCAACCAGGAGGATTTCAGTGAAATAAATTACATGCCTCTCATTATTTTCCTTTTGGAAGGTAATTTCATATTTTGTTCTTGTTTCTCCACTGCTGGTTGGATGGGATAGGGAATAATGAGAACTCTTTATTTCATAGATCTCAGAAATCAGAGCAGCCAGCTCCGAATGCCTTTAGGGCTGATTCTGAGGCCAGAGTGCTATTTAGGACATCTGCCATTCTATGAGTCTGCTGAGTATCTCACTTCCCATGTTGGATCACTCTCCCCTTTATTTACTCCATCAGTTAGCGTTAGCAGGTACTAGACTTGTCTATGTGCTCCCTTTGACTCCCAGTCCCTTCACCATGACCAACTGTGAACTGAAACTGATCACCTGGAACAGTGAGATGGCATTGGTACATGCCACCTCGATGGGATTGAATTGGAATCCCCTGGTATGCTTCCAACTCCACCACTTGGGGCAAGTCAGCCTGAGCATGTCCCAAATTATACATCTCTTCCCTCTCCCATTCCCACCACCATGTTCAACAGGGATCACATTTCAGTTAATTTTCAACACTTAAGAATAACTGTGCATCAATTACAGATCTAAACCAGTCATATTAAGTAGAACAGATAAAAAAACTACTAAGAGGGATAATGTATTTAGTTGTTCATTAACAGTCAGGGCTATGCTGATCAAGCCACCGTTTCCCATAGTGTCCACCTCACTCCAACAGGTTTCCCTCTTGGTGTTCAGTCAGTCATCACCGATCAGGGAAAACATATGGTATTTGTCCCTTTGGGACTGGCTTATTTCACTCAGCATGATGTAGCTCTGTTTGAAGACACTCATATGTGTAACTCTCCACATTCCTGGATCTGAGCTCAAGACAGTGGCTAATGTGACATAGGATTGTGACTGAGTGTGTTTTATGTGTGAGTAAAATGGAATGATTTGATGACTGAGTGATGAACAAAGGCAGAGATACAGCTAGACATTCAACACATGATTTCTGTTTCTGAACCTCTTGGCTTTCTCTTCCCCTTTGTAGCAACCATGGGGGGCCACTTGTTGAGATGGAAGATCCTTAAGATCTCTAAGGCATTGCAAGGGAGATCATTTCCCTGAACAGCTGACTGCTCCATACAGGATTTAATATAAATGAGTAATGCATTTGTCTGTTAAGTCATCAGAGTTTGGGGCAGACTTTGTTGCTACATCATAGACTACCATTTTATGACTAATGGTTTATGTTTTTGGAACAGCAATCAGGTTTATTTCAGACATGTCTTCTAGATTCCATATTTCTTACTGTCTTTCATGTTTTTCAGTCATTCTTCTCTTTGGGATACACAGTAGATAATTTATTTAAATCTATCAGTTCAATAAGACTTGTCAATTGTCACTGATTTGCTATTAATTTAACAATTGTGTATATAATTTCAATTTTTTCCACATTGGGATATAATTTAGGCTTTTTACAAGTCTTCTTGATTGTTCTTTTACTCTGTCCATATATTCGAACTTTTGTGTTTCTTTAAACACATAGAATGTGTATATTTTATATTATGTGTTTGTTGCAATCACCAAAGATTCTCAGTTCTTACATTGCAATCTCATCATTCTTGCTCACTATCATTTTTGTGTTTCTCTTTGTGTTTTGTAATTTTTGGCTGTGGTCTGCTCATTTTCCTTGGCAATTTATCTATGGGAATTTATTAAGGCCAATGTTGTTGAGCTGTTTGTCAGCATTATAAACCCAATATTTTAACTTTGGGATTTTTAAATTCAAGTTGAGGAATGGATTTGTATTTTAAATCTCTGTAATGACTGCCTAGTGTTAACAAGTTTCTTTTTCCTCTTTTCACTTAGCACAAGAAGAAAACAAAGCATTTTTTTCTTGCTGTCTCTTTTTACTTTGAATATGTAGTCTTGTGGGATGAGTCTTATGGAAGCTGTCTTTATAGGATCAATCTTGTTAAGAATATAGATTTTAAGTATGATCCCCTGCACCTTTAAAGCATGAGGGCAGAAGCTGACGCTTTCTGTTTTTATCAGAAACCTCTCATGAATTTTGAATTTGGTATCCTCTTACCGTTCACAGATCCTGGTTGCAGTTTAGCCACTGTGAATTGCTTCCTTTTGTGTCAGTAAGCAGTGTTTGTTAAAAGATGGGCTAGACATGTGTTACCCAACATTTAGTTGTTTCAGTCATAAAGTTGCTCAGATTTATCTAATCTGCCCTACTGCTAGAAATATATGTCCTCTTAGGCCACCCTCTAGATATACACTCATCCACGTATACCTCTACCAGTCAAGTGCATGGTTTTCAAAATTAAAGGTGTCTGTTATCACATTTGCTTGTGATAGTTGTTTTAAAAAAATATAACTGATTATATGGAAATGTTATCTTTATCAAGTAAATGAGTAAGAGAGATTTTGTTTATTATGAAACAATGATGGCTACTCTCAATAAAGATGAATTATTTAACAAAATAGAATTAAATTAAACCTAGAGAAAACACACAGTGAAAGAGTTGTAAGAATCTAGGTTTCTGTTCTCAACTTACTTTGCAACTATTATACATTCTTGTACTACTTTAAAGAAACTTAAATGAAAATTGATGCTGCATTATAGGTATGGTTTATGTAACAAAGATGGCAAGAAGACCAAATGGGGGAGGTTTACTTGAAGAGAAGATATTGGATACACATCCAAAGAGTGGTTGATAAAAATATTTTGCCATGTGCAATGGTTTGTATGTGGTTTGACTTTGTCCCTCAAAGTTCCTGTACTAGATGTTTTGTTCCCAGTGTGATGGCATTGGAAAGTGGTAGAATCGTTAAGGGCTGTGGCCTGGATGGGAGACGGTTAAGTCATCAGGATCACAGTTCTTACGGGACCTTAGTGAGTCCCTTGGAGAACAGGCTGTAATAGAAACAGCGAGCCTGAGCCCTGAGTCCCTCTTGCATCCTGTCCTGTACTATGACTGCTCCTTTCCTCTTGCATGTGCTGCTACCATGATGCTGCCTAGCGTCTAGTATAGCCAGAAACACTCACAAGAGGCTGAACTGAAAGGGCTCTCTGACCTTGCACTCTTAACCCTCCAAACATTGTGAGCTAAACAAGCCTCTTTTCTTTATACAGTGCTCAGACCCGGGCAATTTGTTATAACAACAGAAAATGGACTAATACTGTATATACATGTGATGTTTATGTTTCTTTAATACAATATATTTTTAAATAGACCACTCCTGGCTACAGGAAAAAAAAGGGAAAGCTTCTAGTAATCTTCAATCCATATGTGCATATTAGTTAACTGGTATTAGACTATTCATAGTCTAATAGTGAATAGTGTCTAATTTTGAAAGTGTTTGCTCTGTTGTAGTTTTGGAGTAAGAAGCCATCTCAGCATTATCCAGTGGACAACTTTTCAGTAGATGTTTCATATCATTTGTTCTTGAGCAATTTGGGAATAGTTTCTCTTTAATCGGTGCCTACTCCTTTCTTTGTTCATTCCTATTTCTTACCTTCTTCCTATCTTTTCTTCTATAGTCTTGCCTCGTGTCAGGACTCTGGCATTGCATCTGTATTTTCCTAGTCAAAATCATATTGACCTTCTTTACTGCACAGAGGAAGTTTTCATACTTGGAGGATTTTGTCTTTAACTTTTCTTTCTTTATGACTATTATTGGTTATCTATTTCGTGCCATTGTAATTTGCTAGTCTCTTCCATACACATCTTATTTCAAGTCTCATAACAATCCTGTCAGAAAGCTATTATAATTTTCATTTCACAGATAAGAAAAGAGACAACCAGAGAAGTTAACCTGCCCAAGGGCATATGCTAGAAGTGGTTGAATTTAGCCTTGAAATGTGAGTTATCTGACTCTCAGGACTTGGTTTTCTTTTTCCAACATTCCATTGTCATCTTCCTTCGTTGTAACCACATGAACCTAATCCAGGCATGTCTAGCTCTGAACCAACAGCATTATCTAGTTTCTTTCAAAGTCAAAGCAACTGCAGGCCAAACAATCCAGTTTTATTAACCTACAGCGGGGAAGACAAAGCAATCTTCATGAAGCTCCCTATATAATTTTTCTCTAGGATGACTTCAGTTCATATATTCCGTTCTCTCCTCACATGACTACTAGAATGTTAGTGACAAAATTATGTTCTATGGTGTTCATTGTCTGTGAATCTCCTGTATCTCCCATCGTGCCTGGCATGTGGTAGACATCCATATTTGTCCCGATGAGTAGCTCACTTCTTGTTCCAATGCAGAGATTCTCTGAGACTTCTCCAACTCACATTTACTCTAGTGACCATTTCCTAGGATGACTTTGCCCATGTCACAGAGTATATATAACTCAAACTCTCACAAAATTCTGAAAAGTAGTGCTGTTTGGCAAGATACATTTACCAACAGAGGAAATACTGGAAACAAAAGAAATATGAACTAAAATAAAAATGGCATCTGATCTTTCAGGTTATCAATAATAGAATATAATGATATAGTTATCCCTTGGTATTTTTAAGGAATTTGTTCCAGGACCCTTCTAAGATACTAAAATTTTAGGATAATCAGGTCCTTTGTATGAAATGGTGTAGTATTTGCAAAGAGTCTACACATTTCTTCCTATTCCTTTAAATCATCTCTAGATTACTTATGATATATAATACAATGCTATGTAAATAGCTGCTATATGGTACTGTTTGGGAAATTATAATAAGAAAAAGTCCCTGTTCCTAATCACAACACATATAGATTTTCCCCCTAATATTTTAATATATGTTGATGTGGAACCATGGGCACTCTGAGCCAGCTGTACTCAGTGTTGGCAAGGGTGCAATGGAAGGAACAGACTCACATATTGCCACGTGGACCATAAAGTCACACAACCCTTTTTCAAAAGTAATTTGTCATTGTGATGATCGCAAACTTAACAAAATTCTTACTGTAGACTCCCTAATTTTGATTCCTATGTAAAGTAAAACATTCTGTGCAATGATAGGTGTCATAGCTTTATTTGTGACACTAAAAATGATAAGCCACCTAAATGTCCTGGAATCTTAAAATCCTTTTGCATAGACTATGGTAATTCATAGAGTAAATGGTGCCATTAAAATAATGCTGAGAGGGCTGGGGTTGTGGGTAGTGGGTGGGGCTGCCACCTGTGGCAACAGCATCCATGTAGGTGCCTTCTGGTCCTGGCTGCTCTGCTTCTGATTCAGCTTCCTACTAATGTGCCTGGGGAAAGGGCAGAGAATGGCCAGGGTGCCTGGAGACCCAGATGGAGCTCCTAGATGCTAGTTTCGGCTTGGCCCAGCCCTAGCTGTTGTGGTCATTTGGGTAGTGAACCAGCAGATGGAAGATCTCTCTGTCTGTCTGTCTGTCCTTCTGTCTGTCTGTCTCTCTCGCTGTAACTCTACTTTCAAATAAAATAAAATCAATCTTTAAAAAATTGGTTTAGGATAATTTGTGATAATGCTCAGAAATCCTGCTTTTCTCGGACTGGTTTCCTAGGAAGCTGCTCTAGAATGAAGCTGTGTGTGCAGGTGGTTTCTCAGGATGGTATTCCACAGAGCAGATGTGCAGAATACAGTGGAGTGACACAGAGAGGAGGAGGCGATTTTGTGAGGTCAGTGGATGACAGAGGAAGCATCCACCAGGCCTTTCTGCAGGATCTAGGAAATGCAGCCCAGAATCATCTTCCGAGTAATGAAACGGAGAAGCAGTTACCCCTGTTTCCTGCCTCCCACTAGTCAGGAGTAGCCTCCAGGATGTGCGTGGCCTCCCATGAGGGTCCCTGTCTGTGGAATCAGAGAAGCCTTCAGAGTGAAAGCAGAAGTCTGCGTGAGTCCCCCTCCCACTGCGCCAGCGGGAACCCATCAGAGCCCATGGGGGACCACCGCTCCCACAGTGCCTGGAGTTACTGGAAGATTGAGGGGACTGTGGAGTGATGGATGCTCCACTAACTCCAAGGTGCCTTCATTGCACAGTTACAATGTTGTGTGAGAAAAATAAGAGCTGGAGATACATGCACATCTCTCTGGAGTCACACATTCAATAATCAGAATGCTGAATATATCCCAGGTTCTTTAAGATCAAAATGTAAAACTAAAGCTCTTTTTATTCTTTTGGGAGCACACTTTATAGGGCAGGCAGAAAACTTCGGGACAACAGAAAAATAAAAAAGCAAAACAATAAAGGATTGCAATTAGGGCCGGGCTAGAGATAAATAGAAATAAAACAAATCAACAATACAGGCCGGCACCCGGGGTTCTAGTCCCGGTTGGGGCGCAGGATTCTGTCCCGGTTGCTCCTCTTCCAGGCCAGCTCTCTGCTGTGGCCTGGGGGTGCAGTAGAGGATGGCCCAAGTGCTTGGGCCCTGCACATGCATGGGAGACCAGGAGAAGCACCTGGCTCCTGGCTTTGGATCAGCGTGGTGCGCCGGCCACAGTGTGCCAGCCGCAGCAGCCATTGGAGGGTGAACCAACAGAAAAGGAAGACCTTTTTCTCTGTCTCTCTCTCTCACTGTTCACTCTGCCTGGCAAAAAACAAACAAACAAACAAAAAACAAACAAACAAACAAAAAAACACCACAGCAATGCTTAAGAAAAGGTTAGACAAAAATGTATGAAAATGTTGTCAGTGGCCTTTGGGTAGTAGAGCTTATTTTAAGGCATTTAAGTCTTTTCCAAATTTTCTATAATGGGCCTAAATTTCTCTTAATAAGCAGAAAGGCTATAGTAAAGTTATTTTTAAAAATTATTTATAAAGGGCCAGCGCTGTGGCATAGCAGATAAAGCCACTGCTTGCAGTGCCAGCACACCCTATAGGCACCCAGTTCCTGGCTGCCCCTTTTACCATCCAACTGTCTGCTATGGCCTGGGAAAGCAGTAGAAGATGGCCCAAGTCCTTGGGCCCCTGCACTCATGTGGGAGACCCAGAAGAGGCTCCTGGCTCCTGGCTTTAGCTCGGCCCAGCTCTGACCATTGTGGCCATTTGGGGAGTGAACCAGCAGATGGAAGACCTCTCTTTCTTTCTATCTCTGCCTCCCTGTAACTCTGCCTTTCAAATAATAAATAAATCTTTAAAAAAGTATTTGTAAATAGACCAGTGTATTGTAAAGGTGCTGATTAGGATACCTGTATCTCATGTTGGAGTGCCTGGGTTTGCTGCCTGTCTCTCACTTCTGACTCCAGCTTCCTCCTGATATGCACCTTGAGAAGTAGAAGGTGGAGATTTCAGTATGGGGCCCCCTGCTGCCCATGTAGGAGGCCTGTGTTGAGTTTCTGGCTCCTGGCTTCAGCCTCATCCAGCCTTGATAGACATGTGTAGAGTGACATTGTAGACATATGGAGAGTGAATCAGCACAGTGAGCTTTGTCTGTTACCTGCTTCTGTCGCTCTGCCTCTCAAATAAATAACTACATAAATATAGATTTTGAAAATAATTATTAAAAGGAAACTAAGTCATTCCTCATTATCCAGATGGTCTCTGGAAATGACTCATGGTCTACTGTGTACTTGATCTTCCTTCTGTGTGATTTGAGCTTTAGTCTTTTTCCACTTGTTTTTCACAGTGTTTCAAAGATTTCACAGGAAGTACATGTGTGTGTATGTGTATGTGTGTGTGTGTGTGTGAAAAGAAAATCCCTGAAAACAGACACTTGCAATCTTGCTTTACTGCCCTTAGCAAAAACTTGGTGAGCCAGTACTTTGCAAATATAACCTATCCCATTTGCTTCTTGCTAACAGGCCACTGATCCATGAAGTTGATTCTTTTTTGGGTTTTGGTGTCTGAGTGCTTAAATTTATGTTAAATTTATGGTTTGAGAGTAAAGTCTATTATTGTCCATAGCTCAGGCAGCAATTGTTTAAATTCAGGGTAAACTGTGGATAGATTTACACTTTCAGTTTTCAAGGTGCCTACTTAGCATTGTGATTGGCAACTCAACATTGCTTCCCCTCTCCCCATTGCAAGGTGTCACTAGAAACACAAATCTATAAGGGAGTTGCCACTTGCCATCTGCTCGGTACTCAGGGTCTCCAAATGGCCCCAAAAGGTGGTAGGTGTCTGTCGCTCTCGGACGTGGAGTTGCATTAAGTGCCATTCTGAATTTTCTATTTGGCTGACCTCTAAAGAATGGCAGAGGAAACCTGTGCAGACATCAAGTGTCCAGCAAAGGGACCTTTTGGGACAAAAGCTTTTCCCATCCCGGATGCCAGTGTGATCAATTCAGCAATTGTATCTTTCCCAGGGATAAAATGAATATTGTGTCAGTGAGGATAGAATCATAGAGTGATGATCTGAGAATCAGTGAGAAGGAAGATGCTGACCTTGGAGAGGTTTAAGAATGCCTTACGAGTAGCTATCCAGAACATAATTAAAGGCATTTTAACATCATAAGCCTTGAAGAATGCAAACCATCACTGCTGCACACTGGGGAGTGAAAGATATTGCTTTTATAGCTGTAGAGCTTATGGTCAGAAGTGATATGAAATATTAGAAATGTGACAGTTTTATAATAATTTTATTCTTGCTCATTGTGATAATTTTCATTTGCAGCTTTTTACCTTTGAATATCTTGAATTGCATTAAGCTTTCTCCCTCCATCCATGTCCTGTAATATTAGAGGCTAGGGTTTTAATCTGAGGAATTACAGCAAATGCTACAAGCACAAGCAAACAGATAATGGTGTTTATAGTGGTTGTTATTTAAGGAATTTAAAGTTCTGTGTGGATTTGTCTTCCAGTTAATAAAAGTAATAGAGATCTGAGTAAAATACAGCTCTTCTTTCTTTTCTATTATCACCATCTCTTCTTATATCCTGTTACCTCTGTCTGCTGCTTTTCCTCCTTCAGCTGCTTTTTATTTTGGGTCTGGGAGCCACAGGTAGAATTTTTTCGGTTGAATAATCTACCCTGCCTTGTGTTTTTCATATTCTGCCCAAAATGCTGTTTATGTTCTCTCTACTGAGTATCCCAAGGCAGAACTGGTACTCAATGTCACCTGGTTTCAGTATTTCCTTTTATCAGAAGAGGTAATGTGAAATCACCAAGCTCAGGAACTGAGGACCTGGGCGTAGAATCTGACACCAACAGCACAGAAATAAGAGTGAACCCTCACTGAGCATTGCTAGGTAGTAGGCAAAACTTCTCAGCGCTTTAGGCAGCAGAAGGCTTCAAAATATTTGTGGAAAGTTGGAAAGAAAAGATACGTTTGTTGTTATGCAAACTTTCTTGTGTGTGTGATATTCATTTTCCATGAATTTTTGAAGCCATGTGTGTGTATGTGTATGCGTGAATTTCAAAGTATTTTTGCATCAAACTCAACTTCTCTTTTAATTCTGTTTTCCACTAACATTTGAAGTCACTTCACACTGTCTCTTCTAGGCATCAGAGTATGTATATATGAGGTGTATCCTTGTTAGTCCCGTTTTACAGAAGAGTGAACCGAGGCACAGACAGTCTGTGTAACTCACCCAAGAGTATACGTTACATGAGTGTCTCCAGCTGCATAAACCAGGTTGTTGAACCTGAACCTATAAACTGTGCCTTATGCAAGAGCTTGGGTGACTTTGCCAGATTTTGCTATTTCCTTCTTTTCCTGGGATAACTCCTAGAATGGAAAACACCTGGATGACCAGGTAGACACCCACAGACACGTATGTACCATGAACTTCTTTTGATGATGATTTGCCAACTGCTGCTCTGTCTAGGGCTGACATGCTGTTTAGCACCAAGCTTGGTCTTTTGAGGAGGCATAAAAGAAACAGGTGATGCAGTTCTTGCCTTTGAAAAAGTTAAAATTTAGTTGTGGAGTCAAAGCAATTAAAAATAAAATTAGGTCAAAATTTACTGAGTACTCCCTGTAGGCAGTGTAGGGTAGAAAATATTATTGTATTTATGATCAAGTCAGAATTCCATAGACCGGTCATTATTTCCTTATAAATTCCTGGAAATACCACCAGCAGTATTTATGAGCCTATTTATGAAAGTTTTATGAAAGAATGGGGACTATTATTGCATTTGTTTTAACCTCTGAATTTGTTTTAACCCTCTAAAATATTTTTTCCAAATATGCATTCATTTTGATTTTTTAAAACTACAAGTAAGTTGGTAACTGCTTCAGACATCAATTAATTAATAAAACATTTGATGGCTGCATCTCAGGGGACCAGACTCGACCATCTGTTGATGACTGACAGGTTGCATCTCACTCTTGGTAAGAACTTGTGTTTCTATGAAAATTTGTAAATTGAATGTTCATAAATGAGATTTCTGAACATAGCATTGTGAATGATTCAAAGATGATAAAAATATTTGAAGTAGAGTTCTGTCTTCAAGGAATAAAGAATCCAGTCAAGAAAGCAATATGTAGCATGAACAACATAGCAACATTGTAATTATGTGAATAACAACAATCCTGATATTTTCTTCTGTTTCTTCTGCAAATACACTAGATTATGTTTTTTTTTAAAAAAAAGATTTATTTATTTACCTTGAAAGTCAGAGTTACAGAGAGAGAAAGAGAGAAGAGGCAGACAGAGAGAGAGAGAGAGAGAGAGAGAGAGAGAGAGAGGTCTTCCAACCACTTGTTCACTTCCCAGATGGCTGCAATGGCTGGAGCTGTGCCGATCCAAAGCCAGGAGCCAGGAGCTTCTTCTGGTCCTCCCATGCAGGTGCAGGAGCCCAAGGAATTGGGCCATCTTCTACTGCTTTCACACAGCAGAGAGCTGGATCGGAAGTGGAGCAGCCGATATGAACTAGCGCCCATATGGGATGCTGGCACCGCAGGTGGCAGCTTTACCCGCTATGCTATGGTGCCAGCCCCATTTGTGGCTTCACTTTCCATAGATTCAGCTACCTGTGGTCAACCACAGTGTGAGAATATTACATGGAAAATTCCAGACATAATCAAGCCATAATTTTAATAACTTTCATTACAGCGTATTGTTATAATTGCTCAATTTTATGTTATCATTATTAATCTCTTACTGTCTAATTTATCAATTAAACTTTATCAGAGGAATGTAGGCATAAGAGAAAATAGTATGTGAAAATATTTCAAAGTTTGTGGAATTAAAAGATGTTTATCTTTTGTGCAAAAAATATTTTGAAATTCATAGATTTTTCTTTTTCTTTTTTTAAAGATTAATTTATTTATTTGAAAGGCAGATACAGAGAAAGAGAGAGGGAGGGGGAGAGAGAGAGAGAGAAAGATCTTCCACTCACTGGTTCACTCTCCAAATGACTGTAATGGCCAGAGCTGGGCCAGGAGGAAGCCAGGAGCTAGAAACTTCTTTCTGATCTCCCTTGTGGGTACAGGGTCCCACTTGGGCCATCTTCCACTACTTTCCCAGACACTTTAGCAGGGAGTTGGATTGGAAGTGGAGCATCCAGGACTCAAACTGGCACCCATATACAATGTCAGCACTAAAGGTGAGGCTTAACCTTTTACGCCACAGCACCAGCCCTTAGCTATTTTCATAATGCATTTTTCCCATGAACTTTTTAGAGACCTCTAAGATGCATAGATTTCAAAGTTTTTTGCACCAAAATAAAGTTGTCTTTTAATGGCACTTTCCACTGGCAAGAAAGGACATGCTAACATGACCATCTGACCACTGAGTGCTTCTGGGGCCATCTTGATTTTACAGGCAGAGCAAAAGTCCTTCTGTCCATCCACTTTCTATTGCTATAATAAAATGCCTGAGATCAGATTATTGTAAGGAGTGGAGGCTCCTTGAGCTCATGGCTCTGGAGCCTGAGAAGTTTGCAACCATGGTACTATCATCTGGAGAGTCTTCCGTCTGCATCACAGCATGGAGGAGGACCAAGTGTGCTAACTTGGTTTTCTGTTCCCCTTCTTCTAAGGCCACTAATGCCATCATGCATTCCTTACCTTTACAATATCTTCCAATCTATTTATTTTAATTCAGATCTAGTATGTGCTTATTTTGAGAAAAAAGAATAAGGAGCTATGCTTTTAATATGCTTATAGTATGATTCCCTTATACTCAAGTTTAAGAAAAAATGACTTTAGACTATGCCTGTGTTAAAGCTTGTACATCTAGAAATGGAGCCACATCTTGAAATCATGCACAATTGGTTAAGCTCCAGACCTAACACCCCAGGCCATGTTTTGTGATATGGAATCTGTCTAGTTTCATTGAACAGTTCTTTCAGTAACTTTCTTCATTGCATCCATAGTGGCTTCTACTATATCTGTAGCCTGACTGTTTGCTTCAGGGTGACAGAATGTGATGGTGACATTTTTAATACATTTTCTGAACATTAATTCTTAAAACTCGGCCTATTTAAAGGCAAAGCTCGTGGTACAAGTAGAATGTGTAGCCATTTAGGCATTACAAATAACTGGCAGAATATACAACCACTGTAGCAAATATTTAAGTAAATTAGAATGACTTTAAGATATTTTGATAAGTCCTGGAATTGTTATGGTGCATTGATCTAAATTCTTGACCAATGTTTCATTTCCCAATGAGTGGCTGCTTCATTTGACAGGAAAATGCCAGATAGGTTTTAGTTTTCCATTATGTTTTCTGTCACCATTATCAGAATCGATTTGAGGCCATAGCTAAGAGCTAAGCCAACATTTGATGTAGTTTGGCCAAGATAATAAGATGTCTGCTCTCTGTAATGTTGATTCTTGAGCATATTGAAAATTGTTTCACAGTGCCTTCTATCATCCTGCCTTACTTTTATTCATACTAAAATGCAGTGCTTTGGAAGGTAACACACAGATGACCAGCAATTTTCAATAACCATGCTTTATTAAATGATAAAATGTATATCAAGGACTCAACACAGAACCTCACACATGGTAGAATTAAATTAAAGGGTAGTTACAACTATTTTGTTCCAAAAATTAATTAACCTTTCCAAACTTTATCTGCATGACAAAGTTCCAATTGAAAAAGAGGTAAATAATCACATTCAGAGAAGAATTTCGGCTCTAAATGGACCACATGAAAATTACAGAAAGTGAATTAGGGTGTCTGGAAAGACTGTTGCCTAACCAACCGCATCGTCAGCCTGTTTCTCCCTTTCCTGCAAAGCCCACCTTCCAAAGCCTGCAGAGGCTCTGCTTGCCTGGCCTTCCTTGCTCCTATGGCTTTGGCAGGTGCTCCAGGTCAGACCACACGGATGAAAGACCAGACCTGTTGAGGATGCTTGTTAAAGACTTTCCTCCCAGGTAAAACAGGATGACAAGCAGGAAACATGTCTTTCTCAATTTCTCCTGCTTTAAGTGTTTTTGTCTGTAAGGGTGTGAAGCCTGTAGGTATGGCAGGCTTCTTTAGATCATGAGAACTCCAAAAGCATCAGAGAGAAATTACACAGAGCCTTAATTGACATTGTTATACCACTGAGTGAAATCCTGCATCCATAAAGACTCCTTTTAAATTGAGACAAATAAATCTTTATCTCAAAATCCCTTATTTTTCGGTTCTTCTGTTGCTTGAAACCAAAAGCATTGCACTTGATACATCTTTACAACAGCCATGCTTTCCTTTTACAGTGCAAGCCCCTTGAGGATAGGAACTAATATGAATCCACTACAGATTATAGTGACTTCAGCCTGCTGAAAGTTTGCTTCTCTTTCACCCAAAATCTTAGTTGCTGTGATGGCTGGATGATTGTTTTTAAAAAAGATTTATTTATTTATTTATTTATTTGAAAGAAAGAACATGAGAGAGAGAGAGAGATCAATCTTCCATCCACTGGTTCATTTCCCAAATGATGCAGCAGCCAGGCTGAGCCAGGCTGATGTCAGCAGCCAGGAACACCATCTGGGTCTCTCACATGGGTGGCAGAGGTCCAATAACCTGGGCCATCTTCTACTGCCTTTTTTTTTTGACAGGCAGAGTTAGACAGTAAGAGAGAGAGAGACAGAGAGAAAGGTCTTCCTTCCGTTGGTTCACCCCCTCCACCAAATGGCCGCTACGGCCGGTGTGCTGCGCCAATCCGAAGCCAGGAGCCAGGTGCTCCCTCCTGGTCTCCCATGTGGGTGCAGGGCCCAAGCGCTTGGGTCATCCTCCACTGCCTTCCCGGGCCACAGAGGAGAGCTGGAGTGGAAGAGGTGCAAATGGGACAGAACCGGTGCCCCAACTGGGACTAGTCTACTGCCTTTTTAAGCATGTTCTCAGGAAGCTGTATCAGAAGTGGAGCAAAGAGGACTCCAATTAGTGCTTACATGGGATGCCCAAGTTGCAGGCAGCAGCTTAACCCACTATGCCACAATGCTGGCCCCAGCTGTGTGCTCTGGTCATGTGAACAGTCTCCTTTTATCATATTTCTCTGCCATCCTCATCCATGAAGTCCAAGATGGCTCCCTACCATGTTTTCCTCTTGCCAGCAGAAAGGAGGACGGGGAGAGCAGAGGAAGCATGTCATTTTTAAGGTACTACCCACAAGCTGCATACATGGTGCTGCTCAGTATTCCTGGTTAAAGCCTGGCTCTTGGCTACAAGGTCTAGAATTGCTGAGAAATACAGTGTTTGTTCTGCAAAATTTCCACTGTTATATTTGAAAGAAAAAGTGGATATTGGGAAGGAAATAGCATTTTATGTCATAGCATGATTAATGATAAGTATGAATAATAAGGACAAATAGATTTGAGAAGATTTTTAAGAGTTGGATACTTTTTTTATGCAGGCACTGCATTAAGAGATTTTTCAAGATTGTCTCATTCACTTATCACAATAACTTAGAGCCTGATAGCATTATCAACCCACACTGCAGATGTGGACAATGAAGCTCAGTGAGTTTAAGCAAGGTGTCCAAGGTCATCCATTCCTTAGTGATGGAACTTGTATTTAAATCAAAATCCATGCTTTATACCTCGAGATCTGTAGAGCTCATTCCCACCTATCCCAGCCCCAACTGCCTCACTCTGATCTTATATTCTGTGTTATGGTTAACCCCTCTTCAACTTTTGCTTGTGAATTTTCCAAGGGCTTATTTTTTTTTAACTGCTGACCTCTCCTTCCAGGTTTCTGCCTCTTTCGAGTTTTATTTTCTACTCTGTGTGTTTGTAGCACCAGCTGCCAACTAGTACACAATTCTTTCTTTCCTTGATCACACCACTACCAGCTACTGAATAATTTCTCTTCACTCCAAACTGACCCTTCTTTACCCCATTGTGATGCTGGGACTGGGGCTCAACAATCATGTTTTTGTTTTGCTTGCTGCTCTCTGTTCTAGTGGTAATAAGAGGAGGTGCTAGAAGGGGACCATGAGCAATGCTGCAGGAGGAGAGAGGACCCAGTGCCTCCTGCTTTTCCCTGTTGGTTTTGTGCAACTTCCAGTCTCTGTCAGAGTGGCTCATGGGATGTCCTCCACCACAGCAGCTGAACTCATATTGAACATTTTAACAACACTTGCAGGAGCAGCCACCATGTCCTCACAGCGAACTGGTCCAGCCTGCAGCAATGCTTTCTCAAGCGTTTCAGCCTCATCAGGTTAAGTTTTGTTAGGTTTTCATAATGCCAACTTCCCTTGGTTAGCTTTCCTAGTTCTAAGGATGGTAGTTACTTGATGCAAGCTCTAAGTCCATCATACTCACCGTTGTTAGGCCACCACCCAACCACTCCCTAATTTGTAGTTTCGATAGAAGGCCAATGTGGCTAGAGTCAGTTTTGGTTTAACTGTTTTCCTGCTCAATAATACCAGAGTGCTTTGAGAAGTCAGTGAAGAGTAGACTTTAAAGATAAGTCTATTTGGGTGCAAAAACATTTTGAAATCCATAAATATTCAGAGTCTTCAAAAAGTTCTTGAAAATGGATATTATGGAAGAAAACACTATGAATTTAAAGGATTTTTTCACCAAAATAAAATGATTTTTAAGAATATTTTTATGTTTTTATATGAAAGGCAGAATTACAGACAGAGAGAGGGAGAGACAGAGAGAGAGGTCTTCCATCTGCTGGTTCACTTCCCAAATGGCTGCACTCCCCAAATGGCCACTGCAAAGCCAGGAGTGAGGAACTTCCTCCAGGTCTTCCATGCAGGTGCAGCAGCCCATGCACTTGGGTCATATTCTGCTGCTTTCCAAGGCCATAAGCAGAGACCTGTATCAGAAGAGGATTACTCGGGACACGAACCGGGACCCATATGGGATGTGGGTGCGGAGACTTAGCCTACTATGCCACAGTGCCAGCCCCTAAAGAGATTTTTTAATTCCATGTTTTCAAAGATGTTTTCAAGTATCCTGGTACATTGACTTGATTTTAGTTTTCTGGATAGTCCTGTGTTTCTGTTCTTCAAGCAATCAAGACACTGCCCAGACACAGTCCAGCTCTTTGCTTGTTGGAGGGCAGGATACCGTTTCTGCACCTCTGCTCCACATGTGGAGCCCATTCTGGGGGGATGCCTTGGGAACCTGATAAGCACTTGTATGCATTCTTTTTTATTTTTTTATTTGACAGGTGGAGTTATATACAGTGAGAGAGAGAGACAGAGAGAAAGGTCTTGTGGGGAGCAACTGGGAGCAACTCGGACTAGACTAAGTTACTGGAATTAAGACTTATTCTATGCATCTGCTCTCCCACAATATGGCGCTGGGAGAGGAGTAAACAGCTTCTACCCAGCTGCCTCTCACCAACTTGACAAGCTGCAGGACCTGCTCCTGATTGGAGGAGAGCAGCGTACTCGGCGTGTGGGTAGCAGAGTTGGGACTGGTGGAAGAGGACTATAAAGGAGGAGAGAGACAACATGCACCAGGAACATCTAAGAGGAACATCTGAAGGAACACCTGTGCAGCCCCCAAGAGAGCTGGCCGGCGGTGTGCCGCTCCCCCACGGAAGTGGGGAAAGTGGCCAGGGGGAACCGCCCTTCCACGGAGGTGGAAGGGACGGCAGCCAACCCGGGAAGAACCAGCAGCAAACCCGGGGAGGGCCGAGCAGACAAAAGAACAGCGCAGGGTCCTGTGTCGTTCCTTCATGAAGAGGGGGAGCGACAGGTCTTCCTTCTGTTGGTTCACTCCCCAAACGGCCGCTACGGCCGGCGTGCTGCACCGATCCGAAGCCAGGAGCCAGGTGCCTCCTCCTGGTCTCCCATGTGGGTGCAGGGCCCAAGCCCTTGGGCCATCCTCCACTGCACTCCCGGGCCACAGCAGACAGCTGGACTGGAAGAGGAGCAACCGGGATGAACCCGGCACCCATATGGGATGCCGGCGCCACAGGCAGAGGATTAACCAAGTGAGCCACGGCACTGGCCCCTTGGATGAATTCTTTATTGTCCAGAAGCTGATGTGGGTCTTGGGCTCAGAAGCACTTCAAATCTAAAAGCATCTTTTCTCAAGAATCTCTCTGACAAAGGAAAATGGCACGCAGGACTCTGCCCACTCAACAGAAAGGAAAACTGACGTAGGGCGAGGAAGTTGTCCAAGCTTTCAAATTAGAAAGCAGTGAAGACAGAAGCAATTGGATTCTTGTACTGCTTTCTCCTTGACCCTCTAGACCTGCAAGGACAGAATTGACCCTTGAGAACAGGGTTCTTTCTTCTCTCTGACACTTCTTATTGGCAAGAAAAAACCCTTTATGTTGCTGGCTTGCTATGCTGGCATTTTTCCACAGGCATAAAATTCAATTCAGAGAAAGAAAATAAAAGTGAGATCAAAGGCTCATATAATTTCACTTCTCAGGGGGAGGGAAAGCCTCTTCTAGCAGCCGGCTTCCCAGGAGTTATCCAAACCATCCTGCCTCTGTTGCCGACAATGAGCTGGAAGCAGGGGCGAGGATTTGGTTTGTCTTTCTCTAGTCAGGAATGCTCCCAGGGGTAACTTGGGCAGCCAAGGTAAATGACACGTGAAGGCACTGAAAGACAAGAGGGAGCTGTGGGAAAACCACCAAAGAGATGGAGGGTGGCACACGGAAGCTCTTGCAGGTTGCAGGAAATTGGAGTCCTATGTTTTGTTTAAAGTCCCTGTTTGGAAACTGATGGCCAATGGGCCATGTCTGAGCCTTTCACCAGGTGATGTTCCCTTCAAGGTGTCTGGCACTGCGGAAACCCTGGCTCAGTAATAGACTGGTTGCATCTCCAAGACTAGTATGTAAGTCAGGCTATTTTTATTTCCTTTTTTTATGTTTTGACCCTGGCAGATCTTGCCACCAGGGGGCTGGTTGATATGATAAGTAGCTTTGAAGATTGAATGATATTTAATATTTTGAGCAACTGCATTTTGTCAAAACGATTGGGTTCTTCAAGGACATGTTACATGTTTAAAATGGGATGTCTGAGGCTGCCACAGCATAATCGACTGTGAAATAAGCCCCTTGGAAAGGACAATTACTCTTGGGGCTTCCTATGTAAGTCAAGTCTCTGGTCATAGTGAGAGGGAGGGTCCTGCTCAGTTTTAGTCAGGAGTGAAAATGACTGATGCTTTAATTCTCAGCATGGACAGGTGCCTGCATTATAAACTCACCACCCAGCAATACCGACATGCAGGCACAGCCCAGGCAATCAACCAGCAGTAACTCACAATGTAAGTGGCTATTATGGGCAATCTGTCCATCCGTCTATCCACCAACCCACCCAGTCATACACCCACTCATCCATCCTAGCATTAAATGATTATTCAAAAAAATAGCTTTTGAGAACCTACTGTGTGCCAGGTAAACATGTAGTTGCTAGAAATAAAGAGGCACAAAGGGTCTTAAAGGATAAACATAGTGTGAAGAGGAAAGAGTGGGTTGGGGGTGGTGAGACACACACACACACACACACACACACACACAGAAATGTTAGATCCATTTTGTAAAAGATGAGACTGAGATTTCTACTAGGGAAGTGCCTGGCCCCAGGTCACACAGCTGGTAGGAGCCATACTGGGATTCAGCCCAACTCAAGTGTATCCGTTGTTGCCACCCTAGTGGTGCAGAGGAGGGAAGCTTTGGATGCAACATAAAGCTACCAAGACTTTGTTCTCTCACAGTCACAAATCTTGAAAGCCTCACTACTAATGTGGCCATTTATCTCTCTTTCTTTTAATGGAGAAAACTTTTCCTTTTCCTAGAATAATCATGGACTCAAAGAGCTACTCAGGAGGTTTCAGTGAAAGGTGCATGCTGAAGTCACATCAAGTTAGACGAACAAGTACAATAAAAGTTCACCAATGCCCCAGCCTGAGCCACTATATTGAACAAGCCCCATAGAAATGTAAACCATTGCTTGACCTAAAACTGCAGCTGATATTTGAAATGCCAAATTAATTCAAGAAATCCCATGGGTGGCTGCAGGCAGGCCACACTGTCGGATGACGACTTAGGCAGTCCTTCTGAGAGGAGGGAGCTTTTTCTTATCAGCATTTCATTGTTCCCTGCTGATCAGTGTCCTTCTACATCATAAAGTTTTCCTAAAATACACACACACACACACTTACACACAACATACTATCTGGTAGGAAAAAGATTTCAAAAATATTTTTGTTCCCAGTATAATGTCTGATTAATATTTAGTTCACAATAGAAATTCACTCTTCTATTTGTTTATGCTGGCTTCTCGGTATTCAGGCTCTGTTTAATTTATCTGTCACGTGGCTACCAGGTAAAATTTCCCAAACTTCTGCTTTTAATCATCCATGCTTTAATATTTCAGTAAGTTTTCTGGATATTGTGGTTTGAATTGCTGACACCTCTGCTTTTTGATGACAGAAGTTAAAAGGCTGAAATCTGCATTTCCCAGAATCCTTTCTAGAAAGCTTCTAGATTCTAATCAGATTCTACCCATTAGCACTTTGGGGCAACATTTGGAAGCTGTCTGGGAAGTGGAGGCCATCTTCCTGCCCTTCCTGGACAAGCGTGTGGATACGCAGGTGTTTCTGTGGCGGCATTCACAGTCCACTGTCAGCTTTCCAGGCATGCGGAGGCAGGCAGGCAGGGTGGGCTCTGCTGAACCAGGGGCTTCTTTTTGGATCTGGGAGAGCCCCAGTGCTCTCAGACGTGGTAGTCTCCCTGTGGTTGTGTTCTACTGTGGCCCAAGAGGTCTCTATGGAGGACCAGCCTAGAATCTGATTTCCAGCCGCTCCAAGGATCCGGTGAGCTCCAGTTTCCTGTGTTAAATTCCTTCTAGCCTGAAATACCTGGGGTGGTTTCATTGAACTAAACGCTAGCTGATACTGGAGTCTGGAAAGGCAGACTGGAATTGCTTGCATGCCACCACCAAATGGCTTCAGCTAAGTTTTTAATCTTAATTTTAAATGTGCTGTGTTCTGATTTTCACCTAATGATTCCCTAATTCCATGCTGTTGCTCATTTTGCTTGGAACAACTTTTGGTATTTCCTTCAAGCCTCAGTTCAAATGTCACCTACCTAGAGATTTTTTTCATCATTTTAGAGGCAAATGATGTTTTTTTTAAGTGTTAACTGTATTTCTATTTCTTTTTAAAAAAATATTTATTTTATTTATTTGAAAGGCAGAGTGACAGGGACAGAACGAGGGTGAGAGAAGGCGAGGGAGAAGGAGATAATTTCCATCTACTGGTTAACTAGCCCAGACGGCCTCAATGTCAGGGGCTGGGCCAGGGCAAATCCAGGATCCTGGAACTCTATCTGGGTTTTCCACAAGGGTGGCAGAGCCTCAGATACTTGGGCCATCTTCTTCTGTTTTATCAGGGAGCTGAATCAGAAGCAGAGCACCCGGGACTCAGAAGAATCCTCTGTATGAGATGCTGGCATCACAGGTGACTGTTGAACCCACTGCCGCAATGCAGACCCCAAATGTGTTTCTTCTTTGAGATTTGATTACACAGTGGTCCAGGGATCTGATGAGGAACTACAGCCCCTGTTCTGGGGGCGGAGGGTGGTGGGCTTTGCGGCTTATGTAGAAGACAGATGGGTAAACATGTGAACTCAAAGACAGGCATATGCCTATGAATACTAGTGCGTTCATTAAGGAGGTTGGCAGTGTTGGTTCTACCATGGTTGGACATGACTTGTGTGGGTGATGTCACATATAGTGAGATTCACATGGAAGCATTTGATGCCATGGAAGACACACTGTCAGTTCCACTTTGTGGATTAAAAGTCCACATTTCATTTCACTGGCTCTAGAATAATGATTTGCTTTCTGCTTTGATACCTGAAAGCCACTCTGATTTCTTATGGAAAGAGAATGTTATGATTCTTTCTTTCTACATAAAAATTCAACATTCTCTGAATTAATTTCCTTCAGAAGACATCCCACAAAACTCCAGTTGAGTTTTTTTTTTTTTAATGTACTTGACTAATTCTGGGATTAGAGTTCCTCTCCCAGAGTAAGGAAGAAAAACTGTTAATGTATTGAGATTATCTATGTTTTGTGAAACTACGTTATATTCAAAAATATTTAAATTTACACATTATGAGGATGAAGGAAAAGGAACCAACAAAGGAAAAGTATTATATTTTTATTTCTAATTTGTCTACCTAGGAACATGAAGCTATCTGCCACACTGGGCCACTGTTGAACACACAGACAACTCAGTGACTTACAGTCTAGTTTATTTAGAGCATCCACCTGTGCTCAATTGAGGCGCTGCAGAACTTGAAACCTGCTTTCCTGGAATTGCACTATTTATTTCATTGTTGGCAGCCTGTTCTGTGTGTGGCCAGTGGGATAGCCAGGCAGCATCCTCTACATGTGGCCACAACTCAACAACTGCCCTCACTGTTTTGAGGGCCCCAGTTTTACTCTGCTTTTCCTGATAACAAACTCTGGTCTCTCTTTTCTTGAGATCTTCGAACTTGGAAGCCCCTGGAACGACCAGGTGGTTCCAGCTTAATTTTTGGTTTTAACACCAGGTTTATACCATTTTATTCCATTTTTCTGTGGTTCTTTTCTCTGGATTCTTGCTTTTTCCCACTTACCAAGACACTTTGTTGAACTTCAAAGTGGTCATTGCTGCAGTTTAGCATGAAGTCAGGAGAGTACAAACTTGAGCATTTATTTTTTCATGTCTCCTAGAGCTATGTATTGAGGAGTCCTAAGCCCTGGTATTTGGTGTACTTAGAGATAGGAATGTGCAGCAGTAACCAAGTTAAGATGAGGTCACACTCACTTAGGATGGGCTCTACCCCAATATGACAGCGTCTCTGTAAGAAAAGAGAGAGAACCCGGGAAGACAATGCCATGTGGACATCCAGAGAGCCATGTGGACATGGACCCAGAGGGAGGATGGTCCTGGGAAACAGATGCCAGGATTGGAGTTAGGCTGCCAAAGCCCACAGAGCACCTGGGACTCAGAGTAGCTTCAAGAGGAAAGGAAGGAGTTTCCCTAGAGGGTTTGGGAGTAGCTTGATTCTGTAAACACCTTGATTTTTTTGGATGTTTAGGCTCAAGAACTGTGAGAGAAAAAAATTCTGTTTTTTTCAGCCTGCAGTGTGTGTAATTTGGTACCATGGCCCTTGGAAGCTAGTAAGGAAGCTCCCATGAGATGCAGATCATTTGGTTCTGTGGTTGGGCATTGGACACTGAGAAAGGCAGAAATCACCTGTTCCAGATCTCTGTTTGGAAATATTTCCTTACATTTACCATCACAGAGATGTTCACAGAACATGTCCTCTTGAAGGGGATTTTCCCTTTCCTCATTCGGGCTCAGTCTAACTGCTCCTTAGTCCATCTGCCTGCGCATGGTGTTACAATAAGTGTCTTAATCCACTATACCACAACACCAGCTCCACAAACCGAAGTTTTAATTCCATTTGTCTGTGAAGGTTTTGGGTGCATCATATAAATAAAATAATAGCAGTTCTTGCAGAACCTTCCATCGCTAATAAAAGAATACTTTCCATAAACCACAATAGTATCTTTACAATTATATGAGTTTGGTATGAGTGCCTGTATTTTACAGATAACTGAAGCTGGACATTGAGCAATTTGATCAAAGTGACGCAGCCACTGGGTGGCAGAGCCTAGCTCATTCTCAACTGTGTTGAGGAAAAGTCCTAGGCAGTTTCCATTACACCATAATTCACATAGTGACAAAGATGTCCTTGGAATGTAACTCATTTCAAGCTGTGCCATTGCTTGTGTCCACATTGCTGCACAGGTGAATTCAGAGCTGAAAGCAAGAACGTGAGCTCAAAGAAGTCAGTGAAATAACCTGTGTCAAGTCAGGCTGGTTTATGTAGGTAAAGTTGGATTTGTCTCAAGCGCTGTCCATGTCTTTTTGTTTCCACAGATAGCACCCTTATCCACTCCCCATCACCTTTCAACAAAGCTATTATACCAGCCCTGTGACTCTGCACCTCCATGTCTGTATGTCCTCAATGCAGCCAGACTGAGCAGTTTAAAACTACGAGAGTAATTCAGAAAGTTCCCAGAAAATGCAATTAACAGATAAGTTTATTTTGGTGCAAAAAAAATTGAAATCCAGGCATGCACTTTTCATGATATGCATTTTCCATAGACTTTTTAAAGGCCCACTGTATGCATGGATTCAAAATATTTTGCATCAAAATAAAGTTGCCATTTTTTAGAAAAGGAATTATTTCAAAAACAGAGAGAGAGAGAGAGTTCTTCCGTGTGCTGATTCACTCACCAAATGTCCACAACAACCAGGCTAAGGCCAGGCTCAAACCAGGAGCCAGGAACTCTGTCCTGGTCTCCCTTATGGATGGCAGGGACTCAAGTACTGGGCCATCATCAGTTGCCCTTCCAGGAGAATTAGCAGGTAACTAGGTCAGAAGCAGAACAGACAGGACTTGAACCAGCACTCCAGTATGGGATGTTGGTGTTGTTACAGGTAAAACAGTGATGAAGAAAGCTGACTTCAGTTCTGATCTCATGTAACAGAAGAATTTTCACATGGACAAGACGGAGAAAACTAAGATTTATTTAAGTCAGATACCTCCTGCTGAAGCAGCCAGGAGCGGGCTCCAAGAGAAGCAGATATGAAAAATCAGTGGAAGTTGAGTCGTTTTGTTTATTTATTTATTTTTTTAAATTTTAAGGTAAACAAATTTTCATATTTCATATATACAGATTTAGGAGCATAGTGATACTTCCCACCCTTCTCTCCTCCCTCCTTTCTTGCACTTTCTTTTAATTTTTACAATGATCTACTTTGTTTATTTCATACTCACAAGATTAACCTTACACTAAGTAAAAAAATATCACAATGAATGAGAAGAAAAAAAACACTGCTCCTCAACAGTAGAGACAAGGGCTGCAATCATTGCATCTCAAAATGTCAATTTCTCCCAGATGCATTACATTTTTGGGGTACTCTATTAATTGCCACAGATCAGGGAAGACATGGTATTTGTCTTTAGGGTACTAGCTTATTTCACTAAGTATAATGGTTTCCACTTGCATCCATTTTGTTGCAAAAGACAGGATTCTACTCTTTTTTAACAGCTGAGTAGTATTTCATACTAAATAAATACCATAATTTCTTTATCCAGTCTTCAGTTGATGGACATCTGTGTTGATTCCACCTGTTTGCTATTGTGAAATGAACTGTAATAAACATGGGGTCCAGATAGCTCTTTCGTATGCTGATTTCATATCCCTTGGGTGCATTCCCAGGAGTGGGATTGCTGGATCATATGGTAGATTTATTTTCAGCTTTCTGAGGTATCTGCATATAGAAATGGAGCCTGTAAAGCACAATTGTGGGGGGCTAAAAACAGAACAGCAGTTAGTAACCACTCAGAGGGTGGAGACAAAACCCCTCAAAAGGCCAGATTTGTAATCCAGTCTATTCTGTCTAGCTTGCTTATGTCAAACAAAAAAGCCATCAGAGAGGTATGATTGGTAACTTCTTTTTTCTATTCTCATGATAAATCAAAACTCATAAGGGTAGAATCACCACTTCTTTCCTATAAAACTGGAAACTCTGGACTGGGATTTGGCACCTTCATCTTGCTAAATGTAGCTTTTGGGGAGAAGCAAGCATCTTACATCCTTTCCTCATTCCATCTGGGACCAGTCTAACTTCCTATTAGTCCATCTGCCTCCTCAGAATGTCAGAAGCAGTGTCTTAATCCTCTGTACCACAATACCAGCTCCACAAACTGAAGTGTTAATTCCATTTTCTGCAAAGGTTCTGGGGTGCCTCATGCTTATTAAATAATAGCCTTCCATTGCTCACACAAGAATACTTACCTTACACCACAAGGTCCTGCAGGCCTTCTTACTTCAACTTGTGTCTCCCTTACCTCTACTTCACTGTGTCCCAGCCCCGTGTTATCTTTTTCCCCTCCAATACATCAAGACCATTCCCATTGCCAGGCTCCGTACTAGCTTTTTCCAGGCCTAAATTTTCAGGTGGGAAGTCAGATACCCCCTTTTTAGAAAGGAGTTCTAGGAAAAACATGATTAAAGTGTTGCCATCACCCCAGTATCTTTCTGCCCCGTGTACTTGGTTCTGTTCTCATCATGGCCATCATTACCATGTCAGACTCTCTCATTTATAATTTGCTTTCTTACTTTTTTGTCCATCTTGCTTACACAGCTCTTACTGTTCACGAGGGAAACAACCTTGTCTACATTTTTCTCTCCTGTATTTGCCCCCACAGTGTAGCACCTGATAGTGAATTCTCGATAAAGGTTGGTGGCGTGAACACCAATGCCATCAGTCATAATAGCCATATTTTCCAGAGCTTAGAGCGCGTCAGGTACTGTTCTGATCCTTAGACAAACGATCTCGTTTCCAGCAACCCAGTTGTTTAGAAATGATTCATAATTCCCATGTTGAAGACCCTGAGGCTTAGAGAGATTGAGAGATGTGCTCGGGGGTAGTAATGGCCAGAGACAGGACTTGAATCCAGGTGTGAGAATGACAGCTTGTTCTCCGGCACCAGGGCTCCCTGCTCGTAGATAGTTTACTAACTCTAGTGGCTTCTTTCACCGCTGGCAGTGAACGTTTCAGAAAGCAAACATTGGGCATTAAGGCAATGATCTTTTCTTTTTACGGGAGTTGATCAGCTCAGTACTCAGATCTAGAGCAATCGTTTAGTTCACAGAGTTGGTAAAATGGCCCTGCTCTTTGGCAGTCTCATTGATTTGAGGGCTCTGTTCTGGCATCATCTACTTTGGTGCTTTATAGACGGGGGGGACACTTTCCAGATAAGTCAATGGGTCCCCCGACGGCAGAGGATTCTCGGAAACAAAGGGGCCGTGCAGAGCATGGTCTGACTCGTCCCTCCCCTTCATATGCCTCCATTAATTTTCACTCCCGTATCCGAAAAGTTGGCTGGGACGCAGGCCCCATTTAGCAAAAACGATGAAACACAAACGTTTATTGAGTCTGTGCTTCGAATCAACAGGGTTTTCCTCAGATTGAGTTGCCGCCAATTATCCTCCATGCAATTATGGTGATCCCAGAAGCAAGCAGATGGGGAAGAGTTTTGTTTTCAAATGGAGGAGAAACCAATATGTAGGAAGAAAAGGCAGCTTGTTCATTTGAACAGACTCCAGGTGGCTGTTCGCCAAAAGGCAAAGAGCTGGGGAGGCCAGGTCTGGCCCTGGATCAGAGTGATTGCCCACAGATCAGACGAGCCACAAAGACGACGAGGCTCTCCTTCCACTGTCTTGTCTGCCCTCAGCCATGCACATGACAGAGTGAAAGCCAAGGGGAGGGCCAGCCCACAGACTCCCGCAGGTCAGGTTCCTGACGTTGACACCACTGGGACAGGAAATGCTGCTATTTTGTTGTAAAACAGCAATGTGTTGGTGTGTTTTCATAGAGAAGAAAATTGAAGAAAAGACATGCAAAAGCCCAAGCCATATGGCGAGCCTCCTTGAGTGGCCTTGATCATTTGGAGTTTCACAAATGCTAAAGGTTGTTTCCTTTTCTTATTATACTGTCCCATGCTTCTTGCTCAGCCTATGGGTTATCATTCACAGGAGAACTGAACATGCTGTCAAGTGATTACCATAATTATTGTTCTCTGATTTTTTAAAATTTATAATTGCATAGCAGCTAGGGCTCTCTCAAAAATAGTCAATGACGCCAATGCCAGGAGCATCGAGCTTAGAGGGGATTTGTTCCCCTTTGACAAGAAGGGAACATTATCAGATTGAAATAAATCCAAGGCACATGGAGTGTGAAAATGATATTTACAGTAACTCAGTAAATTAATTGAGGTAAGAAAGGTATAATTAAATGAGGGAAATTTCCATGCAAAAATCAGCCCAACTCATAAGCCAAATGAAGATGTTTGAATTTTCGTTTATCACCCGCACAGCAAATAACTATTTGCATTCCCATTTTTAAAAAGAGTAGCCAGTTGTCCTAGATGAATAGGTAAAAAATCTTTATGTGATCTCAGTTTTAATCTCTGTCTGATATCATACAGCTGTATAATTTTGTCAAATCGCTCATATTCCCTGAGATGTGGTTTATTCTTCTAGTTTAAGGTAAGTTCACTAAAGTATACCGAATCAACATTTTGTAGTTAGAGTGAAAAAAAGACCTTGATAAATTTTGGGCTTTTTAAGGAAATGATTCCTTCTGTTTGCCAGGGAGCTTATGGATGGTTTTAAGAATGATCATACGATTGCACTCCTCTTGAATGAGTGAATATTGTGGGGGAAATAGTGGACTATGCAAAATAGAATCTGACCATAGAAAACGTGTAGGAGATGGATGAGGCCTGTTTTGAAAGTAAGGGGAAAAAAGCCCAGGAAAGCTCTTATAGGCAGGAAACAATTTTGAAAGTGCTGCAAAAGACAATGATATTGTTCTTGGTTTAATAGGTGATCTGCCCCATGAAATAAAGCTGCAGGGCCACGTTTGTCTTGGTTAATAATGTCAGCAGAGTGAGGAGGGTTAGCTGTAATAACAGTAATAACTGTGTCGATGTAACTGCTGAGGCAGAATTTCCATCTGAAGCCTCATAATATATAACCTTTGTTATGCCTCTACCTGTTGATTTTTAAAGGAAAAATTGGCTTGTCTCTTCTGTTCAGAGGATGGAGGCTCAAATAGTCCATTTTCCCTGGATAAATCAAGGTCTTGTGTGTGGTGATTTAATCTCACAGGCATCCTCTGGACTTGATTAAAATTGCAGAGAAAGGAAGTTAGACATTAACAGATACATTTTTCCCTTTGATGCAGGATTCGGTGGGTTTAAAGCTGGACATTTTTTACTTCTTGTCTTTCTTTCATTGCCTTCCCTTTTTCTCCATCAAACAAATACTGACACATGCATTTTCTTCCTGCGATGCTTCCCTGACCTCCCCTGAAAGAGTTAAGCACTCCATACTCTTGGAATGTGCTTTTATTACATCTGTCAGATTGTTTTGCAATATATTTGTTATCATGTCTTGTCTCCCTCACTGGACAGTGAGGTCTTTGAAAATAGAGACTAGGTCTTGCTGATTTCTGAATCTCTAACACCTAACATGCAGCCTGGTTGATGTACAATATTATCTAGACATAGCATTGAAGATTCTAACACTTTTTTTTTAAACTTTTCCACACAATACGCACTCATATTGTTCATCCATTTATCTCCTGTAGTGGTAATATAACAGCAGTAGAACAGATTGAATGAGATAGGTTAATACAGTTGTTCAAGATTTCTTAACTAATTAGTAGTGAACACAGGGTCAGGACTTTTACTTTCTAATTAATAGCCTTGAGCTTGGTCAACCCATGTGGGATCGGGGACCTCCTGGAAATGTGTATAAGACACCTTTGACATTATTGTTCCCGCTGTATGAGCCCAGGCTGACACGATTGTATCCCATTTCTCTTGAAGTCTGCTGATTTTATTTAGCTTTAACAATGAATGTTGAGTGTTTTCATGAAAGGGTCCATCAACATTATTTATATTTATCCCTCAGAAAATTTTTTAAATACTAAACAATACATAAAAGGATTTATCAATCATATCTGCATTGGAAGCACTCTGGAAATTGATCAATTATATTTTGCCTTTTTCTTTTTTCTGTCTTTTCTTCACTATCCAGCTAAACCCAGTATGCCTTTCAGAGCCCAGCCCAGCTGAAGTTTCTCCTTCATAATTTCACTCCAAAGTCACTCTAGAGGGTCCAGTATCCTCTGAAATCATAGGACTATGTATCTACACTCCTTGCTAACCACATGCTGACATACGGATTCAGCTGCATTATTACTTTTGTCTATTTTGCTGTTTTCTCATATATCTATGCATAAAACATGTTTGATTATTGATGATCGATAGTCTGTACAATACTTTGTGGGCTCCCTGATCTCAAAGAGGTCATGACTTTGGAAAAATGTCTGATTTTGTTTATAGTTTCTTGTTTCTTTCCAATGGCTGTTCTGTGGATTTTTGCCTGATTGCTTTCTCCACATTTATATCTCCTTACTCTACAAGATGGGTAGTCACAGTTCAACATCCTGATTTTGCAGAAGGACCAACTGATGACTGAGGGAGTGAAATAAGTTGTTGTAAGTTACATGACAGTCCAAGTGTAATGTTTATGGTGACAATGATGATGGGGAAGATGACATCACACTACCTGTAGAGAGACACTTGTTGATATTCTGATATTTTTTTTAGATTCCTACAATCATTGAACTTCCTAAAGAAAGGCCATGAGATGTTGTTCTCTATTCCAAGTTAGCCACTAGCTGATGCATTGGTTCAGGTTTCCCATTATTATCCTGGTATGACAGTGAAAATCCCAGCAGGAGGATCTGCCAACTATTCCAGCCAAAATCTGACAGTAACTATTTGAAAACCCAATTCTGATGATGATTTTAGCCCTAAAAACAGCTATAACTTCATGGACCATAGCACAGAAAGAAACAAGGAGAATAGAGACGAAGAGTGGACAGCAGGAAACATTTATGTTGTAAAATATTTGTGCCTGATGCCTTTGGTTGTCACTTTCTGAGTTCTTATTGAGGGGGCTTCCTCCATCTTAGCACTGAGTTTTGTACTCTTCTTATACTAGACATTTAAACCTTTGTTGCAATTTAGGTCACAATCACTCAAGCAGAACCCTGAATTAATGTGTAAAATTTTCCCTAGGGTATATTTCTATTTGGAATGAAAAGCTTAGGTCCTTCTTAAAAGAGTTTCAGGCATTGATGAGCAAGCTTGGAAGATTTTGGAGGGTGAGGGGATTGCAAGAAAAGTTTTCCAAATATTATTACAAGAGAATACCATGAATATCCATAGAACATGCTCTCCTTCGTATTTTTGAGTATTAGTATCCATAATATTCTTTATTATTTAACCCTCTGTCTTTTAGTCTGTCATTTATAAAGAGTTCTCTCTCTCTCTCACTATCCACTCTGCCTGTTAAAAAAAAAAAAAAAAAAAAAAAAAAGAACAGGACTTTGTTCTCCCAGCTCTCTTTCAGTCTTTATGTTGTAGGACTCTAGAATCCCCCTTTAGTTCCTGTTTACCCATTGTTCTTTCCAAACCCCCAGCATCTTCATGATGCTATTATTATTTTAAATCGTGACATAGCAAACTAAAAACAAGTAAAAACAGTGAAAAAGTGCCTCTCCTTGTCTTCTCATTCCTTCTCTCCTACTTCTTGCATCCATTGTTGAGCATAATTTAAATTATCAGACTCAAGCAATATCAATTGATATCTTCCCATGCGCACATCCCTGGAAAGGCAAGAAATTAGGTTGCTATTCACTCCCTCTGCATTTCTCTTTACAAATTTTAAGTCAGTAAGATATTAAGCTTTTGTCTGTTAATTGGTTACCCATGTAACTTTAAATAATATGTCTAAACTTTTATCTCATGCTCCATCGATTTCAGTAAGACAAGGACTGTTGCTTTTGTTTGCGGGGCCATTGGTAGAACACCCTTGTCTCTGCTGGAGTCGTCCTATTAAGGTCACACTTCATTTTTGGACTGTGGATCAACACATCCAGAAATCTACCCATCATCAGATTGACCACAAAAACTTTGTGACAAAGACACATTGGAAACCAATGTCACAGAAGACTGAGTAAAGTTAAAACTGATAAACTCGGGCAGAAACAACACAAAAAAGCAACATGATAAACAGTAACTGGGAGAATCGCTCACTTAAAAAAGAAACACTACCCAACAATTAGCCGAATTAGCACCTCTATTGATTCTTGGAAGTATTTTCTCCCATTTAACCTACTCAGATCAATTAGCTTGGCATCTGCCTCCAACTTCATATATCAATACAACTATTTTCTCCGAAGCTAACTGCTGCTTAGGAGATAATGGGAGGGGTGGGCCATTTTACAACAATAACACGGTTCCCAGAGAAATAAATTGAGGGACTGAAGGGATCAGATTTATTTCCAAAGTGGTACTTCCCTCCCATGGTGCCTAATACACCACTGGTTAAACAATTAGAGCTATTTTTGGATACAAAGTTAATTACTTTGAAAAGTCACTGATACTGCCGTTGACAAATACTACCCTTAACCCTTAGAAATAACAAGGCAGTCACTCAGAACTGCGAAAATGGCAACATCTGACATTTGTTATTGCAGGAATTATGGTCTTCCTACGAAGTTATCTGATCTTTCTAGTCTTAATTGAAACTTATCAGGTCAGGCTTTAGAAGTTACCTGGAGGTAGAGGTTGAGAACCCCACTATTTTCTTTGTGAGGTCCCATAACTGTTCCCCAAATGACTATTCCCCCAGATCAGCTGTCAGGCACCTTTCTCTCCGTTGCTACAGCCTTTGATTTTTGAATCCTAAAAGGAGCTGGGCTGGCCCCAGGTGCCAAAGATTCCCAACCTAAGGGGCGAGTGAGTGAACTGAAACTTGGTTTACTTTCTGTAGATTATTTCCAATTCCTGTTTGAAGCATATCACAAACAGTAAGGAAGTAGTTGAAAACAAGTGTGATACAACGTGAAATATACACAGTTGTTAAAAATAATGTCCTCAAATAACATTTAATGATAATGAAAATGCTGGAAATATGCAGTCATCTGTAAAAAGGCAAGAAACAAAATTATGCTGGGAATCTTATTTTATTGAAAGTAGTTGACTATGGATCATCATTAATAAAGGGACTTGAAAGAAATACTCTGTTTACCTCAGATTAGTGAGGGTATGGTGTTTTTTCTTTACATTTTTCTGCATTGTGCCAATATTTATTTTAAATATGATAGGTGCTATGTATTAATATACACACATATCTTTTATTTTTTTAAAGATTTATTTATTTATTTGAAAGTCAGAGTTACAAAGAGAGAGGAGAAGGAGAGAGAGAGAGAGGAGAAGGAGAGAGAGAGAGAGAGAGGTCTTCCACCCACTGGTTCACTTCCCAATTGGCCGCAACAGCTAGAGCTGCATCAATCCAAAGCCAGGAGCCAGGAGCTTCTTCTGGGTCTCCCACATGGGTGCAGGGGCCCAAGCACTTGTTCCACTGCTTTCCCAGGCCATAGCAGAGAGCTGGATGGGAAGTGTAGCAGCCAGGACTTGAACTGGCGCCCAAATGGGATGCCAGCACTGCAGGTGATGGCTTCATCTGTTATGCCACAAGGCCAGCCCCCACAAATATCTTTTATAACCTGAGGAAGTAAATTCTTATTAAATAAAGGGACACTAAAGGCGTAGAGATTCAATATTACAGACCTTTGGCCCCTATCCTTTTCTCCGTATTAGTTCACGACCTACATAGGCAAGGAGTCATGGATGTTAATATTTCTCTCATTTTTATCATTGAAAAAAAGGCTTATTACCTACTTCCTTATCACAGAGGGCCATAATGAAGGATGATAGAACAATGCCCTTGGTAATTTGAATGGGGCTGCTTCAAAATTCAGGTGTCGCCAATGTGGTGGGATCGGTGGGGCCTTTAAGGAGCCACCAGGCCTGCCTCCTTGTTAATGAGACAGGGCCTTTTTAAAAGGCTTCACAAAGCGTTCTACTCTGTTGCTCGTTCTTGCTACGAATGCATTAGGAAGCTTCTCCACTGAGGGTGACACCTTGATCTTGGACTTGGCCGCTTCCAGAACGGTGAGAAATGAGTTTCTGTTCTTTGTCCATTCCCCAGTCTATGATATTCTAGTACAGCAGCATGAAACAGACTTCAGATAATGCCTCTAGAAATTTCATCTTTTTAAAGAACAAAAAGTATATGTGCTTCCTAAGCAATGGAGGGTCGGTTAGAAGCTCAGCAGACAGCACCTCCATGAGAGCACAGTAGAGACATTAATGAAGGGCTATTTTCAAAGGTGGTAGTGGAGTTAAGGGAAACCCACGGGGACGGTAGAACTGGGGAGAGGCTGGTTGTAGCAGAGAACTTGATGCCAGTTGTCACGGTTGTTGGTGTGATAGGCGTTTAATGGAATTCTACAAAGCAATAAACTGTAATGAACTATTGATAGACTCAACAACATAGATAAATCTCCAAATAATTATGTCGAACAAAAGAGTTCATACTCTGTGATTCCATTTATATTAAATTCTAATAAAGGTAAAACTAATCTATAATGACGGAAATCCAATCAGTGATTGCCTGGGGCTGGGGAGGTGGGGACTGACTGAGGGGAACTCGCATGTCTTTTTGCGATGCTGCAGCGTCTCTCTTGATTGTGGCAGTGCACACACAGGTGCAAACGTTTGCCAAAACCCATTGAGCAGCAGATGTAAAAAGGATTTTACTGCATACGAATAAAGATTAAAAAATAATTATGAATCCATCACTAACAAGCGGTCTTGCGTAGCAGAAACCACGAAAGTAAAATGCCATTTTCCCTCTCTCCACACGCTCTGATGTCTTGCTGTGTGTGGATGTTTGATATAGGCTTTCGAGGCCAGTGTGTTTTTGGGGTCAGAGCACGTTTAGAAAGGATCTATATGAGGAAGCAGGGAAGCTCCAGCACTGTATTTCCACGTGGTGTGAAGCTCTTAAAGAACCACTAGGGAGAAAAATGTTAGATAGGGAAATCCTTGTTGGCCAAAAGATGTGGAAATGGGACAGATGCCCAGGAGGCTGAGGGTGGTCCTTGAGCTCTGCCACAGAAGCACCTGCCTATCCATGCTCTGACCCAGGAAAGGCAGGAAGATGCCCTCGGTCTACGTTCCTCACCCAGGGACATCCCTCTATGGCGTCTCACCGCCCCCAGGTGCTACAGTTTGAACCTCCTTACTCACGTGGTTACAAGCTCAGCTGCAGAATTCTGCCTGATGGTTCCAGTGGGTTTACTGAGCCCTGCCATGCTTGTCTTTGTGGATGTCGTTACCAGATGTGAGTGTTTGCTTCATAGCCCACTGGCACAGAGTGACTCATTAAGTACTATAGGTTGTCATTGAATATTTTATTTGCCTGCAATCACCAAGTTAGAGAGATTTGTATTTAAATTCAAAAGGTGACTGAAATGTGACATCCTATATCATTTTAATGCCAAATAACAATAACTACTTTTTAAAAGTTATGGCCTACTTCTGAGTTCAGGGAGATAAAATGCAAAGCATAATTTCAGCATCTTTGGCAAGATTAATCAGTATATTGCAAACTTTTATAAAATAAAATGCATAATGTTGTTGACAAATGGCCTCAGCTCACTGTTTCTTTTGTGGCTTTGTCAATTGCCTTTTTGTCAAAATAGGGCTCCTCCGTGCTTCCAGCTTGTCTGTTTGAAACTAACCTAACAGGAACTGGAAAACTAAATTGTTATCTCAGTTAAAACTATGTGTAAGCTAACAGTAAAGAAGAACAAAAATACTGAAAGATAGAAGTGTTGATGATTAACATTTGCAACACTGATGTCTACCTTTTACTAGATTCCTTAAATACCTTTAGAAAAGCTCGATTTTTAAACTTCCTTTTAGTTACATATTTGTATACTTCTGTGTCATTTAGTTTAATTTCTCATGTTTATAAGTTTCTTACGTTATCTGTTTTATGATGCAGTCTTTGGAGTGTCAGAGAGCTTCTGTACATTGGTTTACTTCCCTAATGCATGTAACAGCTGGCAATGGGCTGAAGCTGAAGTCGGGAGGTAGAAACTCAAGTCAGCTTTCCCACATAAGTGAGACACCCAATTACTTTGAGCCAT
Source organism: Oryctolagus cuniculus (assembly GCF_964237555.1). Lineage (NCBI taxonomy): Eukaryota > Metazoa > Chordata > Mammalia > Lagomorpha > Leporidae > Oryctolagus > Oryctolagus cuniculus. The sequence goes on from NC_091433.1 coordinate 18,025,714, forward strand.
CTCAGCTGCTGCCCAGAACTGCATTAGCAGGAAGCTGTTGTAAGGGATATGAGCTGAGTATGAAACCCACTTACTTGGGTATAGGCGTCATATCCACTGGAACAAATGCTTGCTCTGAGGTCATGTTTCTCGGACTTTGAGTGATGGCTGCTTATGATCTGTGTGTGTCTGACTTGAGTCAGTAGGTCTGGTAATGGTCATGCTCGGGCTGTGATTCCTGTCTGTCAAGGTCTGTTCTTTGAACACGAGTCATTTACTTTTCTGTGAGATCCTTATAGTTGACCATCTCTCTATAACTCGCATTTAGTGACTGGTTTTGGAAGCATGGCAAATGAAACCATGTATACTATAGTCCCCTTTTCTCTGTGGGTGATATGTTCCAAGCCCCCACCACTACCACCGGGTGCTTGAAACTATGGATTATATCTTATCCTATATATATTATCTTTTTCCTGACTAAAGTTATCTATAACAAACTTTAATTTCCAAATTAGGCACAGTGAGATATTAGCAGTACTACAATAGCAATTATAAGAATATACTATAGTAAAACTGTAACATCACTAATGTTTCACTTGGGGCCACTAAGTTAAAATAGGAATTATTTGAATATAAGGTCTGTGATACCACAGTACCACAAAAAATCGCATCATTAAGGTAACTCCCAAGTATCTCACAGGTGGGTGGCACATGCAGTGTGGATAGGCTAGACAAGGAGATGATTCACATCTCGGGTGAAATGAGGTGAGATCCTCCTGAGAGCTCATCTTGGTGTGAGGAGTCAGATGGGTTAATAGGTAGTTAGGGGATCCCAATGGAATTTGGGTATAAAATATTTGCTTCCTTCCCCAAAAAGTTAACTTTAGCAGATCAAAGTGTCTTGCTTCCTTAGGAATCTCCAAATTTACAAATTTCCTATGAGAAGAGCAAGGGAGTGGTGACAGCATCAGAACTCAGTTTGTTGTGAAGGCAGGATGTTTTTGGTTTTAGCAGGAGCAAATCAGATAGGACAAGGGATCGTAAATCAGGTATTCTGGTGTGTTTTTTTTTTTTCCCTGCCTGGTAACTGAATGCCAATCTGATTTTCAAGTTTTTTTTCCTTTGAAGTTGTACTTTAAAACCCCTATGACGGTTTTTGGGTTCATTCTTCTCTTGGAAGACCCCCTCCATGCTGGCTGGAGGTCCTTGATTCTGATAAATACCTTTGAATTTCTTTGCCATCTGCTTGGAAATTCTTCTTCCATGTGAGACAAAGAACCGAGGTAACAGTAACTTCTCCATGGCTGTTTTCCCATAACAATGGTACTCAAAGCAGTGTACAATTTAAACCTTAAGAATTACTTATTTCTGGAATTTTCCACTTACTATTTGTAGACTATAGTCAACTGTGGGTAATGAGAGCCACAGAAAGCCAAATGGTGGATATGTGGATACTACTATATTTTAAAACTGTTTTTGACTAGTAATTCTCAAGCTAAGAGTTTGACATTATAAATATTTTAAATATCATACCTATTTTCCTGTTGAAGAAATTGAAGACTTGGAGTTACTGATTCTCTTTCTCAGTTGCATTTGTCAGTAGAAAACAGGTTTGTCTCACTCAATAGTCATTTAAGAATAGTTGTTCTTACATCATACTCTCAAGTTCTCTCTTACTGGGAATTCTGTATAGCCCACAAGATGGCTATAGACTCCCAGGAGCAATAGGGAGGTTGATGTCTGCCTTGTAGAATGGAAACTCCATACTGGAGTTGAGGACTGTATCACATTCACTTGGTGACAGTGTCATCAAGAAGGCTGAATAAAGATTTCTAATGTTGCAGATTTCAGAGTGAAATAAGAAGTTGTCTCTCTTGGACTCTGAATTCACACAGCTTAACCATCAGTAAAGCCTGAGAAGATACTCATTTGGTTGTTCAAAGAAGGCTGATCAACTGCCTCATGTTCTGCATCAGCTGTCTATTGCTATGAGACAAATTCTTCCTTAACTTAGTGACTGAAGACCACCCAGGTTCATGATCACAGAGCACCTTTGGGTCAGACGTCTAGGAATGCAGTAGTGAAAGGGTCCTGGATTGGTGTCCACAAGACTGTAGCCCAGTTTTCTCTCAGGGCTGTATCATCTCACGGTTTCATTGCAGGAAGATTCCTTGCAAATTTCATTAGCATGGTCGCTGGCAGGTCCAAGCATATCCGGTCAACTTCATTCACAAGGATGTGGGAGGCTTCACAGTTCCTGGCTGGATACTCGTTAGATGCATCAGTCCCATAGCACAGGGGCCTCTCCTTAGGGCTACTCATGATGACAGCTTACATCCTACAGAGTCAAGGCTCTGTGAGAGGACGATAATAAAAGGGGATGAGGTGGTAGAGAGTTTGCACAGCTTTTTAGAAACATACTGAAATGATGTAAGTTCATTTCTGCCATGTATTCTTCAGAGGCAAGACACTTGATCCAAACTCTACCTTGTGTTGTAGGGTAGAAGAGATAACATTGTCCAGGAATATCAGGTGATGAGAAATATGGAGGCCGGCGCCACGGCTCAATAGGCTAATCCTCCGCCTTGTGGTGCCGGCACCCCGGGTTCTAGTCCCGGTCGGGGCACCGCGTTCTGTCCCGGTTGCCCCTCTTCCAGGCCAGCTCTCTGCTGTGGCCAGGGAGTGCAGTGGAGGATGGCCCAAGTCCTTGGGCCCTGCACCCCATGGGAGACCAGGAGAAGCACCTGGCTCCTGCCTTCGGATCAGCGCGGTGCGCCGGCCGCAGTGCGCCGGCCACGGCGGCCATTGGAGGGTGAACCAACAGAAAAGGAAGACCTTTCTCCCTGTCTCTCTCTCACTGTCCACTCTGCCTGTCAAAATAAAAACAAAGAAGAAGAAATATGGAGCTGTTTGAGAGGCTGCCTTCCACAATCAGTCCCACTCAACTGATGGGTGTTCTGTGGCTTAGGATAAACTATATGCTTAGATTTGATAGGGAGATTTTGTGTGGCAGTAATGAGTGCACTCTTACAGCACATGAAAGATGGGTGAGAGTCATTTCCTCTGCGAGGGGATTGCGGTCGAGTTGGGAAGATGGCCTATAACCAACAGAAATGGTTAATTAATACAAACTGTATGTAGTCACTTGTGAAGAGAATTGGATCTTGCCCTCAAGGAGTTTGTTACCACAAGTGAAGCATGAATCTGTATTTCAGATTTAACTAGAAAATCACAAACACTACAATAAATACATGGTGTAGAAGGAGTGATTTAAGAATGGAAGATATGTGGGAAAATTAAGGTATTAGTTAAAACTCAATATTTGCCTGCGAACCCAGTCATAATTTTAGGTTTTGAAGAAAGTCTCTTGATTACTTTCATACATTTTAATTCATTAATCATGTGCTGTGTACCTGCTGTGTGCAAGACACTGTGCAAAATACTGCAAACAGCGTTATTATATAAATAAAAGAAGATTGTAAGTCATCATTACTCATCTTTACAGATGAAATAACTGGTATTCAGTTATGTAAACTTATATGTGCAATGGTGAAGTTGAGATTTAAGTTTGCAATGCCATTACGATATCATTGACTCTTATTCCTTTAGTTACCTCATTAAATAGTTACCGAGTACCTATTGTGTTCTAGGACTTACCTAGGACCTTGAAAAGGCAGAGATGAAAGAAGATGTAAGAAAGGGTCTGTGTCTTGTGGGTTTATGCTCTAGTGCATGGCTGGGGAATCTTTCTGCCAAGGGACACTTGGATATTTATAACATCGTTTGCAGGCCATACAAAATTAGCAACTTAAACATCAGCTGGCTGTAGATTTATCAAATTTTGAGACAGGCTTGCAGCTGCTTTGACAGGATCAGATCAAATGATTTTGAGTCTGAAACAGCTCATGGTCCAGATGTTCCCCACCCCTGCTAGTGGGACAGGGATAAGAAGACAAGTAAGAACAGACCTTATCTTTTTTAATTCTGTAATTAATACACAGTTATTCTTAAGTGTTGAAAATTAACTGAAATGTGATCCCTGTTAAACATAAGAGTGGGAATAAGAGAGGGAAGAGATGTATAATTTGGGACATGCTCGAGCTGACTTGCCCCAAATGGTAGAGTTAGAAACATACCAGGGGACTCCAATTTAATCCCATCAAGGTGGCATGTACCAATGCCATCTCACTAGTCCAAGTGATCAATTTCAGTTCACAATTGATCATGATGAAAGGACTAAGAGTCAAAGGGAGCACATAAACAAGTCTAGTACCTGCTAACACTAACCGATGGAATAAATAAAGGGGAGAGTGATCCAACATGGGAAGTGAGATACTCAGCAGACTCATAGAATGGCAGATGTCCTAAATAGCACTCTGGCCTCAGAATCAGCCCTAAAGGCATTCGGATCTGGCTGAAAAGCCCATGAGAGTATTTCAGGCATGGAAAGCCAAGACACTCTGGCAAAAGATCTCTGCGAGTGAGATCCCAGTGGAAAGAACAGGTCTTCAAAGAAGGAGGTACCTTTCTCTGAAGGGAGGAGAGAACCTCCACTTTGACTATGACCTTGTCTAAACAAGATAAGAGTCGGAGAACTCAGAGGGCTTCCATAGCCTTGGAAACTCATGACTGGAGCATAGGGAGATTACTGATGTCATAGACAGGAGTGTCAATTGGTAAAGTCAACAACAGGAGTCACTGTGCACTTACTCCTCATGTAGAATCTCTGTTCTTAATGTGCTGTGCATTGAGATTTAATGCTATAACAAGTACTCAAACAATATATTTCACTTTGTGTTTCTATGGGGGTGCAAACTGTTGAAATCTTTACTTAATGTATACTAAGCTGATCTTCTGTATATTAAGATAATCGAAAATGAATCTTGATGTGAATGGAAGGGGAGAGGGAGTGGGAAAGGGGAGGGTTGTGGGTGGGAGGGACGGTATGGGGGGGAAGCCATTGTAATCCATAAATCGTACTTGGGAAATTTATATTCATTATATAAAAGTTAAAAAAAAAAGTATGTTATCACAAAAATTCAAAAGAAAAAAAAAGGAAGTGGGTGGGAAGGAGGTAGAGAGGGAGGAAAGCAGGAATAGAGGAGGAAGGCCATATTATATTCTTGGAATTGTTACCCATGAACTACATTAATCTATTCTCTATATATTGATTTTTTTAAATGTCAATAAAGTTTAAAATGTCATTTCTAAAAAAAAGACAAGTAAAACATCAGTAGGCAAGAACAACACAGGAATAAGTGATGTACTCCCTCACCTACTAACTCCTTAAGGACAACCGACTTGCTCATCTTTTCATAACTGTAGTCCAAATTCTGGAAGAGTTCTTGAGCACAGAGTAGGAACCCAATCAATATTGTAACTTGACTCAAAATAAAGTAGCACATCATCTTATTTTCAAGACACGATGGATAGGAAAACTTTGAAGGAGGTAGTCAGAAAGCCTCACAGAAGGGTGTGTCATTTGAACTGAAGTCCAAAAGATAGGAATCCAGCCATGTAAACATCTGGAAGAACACTATCAAAAACAATGAACAGGTAGTACAAAGTCCTGGAGTGAGAATAGGCTTGCTGTTGAGCAATCGCGAAGGCATCAGTGTGGTGAGGAGAGAGAAGGAGTGAAGTGGACAGAGATGGAGAGGGCAAGATGTTAGACCTCATAGGCTATCAGTTAGGGCTTGGGTTTTACTTTCAAATGTGATAGAAGTCATTGGATTTAGATAGGAAATTGGGAAAATGACATAATCTGCTACAGTATTCCAGACAAGAAGTAAGAGGCTTAATTGAAGGGATAAGACAAGAAGGGAGGGAAGGAAGGCAGATTGGCTGCTTACTAATGGTAGTTAATGAGTCAACTTCATGACCTTGGCTTTTTGGGAAGCAGTGGTGACATTTCCTTAAATGTGGAAGACTGAGACCACAGTCTGTACCAATTTTCTAGAACTACTTTAACGTAGTACCATAGACGAAGTGGTTTGAACAACAGAAATTTATTCTCTCCCAGTTCTGGAAACCAGAAGTCTAAGATCAAAGTGTCTGTCAGCGAGGTTGATTCCTTCTGAGAATCTAGTCGATGACTACCCTGCTTTGAACATGTCATCTTCATAAATCAAGTGTTGCCAGTGTGATTGAATTAAGATGTGGGGCCTTTAAGAGGTGATGAGCTGTGAGTGGGATTAAGGCACTTAAAAAGAAGCTTCCTGTAAAATCTGATTACATTTTGCCCTTTCTACCTTCTACTATACAAGGACACAGTGTTTGTTATCTTTTAGGTGAGTAGCTTTCACCAAGCAGCTAAACCTGCTGGCATCTTGATCTTGGAATTCCCAGTTAGGAGAAATACATTTTTGTTCTCTATAAACTACCTGATATGATATATTCTTACAGCAGCACAGATGGATGGAGTGCCTCTCTTACCTATAGCTTTAAGGTGCATTGTTTCCCATCAGTGTTCATCCCCAGATGGTGCTGTCCTTGTGAGCAGTTTGGAATGGCAGGGAGAGGAATTTAGTTTCTCTTGTGACCATGTTAAATGAGATTTGACTGCTAGACTCCAAGGAGTGGTGTCAGTTACTGTAGGAGTCCAAAGAAGAAAGAGGTAGATCACAGCTGGGCAGGTTTCATGGCGAAGAAGCTAAAGGATGGCATAGCTTTGGAAATAACAAATATCAGGCTTCTCTGGGACTCCCAAGCCATTTTGATAAGTAAATGGATAAGCAAATGTTTTATAACCGCGGAGAAGCATTTATTGTTTTTCCCTTCACAGAAGGGAAAATCACTAAGGAATTATTAAACATGTATTCTGATCAGTAACTTCAGCCATTTCCAGACAGAGCCGACAGCTACCCAGTAGGGAACAGTGACACGGAAATATTCTTTGCTTCCCAGTGAAAGAATCTTTCAGTATCTGCTAAGACAGGAGGTCTCTATTACTATTGGTTTAGCATCATCCATGCCCAGGAATATGAAATGAAGAGAATGGGCAAAGGAAAATCAATGTATCGGGAATGACTCATCCCTGTATCTATACTGGAGTAATCAGAAATGGTTTTGGGGATCTATTAAGCTTGATCATGCTACATCTTTGATTAAAGATCTGTAAACGCTGCTCATTGTTTTTAGAGCCACTACTCTAACCTTAAACCTTGATTACAGTAGTCTGTATGTGCTGGTCCCACCAAATTCTATCCTCCACATTCATCCTCGATGCCCTTTTTTCTTTTACTGACCCCTTACTAATATGACTTGCTCATTTCAACCTCCGGGACTTTGAAGGTACTCATGTGTAATCTGGGATTTCTTGTCCCTCTAGTCTGACTACATTTATTCTCCAGATGACGAAATTGCCTAAGGTTTTAGGATGCACCAGAAACCTGTTTGATCCTGTCATTGAACACCCGACACTTGTCTGCTGCTGTCTTTAGCAATAACTTTGAAGAGTAGATAGGTTTTTGGAGGGATTGGACTGTAATCCAGGCAGTTTTAGTATATTCTCTTCATTACCACTAGGGGGAGGGCTGCCCAAGTTTTATGCTTCAGAGCTTTGGTTACAACTTACCTGATGGAATGAAGCTGCAGAGAAAAGTTAAGGGCATGTTCCCAGCTGCTGTGAGGAGCAGGAAGTGGAGGGAATATTGGTGCTGGAGCATAAAATAGTGATGATGATGATGGAAATAATAAAACAGTACAGAACAAAAAAATAGGGGAACAGAGGTTGTGGTTACAAGTGTTCAAGCATGTAATACTGGTTTAAACAATGCATTTGAAAGGAGAAGGCCTCTTTGCAGAGGGCACTGCTAAATGCTTATGTGAGGACTCCCCATTTGCTATTCCTTGTTGTCCTCATTAGAAAAAGACAATCAAAGACTCAGATGAAACGCTACAAAGCTTTTATAGCAAATCTGGAGAATTGAGATTTGTTTGTACACGAAATGGTAAGTGGCAGTGAATAGGTTGGGTTACAGTTCTAGAATCCCTGTGTTGGAATCTCATCTCTGTCTTCCAGAGTTGTTTTAACTTGGACAAGTTACATTATTCCTTGGTTTCCTCTTCTATAAATTGGGAATGACCTCGGTCCTTAGATTATGATGCAGATTTCTAACAGCTGAAAGTAATACTGTGCTTCATTTAAATGAGGCATTATTTTAAGTGCTTTATGTTTGAATCCTTTAGTTCTACGAGCATATCTTTGACATAGGTATCATTATTTTTCTGCCTATGTTACAGCAGAGGGGAGAAAGCATAGAGGAGTCTGTAAATTTGCCTAGAAATGAGTCAAGATTTGAACTCATCAGGTACTCAGACTTTTTTTTTTTTAAATTGATTTGAAAGTATTACAGAGGAAAAGGGAGAGACAGGGAAAGAGGTCTTTTATCATCTGATTCACTCCTCAGATGGCCGCAATGGCTGGTTCTGGGCCAGGCTTGAACCAGGAGCCTAGAGCTTCATCCAAGTCTCCCACGTGGGTGGCAGGATACCACACACTTAGGCCATCTTCCCTTCCTTTGCCCAGGCACATTAGCAGGGAGCTGGATAGCTAGTAGAGCAGCTGGGACATGAACTGGTACCAATATGAGATGCCAGCATCGCAGGAGGTGGCTTTATTTGCTGTGCTATAACACACCAGCCCCTCCGACAAAAACTTGACATATTATTCTGCAATTTATGGAGAAGCCTCTGCCATCTGTATGTGGTTCGGATAGCTAATTTTTTCTTTAACCTGCTTTTGTGTAAGGGGAGGCAGGCAGGGAAATAAGGGCAAGAAGGGAAGTAAACCTCCCTTGGTAGGAGCTGCTGTAGCACTATTGTTCTGTGCTTGGTGAGTCTCCTGTGATGTTTGAGGCAGAGCCTATTTCTGGGTCTGCTTGAGTTGATAGTCCAGGGACAGTTGGTTTCCCATTTCTGGTGGGATATGGTAGGTGGCATTGCCACCATGTGGCTGCTGTTTTGGCAGCCCCAGCCCCTGGGTTCACAATCTGGGGAGGGTGGAAGCCACACCTCCAACTCACAGGTGGCGTCTTTGTTGTTGCTGAGACCATGAAGGCAGTGAGTGAGAGGCAACTATGTAAAGAAACTTCTGGAAGAACAAGATTTTAACCTGTGGGCTGAAGTGAAAGTAGGGAGAAAAGCACTCGTGAAAACATGTTATACACTCACAAAACATCTAGAAATTACTGCTGGGGAATTCAGAGGAGGGAATGCAAGAGGCCTTTGGTATGCAGGTGAGGTTAACAGGTATCCAAGAGTGATTACTTTCAAAGGGAACACAGTCAAATCCAGCCTTTTAGGCCTGGAATAACAGGAGAAATATGGACCTATTTCCTCTTAATTAAAAACAACTCTCCCTATTTTGTGCAAGGAATATGCCTGATGTATAGTACTTATTCCCTGGGACTTCATCCTGTCCCTTAGAAATCTGCATCCTTGCACCAATGTTTGATTGATGTGACAAGAAGAAGCTGCAGACAGGTACCAAGTTATATTTCAAGTTGGATTGATGGTTCAGTCTGGATACAAAATGGGTCAACACAAATTTTCAAAGCATAATGTCTTAGGAGAGTATCTAATGCTGTTACATAGGATTTGTTATGTAAATAGACTACAAAAATCAGTGTTATTAAAAACCAATAGGTTTGTTATTTAACAGGTGATATAGACATCACAAAGAAGCAGAAGTGTAGGTTTGAAACTAGTATGTATCTGTAGGATGGATATCTGTTTAAGCTCATAGCGGGTAGAACCATACCTGGTTATCTGGTTTTCCTGTGATGGTCTGAGCTCTGTTGGGCACAGATGGATGCTCTGTTGATGTTCTTTGGAGATAATGATACCAGTGATGTTTGCTCACCAGCGAGGATATTTGGAAAATACATCTAACTCTGCTAAGAACAAGTGATTTCATGAGATGGGAAAGATGGAGATGACTCTGCCAAAGATATGAATCAGAAGGGCTGATAGCCAGCTTCAAGGGTTAGAGGGATGTCAAGGTGTACTGTAGTTGCTTCTAAGTAGCATTACTTCTATCAAACTTATTATTGTCTGGTCAAGGTTAACAAATTTGTACTTAATTTTTCATTGGTGTGCTAAAAATAGAGTAAGAAGTGATTTCTGCCACCCTGAAGCAGATAGAGTAACAATAATCTTGGATGTAATAATTAATGAGGGGTACTGCATGAAATGTGGTGGTAATATGCAGTTATAAGGAGGAGTCTGAATTTTCTGAGAAGACTTTACTTAGAAGATATTTTCAAATAATTGCCTTTCCCTGGTGTTTTATAGATGAACTAGAAGTGATCGTCCAAAGTTTGGAAAGTTTTATTGCATGGATATGGAGAATAATTAATTATGTTACATTATAAATGCTTAGGGAGTTTCCATGAGCTTGGCATGCAGCCCTAGAGTGAATTCTGAAATTGTGAAACTCAAGCCCCTAGCTCTAATGATAATACCTAACATGAACTGAGAGTTAAATATGTGGAAGTCAACAGGAGCAACTGAGAAGTCTGATTTGATATCTGCAAAGGACTGAATGTTTGAATCCTCCCTGGAGTTCATATGTTAAATTCTTATCCCCAAGCTGACACTAATAGGAAGGATGACCTCGGGGCGTGAACAGAATTAGTGCCCTTATAAAAGGGACAGTAGGAAGCTTGTGCCTCCCTTGTGCCATATGAAGACATGCTCTGAACACGGCCTTTTGAGAACTAGGAAATGGGGCATCACCAGCCCCTGAAATTGCTGATGTCCTGATCTTGTACTTCTAACCCCTAGACAACTGAGAAGTAAATTTTCTGTTTTCAAGCCCCTCAGTATACAGTACTTTGTTACAGTAGTTGTAGCAGACTGAGTTGTATAACATTAGATAGGCTGGGTTTGCAGCTCTGAGAAAGCCTTGATTCTTCATTGGATGCTCAAGGTTCAAGCTTAGGAATTATAAGGGAAACACTTCAAGATGTAGGTGAAGGTGATGACTTCATGGATAACACCCTCAAAGCACTAGCGACAAAATCAAAACTAGATGAATAGGATTATTTCAAAATGGTTGTATATATCAGTTTTGCTGCAAAAACAGTGTTTTGTTAAAGAGTTCATTAATTCACCAAACTAGACATTACAGGGAGAAAAAAAATTTACTAGCATGTAAGTTGGCATCTTCAAAGCGATAGGAAAGATAGGAAAGAATGAAAAAGCACATAAAGGAGTGAAAAATAGGATGGGAGAGGAGGAAAAGTTGGGAAAGTATGATTGGAAGGAGGACTCTGGCAATCTGTTGTCCTCAGTAAGATAGGATTGGATTCTCTGCTCTGACTTGCACTAATTGTGAGATTTTTGTGCAGTTGTACGGTCTTATGAGCCTTGATTTCAAAAGGTGGCCATTAGCTTTTTTGTCTCCATTCCTTTCGAGAGTATATCTTTATCATGCCATTCTAAGGTGGCATAGATAAGATGTTGTTCAGAGCCTGGCTAAGTATGTATTTATTTCAGTTGTTGTTACTATAATTCTGCAGTTGTGCAGAGTTGAAAAAACCTTTGGGATATAATCAGTAGATGCTAGAAAGGAAAAAAAAAAAAAAAACATGTAACTAGTGTTTATTGAGAATATATTAAATGTGGCCTTGATTTGTAGAGCTCAGTGTTGGCAACACCACCACCACCACCACCACCACCACTTAGGTTGGGTTGACTTCCACCTGGTAGATGTAAAACGCTGAGGTGCAGAGGTTAATGAACCCATTGAAGTTCTAGGAAGAGTCATGTATTCAAAGATGGTGTTCTGTCTGCTACACAAGTCCTTGTTTTTCCTATTGCAATATCACCAGGCCCTTTATGAGCTAACAGTTTATTCCCTAATTGTTTACCATAACCTGAAATGTAAATATCCCACTTCTTACCTAGAGAAGTCCCAGAAAGACAACCTAAAGCCATGATTCTCATAGTCTCGTGCCTACTCTGTTCCTATAGGGGGAATATTCAGATAAATATTTCAGCCAAGTGTATGGGAATTCCCCCTTAACTACCAGCTAGCTTTTTGTAGTTTTAATTGCCCAGGGCCAGCCATGATCCAAAAACTTATGGAAAATGCAGAAATGTGTAATTCTGAAACTTCTCATCATCCTGAGGAGTGTAGTGATATCTGATACAGTATCTCTGTGTCCCTGGTAAATGAATCATGCATTTGTCCATCATATCCACGATATCCACCCGACTGCATCTTAGTCATTCAGTAGCCATCTCAGATCAACTGTTGCAGTTTCGCAGCACTTGTGGTCAAGGAAATCATGTTTCACTTAATCATAGTTTAAGCACAAGAGTAGCAGTGCTGACAGTTCATACACACCAAAGAGAAACATGAAGAACTTCCTTTAGTGAAAAGGTGAAGGTTCTTGTCTTAAGGAAAGAAAATAATTTGTATGCTGAGCCTTATAAGGTCTATGGCGAGAACAAATCTTGTATCCATGAAAATGTGAAGAAAGAAAAATTTTAGTGTTGCCCTCTCTCCTCAAACTGCAAATTTTTCAGCTGAAATGCATGATAAGTGCTTAGTTAAGATACTATTGAATCCAATAAATTAGTATCCTTTCTAGTTGTCATTTTAAGCATCTGTTTGGGATTTTGGTACCTATACCCCTGGAGAAATGGGAACTGCTGTATAATCATGGCAGATCACACCCATAGAGTAAAAATACAATGTTATCCAAATACATGAGCTGTTTATGTGATCAAATTTTTCTAGTCACATTAAAAAGTAAAACTAATAACATTAATTCTACACTATTTCATCCAATATCCAAAATAGTTTGACTTGAACATGTAATCAGTATAAAAATTCCTAAAGAGATGTTTTAAATACTTTTTCTCTTGCTTAGTATTTCAAATTTAGAGTGGATTTCAATTTGTACTAAACATAAAGTACTCTGGGGCCGGCGTTGTGGCATAGCAGGTAAAGCCACCGCCTGCAGTGCCAGCATCTCATCTGGGTGCTGGACCCGGCTGCTCCACTTCCTATCCAGCTCTCTGCTATGCCCTGGAAAGCAGTAGAGGATGTCCCAAGCCCCTGGGACCCTGCACCTGCAAAGGAGACCTGGAAGAAGCTCCTGGCTTTGAATCGTTGCAGCTCCGGCTGTTGCGGCCACCTGGGGAGTGAACCAGTGGGTGGAAGACCATTTTCTCTCTCTCTCTCTCTCTGTGTGTGTGTGTGTGTGTGTGTGTGTGTGTGTGTGTGTGTGTAACTCTGACTTTCAGATTAATCTTTGGTATTTTTTAAAAGTTTATTTATTTGAAAGAGTTACAGAGAGGTTGAGACAGTGAAGCCAGGGGCCAGGAGCTTCCAGGTCTCCCACACAAGTGCTGGGGCCCACGGCTTTGGGCCATCTTCTACTCCTTTCCCAGGTCATAGCAGAGAAGGATTGGAAGAGGAGCAGCCAGGACTAGAACCGGTGACCAAATGGGATGTCAACCAAATTGGATCAGTTAGTAAGACAATTGCTTTATGAATTTGGATGATTCTCCAAGAAATAGAAACATTGAATTTGGTAGTCATAGCAAGATTGTTATAGTAGAACAAAAAAAACTGTGATCAAAGGTTTTGTGAAATAATCCTGTCAATGAAATTTTGGACTGTACTTGATAAATCTACAAAGAATATAACTTATTTTACCCTAAAAAATGAATTTTTTTCACTTGAAAGATGAACTAGGTTACTTTTCTATTTTTGTAAGCAAATAAATACACTTAATATTTCATAGAAGAAAGGAAATATTTAGAATTCATTTACTAGGTATTTAGGGAATACAAAATAGGGAGAATGAGAATTGTGAGGCTTTCATTGAAGTCTTTTTATCAGCAAAGCTGTCACTTCATAGAGACGTAATCTGACAGGCACTATGTTGGGTTGCTTTGGTTGAGAGCTTCTGCTTGTAAGATAATTATATGAACTCCAAAACTTAAGGGAAAAATGCGAAAGACTGTATCACGTGCTTCTACCTCTTTTTATTTACATATGTTCCATGAAGCAGATGTCAGAACCATTAAATTTGGACTTTTTTAGTCCTATCAACTAGATAATAAAGTTGACAGTAAGGGCTAAGGAGTTGCAAGGAAATACTGTGCTTCTGCCATTTAGTGCTACACTTACGTAACACTTCACTGAAATATTTACTAGTACTGAAGAACAATAGTGGTGTTCGAAGAGCTTCCCCAGCAAAATGGGGCCATATTCAGTTCCATTTTTAGGTTTGCAACTCATCTAACAAAAATATTTTGTGCCTAGTTTGTAAACCATTTTAGGTTTATCCATGTTTAAATGTTACTTTCTCATTTTATAGTCCTGGATTGATTTTTTTTTTCCCCTACCCCACTGCTTTATCCAACCCTCTTTATTTTTATTGTAATTCTAGAACAACAAGAAATATTTGTAATGAAATTGCTAAGATCTGTGTAAAGTAAGAACATTTCAATTCTATCAGTATAAGTGTTAATTATTTTAGGCAAGCTGTCATTTAGGCTTTCTGAAGTGGATTTTGTTCTTGCAGTCAAGAACATTGCTTAGTGCAGAATTAATTAATCATTATAAATATAAAACCTGCAGTATCAGCTCCTGTGTTCAGAAAGGTTTCAAGACACAAGGTTGAAAGAGTCAATAGGCTGCTGAAGGGAATCTTATCATCTGCCCCCTCCCCCAATCTGATAAAAGGACAATTTAACCATCCACTTGATCTTTTTAGAAGTCCTTAATTCAAGTGTCAGTTCAAAATCTTAAAGTGACTAATTTTTACAGTACAAAATTTCCTTTCTTGTTAGGATTTCATAAAGTTTTAACTGTAAGATTGACGAGTAAATTGAAAATTGAAATTCACTTTGGTTAAAGGAAGATCTATCATGAAAACAAAGCAACTAAATTTGGGTCCCCTAGCACGATGCTAAACAGAACATATGTGCTTACTGGGCTAGGAGTTTTCCCAATACCTAGTTGGCTGCTAAATTTTCCTATACAGTGGTCATAATTTACTGTGAGACTTAAAGTGAGGAATATATTCTGCTATAAGGGGGGGGAAAAAAACCCCTCACTTTATCTTATGCCTTTCCTACTAGTTTTTAATAATGGCTTTATAATAATGTTGAATTTTCTTGCTCACTAATGAAATCTAAAGTCAACCAAGTTGCAGTGAAATTCACTGATGAAACATGGACATCATCTATTTGGGGGAAAAATACCAATTGGAATAGCAATGTAGATAATGATGTTAAGTACATTTAATAAACCAACAAGTCACTCTAATTGCTTTAATTGCTTTGAGGAAGTCCTTCTATGTAGTTGTCTCATTTAAGTTTTACCACTCAAGCAAAGAGTGCACCACCCCCATATTGGAAAATTTGAATTTTACATTTTGTGAATACCTCAAAATGTGAAGAGATTCTATATGAATTTTTTTAAAGATTTATTGATTTTATTTGAATGTCAGAGTTAGAGAGGAGAAGCAGGGAGAGAGAGAGAGAGGTCTTCCATCTGATGTTGGCTCCCCAGTTTGCTGCAACGGCCGGAGCTGCGCAGATCTGGAGCCAGGAGCTTCTTCCGGGTCTCCCACGTGGTTGCAGGGGCCCAAGGACTTGGGCCATCTTCCACAGCTTTCCTGGACCATAGCAGAGAGCTGGACAGGAAGTAGAACAGCTGGGTCTGGAACCGGTGCCCACATGAGATGTGGGCACTTCAGGTCAGGGCGTTAACCCACCGCGCCGCAGCGCCAGCCCCAATGAATATTATACATAATATATATATACATATATATATAAAATAGATAAGCAGATCTTTGCAAAGCCCTCGGAATATAATAAAGTATAATGTTCAAATTTTGAGGTGTGTACAAACAACACTGTAGGTCTTGATTCAGCAGGCATGGGTGGGGATTGAGATTCTATATGAAGTATTTAGAAAAAGTAAAATCCTAATTTGGTTCAAAAAATTTAAATTCCATGTACAGTTATTCATAATACAAAATTTTCAAGAGGTCTTAGAAGAACCCTTTAAGTATTTTATTGAAATACAGTATAGACACAGGGAAATACACATACTTGTACTGATAAATTAGTTTGTCATCTGATCACACTTGTAACCAGCATTCAAATTAAGAACAAAGCGTTACTAGTACCTTTTGATAAGTTCATTTAAAGTATACAAACTGTGCATTTCATATACAAATTTAGGAACATAGTGATTCTCTACACCCCACCTTTCCTTCTTTTCACATTCTCACCCTTCTTCCCCTCCCTCTCCTATTCCCTTTCTTACTTTTTTTTATGAAGATCTATTTTCAGTTAACTTTATACTCATAAGATTAACTCTATACTAAACAAAGTGTTGCACAAATAGTATGAAGAAAATTTCTCAACAGTCTGGACAAGGGTTGTTCAAAATCATTGCATCCCAGTATGTCAATTGCACTCTACTAGTACATTAAATATCCTCATTATTCCCTCCATTCTTTTATTCTGTGAAATAAGTGTATAATGTCATTTACATGTGATTCAATGAAGAACTATTTGTAATTATACAGCAAATGATATCTACAAATTTTTGTACTCTCTATATTAACTATAAGAAGAAACAGAAGACGTGTGATATTGACCTCTTGGAGTCTGGCTTATTTCACTTAGGATGATGTTCACCAGTTGCATCCATTTTTTTTGAGAAAGTCAATTTCACTTTTCATGGCCAAGTAGTAGTCTGTAATACATATGTTACTTTTTCTTTATTCAGTAATGAGTGGATGAACATCTAGGTTGATTCTCTTTCTTAGCTATTGCGAGTTCAGCTGCTATAAATATTGGAGTGCTTCTTAGACTTTTCTATGCTGATTTCATTTCCTTTGGATATATTCCCAGGAGTGGGATATCTGGGTCATATGGTAGATTTGCTTTTTTTTTTTTCTGAAGAAACTCCATACTGTATTGCATAATGGTTGTGCCAGTTCACATTCCCATCAACAGTGTATTAGGGTACATTTTTCCCCACATCTTCATCTGCATTTATTTTTTTTTTGATTTTTGGATGATATCCATTCTAACAGGGATGAAATGATATCTCAATGTAAATTTTATTCACATTTCCCTTATTCCTAGTGATTCTGATCATTTTTTCATGTGTGTGTTTGCCATTTGTATTTCATCCTTTGAAAAACATATGCTCATATCATCCTAATTCTCATTTCTGATCTTTATACTTTTATTTTTTGTTTCTTGATTTATTGTGATGGCTAATATAGCTTGTAAATGTCAAGGAAGTTAATATAGCAAAAAAAGTGGTATCTGATTTATCATCAGAAACATTGTGAGCTAGAGGAGAACAGAACAGCATTTTTAAAATGCAAAAAAATTCAAACTAGAATTTTTTTATCCAGAGAAAGTATATTTCGGAGTTGAAGACAAAATAAAGATCTCCTCAGACATAAAAAGGCTTTGGAACTCTTTAGCAATTCTCCCCCAGAAGAAATGTAAAGGATAGTCCTTCAATTAGATGAGGGTGATGACAAATGGAAATATTTACACAAAGGAATAAAGAGTTTCAGAAATTGTAAGAACATAGGTAAATGAAAATATGTTCCTTATGACATTTGCCTCTTGAACAATAAGATGGCTAACAGCAAGAAAAATAGCAATATAATAAGAGATACAGCGCATAGAACAGTAAAGTATATGATAGTAATACAAAGCTGGGAAGAAAGCAATGTAAATATACTGTTCAAGGGGTCGTAGGCATAAAGAATAACAACACTTGAAGATGTTTTTCTTGTTTTTGAGTTTGTAGTCCCTTAGATTTTTCTAGATATTTATCTACATCAAATGCATCATTGGCAAATATTCTCTCATTCTGTTAATTGCCTTTTCACTTTGAGAGTCTAAGAAGTTTCGATGCATGATATATTCCCATTGTTCTACTTTTGCTTTATTGCTTGTGTTTCTGGGTTCTTACCTAAGAAGTATTTGCCTGGACAAAATCTTGTAGCCTTTGCCTCTTTTCCTCCAGTAACTTGATGTCTTTTGATCTTAGCTTTAGATTCTTCATCCACTGTTAATTTTTGCATAGGCTGTAAGGTAGGAGTCTTTCAAATTCCACATTTGTAAATCCCATTTTCTCAACACCATTTGAAGACTGTCCTTTCTTCAGGGAATGTTAGCTCATTTGTCAAAGATGAGTAGCTTGTAGACATGCAGATTAACTTCTGGAGTTTCTATGCTGTTCCGTTGATCTACAATGTCAATTTGCAGTACCATTATGTTTTGATTATAACAGCCCTATTGTATGTCTTGGAATCATCTGGTATTATGATGCCACTGGTTTTGTTCGTATTGTTTTAAGATTGCTTTAGCTATTTGGGTCTTCTGTGTATCCACATGAATTTTAGGATTGTTTTTATTAGGTCTGTGAAGAATATCCTTGGAATTTGATTGGGATAACACTGGATATATAAACTAATTTGGACAGTATGAACATGTTGATAATCTTAGTTCTCTAATCCATGAAAATAGAAGGTATTCTCATTTTGATGTCTACTATTTCTTTGATTACTAAAATGAAAATCATGAAATATTAATCTTTTACATCATTGGTAAAAGTTATCCCCCAGCATTTACATTTTTTTAAACGATTGTGAGTGGTACTGATCTTTCTTTTAAAGGAATTTATTGATACTTTAGGTTTCCAGAGTCATAGAAAATATGTGAAAATTACTATGAAATCATTCTCAACATTTCTGTCAATGTGATATTAGTACAAAGAAAACATTTCTTGTCATTCATAGGTAAAATTCTAAGTATATCTTATTTTCCTCATTTTCTGTTTTAATTTTTGAGATAATATATTTTTAATTGATGTTATAAAGGCTTAACGTTTAACTCCAAGTCCAACAATTAAAAAGATAATCAGTGGGAATATAGGCAAAGGCTACAAACAATGTTCAAATGAAATGATGTCCACTTTACTCACATACTGCAAATCTTAAGATAATCACAGATCAGGCCGGCGCCGCGGCTCACTAGGCTAATTCTCCGCCTAGCAGCGCCGGCACACCGGGTTCTAGTCCCGGTCGGGGCGCCGGAGTCTGTCCAGGTTGCCCCTCTTCCAGGCCAGCTCTCTGCTGTGGCCAGGGAGTGCAGTGGAGGATGGCCCAAGTGCTTGGGCCCTGCACCCCATGGGAGACCAGGAAAAGCACCTGGCTCCTGGCTCCTGCCATCGGATCAGCGCGGTGCGCCGGCCGCAGCGCGCCGGCCGTGGCGGCCATTGGAGGGTGAACCAACGGCAAAGGAAGACCTTTCTCTCTGTCTCTCTCTCTCTCACTGTCCACTCTGCCTGTCAAAAAAAAAAAAAAAAAAAAAAAAAAGTAGGTCTACTTCTTAAGTAGACCTATTTAAAAAAAAAAAAAGAAAAAAAAAAGATAATCACAGATCATTAAAACCATACTAGTATATAATTCTTAAACATTGGTTTGAAAAAATATAAAATAGTTTGACAAAACTCTATTTTAGCAATATTGATACATGCATTTTTATTTTTAAATTTTTATTCTTCCTAAACTTTAACTCCCATATATAATGGAGAACATCTGGCATTTATTTTTCTGTGTCTAGCTTATTTCACCATGATTCATCCAGTTGATTCCATTTTATGCAAATGGTTAAACTGTAATTTTTTACCTGAATAATATTTCATTATAGTTATCTATATAAAAATACCACATTTTATTCTTTGACACCTTTGTCAATTCCGTATTTTGAATATTGTGAACAGTGCTGCTATAAACAGCATGGCACAGGTATCTCTTTGATACAAAATGTTCATATCTTTTGAGTATGTACCCAGCTGTGGGATTGCTAGATCATATGGAAGGTTTATTTCTATTTTTATAGAATCCTCCATACTATTTTACACAGT
Organism: Oryctolagus cuniculus; assembly: GCF_964237555.1. Classification (NCBI taxonomy): domain Eukaryota; kingdom Metazoa; phylum Chordata; class Mammalia; order Lagomorpha; family Leporidae; genus Oryctolagus; species Oryctolagus cuniculus. The sequence continues at coordinate 18,045,635 of NC_091433.1, forward strand.
ATTTTCACACCAACAGTGTATGAGTTCTCCTTTTCCCACAACCTCACCAGCATTTGTTCTCTAACTTGTGATTAATAGCCACTCTGACAGGGGTAAGGTGATATCTCATTGTGGTTTTGATTTGCATTTCCTTCTTCGCTGGTGATGTTTTACTTTTTTCCCTGTATTTATTGTTCATTTGCATTTTTTTTCTGAGAACTGTCTATTGAGGTTCATTGGGCAGTTTTTTAAAGTGACTAGATTGGTAGTTTTTTTTTTTTTAACTTGCTGATACATTCTGGAATTAACCCTTTCTCAGGTAGTTTGCAAATATTTTTCTCCATCTGTTGGATCTATCTTCACTCTATTGTATGTTTTGTTTGAAGTGCAGAAATTCATAGTTTGAAATAATCCCATTTGTCTAGTTATACCTCTATTGCTTGTACTTTGGGGGTTTTATTCAAGGAGTTGTCACCTACACCGAAGTATTGAGCTATTTCTCCTACAAGTATTCCTGGGAAATTCAGCCTGAGGTCTTAAATTTAGGTCTTTGGTCTATCTTGAGTTGATTTTTGTATATGGTAAGAGGTAAGGATCTAATTTTCATCTACATATTTGCATGCAGTTTTGTCAACACCATCTATTTAAGGGACAGTCTCTTCTGCAGTGTATGATCTCGGCACTTTTTCTCAAGTACCGGTTGGTTGTGGATATGTGGATTAATTTCTGGGTTCTCTGATCTGTTTTGATCTGTCAGCTTTTATGCTAGTACCATGCTATTTTAATTACTGTAACTTTGTGTTTTCAAGTAAAGTATTGTGATGCCTCCAACAATTGGGTAAGGATCACTTTTGCTACTCAGAATCTTTTCTGATTCCATGTGATTTTTAGGTTATTTTTCCTAATTCTCTGGTTCTATGAAGATAGAACTGTTATTTTGATTGCATTTAATCTGTATGTTGATTTAGATAGTAAATATCTGAGTGATATAAATTCATCCAATCCATGTTAAAGGTATCTTCATTTTTTTGTCATTGATTTCTTTAAGTTTCATGATCTCAACATTTTTTTATGACTATTGTGAATGAGATTTCTTGTTTGACTTATTTTGCTAAATGTATCAATAGCATACAAAAGGCTACCATTTTTATTTTGTAATTTTAATTTACTCTTAAACTGTATCTTCAGCATTCACTACAATTTGTAGGTATAATTCTAAGAACATAATGAGATTCCCTTTCTCCTTCGCTCCCTTGCCCTTTTTCCCTCCCGCCCTCATTTCTTCTCCCTTTCTGTCTTTTTTAGTTTCTGAGATAACATTTTTGCAATTTACATTACAGTACGAAGGCCTAATACTTCACTAAATAAGAAGTTTAACAAGTAAAAAGCAAAAAGATCTTAATTTAGTGGGAATATAGACAATGGCTATAGAATGTAATTGGATGGAAAATGACCATTTTACCCATATAAGGTAAATTTTAAAGTAACCACAGAGCATTGAAACTAATATAACTTAACTATTGGCTTGACAAAGGCATAAAACAAAGTCTCATAAAACTGTATTTCCGGCAATACAGTTAATTCTTTTTTCCTGCTTTTTTCTTTCTCATTTTTCTTTTTTCTTAAGTTGAGCTTCAACATATAAGGAAGAAAATAGTATATTTGTCTTATGTTTGGCTTGTTTCACTCAACATGATGTCTTTTTGTTGCATCTATTTTGCTGGAAATGATAAAATTTCATTATTTCTTAGAGTAATAGCATCCCATTGTATATGTGTTTATATAAATATATCACATTTTCTTCATCCATTAATCAGATGATGGACACTGTGGTTGGTTCCACATTTTTGCTGTTGGGAGCAGTACATGGTGGTGAAGGTATCTCTTTGATACAATGTGTTCAAGTCTTTTGGGTATATACCCAATAGGGATTTCTGGGTCGTATGGCCAATCTATTTCTAGTTTAAATAATTCTCCATCCTGTTTTCCACTTCGGCTGTACTAGTTTACCTTTCCATCAACAGTGTATAAATGTTCTCCTTGTCCACATCCTTGTCAGTGTTGATTACTCTGTTTTAGATTTTTAGCTCTACTTAGAGGGATGGGGTGATATCCCATTGTGGTTTTAACTTGCATTTCCCTGATGGCTAGTGATGTTGAGCATTTCCTTTATATATTTATCGGCCATTCGTATTCTTTTGAAAACTATCTGTTGAGGACCTTTGTCCATTTCTCAACTGAATTGGTTGTTTCTTCTTGTAGTTGAGTTTAAGTTGCTGATATATTTGGAATAATAATCCTTTGTCAGATAGGTAGCTTGCAAATATTTTTTTCACATTCTGTTATGTCTCTGCATTGTATTCATTTTGCTGTGCAAAAGTTTCTGAGAGTGATATAGTCTCATTTGTTTAGTTTTGTCTTTGTTACCTGTGGTTTGGAGGTCTTGTCCAAGAATTCATTCCCTATCAATGTCTTGGAGTGTTTCCCCTATGTTTTCGTTCTTTTTTCCTTTTTTTTTTAACTTTTATTTACTGAATATAAATTTCCAAAGTACAGCTTATGGATTACAATGGCTTCCCCCCTATAACGTCCCTCCCACCCGCAACCCTCCCCTTTCCCACTCCCTCTCCCCTTCCATTCACATCAAGATTCATTTTCAATTCTCTTTATATACAGAAGATCAGTTTAGCATACATTAAGTAAAGATTTCAACAGTTTGATCCCACACAGAAACATAAAGTGAAAAATACTGTTTGAGTACTAGTTATAGCATTAAATCTCAATGTACAGCACACTAAGGACAGAGATCCTACATGAGGAGTAAGTGCACAGTGACTCCTGTTGTTGACTTAACAAATTGACACTCTTGTTTATGGCCTCAGTAATCACCCTATGCTCTTGTCATGAGCTGCCAAGGCTATGGAAGCCCCCTGAGTTCACTGACTCTGATCATATTTAGACAAGGCCATGGTCAAAGTGGAAGTTCTCTCCTCCCTTCAGAGAAACGTACCTCCTTCTTTGATGACCTGTTCTTTCCACTGGGATCTCACTCGCGGAGATCTTTCATTTAGGTTTTTTTTTTCCCCAGAGTGTCTTGGCTTTCTATGCCTAAAATAGGCTCATGGGCTTTTCAGCCGGATCCGCATGCCTTAAGGGCTGATTCTGAGGCCAGAGTGCTGTTTAGGACATCTGCCATTCTATTGGTCTGCTGTGTATCCCGCTTCCCATGTTGGATCATTCTCTCCCTTTTTGATTCTATCAGCTAGTATTTGCAGATACTAGTCTTGTTTGTGATCCCTTTGGTTCTTAGTCCTATCATTATGATCAATTGTGAACAGAAATTGATCACCGGGACTAGTGAGATGGCATTGGTACATGCCACCTCGATGGGATTGAATTGGAATCCCCTGGTATGTTTCTAACTCTACTGTTTGAGGTAAGTCAGCTTGAGCATGTCCTGAATTGCACATCTCTTCCCTCTTATTCCCACTCTTATATTTAACAGCGATCATTTTTCAGTTAAGTTTCAGCACTTGAGAATAACTGTATTGATTACAGTATTCAACCAAAAGTATTAAGTAGAACAAACAAAAAATACTAAGAGGGATAACATATTAAGTTGTTCATCAACAGTCAGGGCGAGGGCTGATCAAGTTTTCTGACAGCGACTTCATAATCTCAGTTCTTAAATTTAGGTCTTTGCTCTATCTTGAGTTGATTTATTATATGTAATTAGATCCCTACTCATATCTATATATATCTATATACAGTTTTGCCAGCATTGTGCATTGAAGAGATTATCCTTATTACATTGTATGGTCTGGGCACTTCTGTCAAATCATTTTGCTGAATGTACTTGGATTAATTTTTGGTCTCTGTGTTCCATTGATCTATTTGTCAGTTTTTATGCCAGTACCTTGCTATTTCAATTACCATAGTTTTGCAGTATGCTTTGAAGCTGGGTATTGTGATGCCTCCAGCTTGATTTTTCCTGCTCAGGATCACTTTGGCTACTCAGGGTCTTTTGTGATTCCATATGATTTTTTTCTAATTCTGTAAAGAATACCATTGATTTTTATAGGGATGGCAATGAATCTGTAAACTGCTTTAGGTAGTATAGACATTGAAAGACATTGATTGTTCTAATATTTGAGCAAGGAATATCTGCCCATTTTTTTGTATATATCTTTGTTTTCTTTCATCAAGGTTTGATTTTCATTGTAGACATCTTTCCCTTGACTTCTTTGGTTAAATTTATTCCTAAATATTTGGGGTCATGGGGGGGCTATTGTGCATGGGATTTCTTTCTTGACTCTGAGTTAATCTTTAGCATTTAAAAAACTCTTTTTGCATGTTTTTATTTTATAACTTGCAGATTAACTGAACTGGGTGATGTCTTTGGTTTTGGTATCAATGTGATGATGGCCTCATAAAACGAGTTTAGCACAGTTCCATAGTGTTCAGTATTTTGAAATAGTGAACAACTCCAGTACTTTTCAAACTTTCTGGATATTTTGTAGAATTCAGTAGTTAAGTCATTAGGTCCTGGATTTTTCCTTGACTGAAGCAGTAATTCAGCGTCTTCCATCTCATTGCTTGTTATGGGTTTCTGTAAGTTGTATGTATCTTATTGACTTAACCTTGTTATGTGCATCCAGAAATTGATCCATTTCTTTGAGGTTTTCCAGTTTTTAGCATATAGTTCTTTTTTATTTGTCAAAGTAGTTTTTATTTATATAAGGTTAACAAATTTCATGTATTTCATATATGCAGATTTATAGCATAGTTATACTTCCCACCCTATCCCCTTCCTGTCCATGCTCCCACTCACATCTCCTTTCTTACTCATTCTTCTAGTTTTTACAAAGACATACTTTTACTTCATTTTATAATCATAAGCTTAGTCCTTCACCAAGTGAAGAAATCAACAAATAGTAAGGAAATATCCGTGTTCAACAGCAGAGACAAGGACTGTAAATGATAATGAAGTCTAAGAATGTCAGTTTTGCTCATATTACATTTTTTGTACTATATTAAGATCAGGAAAAACATGATATTTGTCTCTTTTGGTATGGACTTTTTTCACAAAGTACAATGGTTTTCAGTTGCATACATTTTATTGCAAAAGATGAGATTTCATTATTATGGCTGAGTAGTATTCCATAGTGCATATGCACTACTTTTTCTTTATCTAGCTATCTGTTGCACATCTGAGTTGATTCTATCTTTGCTAATATGAACTGAGCTGCAATAAATATTGGCTACAGATAACTCTTTGATATACTGATTTTCTTTCCTTTTGGTAAATCATGTCTGGTTCATATGGTAGATCTATTTTCAGATTTCTGAGGAATCTCCATACTGTCTTCCACAATGGCTACAGAATACCTTTCCCCCATTGGATCCTTGATCTATTCCTTTTTTTTTTTTTTTTTTTTTTTTGACAGGCAGAGTGGACAGTGAGAGAGACAGAAAGGTCTTCCTTTGCCGTTGGTTCACCCTCCAATGGCCGCTGCAGCCGGCGCACCACGCTGATCCTATGGCAGGAGCCAGGAACTTCTCCTGGTCTCCCATGGGGCGCAGGGCCCAAGCACTTGGGCCATCCTCCACTGCACTCCCTGGCCACAGCAGAGAGCTGGCCTGGGAAAGGGGCAACCGGGACAGAATCCGGCGCCACTACCGGGACTAGAACCCAGTGTGCTGGCGCTGCAAGGCAGAAGATTAGCCTAGTGAGCCGCGGCACCGGTCCCTTGATCCATTCTAAGTTGATGTTTGTATAAGGTTTAAGTTAGGGTTCTTGTTCTATACCTTTGCATACGTACATCCAATTTTTTTTTGAACTACATACTAGTCTGTATTTATTTGAAGAGAATTAAGAATTTTATCAGTCTCTGGAAACCGTAATTAAAACATATAATTTTTAGTCTAAATTGTCTTTAAAAAGTATGTGAAGACTAATCTCTTAGAGAAATATAAGGTAAAAGACAACAAAATCATTTCTCTAGTTTACATTTGAAAGTTAAATTACTCACTTTATTTGTAGAGCTTTGGATTAAAAAGTTTCAGATTAGAAAATATAATTCTTTTTTAATTAGTAAATATAAATTTCCAAAGTGAAGCTTATGGATTACACTGGCTCCCCCCACCATAACTTCCCTCCCACCCAGAACCCTCCCAACTCCTGCTCCCTCTCCCATTCCATTCGCATCAAGATTCAATTCTCTTTATATACAGAAGATAAATTTAGTATATATTAAAGATTTCAACTGTTTGCACCCACACAGAACATGAAGTGTAAAATACTGTTTGAGTACTAGTTATAGCATTAATTCACATTGGACAACACATTAAGGACAGAGATCCTACATGGGGAGTAAGTGCACAGTGATTCCTGTTGTTAACAAATTGACCCTCTTGTTTATGGCATCTGTAATCTCCCTAGGCTCTTGTTATGAGCTGCCAAGGCTATGGAGGCCTTTTGAGTTTGCCAGCTTCGATCTTATTTAGACAAGCTCATAGTCAAAGTGGAGGTTCACTCCTCCCTTCAGAAAAAGGTACCTCCTTCTTTGATGGCCCCTTCTTTCTACTGGAATCTCACTCACAGAGATCTTTCATTTAGATCCCCCCCTTTTTTTTTTCCAGAGTGTCTTGGCTTTCCATGCCTAAAATACTCTCATGGGCTTTTCAGCGAGATCTGCATGCCTTAAGGGCTGATTCTGAGGCCAGAGTGCTGTTTAGGACCTCTGCCATCCTATGAATCTGCTGTGTTTCTGCTTCCCATGTTGGACCGTTCTCTCCATTTTTATTCTATTAGTTTGTATTAGCAGACACTAGTCTTGTTTACGTGATCCCTTTGACTCTTAGACCTCTCAGTGTGATCAATTGTGAATAGAAATTGATCACTGGGACTAGTGAGATGGCATTGGTACATGCCACCTTGATGGGATTGAATTGGAATCCCCTGGCACGTTTCTAACTACTGTTTGGGGCAAGTCCGATTGAGCCTGACCCAAATTGTACATCTCCTCCCTCTCTTATTCCCAATGTTATATTTAACAGGGATCACTTTTCAGTTAAATTTATACCACTAAGAATAATGTGTCAGAGTTCAACCAATAGTATTAAGTAGAACAAAAAACTACTAAAAGGGATAAAGTAGTAAGTTGTACATCAACAATCAGGACAAGGGCTGATCAAGTCAGTTTCTCAGTGTCCATTTCTCTTTCACAGGTTTCCTTTTTGGTGCTTGGTTAGTTGTCACCAACCAGCGAGAACATATATTTGTCCCTTTGGGACTGGCTTATTTCACTCAACATGATGTGTTCCAGATTCCTCCATTTTGTTGCAGATGACTGGGTTTCATTGTTTTTGACTGCTGTATAGTATTCTATAGAGTACATGTCCAATAATTTCTTTATCCAGTCTACTTTGATGGGCATTTGGGTTGGTTCCAGGTCTTAGCTATTGTGAATTGAGCTGCAATAAACATTAAGGTGAAGACAGCTTTTTTGTTTGCCAATTTCATTTCCTTTGGGTAAATTCCAAGGAGTGGGATGGCTGGGTTGTATGGTAGGGTTATATTCAGGTTTCTGAGGAATCTCCAGACTGCCTTCCATAATGGCTTAACCAGTTTGCATTCCCACCAACAGTGGGTTAGTGTCCCTTTTTCCCCCACATCCTCTCCAGCATCTGTTATTGGTAGATTTCTGTATGTGAGCCATTCTAACTGGGGTGAGGTGAAACCTCATTGTGGTTTTGATTTGCATTTCCCTGATGGCTAGTGATCCTGAACATTTTTTCATGTGTCTGTTGGCCATTTGGATTTCCTCTTTTGAAAAATGTCTATTGAGGTCCTTGGCCCATCTCTTGAGTGGGTTTTGTTTTTGTGGAGTTTCTTGATTTCTTTGTAGATTCTGGTTATTAACCCTTTATCTGCATAGTTTGCAAATATTTTTCCCATTCTGTTGGTTGCCTCTTCACTTTCCTGACTGTTTCTTTGCAGTACAGAAACATCCATTTTTACTAGCACAATTTGTTCAAGAGATTGTCACTGCTCCAGGGATAGGTTTCAGCTACTTGCCAAAGATGAGTTGGTTATAGATGTGTGGATTGATTTTTAGGATTTCTATTATGTTCCATTGGTCCACATATTTGTTTTTATGCCAGTACCGGGTTATTTTGATTACTATAACTTGCATTTAGTACACTTTAAAATCTCATTGTGATGCCTCTTTCTTTATTTTTAAGATTGCTTTAGCTATTTGGGGTCTTTTGTGATTCCATATACATTTTAGCATGATTCCTTCTAGATCTGAAAATGTCATTAGTATTTTGTTGGGATCACATTGAATCTGTAAACTGCTTTCAGTAGCATGAACATTTTGATAAAATTCTTCCAGTAATGAACATGGAATATTTTTCCTTTTTAATCTCTTTGTAATCTTCATTGTAGAGATCTTTCACCTCTTTGGTCATATTTATTATAAAGTATTTAATTATTTTGTAGCTATTGTGAATGGGATTGATCTTAGAAGTTCTTTCTTATCCATGGCATTGTCTGTGTATATAAAAGCTTTTGCTTTTTGTGTGTTAATCTTATATCCACTTTACTAAGTTCTTTTATGAGTTCCAATAGTGTCTCAGTGGAGTCTTTTGGATCCCCTATATATAGAATCGTGGCATCTGCAAATAGGTATAATTTGACTTCGTCCTTCCCAATTTGTATATTTTATTTCTTTTTATTGCCTATTGGCGCAGGCTAACACTTTCAGGACTATATTGAATAGTAATGGTGAGAGTGGGCATCCTTGTCTGGTACCGGATCTCAGTGGGAATGCTTCCATACTTGTTTGGTTCCAGATCTTAGAGGAAAAGCGTCTAACTTTTCTCCATTCAATAGGATGTGGGCCATGGGATTTTTATAGATTGTCTTGATTGTGTTGAGGACTATTCCTTCTATATATAATTTGCTTAAGGTTTTCATCATGAAAGGATGTTGTATTTTATCAAATGCTTTCACTGCATCTATTGATGATAATATAGTTTTTGTTCTTCAGTTTGTTAATATGATGCATCAGTTATTGACTTGTAAATATTGAACCATCCCTGTATACTAGGGATAAATCCCACTTGGTCCATGTGAATGATCTTTCTGGTATGTTGTTAGATTCAATTAGCTGGTACTTTGAAGATTTTTGTATCTATATCCATAAGTGATATTTGTCTATAGTTCTCTTTGTTGTATTTTTTCTGAAAATAAGGTGATGCTGGCCTCAGGAGTTTGGGGTATTCTCTCCAACTATTTTAATTTGAGAAGAATTTCAATTAGTTTTTCTTAGAAATTTGGTGAAATTCTGCAGTTGATAGTATCTGGTCCTAGCCTTTTCTATGTTTGGATTGTCTTATTACTCATTAAATCTCCATGTTTGGTTATTGGTTATTGGTCTGTTTAGGTTTTCTATGTCTTCATTACTCAATTTTGTTATATTGTTTGTCTCTAGTACTCCATTTCTTGATTTTTCTAGTTGGTTGGTATAAGCTGTTCATTGCAGTTCCTAAAGATTCTTTTTATTTCTGTTATAGCTATTATAATATCTCCTTTTCATCTCTGATTTTTTTTAACTTTTATTTAATGCATATAAATTTCCAAAGTACGACTTATGGATTACAATGGCTTCCCCCCAATACCGTCCCTCCCACCCACAACCCTCCCCTTTCCCACTCCCTCTCCCCTTCCATTCACATCAAGATTCATTTTTGATTATCTTAATATACAGAAGATCAGCTTAGTATACATCAAGTATGGATTTCAACAGTTTGCTCCCACACAGAAACATAAAGTGAAAAATAATAGATGATTTTTTTTAAATGATGATGAAATCAGAGCAGACCTATTGTCATGTTTAATCCCAGTGAGAGTCAAGTTGGGAATTGATAATTTCTTTTTTTTTTTTTTTTTTACAGAGGATCAGTTTAGTATGCATTAAGTAAGGATTTCAACAGTTTGCACCCCCATAGAAACACAAAGTGAAATATATTGTTTGAGTACTCGTTATAGCATTAAATCTCAATGTACAGCACATTAAGGATAGAGATCCTACATGAGGAGTAAGTGCACAGTGACTCCTGTTGTTGACTTTACCAATTGACACTCCTGTCTATGGCATCAGTAATCTCCCTATGCTCCAGTCATGAGTTTCCAAGGCTATGGAAGCCCTCTGAGTTCTCCGACTCTTATCTTGTTTAGACAAGGTCATAGTCAAAGTGGAGGTTCTCTCCTCCCTTCAGAGAAAGGTACCTCCTTTTTTGATGACCTGTTCTTTCCACTGGGATCTCACTCGCAGAGATCTTTTGCCAGAGTGTCTTGGCTTTCCATGCCTGAAATACTCTCATGAGCTTTTCAGCCAGATTGGAATGCCTTTAGGGCTGATTCTGAGGCCAGAGTGCTATTTAGGACATCTGCCATTCTATGAGTCTGCTGAGTATCTCACTTCCCATGTTGGATCACTCTCCCCTTTATTTACTCCATCGGTTAGTGTTAGCAGGTACTAGACTTGTCTATGTGCTCCCTTTGACTTCCAGTCCCTCCACCATGACCAACTGTGAACTGAAACTGATCACCTGGAACAGTGAGATGGCATTGGTACATGCCACCTTGATGGGATTGAATTGGAATCCCCTGGTATGCTTCCAACTCCACCACTTGGGGCAAGTCAGCCTGAGCATGTCCCAAATTATACATCTCTTCCCTCTCCCATTCCCACCACCATGTTCAGCAGGGATCACATTTCAGTTAATTTTCAACACTTAAGAATAACTGTGCATCAATTACAGATCTAAACCAGTCATATTAAGTAGAACAGATAAAAAAAACTACTAAGAGGGATAATGTATTAAGTTGTTCATTAACAGTCAGGGCTATGCTGATCAAGCCACCGTTTCTATGATTTTATTTCAGTCTTCTATCCCCTTTTTTGGTTACTTGAGCCAATGATGTATCAATTTTGCTGATTTTTTAAAATTTTTTACATCCAGCTCTTTATTTCAAATCTTTTGTATCTTTTTTGTTCTCAATATTTTTTATTCTCTAATTGTTTTTATTTTCTCCTAACTTTGGGTCTTATTCTTGTTTTTTCAGGTACTTGAGATGTTGTTAGATCATTTATTTGATGACTTTACAATTTCATGATGTAGGCACTGATTGCTACAAACCCCATTCTTAACACTGCTTTTGCTAAATCCCATAGGTTTTGATATGTTGTGTTGTCATCTTTCACTTAAAGCAATTTTTTGATTTCCCTTTTAATTTCTTCTGTGACCCACTATTCATTCATGTTGTTTAGCCCATGTGTTTACATGTTTTCTGAAGTTCCCTAAATTGCTAATTTCCAGCTGCATTCCATTGTGGTCAAAAAAGATATAAATATATTAATTTGAATCTTGCTTTTTGGCTTAGTTTAAGTCTATCCTAGAAACTGTTCCATGTGCTGATATAAAGAATGCGTTTTTCAACCGTGGGATGAAATGTTCTGTAGCTATCACTTAACTTCCATTAGGTCCATAGTGTTGATTAACTCCACTTTTTTTTCTGTCTAGCTGATCTGTCCATTGACAAAAGTGGGGTGTTGAAGTTCTCTGTTGCTATTGTATTGGAATCTGTCTCCTTTTGGATCCGCTAAATTTGTGTTAAGTAGCCAGATTTCTGGGTATTGGGTACATAAACGTATACCATAGTCATATCTTCCAGTTTATGTTTTTTAAAGATTTATTTATTTGAAAACCAGAGTTACACAGAGAAGAGACAGAGAGGTCTTCCATCTGCTGGTTCACTCCCCAGTTGGCTGCAACGGCCGGAGCTGTACCGATTTGAAGCTAGGAGCCAGGAGCTTCTTTTGGGTCTCCCACACGGGTGCAAGGATTCATTTTTCATTGCTTTCCCAGGCATAGCAGAGAGCTGGACTGGAAGTGGAGCAACCGGGTTTCGAACCGGCGCCCAAATGAGATGCTTACACTTGAGGCCAGGTCATTAATCTGCTGCGCCAGAGCACCGACCCCAGCCTATATTTTTAAATTGGAGAATTTAGGCCATTTACATGCAAGGTTATTAATTAAAAATTTAGCCCCATCTTTTTCCCATAAATTCCTATTGCTTGCTTTGGATTTCCTTTGTACTTTTACTAGGAAATTTTCTACTTCCATGTTCTTTCATAATGATGCCTATCATTCTGTGTTTCTATGTGTAGCACATTATTAAACTTGATTAGTAAGGCTGGATGAGTGACAAATGTTTTCATTTTCTGTTTGTTATGGAAGGTCTTTATTTCACCTTCATTCATAAATAACAGTTTTGCAGTATACAGTATTCTGGGTTGACAATATTTTTCTTTTAGGAACTTGGACAATGTCTCTCCATTCTCTCCTATCCTTAGGGTTTCTGATGAGTAATCAGCTGCTACTCTGATTGGACTGTCTCAGAAGGCAATCTGGTGTTTATCTCATGCACATTTTAGAATCTTTAAAATTTTCCTGTTAAGTTCAACTCCCACATGTCATGATAAAGATCTTTTCAGGTCATTTCTGTTAGGAGTTTCTGTTAGTGTTTCCTGCACTTGGATGTCCCTTTTTCCCTCCAAATTAGGGATGTTTTCTATTTTTTTCACTGAATAGACTTCTAATCCATTCTCTTTCCACACCTTCAGGAACTCCTAACACCTGTATATTCTTCATAGTAGGTTCTTAGGATCCTATGTATTTCAGTGATGTCAGTTGCAATGTCACCTTTTCTTTTGAGTTTTTTGGTTGCCTTTTCTTTGTTACTGACTAGACGTTTATTTTATCTTCTCAAATAACCAACTTTTGGTTTTGTTCTTTTATATTGTTTTGGTTTCAATTTCATTTATTTCTGCTCTGTTCCTTATTTTTCACCTCCTGAAGTTTTTGGGTTTGGTTTGTTCTTGTTTTTTCTAAATCATCAGGATGCATCATTAAATCTAATGATTTCTTTTTTGTGAGCACTTAACGCTATACATTTCCTGCTTTTTAAAAAAGATATATTTGAAAGGTGGAGTTACAGAGAGAAGGAAAGACAGAGGGAGAGGTCTTCCATCAGCTCATTTACTCAGAGTGGCCACAATGGCCAGAGCTGAGGCGGTCCAGTACTAGGGACTAGGAGCTTCTTCCAGGTCTCCCATGTGGTTGCAGTGGTCCAAGCACTTGGGATATCCTTTGCTGGTTTCCTAGGCACATTAGCAGGGAGCTGGATCTCAAGTGGAGCAGCTGGAACTCAAATCAGTGCCTGTGTTGATGCTGGCACTGTAGGTGGGGGCTTTACTCTATGCCATAGCACTGGAATCTAACCTTCTCTTTTAATATTTTTGTTGCATCCCACAGGTTTTGATGTTGCTTTTTTATTTCAAAGGATTTTTGTATTTCCTTTTTCTTCAGTGATCATTATCCAATCAACATTTACAGGTCTTAGTTCTTACCTATCACTACTAACCTTCAATGATCTTTAATTTCTTCAATTATTGATCTTGTTTTAATCTTCAAGTATTTGAATGTTCTATTGTTTTGATTTCTAGCTTTATCCCTTTATGGTTTGAGAAGATACATGGTATGATATCAGTCTTTAAAAATTTTCTGAGACTTGATATATGACCTAATGGTTGGTATATCCTAGAAATGTTCCACGTGCTGATGGATGACTGTATAGTCTATAGTGTTCAGTGAAGTGTTCTGTAAATGTCTGTAAGATCGATTTGCTTAGTATGTTTCTTCTCTCATGTATTTTTGATTTCCTGTTTGGATGATGTGTCCACTGAGAGTGGGTTGTTGAAGTCACTCCCTATTATTGTGTTAGTCTATCTCTCCCTTTAGGTCTAATATTAGCTGTATTTAGCTGGTCTTTTGGTGGGTGCATATATTTTTGTGATATGTCTTTTTGGTGGATTGAAACTTCAATCAAAATATAATGTCCTTTAACTCTTACACTGATATCAGGTAAAACAGACTTTAAAACAAAAACTATTATATCTATGCCTTCTAGCTTTTGGTTTCCATTTGCTTGATACATCTTTTTCCAGCCCTTATCTTTCAGTCTGTATGTATGTTTGAAGTGAGTATCTTGTAGGCAGCATATGATGGGGTCTTGTTTTTTTACTCATTCAACCAACCTAAGTCTCGGTTGGAGTATTTAATTCATACATTCGAGGTTACTAGTGATATGTAAAAAACCAAGACATGTGTTTTTGTTGATCAGATAGTGATTCTACCTGTTCCGTTAGTGAATTTGGTGTCATGTATTTTCATGTTGACTTGTATTGCAGAATGCCTTTCAGAATTTCTTGTAAGGCTGGTTTGGTGGTGGTGAACTCACTATTTCTGCATATCTGGAAAATATTTCTACTCAACTTTTAAAAGATAGCTTAGCTGGATATAACATTCTTGGTTGAAGTTTTTCTTTTTTTCTGTTAATATCTTAAATATATTATCCTATTCTCTTTTGGCCTGTAGAGTTTCTGCTGAGAAGTCTGTCAGATTTTTCTTTATATGTAACTTGACACTTTTCTCAATATCTTTAGGATTCTGTCCTTGACAATTTGACTGTAATATGATTTGGAGAAGATCTTTTGTAGTTGAGGTTTCTTTTCTGCTTGATGTTCTTTGAGCTGCTCGTTTCTGGATATCCATGTCTCTTTGAAGACCTGAGAGATTTTCAACTATTTTTTGACAGGCAGAGTGGACAATGAGAGAGACAGAAAGGTCTTCCTTTTCCGTTGGTTCACCCTCCAATGGCCGCTGCGGCCAGCGCACTGCACTGATCCAAAGCCAGGAGCTAGGTGCTTCCTCCTGGTCTCCCATGTGGGTGCAGGGCCCAAGCACTTGGGCCATCCTCCACTGCACTCCTGGCCCACAGCAGAGAGCTGGACTGGAAGAGGAGAAACTGGGACAGAATCTGGCGCCCTGACTGGACTAGAACCCAGTGTGCCGGCGCCGCAGGCGGAGGGTTAGCCTAGTGAGCCGCGGTGCCGGCCTCAACTATGATTTGATTTAGCAGATGCTCAGTGCCTTTTTCCTTTTCATCTCTTTTGGGCATAACTATACTACTGTATCTAATATTTCATAGATTTTCTTTATTTTTAATTCTCTTCTCTATTTTTGTCTTTTTGTGTTATTTCAAAAGTCTTGTCTTCTAGGTCAGAAATTCTTGCCTCTACTTGGTCTATTTTGCTATTAAAGCTCTCAATCATATTTTTATTTCACTGAAGATTTCATTTCCAAATTTCTATTTGGTTCTTCTTAGTGAGTTCTACCTCTTTAGTAATATTTTCACTCCTGTCATGTTTTGATTTCCTTATTTCTTTAATCTGTCTGTATTCTCTTGCATCTCATTGAGTTTCCTTACAATCATTATTTTGAATTCTATACCTGTAATCTCAGACATCTCTTTCAGTTGAGGGTTTAATTCTAGAGGATTACTGTGTTCTTTTGGCAGTATCATACCTTATTTCTTAGTCTCCTATATCCCTACATTGACATTTGAACATTTCATATAGTTCTCCCTTCTTTTGGAATAGGTTTTATTGGAAAAGAGTTAATGCTTTAGCTGGAATGCAGGATATCACTTGGCTTGTCACTATAGCTTTGGTTTTAGGTAAGACCAGGAAAGTAGTCTGAGTGATTTCTTTTGTCTATCAATGTCACTTGTGTCTCTATGTGACATAGTAGTCTAGTCTGTTGCAGTTCATAGTGATTGAAGTGTGACTTTGAGGTGAATTTGGATTTCCTAGGGTGTGTATCTTCGATCCACGAAGAGTTTGGCTTCAGTCTCCCTGGTGATAGTGAAAGCTAGGGACTAACTCTTGGTGCTGAGACACAGGGGTACTTGTCTCCTTGTTCTACCTGAAAGTCTGACGTCAGGGTTTGTGGCATCAACTGCTGTGGCTCTAAGACTGTGTGATACAGAAGGACCTTTCTTCAGGTCCTAATGGGAGAGCTCAACTGGTGCTATGGCTTATAATACTAACATTCCTAGTCCTAGAACTAGAGGACATGAACTGAACCCTCCTCCAATGCTACAAGGTGACTACAAAGTATGCAGGAGATTTTGCTTTGGAAATTACAAGTCTAGAGTGGTGAAATGCTGGCAGGTTCTTTTCTAGGTCTACTGGGTAAACTCCAGTGGTGTTGAACTTTAGAACTTTAGAACTGATTTTTAGTCATGTTGTAGTGAATAGTCAGGTTATTACCTACATCTTCCGGTGTTAGCCACAGAAGATAAGGTGAATCCTACTGGTTCGCATAGAGTATGTAAGCACATCTCTGGGGCTAATGACCAAGAACTTCCGTGGTTGCAGGACGCAAGGGATCTATTCTTTGTCCCAAATGTTTCCCTCACTCTGACTATGACTTTGATACTGGGAAGAGCAAAACAGAGGTGAACTACAAGGCCTTTGTGCTGCCAAGTACAATAGTCTGTGGCAGTGGGGAAGGGACAGGTAGCAATGTTCCCTGCTCCAAGCTTGGCAGTTGCTCAGGCCAGTCAGCTCTCCAGGCTGAAATAAGACAGTGGGTGACTGTGGAATTCCCTTTCAGCTAAAACTGAATAGTGGGGCAAAAGGCAATTTCTACCTACTTGATATGGGAAGATGGCTTGCAGCTGGCACCTGGCTGTGCCAAGTGGCTAGTTGTAGCAGTATCTGTTACCTCCCCTATCATCCCATGGAGTTTGTTTGTTTGTTTTTTTCGCTAAAATTTTCATCAGTCAGACTCCTGGAAACATAGTCACTCCTTTGCTCTTTTTCATAACACAGAGTAGCTGAAAATAGTGTGGCTGCACTCAATTCAGCCATCTTGGACCTTGTACATTTATTTTGTAACAACAAGCTTACTTAATTGGTTTAGCGTTTAGGCTTTTCCATGTATTATATCATGTCATCTGCTATTATGTATATTTTGATTTCCCATTTCCTAATTTTGATGAACTTTATTACTTTCTCCTCTCTAACTGCTTTTGCTAATATTTCCCATACTATATTGAATAACAGTGGTGAAATGGAAATCCTTGTTCCATATCTGAATGAAATGCTTTCATCTTTTCTGCATTCAGAATATTAGTCATTGATTTCTCATATAACCTTTATAATTTTGAGGTATGTTCCTTATATACCTAATTTGTGGAGGGTGTTTATCATGAAGGGGTGTGGAATCTTACTCAAATGCTTTATCTGCATCTATTGAGATGCTCATGTGGTTTCTTCATTCTGTTGATGTGATTTCAGACATTTATTAATTTTTGAATGTTGAGCCGCCCTTACATCACTGGGATAAATCCTAGTTGATCATGTTCTATGATTCTTTTGATGTGGGTTTTGATTCAGTTTTCTAGTTTTTTCTTGAATTTTTGAATCTGTTTATCAAGCACATAGGCCTGTACTTAAAATATGTGTGTGTATGTATGTATATGTATATATAAAGATTGATTTGAAAATCAGAGTTACAGAGGAGGAGAGATGGGGGGTTGTGTCTTCTACCCACTAACTCCCCAAGTGGCCTCAACAATGGGCTGAACGAAGCCAAAGCCAGAAGCCAGGTCTCCCATGTGGGTATCACAGTCCCAAACGCTTGAGCCATCTACTGCTACTTTTCCCAGGCCATTATCAATGAGATAGAACAGAAGTGGAGCAGCAGGGACAAAAATCAGCACCCATATTGGGTGCTGGCATTGCAGATGTTGGCTTAACCTGCTGTGTCAGAGCTGGCTCCTGTAGTTAGCTTTTTGTATTATGTTTTCAATTGGTTTTGGTAACAGTGATGCTAGCTTCATAAGAAGACTGGTGGAGGGTCCAGCTCATTATCTTGGAAAGGTTTGTAAAGTAGTAGAGTTAATGCCTCTTTAAATGTACTGTAGAATTCAGTCAAAACCATCAGGTTCTTGACTTTTCCTGGATGGGACCATTTTAATCACTGCTTCAATCTTGATGCTTGTTATGAGTCAGTTTAAGTTGTCTAGATCTTGATTTAATCGGTGAGGTCAGTGTGGCTACTCACTATTCAGACACCTTGAATCTTGGCTTGAGTGGACAATCTTTTTGAAAAGCTTTTGCATCTGATTTGCTGCTCTTTTTTTGAAGACAAAAAAGGATATTTGTGTAGTCTTCCTCTCTCTCTCTCTCTGTCTTTTTCTCTTTCTCTGTCTTGCTCTATATTTCTCTAGTTTTGGAATTAAGGCAATACTAACCTCTTGGAATGTGTTTCGAAGGCTTCATTCTCTTGCTATTGCTTTGTATAGTTACATAAGAATTGGGATTTGTCGTCTTCGTTAAGTTTGGTAGAATTCAGCAGTGAAGCCATCTGGTCCTAGGCTTTTTTTTGAGGGGGGACGAAGACTTTATTAATACTTTAATCTCATTCTTATTGTTCTCAGGTTTTCTGATGTTCTTGAAATTTAGCAAATGTGTCTCAAATCTATCCATTTCTTCTAGATTTATATTGCATATTGTTTTTCAAAATTCCTGATGATTCTTTGTGCTTCTGTGGCATCAGATGTAGTATCTGTATCATCTCTGATTTTAATTTGTGTCGTCTTACTGTTTTTTGGTTAGTTGATCCAATGGTTTATCAATTTTGTTCAGTTTTTCGGAAAAACAGCTCTATTTCATTGATGTTTTATGTAATTATTACAACTTTTTTTTTTTTTTTTTTGACAGAGTGGACAGTGAGAGAGAG
Organism: Oryctolagus cuniculus; assembly: GCF_964237555.1. NCBI lineage: Eukaryota > Metazoa > Chordata > Mammalia > Lagomorpha > Leporidae > Oryctolagus > Oryctolagus cuniculus. Next base: position 18,064,340 of record NC_091433.1, read on the forward strand.
AGACAGAGAGAAAGGTCTTCCTTTGCCGTTAGTTCACCCTACAATGGCCGCCGCAGCCAGCGCACCGCGCTGATCCGATGGCAGGAGCCAGGAACTTCTCCTGGTCTCCCATGGGGTGCAGGGCCCAAGCACTTGGGCCATCCTCCACTGCACTCCCTGGCCACAGCAGAGAGCTGGCCTGGAAGAGGGGCAACCGGGACAGAATCCGGCGCCCCAACCGGGACTAGAACCTGATGTGCCAGCGCCGCAAGGCGGAGGATTAGCCTAGTGGGCTGTGGCGCCGGCCTGTAATTATTACAACTTCAATCTTTTCTTTCTTACTAATTTTGGGTTTGGTGTGTTTTTTATTTTGCTGTCTTTGAGATGAAATGTTAGATTGTTACTTTTCTATTTTTGAGGTAGGAATTTAGTGCTATAAATTTTCCCCATAACACTGCTTTAGCTGCATCTCTTAAGTTTGATATGTTTTTATTTTCATTTATTGCAAGGAAATGTTGTGATTTTTGCTTTTGATTCCTTCTATGACCCACTGATTCGGGATCATGTTTTTTAATGTCAATGTGTTTATCTATTTCTAAAAATATCTAATGCTATAATTTTCCAGCTTCATTCTATTATAGTCAGAAAAGATACATATGATTTCAATTTTCAAAAATTTGAGGTTTTTTTTTTTTTTTTTTTTTTTTTTTTTTTTTTTTTTTTTTTTGCCTAGTATGTGATGTATCTTGGAATGTTCCCTGCATTGGTGAATAGAATATCTATTCTGCAGCTATGGATTAATATGTTCTATAGACATCGATTAGGCGCATTTGATCAATAGTATAGATATTTTGTTTTGACTTATTTGTATCTGACTACTGCGCCTTTTGATGAATGTGGTGTGTCGAAGTCCCCCATTATTATTGACCTAGAGCTTATATCTTCCTTTAGATCCATTAACATCTGTTTTATAGAACTGAGTGCTCTAATATTGACTGTACAATAGTATCATAACGTATATAGTATTATAGTATTGACATTTATTATAGTCACATGTTGTGGTTGAATCAGTTGCTTAACCATTACACAGTGACCTTGTTTTCTTTCCAGTTTTTATCTAAAAGCGTATGTTGTTATTTTTGATTGCCTTTTGCATGGAATATCTCTTTCCAGTCTTTGACTTTCAGTCTATGTGTATCATTATTATGTGTTTCCTGCATGCAGCATATATTTGTGTCTAGTTTATTTATCCATTAAGCCAATGTGAATTTTTTTATTTGACAGGTAGAGTTAGACAGTGAGAGAGAGAGACAGAAATGTCTTTTGTTGGTTCACCCCCCAAATGGCCACCACGGCCAGCTCTGCGCCGATCTGAAGCCAGGAGCTAGGTTCTTCCTCCTGGTCTCTCATGTGGGTGTAGGGCCCAAAGACTTGGGCCATCCTCCACTGCCCTCCCAGGCCACAGCAGAGAGCTGGCCTGGAAGAGGAGCAGCTGGACTAGCACTGGCTCTCATATGGGATGCTGGCGTTGCAGGTGGAGGATTAACCAAGTGAGCCGTGGCGTCAGCCCCCAATGTGAATCTTAATTGAAGAATTTAATCCAGTTGTATTCAAAGTTATCATTGAGAGTAACTTGGTCATGCCATTTTCCCATAAATATTCCTATTGTATTGAGTCTCCTTTGTTCTTTTATTAGATTTTATGTCTTCACAATCTTTCATGATACTGATTGACTGTTTCTGCATGTAGTACATCATATTTGTTAAAAGATTTAGAGTTAGAGTGAGAAGGAGAGGCAGAGAGAGAGAGAGGTCGGTCTTCCATCCACTGGTTCACCCCCCAACTGGCTGAAGTGGCCAGAGCTGCGCCAATCTGAAGCCAAGAGCCAGGAGCTTCTTCCAGGTCTCCCATGTGGGTGCAGGGGCCCAAAGGCTTGGGCCATCTTCTCCTGCTTTCCCAGGCCATAGCAGAGAGCTGGATCGGAAGTGGAGCAGCCAGGTCTCTAACTTGTGCCCATATGAAATGCTGGCACTGCAGGTGGCAGCCTAACCTGTTATGCCACAGCACTGGCCCCAGTACATAATTTTTCTAAACAAATTATTTTACTTTGTTTAAAGATTACAACTTAATTCAATTAATATATACAGATTTGGGAACATGATCCCCCCCACCACCACTCTCTCCCACCCATTCTCCTACCCTTTTTTGTGATCCCTCTTCCCTTTCCACTCTTATATTTTACAGAAATGAATTTTTAGATAATTTTATGCATATAAACTAACCCTACACTAAGTAGAGTTCACTGATTAGTATTAAGAAACAGAAAAAAACACAAACTAAAACAATTGTTCCTCGACACTCAAGGCACCGGCTGTTCAAAATCAATACATCTCAAAGTGTCAGTTTGGCTCCTGTAGCCTGCATTTTAAGTTCTCTATTAGTTACCACAGATCAGAGAGACCATATCGTATTTGTCTCTTAGTGGCTGGCTTATTTGACTAAGTATAATGGTTTCCAGTTGCATCTGTTTTCTAAATGAAAGGTTTTCATTTTTAACTGATGTGTAGTATTCCGTAGTATGCTTACATTCTTTATCCAGTCCTCAGTGGATGGACATCTGGGTTGATTGCAGATCTTAGCTACTGTAAATTGAGCTGAGATGAACACGGGGGTCCAGATCACTCTTTCATATGCTGATTTCATTTTCTTTGGATAAGTTCCCAGGAGTGGGATGGCTGGGTCATGTGATAGGTCTAAATTCAGCTTTCTGAGATCTCCGTATTGTCTTCTACAGTGGCTGCACCAATGTATGTTCCCACCAATAGTGGACTAAGTTAGCTTCTCCCCACATCCTTGCCAGCATTTATTGTTTGATTTCTGTATGAGACCCATTCTAACAGGGGTGAGGTGAAACCTCATTGTGGTTTTGATTTGCATTTCCCTGATGGCTAGTGATCCTGAACATATTTTCATGTGGCTCTTGGCCATTTGGATTTCCTCTTTTCAAAAATCCTGTTTAAGTCCTTTTCCCATTTCCTGACTAGGTAGCTTATTTTGTGATTGTTTAGTTTCATTTTCTTTATATATTCTGGAGGTTAATCCTTTGTCAGTTTCATAGTTGGCAAATATTTTCTCCCATTCTGTTAGTTGTCTCTTCAATTTGCTGAGTGTTGCTTCTGTAATGCAAAATTCTCTCAGTTTGATGTAATCCCATTTGTTAATTTTGACTTTGTGCTTCTGGGGTTTTTTCCAAGAAGTTTTTTCTATGCCAATGTCTTGCAGGGTTTCTCTTGTGTTGTCTGGTAATTTGATAGTATCATGTTGTAGATTTAGTCTCCCATCCATTTTGAGTGTATTTTTGTATAAGATGTAAGATATGGGTCTTGCTTCATGCTTCTGCATGTGGAGATCCAGTTTTCTCAGCACAGTTTGTTGAAGATACTGTCATGGCTTCAGGGGTTGATTCTTTTTCTCATTTGTCAAAGATAAGTTGGTTATAGATGTGTAGATTAATTTCTGTGTCTATTCTGTTCCATTGGTTTACGTGTCTTTTTGTGCCAGTACCAGGCTGTTATCATTATAACTGCCGTGTAGTATGTCTTGAGGTTTGGTATTTTGATGCCTCTAGCTTTTTTTTATTGTTTAAGATTGTTTTAGCTATTCAGGGTATCTCATGTTTCTATATGAATTTTAGCATTTTTTTCTGTATCTGAGAATGTTTTTGATATTTTGATCACACTGAATCTATAAATTGCTTTTGGTTGTATGGACATGTTGAAGACGTTGATTCTTCCAATCCATGAACACATTTTTCACTTTTTTATGTTGTCTTCTATTTCATGTTTTGTAATTTTCATTGTAGAGATCTTTGACATCCTTGGTTAAGTTTATTCCATGGTATTTTATTTTTTCTAGCTATCGTGAATGGCATTGATCTTAGAAGTATTTCTTAGGTATGACATTTTATTGTATATACAAAGGCTACTGATTTTTGTGCATTGATTTTATATTCTACTTTACCAAACATTTTGAGTTTGAATAGTTTCTTCATGGAGACTTTTGTGTTCTCTATACGTAGAATCATGTCATTAGCAAGAAGGGATAGTTTGACTTCTTCCTTCCCTCTTTGTATCCTTTTTTTTTCCTTGCCTGATGGCTCTGGCTAAAACTTCCAGGACTATATTGAAAAGCAATGGTGAGAGCGGATATCGTTGTCTGGTACCGGAACTCAGTGGGAATGCTTCCAACTTTTCCTCATTCAATAGGACACTGGCTATGTGTTTGTCATAAATTGCCTTTATTGTGTTGAAATATTCCTTCTGTACTCAATTTGCTTAGTTTTCATCATAAAAGGGTATTGTTTTATCAAACACTTTCATCTATTGAGATAACCATATGATTTTACTCTTCAAATTGTTAATGTGATACATCACATTGATTTGGGAATGTTGAACCATCCCTGCATACCAGAGGTAAATCCCACTTGGTCAGGGTGAATGACCTTTCTGATGTGTTACTAGATTTGACTGGCTAAAATTTTTGAGGATTTTTGCATCTATGTTCATTAAGAAACTTAGTCTGTAGTTTTTTTTTTTTTTTTTTTCCCTGTTGCATCTTTACTGGATTTAGGAATTAAGGTGATGCTGGCTTCATAGAAAGAACTTGGGAGGATTATCTCCCTTTCAATTGTTTTGAAAGCTTGAGAAGAAGTGGAGTTCTTCAAATGTCTGGTAGAGATCAGTGGTAAACCTGTTTGGACCTTGGATTTTTTTTGGAATGGTGTTTATTATGGATTCAATTTCCATCTTGGTTATTGGCCTGTTTAGGTGTTCTAGATCTTTATTCAATTTAGGCAGATTGTATGTGTCCAGGAATTTATCCATTTCTTCTAGTTTTCCCAGTTTGTTGGCATACAGTTTGTTGTAATAATTCCTGATGATTCCTTTTTATTTCTGTGGTCTGTTATTATATTTCCTTTTTCATCTCTAATTTTGTTGATTTGGGTCTTCTCCCTCTTTTGTCTATTTGGGCCAAAAGTGTGTCTGTTTTGTTTGTTTTGGCAAAAAACCAGCTCTTCCTTTCATTGATCTTTAGTATTTTTTGGTTTTAATCTTGTTTATTTCTTCCTTAATTTTGTTTCCTGCTACTAATCTTGGGTTTGGTTTATTTTTTTTTTCTTGGTCCTTGGGATGCATTGACAGATCATTTATTTGATTTTCTTGTTTTTTGATGTAGGCACTACTTGCTATAAACTTCCTGTTTACACTGCATTTGCTATATCCTGTAAGTTTTGATATGAGGCATTGCTGTCTTCCTTTGTTTCCAGAAATGTTGTGATTTCTCTTTTCATTTCTTTTATGGCCTACTGTTCACTTAGTGTATTGTTTCTCCATGTATTTTAATGTTCTTGAGATTCTTGAGTGTTGGTTTTGAGCTTCAATCCATTGTGATCAGAGAAGGTGCATGGTATGATTTGGATTTTTTTTTTGAATTAGCTGAGACTTGATTTATGGCCTAGTATATGGTCTATCTTAGAGAAAGTTCTGTGCACTGCTGAGAAGAACATGTATTCTGCCATGGTGGGGTGAAAAGTTCCATAGGTATCAGTTAGGCCCATTTGCTCCATAGTGCTGAACAGCTCTGTTTGCCATTCTGCCTGGTTGATCTATCCAGTGATGAAAGTGCGGTATTGAAGTCCTCCACTAATAATGTATTGGAGCCTATGTCTCCTTTTAGATCCATTAAAAGTTCTTTTAAGCAGCCAGGCAACCTGTAGTTGGGTGCATATACGATTATTATTGTCACTTCTTCCTGTTGTGTTGATCCCTTAATCATTATATAGTGTTCTTCTTTGTCTCTTCCAACAATATTTGTGTTAAAGTCTATTTGATCTGATATTAAGATGACTATACTTGTCTTTATATATTTTTCCCATTATCATGGAATTCTTTCCATCCTCTCAGTTGCAGTCTACATGTATCTTTGTTGGTGACCCATGTTTCTTGTAAGCAGAAAATAGATTGATCTTGTTTTTTAATCCATTCAGCCAGTCTGTATCTCTTCAACTGGAGAGTTGAAGCCATTTACAGTAAAGGTGACTGTTGGTAAGTAATGACATGGCCCTGCCATTTTTCCATGAATGTTCCTATATTTTGCTTGGAATTTCCATTGTAATTTTACTGGGGGATTTTCTGTCTTTTGCAATCTTTCATGATGATCACTTTCCTTCTGTGTTTCTGTGAGTTGCACATCCTTAAGCATCTTTTGTAGGTCTGGACAAGTGGTGACAAATTCTTTCAATTTCTCTTTTATGGAAGGTCTTTGTTTCACTTTCATTTATAAATGAGAGCTTTGCAGGGTATAGTATTTTGAGTTGACAGGTTTTTCTCTGAAGATTTGAACTATCTCTTGCCTTTGTCTTCTAGCCTGTAGGATTTCTGATAAAGTCGGCTACGAGTCTAAGTGGACATCCTCTGAAAGTTATCTGGCATTTCTCTCATGTGCATTTTATTTTTATTTTTATTTATTTTTTGACAGGCAGAGTGGACAGTGAGAGAGAGACAGAGAGAAAGGTCTTCCTTTGCTGTTGGTTCACCCTCCAATGGCTGCTGCGGCCGGCACGCTGTGGCCGGCACACTGCGCTGATCCGATGGCAGGAGCTAGGTACTTATTCTGGCCTCCCATGGGGTGCAGGACCCAAGCACTTGGGCCATCCTCCACTGCACTCCCTGGCCACAGCAGAGAGCTGGCCTGGAAGAGGGGCAACCGGGACAGATTCCGGCGCCCCAACTGGGACTAGAACCCGGTATGCCGGCGCTGCAAAGCGGAGGATTAGCCTATTGAGCTGCGGCGCCGGCCATCATGTGCATTTTAGAATCTTTTCTTCATGCTTTACAGTGGAAAGTTTGATTACTCTGTGCCGTGTACAGATCTCTTCTAGTCATATCTGTTAGGAGTTCTATGTTCTTCCTGTACTTGAACATTCCTTTCTTCAAGTTAGGGAAATTTTCTGTAATTATTTCACTACCTAGGCCTTTTTAGTCCCTTCTTTCCATGTCTTCAGGTACTCCAAAGACTTGTATGTTAGGTTTTTGATAGTATCCCATATATCTCCTACACTGTTTTTAAGTTACCTAATTTCCTCTTTTGTATGGGTCTGAGTGTAAAGTTTCCAGACATTTGTCTTCTAGCTTGGATATTCTTTCTTCTGCCTCACCAACTCTATTACAACTTTCCACTGCATTTTTTTATTTGATCTATTAAATTCATTTGTAGTATTTCATTTTGATTCCTCTTTAAGATCTGAATTTCATAGGAAATATTTTCATGTCATAGTTTTCTTTAGTTCATGAATTTGTTTGATTGCTTCTAAGTAATCCAATGGTTAAAACCGTGAATTCCATTTCTGCCATTTCTTCCATCTGTTTATCTTCACATTCTGATGTTGAAATATTATAGTGCTCCTTTGGGGGGATTATAGTGTCTTAGTTGAAACTTTGCCTTTATTTTTAGGCATTTGTGGAATTATTTTGTCTGGTTTGTACCTTTGTCTTGATTGATGTCTTGGTGGCTTAGTGGGACGTCTATACTTCGAGTGAATATTAAGAGGTGTGTGCTGGGTGTAGCTAGGATGCTGTGTTCAGTGCTCCAGAACAGGGCAAGTATTTAGGGTCACACCCAAGTTAGGCATGGTAGCTCTCCTCTGGTTAACTGGATGGAGAGAAATGGTGACCTTTGGTGTGATGAGCCCTTCTCCCAGCTGAGGAATGCCCAGTTGTTAGTCCCCAATGTGCTCAGTACCGCTTTATGAACTGCACTTACATTCTGTGGAGTCTTTCCTGTGAGCATGGTCCCCTCTGGACAGCTGAGGATTTCAGAGTGTAAAGAAGCACACCGTGGTTGCCCCGGACCTAGCCACACTCTGCCTCCTCTTGTGTCATCACTGTTTTCTCAGTCTCGGCTCCCAGGGCTCTCAGTCATGGAGTGCCAGTGGCGCTACCCTGTTCCACTAGCCAGTCCTATCTTGAAGAAAAATAAGGTGCTCCCAGAGCTGCTGTCTGAGTGTGGTACTGGTGAGATCTGTGATTTGCAGGCACACAAAGTACCTGCCTGCTGCAGCCCTGGCCGATTCACAGTTGAGATGGGCATGTAGCAGAGTCCTGCAGGTGGCACTTCTACTCCCTGTCCATTGCCTGGCAACTGGCAAGGTGAAGGCCCTCCTCCTCGGTTTCTCCTGAATTGCTGTGGTTTGGCCTCGTAGAGTGGGTGGAGGTCAATCCTCATATTCTCTGGGTACGCACACAGGAGCTGGGGCGGCTGCTACCTGCCTGTGTCCAAAACAGGCGACAGTCCTCCCACAGCTGGCTGCAGGTCTCTGCTGTGGCAGGGAGAGGCAGGGAGAGGGGAAGAAGAGAGACACGGCACCTTTTCTCCCTTCCTGCTTCTGAGTGATTGCTCACCTGCTGTCTTGGGACATCCGCATGGAACTCTAAAAGGTGCAGATCACCAAGCTCTCGATCGCGCTGTACCAGCAGCGCCATGGGCCTGTCTGCCCTCTCCTGGTTTGCTGGGGCAGGTTTCTTCCTCCCCTATCCAAGCTGGCATCTTTTGCTGCATGTCCTCTTGCGGCACGGATCTGGACCACTTCTACTGCACTTGTAGGATCTCCTATCGCAGTTCCCCTACAGCTTTACTCAGAGTGTACGTTATTCCCTGTTTTCAAATATTAACTTTACCCTGTGTGAATCAGACTGTCCTGTCGCTATACCATCATCTGTATAGTACATTTTTAAGCATCATTTTGCAAAGCTGTCTGGGTGATAAAAATTCTTTAAATTGTTGATCCTTTTGGATGGTCTTGTTCATGTTCGTATGTGAATGAGAGCTTCACTGGGTAAAAAGTATTCTGGGTTGCAGTTTTGTTTTCTTTTAGGACTTGGAATATATCTCTCCAGTGTCTCTTGGCCTGTTATTGTTGAAATCTGTTGCCAACCTGATGACATTTCCTTTTAAAGCTGAGGTGACTTTACTCTCTTCTAAGTTTTAGGGTATTATTTATATGCCTGACTTTGAAAAGTTTGACTATACCATGTCATACTGAGGCTCTTTCCAGATCAAGTCTATTTGGAGTTCTGTGCCCTTCCTATGTTTTTAAAATCAAGATAATTCCCCGAATTGGAGAAATTTGCTGCTATTTCACTTTGATTTTCTAAGCCATTCTTTCCCATACCCTCAAGAATATTGGGTGGTTTGCTGGTGTCACATAGATCCTATATAATGTTTTCAGGTTTTCTAATTTTTTCTTTGTCAGATATTTCAAAAGGCCTATATTCTAGGTTGGATATTGTTTCTTCTGCTTCACCAAGTGTGTGAAGGCTTTCCTCTGAAATTTTGACTTCTTAAATATCTCATATTCTTATAATTTATATTCTAATAAGAATATTTCACAATCTTTTAATTTCTATTCTCATAATTATATTTCATATTCCAATAATTTCTAGTATTTCTTTCCTGAATTTTCTTTGTATTCTGTACTGATTTCCAACTTTATTTACCTGTTTTACTGTGTTATTCAGTAACTTGCACTCATTCTTTTGAATTTCTTTTTTACTATTTTTAACTTTCATTTAATGAATATAAATTTCCAAAGTACACCTTATGGATTACAATGGCTTCCCCCCATAACGTCCCTCCCACCCGCAACCCTCCCCTTTCCCACTCCCTCTCCCCTTCCATTCACATCAAGATTCATTTTCAATTCTCTTTATATACAGAAGATCAGTTGAGCATACATTAAGTAAAGATTTCAACAGTTTGCTCCCACACAGAAACACAAAGTGAAAAATACTGTTTGAGTACTAGTTATAGCATTAAATCTCAATGTACAGCACACTAAGGACAGAGATTCTACATGAGGAGTAAGTGCACAGTGGCTCCTTTTGTTGACTTACAAATTGACACTCTTGTTTATGGCCTCAGTAATCACCCTATGCTCTTGTCATGAGCTGCCAAGGCTATGGAAGCCCCCGTTAATTCTTTTGAATTTCTTTCAGACATTTCATCCTTCTCTCCTTCACAGTCCAGCATTGTTTTCCTTTCGAGGAGAAATACTGCCTGCCTTGTTCATTTTTCTGTGCTTCTGCATTCTTTCTTGCCCATCTAATGGAATTTCTTGCTTCTCTTTTGTAGGATTTTTTTTTTTTTAAGACTTTGTTTCTCAGAATGTGCCTCTGGGGCTTGGAGAGTTCCTGAGGCTTACTCTGTAGTTCCAGGGATGTGCTCTATATGGGGCAAAGTAGCTTTGTCCACCTTTTCTTGTGCCAAGAGTCCCGAGTGACAGACAGCCAAGTTGAGTGAGGTGGAGTACGTCCGACTACAGTCAGTGTGGGGAGGGGATGTTGACACTGGCTAGTAGGCAGGTGTGTTCAGTGAGCTCCGTGAACTCAAGGTGCTCACTCGCCACACTCACCCCGGCACAGACACTGGACAGAGCACCAACCCGCTCCACAGTGTTCCCCCAACCCCTCTGCAAGATCTGAAGATCCGTCCCCAGCATGCAGTGCGCTCTGAGACTCTAGGTCAGATTGAGTGTGTGTACAGAAATCAGTCAACTCAGGACCTTGTCAGCTCTGTGGCATGTCTATAACTCCCACATCCACAGGCTGATGGGAGTCTACTCTCTACCCTACAAGCCGTCTCATTCCAGCCAGGGCAGCCTCTGCCAACTGTTACCTAACAGAAGATGGAGTTCAGCTGTACCTCTGTTTAAGCAGAGTTCAGTGCTTTAGTTAGGGTAGGGAGGGAGGCAACATGGCTTCATTTCATGGAGCCAAGTAGTTGCCGAAACCCTGTTAGCTTCCTAGGTCAGACTCAAAGCCTGTGGGAATGATTGAATTCTCCCTTAGTCAAAGCTGCCAGGGATAGGAGCCATGGCAGCCTCTTCTCACCTACCTTGAGCAGATAAAACAGCATTTCCCAGCCTGATCCCACCTTGTGGATGCAGGAGTGGCTGGTAGCAGTGGGTCTATACTCCCTACTTGGTGTTTCATAGGGTCTGTTTTGTCCATTCTCCACTGAAAATTTGTCTCAATCAGTTCCTTGGGAATATGATCCTCTTTCTTTCATATATATATATATATATATATATATATATATATATGGCTGAGGTCAGTGTGGCTTCTCGCTGTTCGGCCTCACTTAATTTCATCCAGAGGAAGTCTAGGGTGGTGGCTTGAGGACCATAGTTTGAGAACAATGACAAAGTCTGTGTTTACAACTTTTAAAGTGATATAGACCAAAGTACCACTTTTATCATTACCCTGAAGCGCCAATTATAACTTCAAATTTGGTAAATAGGGTTGGCTTGGTAAAAAGCATAATTGGGCCTTGAATATTGAGTGAGTATGTATTGCAGCAGTGCTAAGTGTGTTCTTACTAGTTAATAAGTAGGTAGAAAAGATGTAGAAGTTATCCTAAACTGTGGTGGGGATATCAACAAGGGTGTATGGCTGCCTTAGAGAATTGATGAGGATCAACGGGTTTTATCAGTGTTTGCATGTCTTCCACTCATTGCCTCTTTAGCAACTGAAGCATCTACCTATATCCGGGCAGATGTTGATTGAACAGCATGATCGAGTCTGTGCTGTACAGCCTACTAATTATGTGACCCCACCCATTTTTAGTTTACTTGAAAGGTCACCATTTTGTGACTTGTATAACTAAAATCATATTTCTAATGGGATTTTAATTGATTTTTGAATCCAATGAAATAGAAGCTATTTTTAAAGCATATCTTTGCTGCTGCCATTGGAAGTCACAGCAGGTTGGCACACTGTAATTCATTTGAGTGAAATTTGACTACATTTTGGTGTGATCAGGTAGTAGTGAGTTGTGGATGACCTATATTTGATATTTTAAAACTACCTTGATATATATTGTATCTCAAGACTGTCTTGAGATAATAGAATAATAGATAAAAATAATACCTATACATATATATACATATATACCTATAATAGATAATAATACATAATACCTATCTATAATGATGGATAATAGAAATAGCTATTTTTTTCTAGTCTGTGGTAATTTGGATAAAATTCATTGATTCTGGTTTGCAGAAAGGAGCATTTGTGAATTCTGATTTTTCCTACAAGACACATCTCTTCACTCATAAAGATTTCAGATCTTAATTTTTCTTAAACTTCATTTAATTGCATTACTCACAAACATGTTTTTAATGGTCTGCTTTTGTCCATTGAATCACTATGATCAACTCTTCATATTATGTTTGAAATCTAAAACCTTCAAGACTGTAGATAGAAGGAAAACACCTCAACAAAACAAAGATCATATATGATATAACACACCCAACATCTCATCAAATGAGCAAAAGTTGAAAGCATTTCCTCTAAGATCCAGAACCAGACAAAAATTTTCACTATCAGCCCTTTGCAATATCATACTGGTAGTTATTTTATGGCAAAAATCTCAAACCATGAATAGTTTTTACATAATAGACTTTTTAATGAACTTCTTAAAGACCTGTCACATAACCTAGGGGAAGCTTTTACTTTTCAGGAAGGAAATGGTTGAATGACAGAGGAGGTGAGGTAGGAGAGAGAAAAGGCAGAAGGAAAGGAAGAACTGGGGAGAGAAGGAAATAGTAGATGAGGATAAGGAGAAATAAGTGGGGCAGGAAAGGGGGAGAAGAAAACTGCAAGCATGAATTCATAATATATCTGCTACTTCCTCCAGGACCATTATCAAAGTCATAGCTCAGGGACAGGTGTAAGGGGTAGGGATAAAGGAGGTCTTGTAGGGTTCCTCAAGTATCATTGATCTGGAGACAGTGATTTAGAATGTCTAGGTCTCCCCAGGCTGCTAGGAAATGCTGAGAAGACTGAGGGACAGGGACATGGCTGGAGTGAGTATCATCTACCATGCTGCCAGTCTGTTCCATCCCAAGGGAGTCCATCACATCCAGCTTTGCCTCCATGGATTCCAGGGCAGTGGTGGAACAGTTAGACCACTCTGGAGTCCAGCAAAGCCTGCACATAGAACAGTGCTGACAGCTGTTTCCCGAGGTTCCATCCACAGCTGGAAAAGACACCCCCCACCCCCACCCAGGGGTTTTACAACAGGCTTAAGAGGAGGAAGAAAGGAAGAGTGGGTGGAGATGTTGAAAACAAAAGAATTCCCCAACAAAACCAAGCACCTGGAAACTTGCTCAGGCCAAAAGAGTTAAATTGGAAGAAGTTAGGTTTAAGTAAAAGACATTATGAAACAACTTTGAAATGGTGTAATTGAATCTGTTGGAAACTGAAGTGTAGGGATTAAAACCGGAAAAATGTGAGTTGTTGCTCAACTCATTTTTAAAAAGAAAAAGGTTGAGTCAAAGTGTACACACTTCAACTCCTCCCTGCCCTGTTTCACATGTTACTTTTTCCCTAAAAACATTCACATTCCTTTAGGTAAGTATTGTTTTCTCCTACTCATGTAATTTTCCAGTGCAACCTATTTTTAATTGTCTTGGTTCACAGAAATCATTTAGATTCACATAATTAAAAAGGACTTAAGAGATCTTCATTTAGAATTATTGTCCATCCCACAAGATAATAAAATCCTTTGGGGCAGAAAACCCTTTCTTTGTATGTATCCCAAGACATTTGGTCATCCAGGGTATAATTGTTTGTTCAGCATATAATGCAAGGGCGTGTCACATTTAAAATGGAGACAATGATACTATTTCTGATGTGGACATTGTTGAGTCTTCAGTCTACCTTAAGCTGGCTGGAGGGGTTCTTGTTCACAGTGAAGATCAGGTAGAACACTTAAAGTATGTGGTGGTGCTGCTGTAGCTTTGTTACTTTTATTTGTATTTGGGGAACTATGCAGAATTTATTCAATTTAGGATAAATGGACTTTTATAGCTGACTTTGACTTTAGAGGCTTAGCTGAGACAGCAATTAGATTTATAAGGAAAAGAGTAGTTTTATTTCCAGTGAGAGCTCATTCCAAAATGAGAGCTACAGTATATATATATTTTTTTTACCTTTTAGTATCTGTAACAATCTTTATTAATTTCTTTGCATTTTCAATTAGGATTTTGGAATAGGACTTAAGTACAAAGAAAATGTTTGGCTCAGATACTAAAAGAGTATTTTAGGATTGAGTATTTAGGTTTCTGTTAGGTATAAAGAGTGATACAAGGATACTTGAATATTCACCAAAATGTACTATTAAAAAATCTATACTTGGATTAAAAAGGTTTTCTCATGCCAAAGTAGATTCTTGTTCTATTTTTCCAGGAACCTGTACAAGTCCCCTCATAGATCTACTGCTTCTCATTCTTATTCCTCATCCACTTTTCTCCTCCTCTCACCTTCCTGTCCTCCTGATTCTCCTCCTCCCTCACCCCTCTGTCTTACCATTTTCAGGGCAGCTATGTGAAGGAGTAATATTTGTCTTTGGTTTCATTGTCTTATTCAGAATCCAACAGTCACTGACTTATCCCTACCTTATCACAGTGTTTTACTTAGTTTCTCAACTTTTCAATTTTAGAAATTCAGGCAATGGCTTCATAATTCAGACACCAGCTTCAGTCACAGAAGAGTAGTGGGATTTATTGATCAACAGATCAATGACATTTTTGGTACACTTAAATCTTTGAAGAAAGGAGGAGAAAAGTAACATGAGATGAAAAACAAAGGTCAGGAATTTGCCAATGATGGCTCAAATCTAGAATGCCTTCTTAGGAATCAGGTGATGATGGGATGAAGGCAAAGGCCTGGAAGTACAGACAAACAGAATTCCTTTTAACTCGAAAGGCAGAGATGGAGACAAAGGGCCTTCCATCTGTTGGTTCTTGCCTCAAATACTCAGGAGTCGTGGCTAGGCCAGGTTAAACCAGGAGCTGGGAACTCAATCTAGGTCAGGGGCACAGTGGACAGGGACCCAGGTATTTGGGATCATCACCAGCAAGTCCCAGGGTGTGTATAAACAGAGCACTAGATTGACAAGCAGCACCAGGGCATGAACATAGGCACACTGATACACGCTATGGGGATCCCAAGTGGCATCTTTACCAAAATGCCTGCCTCTGAAGATTTTGATAACAAAGAACCAGAACTCAGGAAAGGGTTTAGCTCTGGTAAAAGAACAGGAAACATGAATAGAATCACAAAGTAAATGAACATGACAGAACACAGCTGGGAAGAACCCTGATCAAACAGACCCATCTCATTGCTCCTAAACCTATCATTAGAGCAGAAAAGAGTTCAAGAAGTCAAAATTCTAACTTGATTTCCATGTTGGATTCTTGTCTAGGCATATGGGGAAAATATGTTTAATTTCACAGTTTCATTTGATTTCTCACTTTTGACCATTTAGATAATGATATGAGGGCTTTGATTTGTTCTCCTTATCCAGCTCTGTTATTATGCTTGCTGATGAGTATCAAATTAAAAGTAACTAGCGTATCACTATCACTTCCCCTTCACTGTCTGGATAACACATACTGCAGGGTTATGGAGTACAGCTTTGCTCTTGGGATGGGAGCTTGGCCTGTTCACTAAATTACTTGGATATGGAACTATTTCTGTGAAAATGGATGTGTCCTATTGACTGTTTAGACTCACGAAAGCATGGCCACAAGGGAGACTGTATTGGACTAATTCTTTGTATTGAGCAAAGTCCTGAAGCACTCGCCTCCAACCGAGGGCACTCAGCTCCTGGAGGAAAGTCTGAGAATAGTGTGCCTGACCGAGATGCAGCAGAATGAGGCATCAGAAAGGTTGAATTTGGATCATAATTTCCAAATATTTTATGCTGTAATATCACTTTACACTAATTTACAATGGCCTGAGGATTTACCATTTTTACTTTAACTTTTCTCTATGAACTTAGATTGTTTAGGTTTGCATCTGGATCATTTTGGGGTGCTTGTGTTATGTTATAGTTAGTTTTGTGTAGCTCTGATTTGAACACAGACTATGTTACGGATTGAGTTGTGTCCTACCTGCACTCCATCACCGCCCCACCAATATATGTTGAAATCCTAACTCCAGAAACCTCAGGATGTAATCTTATTTGGAAATAGGGTCATTGCCAATAAAATTAGTTAAGAGATCTTGATGCAGCACAGTGGGCACTTTATGTGACAGGATTGGTGTCCTCATAAGAAGAAAGGAACTACAGAAAGGTTTCAGCTTGTGACATAACGGACACTTAAAGAGGGCCATGTGACAATAGAGCCAGAGATCAGGGTGGTACATCTGTAAGCCCAGGAACCCTTACGATTGCTGGATGACACAGAAGCTTAGAGGCTATAAAGGATTCTCCTCTTCAGGTTTCAGAGGGAGCATGGTCCTGCAAAAACCCTGAAGAACTGTGAGACCATAGCTTTCTGTTTTAAGTCATACAGTTTGTGGAAATTTGTTATAACAGAAGTAGGAAACTGATACACTGTTTGTAACACTGGTAAGCGGTATAGGATAATTTACTGTATCAAATTTGGGGATAGGCTAGGAAATGAATTAAACTTTTTTTTTTTTAATTTGACAGGTAGTTATAGAGAGTAGACAGAGACAGAAAGGTCTTCCTTCCATTGGTTTACTCCCCAAATGGCCGCCATGGCCAGAGCTATGCTGATCCGAAGCCAAGAGCCAGGTGCCTCCTCCCAGTCTCCCATGCAGGTGCAGGCCCCGGCGACCAAGCACTTGGGCCATCCTCCACTGCCCTCCTGGGCCACAGCAGAGAGCTGGACTGGAAGAGGAGCAGCCAGGGCTAGAACCCGGTGCCCATATGGGATGCCGGCACCACAGGTAGAGGACTAGCCAAGTGAGCCATGGTGCCGGCCCCTAGGAAATAAATTTTCAACCTTGGGTCGGACATGGCATGATTACTTAATAGATTCAGGTTTTTGGTCCATTTCAGGGTTTTCTATAGGGAAATGATTAGCTGCCCTCCAGCTTATCCAAGGAAAAGGATGCGGTAAGGGAGTTCCACCTCAAGAATGTGGGAGTTATATTGTCTAATATAAAATGCCAGGCCAGCACCGCGGCTCACTAGGCTAATCCTCCGCCTTGCGGCGCCGGCACACTGGGTTCTAGTCCCGGTCGGGGCGCCGGATTCTGTCCTGGTTGCCCCTCTTCCAGGCCAGCTCTCTGCTGTGGCCCGGGAGTGCAGTGGAGGATGGCCCAAGTGCCTGGGCCCTGCACCCCATGGGAAACCAGGAGAAGTACCTGGCTCCTGCCATCGGATCAGCGCGGTGCGCCGGCCACAGCACACCCGCCGCAGCGGCCTTTGGAGGGTGAACCAACGGTAAAAAGGAAGACCTTTCCCTCTGTCTCTCTCACTGTCCACTCTGCCTGTCAAAAAAAAATATATATATATATAAAATGCCAAGCTTCAGTTCTTCCCATGACTTCATCCAGGGCAGTAGCTACCTTCTGTTAGACGTAGTTGACAAATATTAGTAAAGACCCCAATTCCCAGCCCTTAAGGTTCTGTGACTAACAGGGTGGAGAGTAGTGCTATTGGGGTAGAATTCTTTACTTTCTTCAGAGGAGATTTTGGAAGGTCTATTTTGTATTTGCACATCACTAATCCACTCCTCTTTTGTAGAAGCATGATTTTCTGACTGAGATTAGAATGACAGAATCCATTTCAGTTGATCTTTTTGGATCTCATTGCCAATAGCAGGGCAGGGATATTCTCTGATTTGGCCTTCCATGTACTAGCACATATGGGTCTGTTTGTAAGCCTTGGTTCTAAAGGATGTGCTGCTGTTGATTTTTTTCTTTAACACAAAATACATGTGGTCATCAGGCATTTAGCAATGGTGTGTTAATTCCCTAGGATGGAATCTTCCTAAGGTCTATTTGTGGGAAGTGGTATGAGAAAGCACACATATGACCATACAATGGAACTGATTACTCCATTAACTTTTATCTTCAATCAACAGAATAAGTTGCTGTTCATTATTCTAGTGTTTCTTTCTTATTAAGATATGTATGTGGGAAATAAATACAAACACACAAGGGATCTTTAAAAAGTTCATGGAAAAATGTGTATTAATGGAAAGTAAGCATTGGCTGCCACCGTGACTCACTAGGCTAATCCTCTGCCTGTGGCACTGGCACCCCAGGTTCTAGTCCTGGTTGGGGCGTCGGGTTCTGTCCTGGTTGCCCCTCTTCCAGTCCAGCTCTCTGCTGTGGCCTGGGAGGGCAGTGGAGGATTGCCCTTGTGCTTGGGCCCTGCACCCACATGCGAGACCAGGAGGAAGCACCTGGCTCCTGACTTTGGATAGGTGCAGCACGCCGGCTGTAGTGGCCATTAGGGGAGTGAACCAACGGAAGGCAGACCTTTCTCTCTGTCTCTCTCACTGTCTAACTCTGCCTGTCAAAAAAAAAAAAAAAAAAGGCATTGGATTTCAGAGATCTTTGCCCTCTTCCAAAAACTTTTGGTACCATTCCTCATGAACTTCTTGAAGTTCTTTTGGATATTAAGGAGCTTATCTGTAATAAATCCTGGAAAAAAGTAGAATAGAACTAAGAAAAACAGCATGAACTTTGGAGTCAGCCCTGGGTTCAAATCCTTCCTGCTTGACTAATTAACTCAGTTTCTGAATCTCTCAATCTCTAAGTGTCCTCTGTAAAATATAACAAAATAAATATCAAAGGGCTATTAAATGAAATAGTTTATAACTTAATTCATATCTCCCTATATCACCAAAACTCATATGGTAGAAATTTCCTGTGTTATTTCCTCATTTCTCTTTACAAGAAACATTTATCTTCTATGCTGTACTCCTATACACTCATATCCTCTGTGTATTCATAGCTCTTATTTCATACTATCATAATAACTTGACCTATTGTTAGGGGAGGTACAGATTTTGTTAGGAATGCCAACAATGCAGTATAGCATCTGTCACATATACACTGCATGAAAATTGTGCTTACATTTTTCCTTACCAATACAACCCCATTGAAACTCTAAATTTTCTCTTGTAATATATCTGCATTTTAGACTGTGATAAAATTATTTTTAAACAGTAGTCTTATTTGCAAAGTGTGATTATATCAAAAGATTTCTAAGTTTTGTAAGAAATTTTGTAAGAAATTCTATAGTAATATAAAATGTCAGTATTACCTCTGAAACTGTTTTGTTTTCAGTGCTTGATTCATAGTTAGACAAGGCTTACAGTTATTGTGTCTTTATAGCTGAAGAAATAAGTTTTTTTAAAAAATAAAATGAAAGCAGCATATCAACATCTTGGGTTATAGCACAACAGTATTAAGAGGGTAGTTTCTAGCAATAAGTGAATGTATTTTAAAGATAAAAATAGATCAAATAAACAATCTAACAATGCATTTCAACAGCTCAGAAAAAATGATACAAGATGACTGAATAATGAGAAGCTGCCCTGACCTCTACTGTGGAAACATCAGAAAAACAGAAGTAAGAAGAGAAAGGAGAGAAATTTTCAGCGGGGAAGTGACAGCATAGAGATTCCATGGGACTCCAAGAAAAGAAGACAGACATGCTTCTGTGAGTAACCCTGCCATCAGCCATGCTTGCATCTGTGCTGCTGCATCCAACTAGGAATCGCTGTCTTGCCAAGTCAAGGTAGGAAGAAGCTGCCATAGCCTTCTGCCACCAGAATTTTCAACTGAGGGAGATTTCCAGAGTCCTCTAATGACTCAAGTCAAGCCTGAGCAGTTGACTGAGGTCTGAGCTACTTCTTTGCTCTGAAAAGGGAAGCAGTGTTGCATCCCTCCTGTCCCCATCCCCCACAAAGTGCCAGACTCAATTGGTTGGAGTAGACTCAAAGATAATTTATGTTCTGACTCTATGGACAAGCAGTCATGCTGCTACCGGAAGCAACAAGATCCAGAGTTCTGGTACTTCACAGGGTAGAGAACAGAACCCCTATATTCTATAACTGTGGGAGTTGTGGGGATAAGCTCCAGAGTTATACTCTTACTCATGTGCTATCCATAAGAGTTCCCCCTAGCTTCTTGAGGCTAAAACCAACAGGAACCCATAAAAATTCAGACCAGACTTGAGGAATTTCCCTCTATATCCCATAAAACATGGTGCTGAGAGCGCTAGATAGAAGCAGTAGAATCATTCTTGCATGCTATATGAGCTGAGGTCGTTACTATCTGTGCCTTGTGGAACTGGGACTGTTGATATTGCTATTGAAATCTTGGAGTAACTCATACTCACTGACAGTATCTGGAGTGCTCTAACTCCATTGTTCTTCAGGCAGGAAGCGACAATCAATCCAAAAATGTAGCAAACAAGTAGGATTTAACCCAGAGATACAAGGATGGTTCAATATTTACAAGATCATAAACATGATAAACCACATTAATAAAATGAAAAACAAAAATTGTATGATCAACTCAATGGATGCCAAGAAAGCCTTTGTTAAGAGTCAAAAATCCCTTCATGATAAAACCTCTCCATAAGTAAGAAGTGACATCCAACAGAATAGGAAAATTGAATATTTGCAAGCTACTTATCCAACAAAAGATTAACACAGTATATTTGAAACTCAAATCAAGAACAAAACAATCTAACTTAGGGCAAATGACCTTACTATGTAGATATCAAAAGAAATACAAAAAAGTCAACAAATACATGAAAAATGCTCAAAACCAACAAGCCACCCAGAAATTGGAAGTCAAAATCATAAGATACTATATTACCCCTGTCAGAATGGCTATTATCTAAAAGAAATACATAAAAAATGCTGGCAAGGTTGTAGACCAAGTTGTCCATGAACACATGAATGCATAAAGAAAATGAGGTATATAAATATATAGTAGAATATTATTCAGCTGTAAAATGACATGAAAGTATCATTTGCATTAAAATGCTTCCAACTAGAGGAGTTCATGTTGAGTGAAATAAGTCATACATAAAGACAAATACTATATATTTCCCATACTAGTGGGAGCTAAAAAAAGACTCTGTGCATGTTTTTCTGCGAATCTAGTGTTTCATCAAATACTGTTCTAAATATTTGTCAAACAATGTTAAGATGATACACAATTAAAGCTTAACTGAAATGGAAATATTTTTAAAAATTTACTGTAAATGAACTAAAGAGAAAGAACACATCAAACAAAGGACAATCCAAACCCACAGTGGTTTAAAAAAAAAACTCATAGCCAGACTAAAAATGAAAAAGAGAAATTTGGATTGTTTCAACAAATATCACAATACCAAGAATAATCAAACTATAATGAGGAATGATATACTGCCAACTTGGAAGTCTTTAGAAATGGAAAAAAATTCCAGGATACATCCAGCCTTCCATGATAAAACCAAGAGTACTAGAATATAAACTCAAAAAAGAATGAAATTTAAGCAGAGATGAAAAGTCTTCCATAAAAGAAAAGTCCACACCTGATGACTTCACATGTAAACTCTATGAAATATTGCCTGGGTCCCAATGTTTTAGTTCTTTGAATATCTTTATGAGAAGAGCATTGCTGTGACACCCCAAACAGATACAACACAAAGTAATCTTTAGAGTAATACCTCTGAACACCCTACATGCAAGAAAATGACAGGCAATCAAGTCTACGTTAAAAAAAATCACACATCACAATCAAGTGATACTCATCTCAGAGTTGCAAGGATGGCTCAATATTCAGATAAATGAATGCAAGAAATGGCATCAACAGAATGAAGAACAGAAAGCATGCACACACTTCAGTAGATGCAGAAAGCCTTTCCTTCATGGCAAAAATATTGCACACAAAGGCTACGGGAGGATCACAATGCAGAAGTAAAGGTACTAAGGCTATATATGATAAACCCTCCATAGTGAAAATCATGCTGAATGGATGGGGATAAGCTGACAGTGTTTCCACACAGACCTGCAGGAAGATGAAGATGTCCACTCTCAACATATGCAAAGTAGTGTTGCAAATCATAAGATCAATTGAGGACGAGAAAGAAACAAAGGGCCTCAAACTGTAAAGAAGGAAGTCAAAATAACTGCACACAATACGATTTCATACATGGAAAAGTCTACACTCTCAACCAGAAAGCTGTTACAATAGATGAACCAGTTAACTAATGCCTCAATATACAAAATCAGCACAAAGAAAAGTAACACTTTCACAAACCATTAATGATGTCGCCAAAAGGGAAATCAAGAAAGAAAACCCATTTATAATAGCTGAAAAAGGTAGAGTATTTAACAATAAATTAGAGCAAAGGAGTAAGAATTCAGAATTGAAAGTTACTGAGCACTGATGAAAGTAGTCAAGGGAACACACAACTTGAAGGATTTACCATGTTCGTGGATGGATAGAAGCTATATTGTCCAACCATCAATACTACCTAAAACCATCTACGGATTAAATGCAATGTCTATCATAATGATGGCAATTGTTACATAATTAGGAAACGCATTTCTAACATCGACATGGAACTATAAAAGCCCAATTCCAGACGGTGATCCTGAGGAACAAATACATAAATGCATACAGACATGCACATCTACATAAAACCTGGAGACATAACAATTCCTAAGTTAAAAAAAAATGCACTATTGGTAGAAGGTAGGTCTAACAACTTGGTACTGGCAAGTGAAAAATAAGAATGGGAATAGGATAGGAAGAAGTGTGGGAGTGTGGGTGGGAGGGCAGGTAAGATTGGAAGTATCGCTATTTTTCTAAAGTTGCATTTATGAAATTCATGAAATCTGTATACTTTAAACATTTTCTAGGAAAGACAAGAGAGCAATCTCACAATATTCAAAAATTCATTCAAGTTGCACCAATGACCTAAGAAACATATCTGAAATGATGAACTTGAACAAATCATAGGGAAAACACTACCAGACATCAGTGTCATCCAGGGATTCCTTTTGTATAGGACTATAAAAAGTGCATGCAACCAATGCAAAGCTCAACCAATGATTTGCATCAAACTTAACATCTACACAGCAAAGGAAATAGTGAAATGACGACGACTGTTTATTCCAAAAGATCAATGCAGACCATATATTAGAAACTGAAAAAATCAAAGAAAATATCCAACCAAGGTAAGAAACGGGATGATACCTTAATTTTTCTCAAAGGAAGAAAGACAAAAGGCCATCAAACATATGAAAATGGTCATAAGGAAAAGGAAATCAAAACCACAATTAGCTATCACCTCATCACTATTACAATGGCTATCATCCAAAAGGCTGATCAACAAATGCTGGCAAAACTGGACAAGAGGTCCCTTATGCACTGTTGGTGTGAATGTAAATTAGTGGAACATATATCAAAAAATTTCTGAGAAATGAAGAAATAGATCTCTGTAACCCTGGAATCTCAATCGTGGGAACCTGCTCTTAAGGTATGAAGACACTGTATCAAAGATACACACACACCATCATATTTAGTGAAATAATGTCCACAATAACAAGTGTACAATCTAATGTCTCCATAAGATGAATACATACAGAAAATATGCCATATGTTTATATTTATATATACATACATAATGGAATATTAACCAGGTGTGAAGAATTAATTTTGATCATTTGTATTATGGTTGCAACCAGAGAAACTCAATTGGAGCAAAGTAAGACATACACAGAAGGAAAAAGCATGTACACCTTTGTGTGGCAGTGAAAATTTAAAGAATGAAAGGAACAAAAATCAAAAAATGAAAGAAAGGCTTGTTCTATTGCGCTTCATGCAACCACAGTGCTCTGTCCAACTTTGTTATAAATCATTGTCAGACGAATTGTTGACACACTACTTTAGAATTTAATATGTAATTTTTATAATTTTGTTTATTCAAAAGAAACAACTCAAGGGAAAAAACAAAACAAACTACAGAGCATGCAAATTTTAAGAAAACTAAATGATTATAAAATCAATACTATCAATAGCTTGTGGTTTGAAATGATCAAAGTGAAGCTTTTTGTCATCCAAACAAAATGAGATAAACTCAAAATACTGGCTGAGAATCAAGATGCTCTAACCGATACTAGAAATGACAAGCCTCATGACAATGTATTCTGAAATATGATACCAACTTGGAAAAACTTCTGAAGAGTGGATAAAATTTGGATATACTCAAGTACTTCCAAACAGACAATACAGAAAGAAAACTATAGAGCAATACCCCTGATTAAACAGCATATAACAACTCTCAAGGAAATAATAGCAAACCAAATCTAGTACAAGGAAAAAATCACATCGCAATCAAGTGATAGTCATCCCAGGGGTGCAAGGATGGCTCAATCTTCACACACCAATGCATTTAAAATGGAGTCAACAGAATGAGGAACAAAGTCTGATCATTTTAGTAGGTATATAGGAAAGCCTTTACTAGGATTTAGCATCCTTTCAAGATAAAAATGTGGCACACTTTAGGTCCCAGAAGGTCATAACTCAAGAGTGCAAAGGCTGTATATGACATATCTGTAGTCTAAATCATACTGGATGCCAAAGTGCTGACAGAATTTCTACATAGATCTGCAGCAGGATGAGGGTGTCCACTTTCACCAACCCAAGTCAATATAGTGTTTCAAATCATAACAAGAGCAATTGAGGGGGAAAAAGAAAAGACCTCAAATCTGGAAAGGAAGGAGTCAAAATAGCCATGTTGGCACACAATTTTTTTTTACATGAAAAAGCCCACACTCAACCAAAAAGTTATTAAAATCGATAAACCAATGCCTCAATATACAAATTCAGTCTACAAAGAACAGTAGCTCTTTCATACACCTGTAGTGGTCTTACAGAAAGGGAAATTAAATCACATCCATGATAGCTGAAAAAGGTAGAGTATGTAATAGTAAAGTTCAGCAAAGAAGTGAAGAGTACTGTGAAATTACGAAACGCTGGTGAAGTCAAGACAATTTCAAGAATTTTCCATGTTCATGGATGGGTAGAACTAATATTGTCAATCCAATAAATATCACCTGAAGCCAATTACAGATTCAATGCAGTATTTTCCAAATCAATGACATGCATTCCAGAATTAGAAAACACAGTCCTTACATTCATATGGATCCAGGAAAGACTTAGTCTAGACAAAGTGATCCTGAGTAAAGGAAGTACTGCAAGCACACAGAAATGCATATCTACATTTAAAGAAAAAATTGGAGGGATCACATTTCCTGACATCAAAGCACAATGAGTGGAGGATAAATATAACAAGTTGTTCCTAGTGTAAAAATAGACAATAGAACATTGGAACCAAATAGAGGATCCAGAAAATCATATCATACAGATATTTTGACAAACCAAGAAGACACTTTGGAGAAAGGAGAATCTTTCCTAGACACAATTCTGTCAAAACTGGATATACACAGGAAGAAGAGCAATCTCTCACGATACATAAAATTCATTCAAGTTTCACCAAAGATTCTATAGAAAAATCTGAAATGATGGAATTACAAGAACAAATCATAGGGAAAATACTGCAAGACAACAATGTCAACCAGGATTTCCTTTTGTATAAGATCACAAGAGTGCAGGCAACCATTGTAAAACTCAGTGATTTACGTCAAACTCAGTAGCTTCTACACAACAAACTAAATCAACAGAGTGAAATGACATCCAACAAAGTTGGCAAAAAAAGTTATTTCAATCTGTTTATTCCAAAAGATTAACATAGACCAAATATCAGGAACTTAAAGTCAAAGAAAATACTCAAGCCCGGTAAGAAAGGGGCAAATACCTTAATAGAAAGTTCTCAATGGAAAAAAAGACTGTCAAGTATAGCCATACAGAAAATGCAAATCAAAACCACAATGAGCTATCACCTCATTGCTTTTCAAATGGCTATCATCCAGAAAACAAAGTTACAAATGTTGGCTAGACTGTGAAGAAGTGGAACCCCATATTCACTGTTGGCATCAATGTAAATTGATGGAGCACCTATGAAAAACGTTTCTTAGAAATGAAGAAATAGACCTTTGGTATGAACCTAGAATCTCACACCTGGGTGTATGCTCATAAGATGTAAACACATTGTACCACAGAGAGACCTGCAACACAATGGCTCTTGTGAATAGTGCTTCTCTAAACAAACTATGGAATCTACCAATGTGTCCAGCAAATGAATACAAAATAAAATGTACTGTATACAATATGTACAGATGTATATGTATTTAAAATGGGATATTCTGGTATAAAGAATTAATATTGATTATTTACATCACAACCAGAAAACTCATGTGGAGTAAAATAAGACATACAAAGACAAAGCATGTATAACTTAAGTATGGGAACAGAAATTAAAAGAAACATGAAACAAATGAAAGACATGCCTGTCCTGTGACTCTTCCAAGCAAATGTCGTGCTTTGTCCAACTTTGTTATTAATCGTTGTCAAACTAATTGTTAAGCATGACACGTTACTATAGAATTTCTGATGTGATTTACAACATTCTTTAAATATGCAAAAAACTCAAGTGAAAAATCAAAACCGAGCATGCAAGTCATAATAAAGATGAGAGGGGAAACAAAACTAAATGATTTTATAATCAACACAACCAACAACTTGTGCTTTGAAAGAAAAAGAAAATAGATGAGACTTTTTATCATACCAATAAATTAATAAGAGAAACTCAAATGAAACACTGGTTGAGAAATAAGATACTCTAACGGATGCCACAGAAATGGCAAGTGTTGCGGCTGGTGCTATAGTATAGTGGGTAAAGTTGCCACCTGCAGTGCCATCATCCCATATAAATGCTGGCTCATGCATTGGCAGCTCCACTTCTGATCCAGCTCTCTGTTATGGCCTAGGAAAGCAGAAGATGGCCCAAATGCTTGGACACTTGCACCCACATGGGAGACACAGGAGAAGCCCCTGGCCTCTGGCTTTGGATCAGCCTAGCTACAGCAGCCATTTGAGGAGTGGACCAGCAGATGGACGATTTCTCTCCGACTCTCTGTAACTCTGCCTTTCAAATATATTTTTTTAAAAAAATTGGCAAGCATTATGAGAATGTATACTGAAAAATGATATGCTACCAACTTGGAAAAACCTCTAAGAAATGGATACATTCTTGGATACACACAAATTACCACCATGCAACCAAGACAATACAGAGAAATCTAAGCAACTCCAGAAAAATGATTTTGAAGCAGTAATTAAAAGTCTCCCATAAAGAAAAGTCTAGGACCTGATGGATTTACAAGTGAATCCTACAAAGCATTCAAAGAAGAAATAAAAAATTATGAAACCCAGTCAATAGATTTTATTGAAGAAAGCATTACTGTGACACCACAAGCCAACAGAAAGTTGACACAAAATAGAAACCTAAGAGCAATACCCTGGATTAAACTACATACAAAATGCTATCAAGACAATAATAGCAAACCAAATACAGCACTACATAAAAAAATTCCACATCATAATCTGGTGGTAGTCACCCCAGGGATGCAAGGATGGCTCAACAGTCACCCACCAATGCACTCAAAAATGGCATCAACAGATGAGGACAGAAATCATGCAATTATCTTAGTAGATGCTGACAAAAGCCATTCCTAAGATTCAACATCCTTTCATGATATAAAAAAGCTGCATACTTCAGGTACATAAACATTATAAAATAAAAGTGCAAAGGCTATGTATGACAAACATCCATAGTCAAAATCATACTGAATGGATGTGGAAAAGGTGAAATCATTTCCACAAAGATCAACCACAAGACAAGAATGTCCACTTTCAATGTTACTTAATATAGTTGCAAATCACAGCAAGGGCTACTAGGGAGGAGAAAGAAATAAAGCCCATTAAAACTGGAAAGGAGAAAGTCAAATAGCCATGCTCACACACAGTATGACTTTACACATGAAAAAGCCTACACACAACCAAAATCTGGCTTCGAGACCTGTGGGGCACAGTGTATCTGCCAAACTAGAGGAGAAAAAAAGCAAGAACATAACTCTCTTCATGACCACCCTGCATCAGGGTGCCATTTTGGACATATGTAACAGCTGCACTAGCTCATGCCTGTGTGCCCAGCAATCAACCAAGAAGAGACTCCCATGTCTGGCTAGGAGAACTGACAGGGAGGCTGGGCGCTCATGACTGTGAGGCTTGTGTTCCAGGACTGGGAAAACACTGTGAATGCTTGGGAAGATGCAGGGTCTGTTGGGACTTGGGGCAGTCAAGGTAGGTGGCGTCACACACTAGAGGCTTCCTGATTCCCTGGTGAGGGTCATTGCAGCAGGATCCATTATTATACCAAGACTTGTACAAATCCTTTGTGTGGTTATTGTGGCAGTACAAATGAATACTGTACTCCCTGGGGCTAGCACCCAGGCACTGGTCTCCTTGGAGGAGAGGATGTGAGCATGAGACTATGCCAACCAAGCAGAAAAAACCTGCTCTCTAATTAAAAAAAATTACATGCCTGATGTAGGAGTCAACTTGAACACTCCATTCACCTTGGATTACTGAACAGAGCTCACTGGCCCCATCCACCACACACCTCAGGGGATTCATTGGAAAAGCAGACATTCCACTAAGCCACAGAGGCATAGTACAAAGATAAAAACCATCACAGGGAGAAAACAAAATATAAAAGAAACCAAATATCTCTACAAATGCCAAAAAATAAGCCCAGCAATTCAAGAAACTAGAATAAGGAAGAAAACATGATGCCTACAAAAGAACACAACATTTCAATACTAAAATATGAAAATGAAGATATGCTGAAAGTGGAATTCAAATAATTGATTGTAGGATTATTTAGAAGTAATCAGAAGCAAATCCATGAACTAATGAAATCTGTACATGCCATGAAGGGAAATTTATTTCATGAAATTGAGATCTTAAAGTGAAATCTAAATGAAATCTTGGAAGTGAGGAATTCAAGAGAATAAAGAATGCAATGGAAAGCCTTAACAGATTTGATGAAACAGAAGAAATCATATCTGAGTTAGATGTCAAATCTCTGGAAACATTATAGTCAGACCAAAAACAGGAAGAAAAATAAAAAATGTGGAGCCGGCACTGTGGTGAAGCAGGTAAAGCTGCTGCCTGCAGTGCCAGCATCCCATATGGGCACTGGTTCAAGACCTCGCTGCTCCACTTTTGATCCAGCTCTCTGCTATGGCCTGGGAAAGC
Organism: Oryctolagus cuniculus; assembly: GCF_964237555.1. NCBI lineage: Eukaryota > Metazoa > Chordata > Mammalia > Lagomorpha > Leporidae > Oryctolagus > Oryctolagus cuniculus. The sequence goes on from NC_091433.1 coordinate 18,093,439, forward strand.
AGTAGAAGATGGTCTAAGTCCTTGGGTCCCTGCACCCGCATGGGAAGACCTGGCGGAAGCTCCTGGCTTCGGATTGGTGCAGCTCTAGCTGTTGCGGCCTTTTGAAGAGTGAACCAGCAAATGGAAGACCTCTCTCTCTCTCTCTCTCTGCCTCTCCATTTCTCTATAACTCTTTCAAATGAATGAATGAATCTTAAAAAAAAAAAAAAATTAACGCTGGTGTTGGAGATCTTTGGGATATTATCAAACAATGCAGAATTCGAGTCTTAGGAGTTCCTGAAGGTGTGGAAAGAGAATGAATTAGAAGGCCTTCTTAGTGAATTATAGAAAACTTTCCTAATTTTGAGAAAGGAATGTCCAAGTACAAAAATATAGAACTCCTAATAGGCATGACCATAAAAGATCTTCACCACAACACATTGTAGTCAAGCTTTCCACTGTAAAACAAAAGATACTAAAATGTACATGAGAAAATTGCCAGATTACTTTCCAAAGATCTCCAATTAGATTCACAGTTGATTTCTCATTAGAAACCCTACAAGTTGGAGAGGATGGTGAGAAATATTCCAAGTCTTAAGAGAAAAAAAAAAAAACTGTCAACCCAGAATACTGTATCTTGCAAAGTTCTCATTTATGAATGAAGGTGAAATGAAGACTTTCCATAACAAATAGAAATTAAAAGAATTTATCATTACTCATCCAGCCTTACAGAAGATACTTAAGGAAGTACTGAAACAGAAACACAGAAAATGCTCATCACTATGAAACAAGGTGAAGGCAGAAAATCTCCCAGTTAAAGTACAAAGGAAATCCAAAGTAAACAACAGGAATATTTTTGGAAAAATGGCAGGACCACATCTTTACTTATCAAATAGTCATCATGAATGGAAATGGCCTGAAATATTCAGTTAAAATATACAATCTGCCAGAATGGATTAAAAAATAAAACCTATATTTGCTGTCTACAAGAAACACATCTCACTCACAAAGATGCATGCAGACTGAAAGTAAAAATATAGAAAAAGATTCCATACTAATAGAAACCAAAAAAAGCTAGTGTAGCCATCCTAATATCAGACAAAATATTTTAACAGAAAATCATTTAAAAGACAAAGAGCACTATGTAACTATTAAGATATTAATTCAACAGGAAGATGGGACTAGTATAAGCATATATGTATGAAATTACAGGGCACTTGGCTATTTAAAAAAATGTTAATGGATCTAAAGGGAGACATAGACTCCAATACTATAGTAATGGTGGACTTCAGTATTCCACTTTCAACAATGGATGGATAAACCAGACAGAAAATCAGCAAGGAAACAGAGTAAATCAACACTATAGACCAAGTAGACATAACATATCTATAGAACTTTTCATCTTACAGCTGTAGAGAACACTTTCTTCTAACCAGTGCATGGAACTCTAAGATTGACCACATGCTTGGCCATGAAGCAAGTCTCAGCAAATTCAAAAAAATCATATTCATACCATACATCATGGACCACAATGGAATGAAGCTGGAAATCAGCAATTCAAGAATTTCTATAACATATGCAATCACATGGAGACTGAACAACATGTTCTTGAATAAAGAGTGGGTCATTCAAGTAATCAAAACTGAAATATCGGGCCGGCGCCGTGGCTCAATAGGCTAATCCTCCACCTTGCGGCGCCAGCACACCGGGTTCTAGTCCCGGTTGGGGCGCCGGATTCTGTCCCGGTTGCCCCTCTTCCAGGCCAGCTCTCTGCTATGGCCAGGGAGTGCAGTGGAGGATGGCCCAGGTGCTTGGGCCCTGCACCCCATGGGAGACCAGGAAAAGCACCTGGCTCCTGGCTCCTGCCAGGATCAGCGCGGTGCGCCGGCTGCAGCGGCGGCCATTGGAGGGTGAACCAACGGCAAAGGAAGACCTTTCTCTCTCTGTCTCTCTCTCTCACTGTCCACTCTGCCTGTCAAAAAAAAAAAAAAAAAAAAACTGAAATAAAAAATTTCTGGAAAATAATATAGACTACAATGTACCACATTAAAACTTATGGGATATAGCAAAAGCAATGTTAAGGGGAAAGTTTATAGCAATTGGTGGTTACATTAAGAAATAGGAAAAGCACCAAATAAATGAGCTATCAGTGCATCTCAAGGATCTAGAAAAAAAACAGCAAACCAAAACCAAAACTAGTAGGAGAAAAATAATTAAAATTAGAGATGAAATAAAATTGAAATGAAAAAATACAAAAGCTCAGCAAAGCAAAAGTCTGGATTTTTGAAAAAATAAAAGTGACAATCCATTGACCTAAGTAACCAAAAAAAGAGGGAGAAGACCCAAATCAATAAAATTAGAGATGAAAAAGGAAATGTAACCACTGATACCACATAAATGAATCATCAAATGACTACAAAGAGCTGTATTTTAACAAGGATACCTAGAAGAAATGGATAGATACTTAGACACATATATCCATCCTAAATTGAGCCGTGAAGACAGAGAAACTACATAGACCAATAACCTATACTGAAATTGAATCAGTGAAAGACCCTCCCAACAAAGAAAAACCCACTACAGGATGGCTTCACTGCTGAATTCTACCAGACATTTAAAAAAGAACTAATTCCAATTCTTAAGCTATCTAAAACAATTGTAAGGGAGGAAATCTTTTATTCTTTCTATGAAGCCAGCATCACCTTATTTCCTAAACCTGAAGAAGATAGAACATGGAAACAGGACTACAGATCAATTTCACTTATGAACATAGATGGAAAAAATCCTCAACAAAATACTAGCCAATGGAATCCAACAACAGATCATTCACCTGCACCAAGTTGGACATATCCATGGTATACACTCAGACCAAGAGGGATTTATCCCTGGTATGCAGGGATGGTTCAACATTCACAAATCAATGAATGTGATACATCACATTAACAAATTGAAGGACAAAAATCATTATTTTAATAGATGAAGAGAAATCATGTGATAAAATACAACATCCTTTCATGATGAGAACTCATAGTGGGTATAGTGGGTATAGCATAGTGGGTATAGAAGAAAAGTTCCTCAACACAATCAAGGAAATTTATGCCAAATCCCATGGCCAGCATCCTATTGAATGGGGAAAAGTTGGAAGCATTCCCATTGATATCCAGAACTAGACAATGATGCCCACATTCACCACTGCTATTCAATATAGTCCTTGAAGATTTAGCAAGGATCATTAGGCAAGAAAAATAAATCAAAGGGATACAAGTTGGGAAAGAGGAGGTCAAACAATTCCTATTAACAGATGGCATGATTCTATGTATAGGTGATCCAAAAGACTTCAATAAGGGACTATTTGAACTCAGAGTTTGGTAAAGTAAAAGGATATGAAATCAACACAAATTCAACAGTATATATACACAGAAAATGCTTGGTTAAGAAAGAACTTCCAAAGTCAATCCCTGGCCTTACATTTTGTCCAGCTCCCCCACCCTCACCGAACACCAGAATAAGTTTCTATCTTAGATAATATAAAATCAAATCTTCCCCAAAAATCAGTCCCACTCATTATATTTTAGGCAAAATCAAATGCCTTGAAACAAATTTAACCAAGTATTGTAAAAAAAAATCTGAGAATTAAAAAAACATTAAAGAAATAGATGAAGATACAAAAACATGGAAAAATCTTCCATGTTCATGGATTGGGAGAAACAATATCCTCAAAATATCCATACTACCAAAAGCAATTTACAGACTCAAAGTGAAGCTAATCAAAACACCAAGGACATTCCTCTCAGATATAGAAAATTTCTGCTGAAATTCATGCAGTAACACAGGAGACCCCAAATAGCTAAATCAATCTTAAAAAATGGAAACAAAGCTGGAGGTATCAGAATACCAGATTTCAAGACATGCTACAGGGTGGTTATAATCAAAACAATCTGGCACTGGTACAAAAACAGATGACTAAACCAATAGAATAGAATAGATGTATGGATTGATTTCTGGAGTTTCTAAAACCAAGTTATCTTTGATAAAAGAGCTAAAATCAACCTCTGGAGCAAGGACAAGCTCTTCAAAAAATGCTGCTGGGAAAAATGGAACTCCACATGCAGAAGTATTAAGCAAGACACCTACCTTACACCACCTTGTAAAAAATTCACTCAAAATAAATCAAAGACCTAAATCTATGACCTGAAACCAGCAAATTGTAGAACATCAGGAAAACCCTGCAAGTCATTGGCATAGGCTCAGAGTTCTTGGAGAAGAGACCCAAGAAGCACAGGCAATCAAAGCAAAAATTGACAAATGGGATTGCATCTAATTGAGAAGCTTCTGTATTGTGAAATAAACACTCAGCAAAGTGAAGAGGCAACTGATTGAATGGGAGAAATTATTTGCAAACTATGCAACTGATTAATAACCAGAATATATAGAGATCAAGAAACTCTACAACAAAACAACTCATTTGAGAAGTGGGCAGAGACAAAAACAGGCATTTTTAAATAGAGGAAGTCCAAATAGCCAACACAGACATGAAAAAATGCTCAAGACCACTAGCAAATCAAAACCACAATGAAATTTCACCTCACCTCTATTAGAAAGGCTTTCATACAGAAATCAGGAAACAGAAAATGCTGGCAAGGATGTGGTGAAAAAGGTACGTTAATCCACTGTTGTTGAGAATGCAAACTGTCCAGCCACTGTGGAAAACAGTATGGAGATGCCTCAGAAATCTTTTTTTTTTTTTTGACAGGCAGAGTGGACAGTGAGAGAGAGAGAGACAGAGAGAAAGGTCTTCCTTTGCCGTTGGTTCACCCTCCAGTGGCTGCCACGGCCGGTGCGCTGCGGCCAGCGCACCACGTTGATCCGATGGCAGGAGCCAGGTACTTATCCTGGTCTCCCATGGGGTGCAGGGCCAAGCACTTGGGCCATCCTCCACTGCACTCCCGGGCCACAGCAGAGAGCTGGCCTGGAAGAGGGGCAACCGGGACAGAATCTGGCGCCCCGACCAGGACTAGAACCCGGTGTGCTGGTGCCGCAAGGTGGAGGATTAGCCTAGTGAGCCACGGCGCCGGCCCTCAGAAATCTGAATATAGACCTACCATAAACCCAGCCATCCCATTCCTTGGTATTTACCCTAGGGAAATGAAATCAACATATGAAGAGTTGTCTGTACCCCCATGTTTTACAGTCAATGCACAATAGCTAGGATATGGAATCAACCCAAATCCCCATTAACTGAAAAACTAGATAAAGAAATTATGAGATGTATATACCATGGAATACTACACAGTGATAAAAAGAAAAAAAAATGAAATCTGGTCATTTGCAACAAATGGATGAAATTGGAAAATATCATACTTATGAAAATAAGCCAGTCCCAAAAGGACATATTTTCTCCCTGACCTATGATAACTAATAGAACACCTAAAAGGCCATCTATAAAAGTGAAATTGACACTTCTAGAAGCAATGACTTTGAACAGCCTTGTCTCAACTGGTAAGGAACAGTTTATTTCATACTACTTGTTCAAAATTTTACTAAATAGTTAATCATATCTGCACAAAGATAATTGAAAACAGATCTTAGTATAAAATAAGAATGGGAATAGGTGAGGAGGAGGAAGAGGAGTAGGAGAGTGGGTGGGAGGTCAGATATGGTGGGAAAAATCACCATGTTCCTATAGTAGTAATTATGAAATATATGAAGTTTGTAAATAAAGGTTTATAGGATAAAAGAGAAAAGAAAATCACAAGAGATATCCATTCATAATAGATGAAATTGATTATTTAAAAATAAGTTTCAGCTAAGGAATGAAAGACTTCTACATGTAGAATTTATTAATACATTTCAGACATTCCATAGGTACATAACCTCAAGAAATATTAAACTGATGAAAGGAGGACAAAATATTTGAATGATTTTCCCTGTCCATGGATGAGTAGAATCAATATTTTCAAGTCCTCAATGTTACCTAAATCATCAATGGAATCAATGTATTGTTTTTCTTAACACTAATGACATCCTTTACAGAACTAAAATCACTAAGTTTCATTGACATGGCACCAAAAAAGACCCACTTAGCCAAAGTGATCCTAAAGAAAATAGACAAATACAAACATGCATACAGATGTATATACTTACACCAACAAAACAAAACAAAACAAAAAATCCTGGAGCATCACAGTTCATGATTTCAAAGCATAATACAGGTTGAAGGTAAGTATAACAACTTGGCACTGGCATGAATACAGATACATATATCATTGGGACTGAATTGATTATTTTCTGAAATTTCTATAGTCCTGATTTTAGACCAAAATTCTAAGACATTTTGGAGAAACGAGAGTCTGTTCAATACACAGATATGTCAAAATTGAATATACATATGTAGAAGAAAGGTGAGAATGATCTCTCATGACATACAAAAATTAACTGAAGTTGCATCAAACAACTATGCAAAAGATCTGAAATTTTGAAATTGCTAGAACAAATCATCAGGAAAACACAAGATATCAGTATCAGACAGGATTTCCTTTTGGATAAAATTGTAAAAATATAGCCAACCAATGCAAAACTTTACCCATGATTCATTTCAAACTCAGGAGCTTCTGCACAGTAAATGAAACACTCAAGAGTGAGTGACATAAAAGAGAATGGGAAAAATAATTGCAAGCAGCAAAGAAGTAGAAGTGGGTTTGGGGAGCAACTGAGACTAGACTAAGTTACTGGAATTAAGACTTATTCTATGCATCTGCTCTCCCACAACATGGTGCTGAGAGAGAGACCAAACAACTTCTACGCAGCTGCCTCCAGTTCAACCAATAAACTGCAGGAGCTGATCCTGCTCCTGATTGGAGGAGAGCAGCGTACTTGGTGTGTGGGTAGCAGAGCATGGATTGGTGGAAGAGGACTATAAAGGAGGAGAGAGACAACATGCACCAGGAACATCTGAGGGAACACCTAAGGACCATCTGAGCAGCCCCCGAGAGAGCCGGCCGGTGGTGTGCCGCTCCTCCGCAGAAGCAGGGAAAGCGGCGGGGGGTGCTGCCCCCTCCACGGAGGTGGAGGGGCCGGCAGCTAACCCGGGACAATATCATTCCTCCACAAATGAGGGAACGGCAGCTAACCCGGGAAGGGCCAAGCAGACAAAAGAACAGTGCAGGGTTTAGTGTCGTTCTTCCACGAATGGGGGAGCGACAAGTGGGTGTAGACTTCTGCTCGTGGGGTTTAGTAACTCTGGACCCTGGGGGCAACCATTTTCCCACGTTTTGCATTGCACTTGAAGATGCTGTTTCTCATTTGTTAAATACTGGAAGAATCAAGCATTGAGTGGAATCTGGATCTGGCTTCAAGGAAAATTAAAACTTGGGAGGAGTGTGTACGCACCAGCGCTGGAAAACGAGGTGAGATGGGACGCTCGCCCAGCACTGCAGCACAGCCGCCACCACCCCTTCCCCAACCCACCCTGGGATGGACACTGAGACACACACTACTGAGTGGGGGAGGAAATAGAAAACGGAACAGAGTGAGTGGTGCCTGCGGAAAGAGTGCAGGATTCAGGGGTACTAATTGAGAGACTGAGTAAGTCAGTATCTCTTGATGCCTCCTCAGCGCTGCAGCGGGCAGGAAGCAGCCATTTTGTCTGTTTACATTCGGGCTTAAAGGAGGACTGTCTTTGCCTCCACACTAACCTTCGGAGGTGGAGCAGAGCAACAGGACACTTCTTTCTTAGGCATCAGGGCTTTGAGCTGCTCTCCCTCGTCTACTCAAGTTACAAGAAAAAAAAAAAACAAACTGAATAGCACCTGTTGGGGGAAAAAGGGCAGGATCCAGAGCTGCAGTGGGCAGAGAGCAGCCATCCTATCTGTTTACATTCGGGCTGTGTAGAGCAGCCTGCTTACACTGGATACTGGTACAGATCCACAGCAGCCTATAGCAGAGAGAAATCAACCTGAAAAACCACCCAGACGGAATGCCAAAAAACAAAACAAAAACCCACAATAAGAATTTAGAAGAACATATAAACTTGCCAATGGAGCAGGCTAAACCAACCATAACAGAGGCAGAAGAAGAAGTTGAAAACATGCCAGAAAAAGAATTCAGAAAATTAATAATCAGAATACTTAGAAATAATGAGAAACAGTGTCAAGAGCTGAATGAAAAACAAGCCCAAGGATTAGAGATCCTAAAGAGAAGCCAGAATGAGATACTGAAACTGAAAAACTCAATTGACCATATAAACACCGTGGAATCCCTCAGAAATTGAACAGATGAAATAGAAGACTGAATATCAGAATTCGAAGACAAACTTCCAGAAATAATACAGTAAGTTCAAACGCAGGAAGAAGAAATTAAAAAATAAGGTCGGAGACCTACAAGATTCAATCAAACAGTGTAATGTTCAGATAATAGGAGTCCCTGAGGGGGTGGAAAGAGAATGGATTGGAAGGTGTCTTCAATGAAATAATATCAGAAAACTTCAAACAAAGGCAGCTGGATAACAACACAAAAATACAACAGATAGCCAGGACTCCGAACAGAGTAGACCAGAAGAGAAATTCACCATGACACATTGTGGCAGCACTCAGTTCAGTGACACACAAAGAACAAATCCTAAAATGTGCCAGAGAAAAGCGACAAATCACATTCAGGGGTAAGTCAATCAGACTCACCCCAGACTTCTCATCACAAACACTACAGGCAAGGAGACAATGGCATGATATATTTCAAGTTTTAAAAGACAAACAATGCCAACCTAGAATACTATATCCTGCAAAGCTATCATTTATGAATGAAGGGGAAATAAAGATCTTCCATCACAAACAGAAACTGAAAGAATCTGTATCCACACATCCAACCCTACAACACTTGCTCAAAGACATGCTGCACACAGAAATACAAAAACAAGAACTTCACTACAAAAAAAATGCAAATGTAGAGTAACCCACAAAGTTCAAAATACATAAACAGCTCGTTTCAGGAAACATGAAGGGGAAAAGACAGTACTTAACAGTAATCACATTGAATGTGAATGGTTTTAATTCCACGACAAAGAGACATAGACTAGCTGATTGGATAAAGAAAGAGAATCCATCTATATGCTGCCTTCAGGAGACACACCTCATCAGCAAAGATGCACACAGACTGAAAGTGAAAGGATGGAAAAAGAAATTCCAAGCTAATGGAAATCAAAAAAGAGCTGGTGTGGCCATCCTAATATCAGACAAAATAGACTTTAACATAAAAACTATTAAAAGAGACAGAGAAGGGCACTATATAATGATTAAGGGATCTATCCAACAGGAAGACATTACTATTATAAATGTATTCGCATCTAATTACAGGGTGCCTGGCTACCTGAAAGAATTACTAAAGGATTTAAAGGAAGATATAGACTCAAATACAATAGTAACAGGGCACTTTAACACTCCACCCTCACCCATGGACAGATCAACCAGACAGAAATTGAACAAGGAAACAACTGAGCTAATTGACGCCATAGACCAAATAGACCTAATAGATATCTTCAGAACCTTCCACCCCACAGACACAAAGTTCATGTATTTCTCCCCAGTACATGGAACATTCTCTAGGATTGACCATACGCTAGGCCATAAAGGGAGTCTCAACAAATTCAAAAAAATTGAAACTATACCATGCAGCTTCTCAGACTATAGCACAGTGAAACTTGAAAACAACAACCCAAGAATCTCTACACCATATGCAAATATATGGAGAATGGACAACATGATCCTAAATGAACAGTGGGTCATCGAAGAAATTAAGAGAAATCAAAAGATTTCTAGAAACAAATGAAAATGATAACACAACCTATCAAAACCTGTGGGACACAGCAAAAGCAGTGCTAAGAGGAAAGTTTATAGCAATTGGTGCCTATATCAAGAAGCTGGAAAGGAACCAAACAAATGGACTCTCCATGCACCTCAAGGATTTAGAAAAAACAGGAGCAAATCAAGCCCAAATCCAAAAGGAGGAAAGAAATACTAAAGATCAGAGAAGAAATAAACAGAATTGAAACCAAAAAAACAATACAAAAGATCAACAAAACCAGGAGCTGGTTCTTTGAAAAAGAAACAAAATCTACACACCATTGGCCCAACTAACCAAAAAAAAGAGAAGACCCAAATCTGTAAAATCAAAGATAGTAATGGAAATGTAACAACAGACACAACAGAAATAAAAAGAATCATCAGAAACTACTACAAAGAGATGTATGCTAACAAATTGGGGAACTTGGAAGAAATGGATAGATTCCTGGACAAATACAACCTTCCTAAACAGCCGTGAAGATATAGAAAATCTAAACAGACCCATAACCATGGAAGAAATTGAATCAGTAATAAACGCACTACCGAAAAAGAAGAGCCCAGGACCGGATGGCTTCACTGCCGAATTTTACTATACATTTAGAGAACAACTAGCCCCAGTTCTCAAATTATTCAAAATGATTGAAAGAGAGGGAACCCTTCCAAATTCTTTCTACGAAGCCAATATTCCCTTAATTCCTAAGCCCAGGAAAAGATACAGCAGAGAAAGAAAACTTCAGACCTATCTCCCTGATGAACATAGATGCAAAAATACTCAACAAAATTCTGGCAAACCGAATCCAACTACATATCAGAAAGATCATTCATCTGGACCAAGTGGGATTTATCCCTGGTATGTAGGGATGGTTCAACATTCGAAAGTCAATCAATGTAATCCAGCACATTAATAAATTAGGAAACAAAAATCGTATGGTTATCTCAATAGATGCAGAGAAAGCATTTGACAAAATACAACACCCTTTCATGATGAAAACCCTAAGCAAATTGGGGTTAGAAGGAACATTCCTCAACACAATTAAGGCAGTCTATGATAAACCAAAGGCCAGCATCATATTGAATGGGGAAAAGTTGGAGGCATTTCCATTGAAAACTGGCACCAGACAGGGATGCTCACTCTCACTATTGCTATTCAATATAGTCCTAGAAGTGTTAGCCAGAGCCATCAGTCAAGAAAAAGAAATTAAAGGGATACAAATGGGAAAGGAGGAAGTTAAACTATCCCTATTTGCAGATGACATGATATTATATATAGGGGACCCAATAAACTCCTATAAGAGACTACTGGAACTCATAGAAGAGTTTGGTAAAGTAGCAGGATACAAAGTCAACGCTCAGAAATCAACAGCCTTTGTATACACAGACAATGCCAGGGCCGAGGAAGAACTACTAAGATCAACCCCATTCACGATAGCCACAAAAACAATAAAGTACTTTGGAATAAATTTAACCAAGGAGGTCAAAGACCTCTATGATGAAAATTACAAAACACTAAAGAAAGAAATAGAAGATGACACAAAAAATGGAAAAACCTGCCATGCTCATGGATTGGAAGAATCAATATCATCAAAATGCCCATTCTCCCAAAAGCAACAATTTACAAGTTCAATGCAATACCAATCAAAATACCAAAGTCATTCTTCAAAGACCTAGAAAAAACGATGCTGAAATTCATATGGAGAAACAGGAGACCCAGAATAGCTAAAGCAATCCTTTACAATAAAAACAAGGCCGGAGGCATCATAATTCCAGGCTTCAAGACATACTACAGGGCAGTTATAATCAAAACAGCCTGGTACTGGTACAAAAACAGATGGATAGACCAATGGAACAGAATAGAAACACCGGAGATCAATCCAAACATCTATAACCAACTCATATTCAACAAAGGACCTAAAACCAACCCCTGGAACAAGGACAGCCTCTTCAACTAATGGTGCTGGGAAAACTGGATGTCAAACCACATGTCGCAGTATGAAGCAAGACCCCTACCTTACACCTTATACAAAAATCCACTCAACATGGATCAAAGAACTAGAGATGTGTCACGACACCATGAAACTAATTGAGAGCATAGGGGAAACCCTTAAAGATATTGGAATAGGCGAAGAATTCCTGGAGAAGACCCCACAAGCACAGGTAATCAAAGATAAATAAATGCGATTACCTCAAATTGAAGAGTTTCTTAACAGCAAAGGAAACAGTCAGGAAAGTGAAGAGGCAACCAACAGAATGGGAGATGTTATTCGCAAACCACACTACAGATAAAGGATTAACAACTAGAATCTATGCAATGATCAAAAAACACCACAGAATCAAAACAAACATCCCAATAAAAAAAAATGGGCCAAGGACCTTAACAGACATTTTTCAAAAGAGGAAATCCAAATGGCCAACAGGCACATGAAAAAATGCTCAGGATCCCTAGCCATCAGGGAAATGCAGATCAAAACCACAATGAGATTCCACCTCACTCCAGTTAGATTGGCTTACATACAGAAATCAAACAACAACAGATGCTGGCGAGGATGTGGAGAAAAAGGGACACTAATCCACTGTTGGTGGGAATGCAAACTGGTAAAGCCACTATGGAAGACAGTCTGGAGAATCCTCAGAAACCTGAATATAGCACTACGACAGGACCCAGCCATCCCACTCCTTGGAATATACCCAAATGGAATTAAAGGGGTGAAAAAAGCCATTTGCACCTCAATATTTGTTGCAGCTCAATTCACAATAGCTAAGACATGGAATCAACCTAAATGTCCATCAACGGATGACTGGATAAAGAAACTATGGGATATAAACTCTATGGAACACTATACAGCAGTAAAAAAACAATGAAATCCAGGCATTTACAACAAAATGGAGAAAGCTGGAAAACATCATGCTGAGTGAAATAAGCCAGTCCAAAAAGGGGCAAATATCACATGTTCTCCCTGATCGATGGCAACTAAACGAGCACCTAAAATGATACCCATTGAAGTGATATGAAAGACAATGACATGAGAAGCCCTTGTCTAGACTGTTGAGGAACAACTTACTATTTTGTTCCTTTAGTATTTTTGTTGTTGTTGTTGTTGTTGCTCGGTTTGCTCTACACAAGACCACTGGTTGAACTCTGCAATCAATGCACAACCATTCTTAAGCATTTAAAAAGTAACAGAAAATTGATCTCTGTGAAACATAGGAGTGGGAATAAGAGAGGGAGGAGATATATAGGACGGCACATACTCACTCAGACCTACCTCCAATGGTGGAACTAGAAATGTGCCAGGGGATTTCAACTCAACCTTACCAAGAGGCAGGTACCAATGCCAGCACACTTGGTAAAGTGATAAGTATAAATACACAACTGATAAAAAAGATAGGGTAAGTGTCGAAGAGATTACACAAATAAGACCAGTGTAAGCAAATAATGAAAGATAGAATCAAAAGGGAGAGAATGATCCTGCCGGGGAAGCAGGACCCAGAGCAGACTCATAGAATGGCAAATGCCCAAAACAGCACTCCTGCCTCAGAATCAACCCTTGGGACATTCGGATCTGACTAAAAGGTCCATGAGAGTCTCACAGGCATGGAAATCCATGACACAGTGGCAAAAAACAATCTAATTGAAAGATCCTGGTGAACAAGACCCCAGCAGAAGGATCAGGCCATCAAGGAGAGAGGCGGCTTTCTCTGAAGGGAGGAAGGAACCTCCACTGTGATACGGCCATAACTAAACAAATTCAGAGTTGGTGAACTCAAGGGGCTTCCATAGCCTAGACAGCTCATAGCAAGAGTCTCGGGTGATTGCTGACATCATAAATAAGAGTGCCAATTGTTAAATCAACAACGGGAGTCACTGGGTTCATGCTCCCCATGCAGGATCTCTGTCCTTAATGTGTTTAACTATGAAACTCAAAAACAACACTACTAGGGGGTTCAGTAAGATGGCGGAATAGGAAGGGAGCACACTGATAGTCCGGGGAGAGACAGTTTAATAAAAGTGGAGATACTGCAGGTTCAAGGAAGAGTAGGGGAGGAAACAGCAGAAGAAACTCTTCCGGAATGCGTGATTCACAGTGGACCTGCATGGCGAGCGTGGGAGCCCACAGTTCGGGACACCAACAGCAGACTCAACACACCAGCACTGGAATGCGAGGTGAGCCGAACCTCAATAGGCCGAGACACCGGCAGGCAAGCAGAGAGAGGAGACTAGAGGGAACGACCCCCCCCGGGGGGGGGAGTTCACCAGGCTAACTGGAAGAGAGAGAGAGAAAAAAAAAAAAAGGTGACTGGTACGGACACGGGTTTCTCTCTCTCCACTCACCTCTCAAGGGCGAGCAAGACAAAGAGTGGGCGCCATCTTGGACATACGTCATAAGCAGAGTGACCTCAGGTCTGCACCGGCCCTGAGCCTAGCAGAAAAACCTGACTCTGGGCGGGGCAAATTAACAGGAGATTAGGACCTAGTATATTTGTGGTGCTACTGAACTGAGACTGTGAAAAAAGAGATGGTGGGGGAGAGAACTCACAGAATTCACATGAGTACTCTCCAGAGACACTATAATTCCGTAACTTTGGCAACCCAGTGGGAGACTGAAGGAGCATCTGAGCCCACTCTGAGGGCAGAACAGATTCCCTGTGTTGTCCTTGGGAAAGAGCTTCCGATCTCTGGCTCCTGTGGGTGTATCATTTGCCTGCTAACTACCTCCAACTTTGTTCAGCTGTGTGGAATTACTTCCCTTTTGAATCAAAAAAAGAGAGAGAGAGAGATCTACCATGCCTAACCTGGGAGTGTCACCTTTGGCACACCAAACAGAGTTCTCAGGCCACACGCATCTCAAGCCTCTAAGGCTCCATCAAAAACAGACAGTCCACTTAATCTAGAGTCATAGTATAACAAGAAAAAGCACCACAGTGAAGAAACCAAATATCTCCAATATGCCAAGTAACAAATGCAAAAACCAAGGTAATAAAAACAAGGAAGTCACCATGATGCCCCCAAATGAAAAAGACACCCCAATTCAAGATTATGAAGATGATGAGTTAGAAGAAATGCAAGAAGCAGATCTCAAAAAATTGATAAGAACATTAAGAAGTTCTCAAAAACAAATTCTTGAACTACAGAAATCCTTAATGGACAAGATAGAAAATCTCTCTTGCGAAAATGAAATATTAAGGAGGAATCAAAATGAAACGAAACAACTAGTACAACAGGAAACTGTGATAGTGACGAGAAATCATAATGAAGTGAAGAATTCAATAGATCAAATGACAAACACAATAGAGATCCTTGCAAACAGAATGGGTGAAGCAGAAGAGAGAATATCAGACTTAGAAGACAGAACAGGAAAGGATACAGTCAGACCAAAGAAAAGAAGAGGAAATTAGAAATCTAAAACATATTGTCAGGAATCTGCAGGATACTATTAAAAAAAAAAAAAAAAACATTCGGGTTCTAGGAGTTCCTGAAGACATGGAGAGAGAGAAAGGATTAGAAGGCCTTTTTAGTGAGATATTAGCAGAAAATTTCCCAGGTTTGGAGAAGGACAGAGAAGTCCTAGTACAGGAAGCTCACAGAACCCCTAATAAACATGACCAAAAGAGATCTTCACCACGACATGTTGTAATTAAATTCTCCACAGTGAAACATAAAGAAAAGATCCTAAAATGTGCAAGAGAGAAACGTCAGATTACTCTCAGAGGATCTCCAATCAGACTCACAGCTGACTTCTCATCAGAAACCCTACAAGCTAGGAGGGAATGGCAAGATATAGCCCAGGTACTAAGAAAGAAAAACAGCCAGCCCAGAATATTATATCCTGCAAAGCTATCATTTGTGAATGAAGGTGAAATAAAGACTTTTCATAGCAAACAGAAACTGAAAGAATTTGTCGCCACTGGTCCAGCCCTGCAAAAGATGCTTAAAGATGTGTTACACACAGAAACAAAGAAACACGGTCATCAATATGAAAGAAGGTAAAGGAAGGAAAGCTCACAGCAAAAGATCACAGGGAATTCAAAGCATATATTAGAACTTATCTTTGGCAAATGGCAGGGCAAAGTTACCACTTATCATTAGTCACATTGAACGTGAATGGCCTGAACTGTCCAGTTAAAAGACACCGATTGGCTGATTGGGTTAAGGAACAAAACCCATCTATTTGCTGCTTACAAGAAACACATCTTTCCAACAAAGATCCATACAGACTGAAAGTGAAAGGCTGGAAAAAGATATACCATGCCAACAGAAATGAAAAAAGTGGGCGTAGCCATCTTAATATCAGACAACATAAACTTTACCACAAAAACCATTAAGAGAGACAAAGAGGGACACTACATAATGATTAAGGGATCAATTCAACAGGAAGATATAACAATTATCAATGTATATGCACCTAACTACAGGGCACCGGTTTATCTAAAAGATTTGTTAATGGACTTAAAGGGAGACTTAGACCCCAATACAATAGTACTGGGGGACTTCAATACTCCACTCTCAGAAATAGACAGATCAACAGGACAGAAGATCAACAAGGATAGAGTAGATTTAAACGACACTATAGCCCAAATGGATCTAACAGATATATACAGAACTTTCAATCCTACAGCTAAAGATTTTACATTCTTCTCAGCAGTACATGGAACCTTCTCTAGGATTGACCACATACTAGGCCATAAAGCAAGTCTCAGCAAATTCAAAAGAATTAGAATCATACCATGCAGCTTCTCAGACCATAAAGGAATGAAGTTGGAAATTAGCAACTCAGGAATCCCTAGAGCATACACAAACACATGGAGATTGAACAACATGCTCCTGAATGAACAATGGGTCATGGAAGAAATTAAAAGAGAAATCAAAAACTTTCTGGAAGTAAATGAGGATAACAGCACAACATACCAAAACTTATGTGATGCAGCAAAAGCAGTGTTAAGAGGAAAGTTTATATCAATAGGTGCCTACATCAAGAAATTGGAAAGGTACCAAATAGAAGAGCTTTCAATTCACCTCAAGGATCTAGAAAACCTACAGCAAACCAGACCCAAATCTAGTAGGAGAAGAGAAATAATTAAAATCAGAGAAGAAATCAACAGGATTGAATCAAGAAAAACATTCCAAAAAATCAGCCAAACGAGGAGCTGGTTTTTTGAAAAAATAAACAAAATTGACACCCCATTGGCCCAACTAAAAAAGAAAAGACCCCAATCCATAAAATCAGAGATGAAAAAGGAAACGTAACAACAGACCACAGAAATAAAAAGAATCATCAGAAATTACTACAAGGACTTGTATGCCAGCAAACAGGGAAACCTATCAGAAATGGATAGATTCCTGGACACATGCAACCTACCTAAATTGAACCAGGAAGATATCGAAAACCTAAACAGACCCATAACTGAGACAGAAATTGAAACAGTAATAAGGGCCATCCCAACAAAGAAAAGCCCAGGACCAGATGGATTGACTGCTGAATTCTACCAGACATTTAAAGAAGAACTAACTCCAATTCTTCTCAAACTATTCAGAACAATCGAAGAAGAGGGAATCCTCCCAAATTCTTTCTATGAAGCCAGCATCACCTTAATTCCTAAGCCGGAAAAAGATGCAGCATTGAAAGAGAATTACAGACCATTATCCCTGATGAACATAGATGCAAAATTCCTCAATAAAATTCTCGCCAATAGAATGCAACAACACATCAGAAAGATCATCCACCCAGACCAAGTGGGATTTATCCATGGTATGCAGGGATGGTTTAATGTGCACAAGACAATCAATGTGATACACCACATTAACAGACTGCAGAAGAAAAACCATATGATTATCTCAATAGACGCCGAAAAAGCATTTGATAAAATACAACACCCGTTCATGATGAAAACTCTAAGCAAACTGGGTATGGAAGGAACATTCATCAATACAATCAAAGCAATCTATGAAAAACCCACAGCCAACAACCTATTGAATGGGGAAAAGTTGGAAGCATTTCCACTGAGATCTGGTACCAGACAGGGATGCCCACTCTCACCACTGCTATTCAATATAGTTCTGGAGGTTCTAGCCAGAGCTATTAGGCAAGAAAAAGAAATTAAAGGGATACAAATTGGGAAGGAAGAACTCAAACTATCCCTCTTTGCAGATGATATGATTCTTTATTTAGGGGACCCAAGGAACTCTACTAAGAGACTATTAGAACTCATAGAAGATTTTGGCAAACTAGCAGGGTATAAAATCAATGCACAAAAATCAACAGCCTTTGTATACACAGACAATGCCATGGCTGAGGAAGAACTTCTAAGATCAATCCCATTCACAATAGCTACAAAAACAATCAAATACCTTGGAATAAACTTAACCAAGGACGTTAAAGATCTCTAAGATGAAAATTACAAAAACTTAAAAAAAGAAATAGAAGAGGATACCAAGAAATGGAAAAATCTTCCATGCTCATGGATTGGAAGAATCAATATCATCAAAATGTCCATTCTCCCAAAAGCAATTTATAGATTCAATGCAATCCCAATCAAGATACTGAAGACCTTCTTCTCAGATCTGGAAAAAAATGATGCTGAAATTTATATGGAGACACAGGAGACCTCGAATAGCTAAAGCAATCTTGTACAACAAAAACGAAGCTGGAGGCATCACAATACCAGATTTCAGGACATACTACAGGGCAGTTGTAATCAAAACAGCATGGTACTGGTACAGAAACAGATGGATAGACCAATGGAACAGAATTGAAACACCAGAAATCAATCCAAACATCTACAGCCAACTCATATTTGATCAAGGGTCCAAAACCAATCCCTGGAGTAAGGACAGTCTATTCAATAAATGGTGCTGGGAAAATTGGATTTCCACGTGCAGAATCATGAAGCAAGACCCCTGCCTTTCATCTTACACAAAAATCCACTCAACATGGATTAAAGACTTAAATCTACGACCCAACACCATCAAATTATTAGAGAGCATTGGAAAAACCCTGCAAGATATAGGTACCGGCAATGACTTCTTGGAAAACACCCCAGAAGCACAGGCAGTCAAAGCCAAAATTAACATTTGGGATTGCATCAAATTGAGAAGTTTCTGTACTGCAAAAGAAACAGTCAGGAGAGTGAAGAGACAACCGACAGAATGGGAAAATATATTTGCAAACTATGCAACTGATAAAAGGTTGATAACCAGAATCTACAAAGAGATCAAGAAACTCCACAAGATCAAAACAAACAACCCACTTAAGAGATGGGCCAAGGACATCAATAGACATTTTTCAAAAGAGGAAATCCAAATGGCCAACAGACACATGAAAAAATGTTCAAGATCACTAGCCATCAGGGAAATGCAAATCAAAACCACAATGAGGTTTCACCTCACCCTAGTTAGAATGGCTCACATTCAGAAATCTACCAACAATAGATGCTGGAGATGATGTGGGGAAAAAGGGACACTAACCCACTGTTGGTGGGAATGCAAACTGGTTAAGCCATTATGGAAGTCAGTCTGGAGATTCCTCAGAAACCTGAATATAACCCTACCATACAACCCAGCCATCCCACTCCTTGGAATTTACCCAAAGGAAATGAAATTGGCAAACAAACAAGTGTCTGCACCTTAATGTTTATTGCAGCTCAATTCACAATAGCTAAGACCTAGAACCAACCCAAATGCCCATCAACAGTAGACTGGATAAAGAAATTATGGGAAATGTACTCTATAGAATACTATACAGCAGTCAAAAACAATGAAACCCAGTCATTTGAAACAAAATGGAGGAGACTGGAAAACATCATGCTGAGTGAACTAAGCCAGTCCCAAAGGGACAAATATCATATGTTCTCCCTGATCTGTGACAACTGAGCACCAAAGGGGAAACCTGTTGAAGTGAAATGGACACTATCAGAAACAGTGACTTGATCAGCTCTTGTCCTGACTGTTGATAAACAATGTAATACTTTATCCATTTTAGTATTTTGTTTTTGTTCTAGTACCATTGGCTGAACTCTGTAATTAACACACAATTATTCTTAGGTGTTTAAATTTTAATTGAAAAGTGATCCCTGTTAGGAATTTGGAAAACATTATGTTGAGTGAAATAAGCCAATCCCAAAGGGACAAATACCACTTGTTCTCCTTGATAGGTGACAACTATCTGAGCACCAAAAAGGAAACCTGTTAAAGTGAAATGAACACTATGAGAAATGGTGACTTGATCAGCTCTCACCCTGACTGTTGATGAGCAGCTTAATATGTTATCCCTCTTAGTATTTTTTTTTGTTTGTTCTACTTAATAGTTTTGGTTGAATACTGTAATCAATACACAATTCTTCTTAAGGGCTGAAACTTAAATGAAAAGTGATCACTGTTAAATATAAGAGTTAGAAACATACCAGGGGATTCGAATTCAATCCCATCGAGGTGGTATGTACCAATGCCATCTCACTAGTCCCAGTGATCAATTTCTGTTCACAATTGATCATAATGATAGGACTAAGAACCAAAGGGATCACATAAACAAGAATAGTGTCTGCAAATACTAGCTGATAGAATCAAAAAGGGAGAGAATCATCCAACATGGGAAGTGAGATACACAGCAGACCCATAGAATTGCAAATATCCAAACAGTGCTCTGGCCTCATAATCAGCCCTTAAGGCATTCGGATCTGGCTGAAATGCCCATGAGAGTATTTCAGACATGGAAAGCAAGACAATCTGGGGGAAAAAAAAAAAAACTAAATGAAAGATCTCCACGAGTGAGATCCCAGTGGAAAGAACAGGTCATCAAAGAAGGAGGTACCTTTCTCTGAAGGGAGGAGAGAACTTCCACTTTGACCATGGCCTTGTCTAAAAATGATCAGAGTCAGTGAAATCAGGGGGCTTCCATAGCCTTGGCAGCTCATGACAAGAGCCTAGTGTGATTACTGATGCCATAAACAAGAGTGTCAATTTGTTAAGTCAACAACAGGAGTCACTGTGCACTTACTCCTCATGTAGGATCTCTGTCCTTAGTGTGCTGTACATTGAGATTTAATGCTATAACTAGTAGTCAAACAGTATTTTTCACTTTATGTTTCTGTGTGGGAGCAAACTGTTGAAATCTTTACTTAATGTATGCTCAACTGATCTTCTGTATATAAAGAGAATTGAAAATGAATCTTGATGTGAATGGAAGGGGAGAGGGAGTGGGAAAGGGGAGGGTTGCGGGTTGGAGGGACATTATGGGGGGAAGCCATTGTAATCCATATTCTGTACTTTGGAAATTTATATTCATTAAATAAAAGTTAAAAAAAAAAAAACACTACTAGTCGAACAATACCCCATACCTGGATACCTGGTTCGGTTGTGTGAGTGCAGCCTGTTGAAATCCCTGCTTAGTATATACTAAGTTGATCTTCAGTATATGAAGGTAATTGAAAATGAAACGTGATGAAGGGTGGGATGGGAGAGGGAGTGGATGAGGGGAGGGCCATGGGAGGGAGGGAGGTTGGGGGGGGAGCCACAACAATACAAAAGTTGCATTTTATATTCTACTTAAAACTATTGGTTGAACTCTGTAATTAATACACAATTACTCTTAGGTGTTTAATTAATGCTATAACTAGTACTCAAATAGTATTTTACACTTTGTGTTTCTGTGTGGGAGCAAAATGTGGAAATCTTTACTTAATATATGCTAAATTGATCTTCTGTATATAAAGATAATTGAAAATAAATTTGATGTGAAGGGGAAGGGGAAAGGGAGTGGGAGAGGGGAGTGTTGTGGGTAGGAGGGAAGTTCCGGGGGGGGGGGGGGAAGCTATTGTAATCCATAAGCTGTACTTTGGAAATTTATACTCATTAAATAAATGAAAGAAAGAAAGAAAGAAAGAAAATTGCAAACTGCTTATCCCAACAGATCAACAAGCAGAATGTCAAGAACCACCAAAAATAAACAAAAGAAGCAAAATAGGTAAGATGAAAATACAATAACAGGTGATTCTCAAAGAAAGAAAAAAGGCTAACAAGAATATTAAAATGGTCATCACCTGTAGCCATCAGAAAAATACAAATTCAAAGCACAAGAAGATAATACTTCAATCCTGTCAGAATGGCTATTATCCAAAAACAGTAAAAAATGCTGGCAAGAATGTTGACAAAGGAATACTATACATTGCTGGGATGAATGTAAATTAGTGCAGTCACTTGTAAAACATTATGGAGATTTCTTAGAAATTGACTTGCTATTTCCATTTCTTAGATTTTCTAAGTTGGTAGCATATCATATTTCATAGTAGTATCTAGTAGTCCTTGCCATTTCAGTAGTATTGGAGTGTCTCATCTCTCAATTTTTTGTTTGTCTTGTTTTTTTTTTTTTTTATTACTAGGATGACAAAATCTTGGTTATATCCCTATCCTTTTAATCAAATGCTGTTTGTTGAGTTGATCATTTATAATTATTTCAGTTTGTTTCATTTGTTTCTAATCTCATGTTTATTATGATTGCCCAGCTCTTGACATTATGCTAGGTTGTTGCTTGTTTGAGTCTTGTTTTTCATACATTACAAGGAATTTGTAAAAATCACAACACAAATTCTATAATGATATACCATTGCTAACAATTACTATCATAAGAATTTATTACAAAGTTGTACAAAGTGCTACATTTTTAGGAAAACTGATACTACAGATATTTCTTTGATTTATTTCTTTTGTTATGTTTTTGTTTTAAATCTTTATTCCCACATATAAGGGGATAATGCTTTACTTGTCTTTCTGTGAATGGCTTATTTCACTCTACATGAGTTCCTCAAGTTGTAGCATTATGATTCAAATGACTGATTTTCATTTTTTCTTACAACTGAGTAATATTCCATTCTCTTTATGCATTCATCTGATGAATAAATTGGTAGATTATATAGTGTGGCTCTTGTGAACAACGCTGCAGCAGTAACCACAGTGGTGCAGGTGTCTCTTTGATACAGTATGTGCATGTCTTATGAGTATGTACTCAGCAGTGGGATTGCAGGATCATATAGTAGTTCTTTCATATGTGTTTATTCAGTTTTGACATCTCTGTGTATTGAAAATACTTTCCTTTCTCCAAAGTGTCATCTTAGCATTTTGGTCTAAAATCAGTACATGGATAAATTTCTGGATACATAAAATCTACCACAATTAAACCAAGAGGATATCAAAAAAATCTAAATAGCTCCAGAAGAGTAATAAGATTGAAGCGCTAATTAAAAGTCTTTCATAGCAGAAAAGGACCCAATGGATTTACAAGTGAATTTTACAAAACATTCAAAGAAGAAATAAAAAAAATGATGGAACCCAGTCTATATTTGTAATGAAGATAACATTGCTGTGATACCACAAGCCCATAGAAAGATGATATGAAAAGAAATCTAAGAGCAATACCTCAGATTAAACTACATGCCAAAAAACTCAAAATAATAGCAAACCAAATCCAGCACTATATAAATATCCCACATCACAATCCGGTGGTAGTCATCCCAGGAATGCAAGGATGGCTCAAGAGTCACCCACCAATGCACTCAAAAATGGCATCAACAGAATGAAGAACAGAGAACATGTGATCATTTTAGTGGATGCAGGAGAAGCTTTTCCCAAGATTCAATATCCTTTCATGACCCACCCTCCCTCCAAAAAAAGAGAAAACAAAGAAAATAAAGAAGAAAATGCTGCATACTTCACATACAGGAGGATGATCACTCAAAACATTACTCAAAAGTACAAAGGCTATATATGACAGACATTTGTAGTCAAAATCATACAGAATGATTGGGGAAAAGCTTAAATTATTTCCACAAAGATCTCAACAAGACAAAGATGTCCACTTTCAATGTTCTTATTTAATATAGTTGCAAATCATAGCAAGGTCAATTAAGAAAGAAAGACCTTCAAAACTGAAAAGGAGGGAGTAATATCTCCAAGTTGTAATTTCCATCATAATGGTTGCAAACAGAGGAACTCATGTTGAGAGAAATTTAACTATACACAGGAAGACAAATACTGTGAGTTCTCTTATATGTGGGAGTAGAAATTTAAAAATATGAAATAAATGCCTGTCATGTTAGTTGTCCTGAAAATATAGTGCTTTCTCCAACTTTTTATAATTTTTTTGAACTTTTTACTGTATTTTATAAAGTTTTATTACTATAAAGAGAACTATTTCATGTATATTTAGGAGTATTTCTAAGAAATTTACCATATTATCCTGCCTTTCCCCCTCCAAATCTTCCTTCTTCCTCCCTTTCTCTTTTTTTTTAAATTTTTTTCAAAGACATAATTTTAATACACTCTTTATTCACAGGCTTAATTCACCATTAATCATAATAACATGTAAAAAGTAGGAAGACTGTAGTTCCACAGGAGTATAAACAAGGGCTAAAAAATCATATTACAAGATGTCCATTTCATTCCTATACATTTAAACTAATTGATAATATTTACTGTAGTTTACTGATGTGTGCTTTTTAAAAATTTCCCATGACTGAATGAAAAATTTCAAAAAGCAACAAACAAAGCACAAACAGAAGGAAGTCACAATTAGGATGAAAGCAGATACAAATGAAATAAAGTAAAATAAAGCAGATCAGCACAACTAAAAGCTTGTGGTTTGAGAGGGTAAGGAAATAAATGTTTTCATAATATTAATAAGAAAACTCAAATATGGGTATAGAGATGAGACTTTCAACACGTACCACTGAAAGACAAAACCTTGTCAATTATGACAATGTTGTGGTAACAACTTGGATAAATCTCTAACAACTGGCTAAATCCCTGGATATGTAAAGTTTACCACTATTAAAATAGATAAATAGCTCAAAAAAGTAATGAGATTGAAGCAGTAATTGAAAGTCTTCCATAAAGAAAAGTGTGAATGTGATGCCTTCATAAATGAATTCTACAAAAATTTAAAGGGGAACTAAAAATGATGGAACTGTGTCAACATATTTTTAAGATGCCCTGATTTCACTCAGCATAAAATAAGCCAATCCCAAAGGGACAAATACCACATGTTCCCTTGATAGGTGACAACTAACTGAGCACCAAAAAGGAAACCTGTTAAAGTGAAATGAACACTATGAGAAATGGTGACTTGATCAGCCCTCACCCTGACTGTTGATGAGCAGCTTAATATGTTATCCCTCTTAGTATTTTTTTTGTTTGTTCTACTTAATACTTTTGGTTGAATACTGTAATCAATACACAATTCTTCTTAAGTGCTGAAACTTAACTGAGAAGTGATCGCTGTTAAATGTAAGAGTGGGAATAAGAGAGGGAAGATATGTGCAATTCGGGACATGCTCAAGCTGACTTACCACAAACGGTAGAGTTAGAAACATACCAGGGGATTCCAATTCAGTCCCATCGAGGTGGCATGTACCAATGCCATCTCACTAGTCCCAGTGATCAATTTCTGTTCACAATTGATCATGATGATAGGACTAAGAACCAAAGGGATCACATAAACAAGAATAGTGTCTGCAAATACTAGCTGATAGAATCAAAAAGGGAGAGAATGATCCAACATGGGAAGCGGGATACACAGCAGACTCATAGAATGGCAGATGTCCTAAGTAGCACTCTGGCCTCAGAATCAGCCCTTAAGGCATTCGGATCTGGCTGAAGAGCCCATGAGAGTATTTTAGGCATGGAAAGCCAAGACACTCTGGAAAAAAAAAAAAAAAAAAAAAAAAAAAACCTAAATGAAAGATCTCCGCGAGTGAGATCCCAGTGGAAAGAAGGGGTCATCAAAGAAGAAGGTACCTTTCTCTGAAGGGAGGAGAGAACTTCCACTTTGACTATGACTTTGTCAAAATAAGATCAAAGTGAACTCAAAAGGCTTCCAGAGGCTTGGCAACTCATGACTAGAGCCTAGGGAGATTACTGACGCCATAAACAAGAGTATCAATTTGTTAAGTCAACAACAGGAGTCACTGTGCACTTACTCCTCATGTAGGATCTCTGTCCTTAATGTGTTGTCCAATGTGAATTAATGCTATACCTAGTACTGAAACAGTATTTTACACTTTATGTTCTGTGTGGGATCAAACTGTTGAAATTTTTACTTAATATATTGATCTTCTGTATATAAAGATCATTGAAAATGAATCTTGATGTGAATGGAAATGGAGAGGGAGCGGGAGTTGGGGGTTGCAGGCAGGAGGGAGGTTATGGGCGGGGGGGAAAGCCATTGTAATCCATAAGCTGAACTTTGGAAATTTATATTTGCTAAATAAAAGTTAAAAAAATAGAATTATGAAGAAAAAAATTTTTCTGGTGATCAATTTCTGTTCACAATTGATCATGATGATAGGACTAAGAACCAAAGGGATCACATAAACAAGAATAGTGTCTGCAAATACTAGCTGATAGAATCAAAAAGGGAGAGAATGATCCAACATGGGAAGCGGGATACACAGCAGACCCATAGAATGGCAGATGTCCTAAACAGCACTCTGGCCTCAGAATCAGCCCTTAAGGCATGCAGATCTGGCTGAAAAGCCCATGAGAGTATTTCAGGCATGGAAAGCCAAGACACTCTGGGGAAAAAAAAAAAAAAAAAAAAAAAAACCTAAATGAAAGATCTCCGCGAGTGAGATCCCAGTGGAAAGAATGGGTCATCAAAGTAGGAGGTACCTTTCTCTGAAGGGAGGAGAGAACTTCCACTTTGACCATGGCCTTGTCTAAATATGAACAGAGTTGGTGAACTCAGGGGGCTTCCATAGCCTTGGCAGCTCATGACAAGAGCCTAGATTGATTACTGATGCCATAAACAAGAGTGTCAAATTGTTAAGTCAACAACAGGAGTCACTGTGCACTTACTCCTCATGTAGGATCTCTGTCCTTAGTGTGCTGTACATTGAGATTTAATGCTATAACTAGTAGTCAAACAGTATTTTTCACTTTATGTTTCTGTGTGGGTGCAAACTGTTGAAATCTTTACTTAATGTATGCTCAACTGATCTTCTGTATATAAAGAGAATCGAAAATGAATCTTGATGTGAATGGAAGGGGAGAAGGAGTGGGAAAGGGGAGGGTTGCGGGTGGGAGGGACGTTATGTGGGGGAAGCCATTGTAATCCATAAGCTGTACTTTGGAAATTTATATTCACTAAATAAAAGTTAAAAAATAAATAAATATTTGTTGCATTAAAAAAATGCCCATATACTCTTACACCAAAACCAAATCTAGGCACAACACAAAAATAAGCCTATGCAATGAAATCTTTGATGTACAGAGATGTGAATTTCTCAAGAAAGTATTAATATACCAAATCCTGAACTACATCAGAATGACCCTGCATCTCAATGAATGGGCTTTTATTCCAGGGATGCAAGGATGGCTCAATAATTTACACATCAAGGAGCCGTCCTTGTGGCACTGGGTTAACGCCCTGGCCTGAAGCACTGGCATCCCATATGGGTACATGTTGGAGACCCGGTTGCTCCATATCCAATCCAGCTCTCTGCTATGATCTGGGAAAACAGTAGAAGATATCCCAAGTTCTTGGGCCCCTGCAGCAACGTGGGAGACCCAGAAGAAGCTCCTGGCTTCAGATCGGCTCAGCTCTCACTGTTGCAGTCATCTGGGGAGTGAACCAGTGGATGGAAGACCCCTCTCTCTTTCTCTGCTTCTCCTTCTCTCTCTGTGTAGCTCTGACTTTCGAATAAATAAATAAATCTTAAAAAAATTACATATCAATAGACATAATAAATCACAGCATAAAAAGCACATGATTGTTTAAATATATGCAGGACATTCTTTTAATAACACTCATTCTGCTTTCATGATAGATGTGCTCAGCATCTTAGGTATAGAAGGAACATATCTGAAAAGTAAAAAGGCTATAGATGAAAAACAACTTATCAATATCATACTGAATGGAAAAAAGCTGAAAACATATCCACTCTGACCTGGAACAAGACAATGATGTCCATTTTCTTCACTCTTGTGATTTCCAATACTATATGGAATAACAGTGATTAGGAAACAAAGTGAAATAGAAGGCATCCAGACTGGGAAGGAGAATGTTAAAATGGGCATTTTCTCAGAAAGTATGATATTAGACATAGGGAAGCCTAAAGATTCAAACAAAAAGCAATTAGAAGTGATAAACCAATTCAGTAATGTCTCAAATATATGCCAAAATCAGTAGCGTTTCTACATACCTAAAGTTATCTTGATATAAGACAAGTCAAGAAGGAAATCCCATTCACTGATATTAGGGTGGCTACATCAGCTCTTTGTTGGTTTCTGGTAGCATATTTTTCCATCTTTTTACTTTCAGACTGTGTGTATTTTGTTATTGAGATGTGTTTCTTGTATGCAGCAAATAAAGTTTTTTTTTTTTTTTAATTCATTCAACCAGTCTGTTTCTTTTAACTGGAGAGTTAATGCCAGTTACATTCAAGGTGACTGTGCCATTTTTCCCATAAATATTCTTATTGTTTACTTTGGATTTCCTTTGTACTTTTACTGGGGGATTTTTTGCCTTCACCTTCTTTCATAGTGCTGACAACTTTTATATGTTTCTGTGTGTAGCACATCCTTAAGTATCTTTTGTAAGGCTGGACAAAAAGTGACAATTTTTTTCAATTTGTTATGGGGGGGCCTTTATTTCACCTTCATTCATAACTGAGAACTTTGCAGGGTACAGTATTTTGAGTTGAAGGTTTTTTTCTCTTAAGACTTGGACTGTATCTTGACATTCTCTCCTAGCATGTTGGGTTTCTGATGAGAATTAAGTTGTGAGTCTAGTTGGAGAATCTTAAGGTAATCTGGCATTTCTCTTTTGCACATTCTAGAATCTTTGTTGTACTGTGGAGAGTTTGACTACAATGTGTCATGGTGAAGAACTTTTTTGTTCTTGTCTATTAGGAGTTCTGTGTGCTTCATATACTTGGATATCCCATTCATAATAGCAACAAAAAATGTGGTATTTAAAAATAAATTTACAAAGTGTAATATTTCTACATGGAAATTCATAAAGCACTTGTGAAAATATTCAAGGACACAAACAGTTTGGAAAGTTTTTTTCATGTTAATGGATGGAATGAATCAATATTTTAAACTATTGATACTACCTAAAATCATCTAAAAATTTAATGCAATGTCTATAAAATAGCAATGACATTTGTTACAGAGTTAGAAAACAATGCTAACATTCATATGGATGTAATAAAGACTCAGAATAGCCAAAGTGATTGTAATCAAATTAAATACATACATACATACATACATGAATTTTAAAAGAAATGGGAGCTATCACAATTCCAGGTTTCAAGGCATACCACCAGTGTATAGTAAGTATAACAACATAAAAACATGGTTCTGGCATATGAAAGGATATGTAGATCAGTGGAACTTAATAGAGAATCCAGAAAATTAATCATATAATAGTGAATTTTGACAAAGATACCAAGAAGATACATTGAAGAAAGGAGAATATTTTAAATAAATGGCAAAACCTGATACATAAGTGTAGAAGAATGAAATGAGTTCTCTATCTATAATGATAACTCAAGTTGCCTCAAAGATCTAAGTAAAACCTCTCAAACTATGCAACTGCTGGACCAAAATATAAGGAAAGCATTAGACATTAATGTTGACCAGAATTTATTTTGTTTAAGACCACAAAAGTGCAGGCAACAAATGGAAAAATCAACAAATGACTCATATGAAACTAAGGAGCTTCTACACAACAAAGGCAATGATCAGTAGAGTGAAGAGACATCCAACAGTGTGGGAAAAAATTGCACCGTACTTATATAAGATTAACCCATGTATTATGTCAGTAACACAAAAAATGTACAGGAAAAAATCAGTCATGATAAGAAAGGGGGAATGACTTGTGTAATAGATAACTCTGAAAAGAAGAAATAGAAATGGCCAAAAAATACATTTAAAATGCTCAACATCATTAGCCATCAGGGAAATGCAAACCAAAACCACAATGAGATATCACTTCACCCATGTGAGAATGGCTATTATCCAAAAGCAGAGAGTAACAAACACTGAAAAGGTTGTGGAAAAAGAGGAACTTTTATACCCTGTTTGTGTTAGTGTAAATTACTGCAGCTACTGGAGAAAACAGTGTGGAAAGATGTTTACAAAAACAGGACTAGAAATAGACTTGCCATATGATCCAGCAATCCCATTCCTGGGTACATACTCCAAAGTTATGAACCCATTGTGTCAAAGAGATACCTGTACCACAGTGTTTATAGGAACATTGTTCAAAATAACCAAAACATGGAATCAGTGAAGATGTCCATCATCAGATGAACGGATAAAGAAAATGTGGTTTGTATAAAATAGAATATTATTCTACTGTAAAAAAAAATGGAATTTTATTATTTACATCAAAATGGTTGCAACTGAAGGACATCTTCAATGACATAGCCATATGCAGAAAGACAGAAGACAAATCTTCTCTAAGTGGAAGCTAATATTTACAATAAAACTAAAAATCTGAAACAACCAAAAGAAATTCCTGTGTGTAATTAGTTTTCCTGTAAACTATTTTTCAAACTTTAAGTCTTTGTCAAACATATGGTGAAGCATGATATACTACTATACTTTTAATGATATATTCTGTTTTAAAATTTATTGAATATAAATTAAGAAAATAAACTCTTAAAAGCACTGGCAAACCAAACCCAAATTTAGAAAGATGCAAGAAATAATAATGGTCAGAGAAGAGACAAATGTACCAAACTAAAAAATTTTTAAAAGATCAACCCAAAGCTTGTTTTGTGAAAAGATTAATATCATGCCATTAACCAGACTAAAAATAAAGAAGGTGAGAAAACTCCAATAAAATTAGAAGTAAATTAGGGAATGTTAAAAGAGATAACACAGAAACAGAAATGATCATCAAAACTCTGAAAAATCTGTATGCTAACAGATTGGAAAACCTCTAAGTAATGGGTAAATCGCTTGATACACATAACCTACCAAGATTAAATAAAAAAGATGAAGGAAATCTGTTAAGTTCCATAGAAGGTGATGAAATTGAAGGAGTAAATTAAAACTCTCTCAGAGAAGAAAATCCCAGGACCTGACAGTTTTACAACTGAATTCTGCAAAACATTTTAAAAGGAACTAAAGAGTGGAACATCTTTTTAATGAAATTAGCATTACAGTGATCACAGAGACAGAACACAAAAAAGAAACCTACAGAGCAACATCTCTGATGAATGTAGATAGAATTTTTCAAGAAAATACTAACAAACCAATTCCAGTACCACATCAAAAACACAGTATCTCACAGTGAAATGAAATTTATCTCAGGGATGCAAGGATGGCTCAACATCTACCCATCAATAAGAGTAATAAATCACATCAACAGAATAGTGAACAAAACCAAAAACTATTATTTCAATAAACACAGAAAAAGGCTTTTATAAGATTCAACATCCTTTCATGCTAAAAATGCTCAGTACCTTAGGTATAGAAGAACTATCTCAAAACTATAAAATCTATATAGGACAAGTATAAGGCCAATACTACGCTGTATGGAGAAAACTGGAAAGCATCTCTCTTTAGATCTGGAACAAGACAAGGATGTCCTGACCACTTTTGTAATTCTTATTCAGTGTAGTATGACAAATCATAGTAAGAGCAATTAGGTGTGGTGGAATTAGGTGAAAAGTTCATGCCAAGATGGCCACTGAGGTGAAAAGGTCATGCCAAGATGGCTGCTGACCACAGAAACTGCCTGGCAACAGGCCGTGATTGGATGGCTTCGGAAACCACATGACAGCAGAGCCTGACTGGTGGCAGGCTGTGATTGGATGGTTTCAGAAACTGCCTGGTGACAAGAGCCTGACTGGGAACAGGCTGTGATTGGATGGCTTTGGAAACTGCCTGGAAACAGGCTGTGATTGGTTGGGCATAGACTGCCCCTTGACTGGATTGGCTGGTCTTGGCTATATAAGCTGTTGCACTAACTCAAATGAGTCTGCTGGCTGCTGGCCTCAGGCCTGCTTTCACCCGACTCCCAGGGTCTGTGTGGTGACTCCATGCCTCTTGCCCCCACCACGCTCCTCCTCCTCAGAAACGAATCCACTGCAACATTCTTGAGAAATCAACTGCAACAATTAGGGAAAAAGGAAAAAAAAAATAAAGAGCATAACAACGGAAAGGAGCAAGTCAAGATAGCAAAGTCTACCTTTAATATACTTGTATGCACAGATGAGCCCAATGACTGCAGCAAAACAGCCATTACAGCTGACCAGTTCTGTGAAGTCACAGGATACAAACTCAATATACAAACTGTAGCATTTTATACACCAATAATGGTCTTCATGAAAGGCAAATCAAGAAAGAAATCTTTTGCACAGTAATTAAAAAAAATCAAGTGCTCAGAAAGAAATTTAGGTAAAGAAGTAAAAGATCTCTACATTAAAAATTATAAAACACTGATGAATGAAATCAAGGACACAGAAGTTTGGAAAGATTTTCCAAGTTCACAGGTTGGAGGAATGAATGTTTTCAAAATGTCATTCCTACCTCAAGCAATCTAGCAATTCAGTGTATTCTCTACCAAAACACTAAGGACATTCTTTACAGAAGTAGAAAACACAATCCTAAAATTTATTTGGAACCACAAAGACCCAGAATAGCCAAAGTGATCCTGAACAAAATAAGTAAACAAATACATACATATGTTCATACATACATATGTACATACATACATGAAAGTGATCACAATACCTGATTAAAAGCTGGCTGAAAAGTCATGTTAATGTAATCAATATGATACTGTCCAAAAAAAGACACATGGATTAATGGAACCTAGAAATAATAGAGAACCTAGAAATAAGTTTGTTACAGATTTTTGACAGATGCCAAGAACATACATTGGAGAAAGAATAGTCTTTTCAATAAATGATACTGGCAAAACTGGATAAACATATGTAGAAAAATGAAGTTAGAGCTCTCTCACAATACACAAAAATTGACTTCAGTTCCATCAAAGACCTAAAAGTAATAACTGAAACTATGAAATTTCTGGAAAAGAACATAACAAAAGTACATCAAAACATTGATGTATGCAAGGACTTTTTTTAGATAATTTCCCCAAAGTGCAGGCAACAAATGCAAAACTAGACATAAAAGATTTTTATGAATCTTAGAAGCTTCTGCACAGCAAAGGAAACAAAAAGTGAGCAAATATCTGATGGAATCAGAAAATATCCACAAGCTAGTTATTCAACAAAAGGTTAGCATAGAGTGTATATCAGGAACTAAAAAATCTCAACAAAACAACCAATCTACGTAAGAAAGTGGCAAATGGCCTGAATAGATAGTTTTTAAAAGAAGACATACAAATGGCCACCAGATATATGAAAAAGTGCTCAATATCAGTAGCCACATGGAAATGCAAATGAAAATTACAGTAAGATATCAACTGACCCCTGAATAAATGACTTTTATAAAAAAGAAAATAACCAATTGCTGGTGAGGATATGGAGAAAGGGGACTTGCATATATGATTGATGGAAATGTGAATAATATGGAGATTTTTTTCTAAGATCTGTTGTTTATTTGCAAGGCAGAGTGTCAAAGATAGAAAGGGAGAGACAGAGATCTTCTGTCTGCTGGCTCACTCTCCAAATGGCCATACAGCCAGAGATGAGCCAGTCTGAAACCAGGAGTTTCCTCTGGGTCTCCCATGTGGGTGCAGAGGCCCAAACACTTGGGCCATCTTCCACTGCTTTCACAGACACATTAGCAGAGAGCTGGATCAGAGGTGGAGCAGCTGGGACTTGCACCGGCATCCATGTGGGATTCTGCTGTTGTGGGAGGCGGCTTTACCCAGTGGGTCACAACAGCAGGCCTTGGAGATTTCTTTTAAAAAACTAGAACTTGAATTGCTATCTTGTCCAGCAGTTCCACTAGAGGGTATATATCCAAATTATATGAAATCACTCTATCAAAGAGATATCTGTTCCACCATGTTTATTGCAACACTGTTCTCAATAGCTAAGATGTGGGATCAATCATGATGTCAGTCATTAGATAAATGGATTAAAAATGGTGTATATATACACAATGGATTATTATTCAACCCTAGATAATAATGAATTTCTGGCATTTATAGCAAATTCATAAACCTAGGTGGTTAATATTAATTAAAATGAGCCAGGTACAGAAAAACAAATACTTCATATTCTGCTTTATATGTGGAAGTTAAAATAAACTCAGTCAAAACACAGAATGGTGCTTAGTAGAGACTGAGGGGGAATAGGGAGAAATAGGAAGTTTGAAAGGTGAGTGCATAATCAGAGTTAGATCTAAGGGGATAAGTAGCTAGTGAAACACTACATAATTGGAAAATATAGTTCATGAGAACCTAGTGTATATTATATGAAGAAATAGAAACTCCAAATCTCACAATAGGTAATGCCAAACAAGGGGAATTTTTATTATTCTGATTTGATCAGCACACATTAGATACATGTATTAAAATGTTACACGTTACCCCATAAATACCTACTACTATTATTAAAAAATACTTGAACCGAAAAATCTCACAGAAGCACTAAAAGCCTGTTTAAATGTGCTGTTAGCTAATTTTGTATTGATTAATTATTTTATTCAGTTTATGTTTCCTGAGTTCAGCTCTTTCCAGCCCCTTGGGTTCTGGGGCTAATTGAAATGAATGAGCTTTGCTCCCTGCCCTTAAGAGGCTTAGGGTAAAACAGGGGCAGGAGGTATATGGTTATAGCCACAGAAGCCATCATTTTGTCAGCCACAGCTCCCCCAGAGAAGCAGAAGCAGTAGGGCATCCATGTTAAGTAAGATGTTGGAAGGAATTGGCTTAAGCAATCGTGGGGACTGTCTAGGCAAATCCAAAACTCAAGGAGTTTGTCACTAGGAAAGACTGGTTCACATCTGTGGACTGGTGCTCTCGGGGGAATTGGTTATGCTTAGGGAGATCTCAGATACTCTTAGAGGCTTTCTTTAGATTGAGTTAGGCCCTCTTAGAATATCCAGGATAAAGTCTCTGACTTAGTCATCTGATCATGAAGTTTCATCCTATATGAAAAGTACTTTCATAGTAATACCTCTTTAGTGACTGATTGAAAAACTGTCATCTAACATCTAGCCAAACTGACGGAAAACATTGATCACACTGTTGTCATTTGCAAAATCCTCTTGAATCAGATTTAATGTGGAGCTCTTCTGAACCTGCAGACAGGATCAGGTGAGCAGTATTGCAAGAGCCTGTTACTAAAATGCTAATAATTTCGCTTGGAAAATGCAATCAGTAGTTTTATTGTGTCTTCAAAGATTGAGATCTCTTGTTTTTTATGTCTTTAGGGAGGAATTTGTGGGAGAAATGAATTTTACACTACCAATCCATGTATATGTGGAAGGTAAGAAAAATGCAAGTATATGAGTACATTAGTAAAAAGTAATATAAATATCTACTTTTAATAAAATGCTTTTTGTTATTAGATTCACTAAATGTTATGGAGATTACCATTCCTAAAGCAGGCTCCATGGACCACTGGGATCTTGAGGTACTACACCTATTTGAAATACAGTATTTATCTATTTTTATGCATTTATATACATAGCATGCATCTTATAATGAATGTAAATATATGTATAGATGTTTATATGTAAGCATGCATTTTCTAAATGTATACACTGTAATGTTTCTGTAATCTTTACAGATAAAGATACAGATACACTATAAATTTTCTGTAATCAAACATGTGGGAGAAATATTAGGACTCATTTGAAAATGCTTCTTTGGTGGAGAGTTTTCCAGCTTTTTAGGTTGATATCATTGTCATCTGATACATCTATTTACGGGAGGATTCTGGATTATTATTTACTGCAGTGCACCCTTAAAATCAGTGCAATAAAGTATCACTTACAGGGAGAGGGAGAATAAAGGCTAGCAATTAGGCATCTCTTAAACTGAAAGCTGTGTTATCACGTGGCAGGAGTGGAAGAGAGCGTAAAGTTTCACCGGATGGGTAATACTTTCATTTTCCTTCACTCACACAGCTAGTCAATACTTCATATATGAAAGAAACCACAGAGTCTGACAACATGATCCATCACATTGTCTTCATCATTGTTTTGATAATGTCATTTGTCATTGTCAAAGGTCTCCAACAAAAATGTTTCTGAAAAGAAAACCAACAGGAGAAGAGAGAAACCAATGTTGCCCAGCATGGTCCACGCAGCATTTATTGAGTGTCTGTTACCTGCAGCGTATGTAGCATCTCACCACTCTCTGTGGGGGAGGTAGATGTTTCCCAAACCGATTAATGTAGTGCAGGACAAGTCATGTCCAGTTTTAGACAAATTTGAACAAAAACATAAGCAATACTGTATGTATTGGGAGATGTCCTTTCCAGAGGTCATAACTTTTGAGATTGAGTTTTTAAAATAAGATCTCACTGATCTGAGTGAGAAATGTAGGGGATTTCATAGGAAGTGTGCGAAGGATGAAGAAACACATAGTGGTGTCAGGATCCCAGAATGATCTGGGTAACAGTGTTAAATGGAATCAGAACACAAGACGAGTGTGGAACGGCAAATGCTGAGTATAATGGATTGGTTGTCCCCTTCAGATTCATACACTGAATTGGTAATCCCAGTGCCTCAGAATGTGGCCTTCCTGGGAGGTAAAGAGTTTAAAATGAAGTCAATAAAATGAAATGTAATCCAGTAGGGCTGTGGTCCTAATACGAGGGAATCTGGAGTCATTCACACACTTAGGGAAGGTGAAGAGATATGCAAAGATGGTCCACTAAAAGGAGAGGAGAGGCCCAGGTTCTTCCTCACAGCCCTCAGAAGCAGCCAGTCCTGTCAACACCTTGGCTTTGTACTTCTAGGCTCCCTCTTCCCTCTCACTGCCCTCGCCCTACTGGGGGTTCAGCACCTCCTGCCAGTTTACGTCACTGGGATTTTCCTTAGCTCCCGTGAACAGCTCTCCCTCACCAAGCTGCCTCTCTCTGTCCCCTGCCTCCACCATGCTTCCCTTCTTGCTGTTACTTTCTCTGTGCTGGAACTCTCTACTTGTAACATCAAGGGTTTTCCTCCCTCCCTTTCTAGAAAAGAAAACTGCTGATCCTTGATCATGAAGCCCCACACATTTCTTAAATGAACCATCACTCCCTAAAACCAATTCTCCACACAGCAACCAGGGCCCCAGGAAATGTGCAAATTGGTGGAGCCCCTCCTATGGCCTCTCTTCTCACTTAAAGTAAAATCCAACTCCTATGAACTGGGCCTGCCCACATTTTCTGCTGCTGCTTGTCTTGCTCCTCCCATCAGTAACTATGCTTTGCTGAATAAGATAGGCTTTTTCCTGCCGCAAGACCTTTGCACTGGCTGTCCCCTTTTATCTAGAATGTTCTTTGTCAATGGAGTCATTGCTTCCTCTTGTCATCCAAGTCTCATCTTGTTTGTCTCTTCTATCAGTTGGGCCTTCTCTTTTTACTGTCCTCAAGGACATGCTTATTCTTTGATGTCATAACAGGTTAATCAGAAAATGCCGAAAATCATCACAATTATTTGTCTCTTCTAAGGTTTGTTTAGTTTCATTGTTATTGTTTTAGATGTGTGGCCCCCTGGGAGAATATTCAGAATGTCTCTTATTCTCTGTTGTAGCTCAAGTGCCTAAAATAGTACCTACAATATTGCCTGAATAGATAGAGATTATAGATTTATTCCCTTGTAATTTCTCCTAATTTTAAATATTTATTCTTTTGAGTAGATCCCATGATTTATACAAAATCTATATCTGTTTTATAATGAAATCTATGAGTCTACTTGATAATATGTAACCAGCTAAGAGTTTCTTTTATGTCTCGCTTTGATTTCTGGAAAGAATTATTTTTGACTCTGACTTTATTCTGGTTTTCCCATCTTAAGAATAGTGCTGCCTTTACTCAGTTGGATAAATCAGAATAACTGCAAATAATCCTAGATTTATTTCTTCATCAATTCCCACATTAATTCAATCACCAATTTCTATTGACTTTTTCCCCTCAAGCATGTTTCATATTCATGTATTTTCTTCTTTCCCACTGCTGCAATACCAGACCAATCTTCTCTTTTATTTTGGCTAGAATTCTGTAATTAACCCCTTTTAGGTTTCATTACATTTGCTTTTCCACAGTCTTTCTCCAAACTACAATCAAAGAATTATTTCTTTTTTTTTAAACTTTTATTTAATGCATATAAATTTCCAAAGTACGACTTATGGATTACAATGGCTTCCCCCCCATACCGTCCCTCCCACCCACAACCCTCCCCTTTCCCACTCCCTCTCCCCTTCCATTCACATCAAGATTCATTTTCGATTATCTTAATATACAGAAGATCAGCTTAGTATACATTAAGTATGGATTTCAACAGTTTGCTCCCACACAGAAACATAAAGTGAAAAATAATAGATGAATTTTTTTAAATGATGATGAAATCAGAGCAGACCTATTGTCATGTTTAATCCCAGTGAGAGTCAAGTTGGGAATTGATAATTTTTTTTTTTTTTACAGAGGATCAGTTTAGTATGCATTAAGTAAGGATTTCAACAGTTTGCACCCCCATAGAAACACAAAGTGAAATATATTGTTTGAGTACTCGTTATAGCATTAAATCTCAATGTACAGCACATTAAGGATAGAGATCCTACATGAGGAGTAAGTGCACAGTGACTCCTGTTGTTGACTTTACCAATTGACACTCCTGTCTATGGCATCAGTAATCTCCCTATGCTCCAGTCATGAGTTTCCAAGGCTATGGAAGCCCTCTGAGTTCTCCGACTCTTCTCTTGTTTAGACAAGGTCATAGTCAAAGTGGAGGTTCTCTCCTCCCTTCAGAGAAAGGTACCTCCTTCTTTGATGACCTGTTCTTTCCACTGGGATCTCACTCGCAGAGATCTTTTGCCAGAGTGTCTTGGCTTTCCATGCCTGAAATACTCTCATGAGCTTTTCAGCCAGCTCCGAATGCCTTTAGGGCTGATTCTGAGGCCAGAGTGCTATTTAGGACATCTGCCATTCTGTGAGTCTGCTGAGTATCTTACTTCCCATGTTGGATCACTCTCCCCTTTATTTACTCCATCGGTTAGCGTTAGCAGGTACTAGACTTGTCTATGTGCTCCCTTTGACTCCCAGTCCCTCCTCCATGACCAACTGTGAACTGAAACTGATCACCTGGAACAGTGAGATGGCATTGGTACATGCCACCTCGATGGGATTGAATTGGAATCCCCTGGTATGCTTCCAACTCCACCACTTGGGGCAAGTCAGCCTGAGCATGTCCCAAATTATACATCTCTTCCCTCTCCCATTCCCACTCCCATGTTCAACAGGGATCACATTTCAGTTAATTTTCAACACTTAAGAATAACTGTGCATCAATTACAGATCTAAACCAGTCATATTAAGTAGAACAGATAAAAAAAAACTACTAAGAGGGATAATGTATTAAGTTGTTCATTAACAGTCAGGGCTATGCTGATCAAGCCACCGTTTCCCATAGTGTCCACCTCACTCCAACAGGTTTCCCTCTTGGTGTTCAGTCAGTCATCACCGATCAGGGAGAACATATGGTATTTGTCCCTTTGGGACTGGCTTATTTCACTCAGCATGATGTGTTCCAGATTCCTCCATTTTGCTGCAAATGACTGGATTTCGTTGTTTCTTACTGCAGTATAGTATTCTAAAGAGTACATATCCCATAATTTCTTTATCCAGTCTATCGTTGATGGGCATTTAGGTTGGTTCCAGGTCTTAGCTATTGTGAATTGAGCTGCAATAAACATTAGGGTGCAGACCTCTTTTTTGTTTGCCAATTTAAATTCCTTTGGGTAAATTCCAAGGAGTGGGATGGGTGGGTCGAACGGTAGGGTTATCTTCAGGTTTCTGAGGAATCTCCAGACTGACTTCCATAGTGGCTTGACCAGTTTGCATTCCCACCAACAGTGGGTTAGTGTCCCTTTTTCCTCACATCCTCTCCAGCATCTGTTGTTGGTAGATTTCTGCATGTGAGCCATTCTAACCGGGGTGAGGTGAAACCTCATTGTGGTTTTGATTTGCATTTCCCTGATTGCTAATGACCTTGAACATTTTTTCATGTGTCTGTTGGCCATTTGGATTTCCTCTTTTGAAAAATGTCTATTGAGGTCCTTGGCCCATCTCTTAAGTGGGTTGTTAGTTTTGTTTTTGTGGAGTTTCTTGATCTCTTTGTAGATTCTTGTTATTAACCCTTTATCTGTTGCATAGTTTGCAAATATTTTTTCCCATTCTGTCGGTTGTCTCTTCACTCTCCTGACTGTTTCTTTTGCAGTACAGAAACTTCTCAATTTGATGCAATCCCAATAGTTGATTTTGGCTTTGACTGCCTGTGCCTCCCAGGTCTTGTCCAGAAACTCTTTGCCTGTGCCAATATCTTGAAGGGTTTCTCCAATGCTCTCTAGTAACTTGATGGTGTCAGGTCGTAGATTTAGGTCTTTAATCCATGTTGAGTGGATTTTTGTGTAAGGTGTAAGGTAGGGGTCTTGCTTCATGCTTCTGCACGTGGAAATCCAGTTTTCCCAGCACCATTTATTGAATAGACTGTCCTTGCTCCAGGAATTAGTTTTAGATCCTTGATCAAATATAAGTTGGCTGTAGATGTTTGGGTTGATTTCTGGTGTTTCAATTCTGTTCCATTGGTCTATCCATCTGTTTTTGTACCAGTACCATGCTGTTTTGATTACAACTGCCCTGTAGTATGTCCTGAAATCTGGTATTGTGATGCCTCTGGCTTTGTTTTTGTTGTACAAGATTGCTTTAGCTATTCGAGGTCTCTTGTGACTCCATATAAATTTCAGCACCATTTTTTCCAGATCTGAGAAGAAGGTCTTCGGTATCTTGATTGGTATTGCATTGAATCTGTAAATTGCTTTTGGGAGAATGGGCATTTTGATGATATTGATTCTTCCAATCCATGAGATTGGAAGATTTTTCCATTTCTTGGTATCCTCTTCTATTTCTTTCTTTAAGGTTTTGTAATTTTCATCGTAGAGATCTTTAACGTCCTTGGTTAAGTTTATTCCAAGGTATTTGATTGTTTTTGTAGCTATTGTGAATGGGATTGATCTTAGAAGTTCTTCCTCAGCCATGGCATTGTCTGTGTATACAAAGGCTGTTGATTTTTGTGCATTGATTTTATACCCTGCTACTTTGCCAAACTCTTCTATGAGCTCCAATAGTCTCTTAGTAGAGTTCTTTGGGTCCCCTAAATACAGAATCATGTCATCTGCAAAGAGGGATAGTTTGAGTTCTTCCTTCCCAATTTGTATCCCTTTAATTTCTTTTTCTTGCCTAATAGCTCTGGCTAGAACCTCCAGAACTATATTGAATAGCAGTGGTGAGAGTGGGCATCCCTGTCTGGTTCCAGATCTCAGTGGAAATGCTTCCAACTTTTCCCCATTCAATAGGATGTTGGCTGTGGGTTTTTCATAGATTGCTTTGATTGTATTGAGGAATGTTCCTTCCAAACCCAGTTTGCTTAGAGTTTTCAACATGAACGGGTGTTGTATTTTATCAAATGCTTTCTCGGCATCTATTGAGATAATCATATGGTTTTTCTTCTGCAGTCTGTTAATGTGGTGTATCACATTGATTGTCTTGCGCACATTAAACCATCCCTGCATACCAGGGATAAATCCCACTTGGTCTGGGTGGATGATCTTTCTGATGTGTTGTTGCATTCTATTGGCGAGAATTTTATTGAGGATTTTTGCATCTATGTTCATCAGGGATATTGGTCTGTAATTCTCTTTCAGTGCTGCATCTTTTTCTGGCTTAGGAATTAAGGTGATGCTGGCTTCATAGAAAGAATTTGGGAGGACTCCCTCTTCTTCGATTGTTCTGAATAGTTTGAGAAGAATTGGAGTTAGTTCTTCTTTAAATGTCTGGTAGAATTCAGCAGTGAATCCATCTGGTCCTGGGCTTTTCTTTGTTGGGATGGCCTTTATTACTGTTTCAATTTCTGTCTCAGTTATGGGTCTGTTTAGGTTTTCAATGTCTTCCTGGTTCAATTTAGGTAGGTTGCATGTGTCCAGGAATCTATCCATTTCTGATAGGTTTCCCTGTTTGCTGGCATACAAGTCCTTGTAGTAATTTCTGATGATTCTTTTTATTTCTGTGGTGTCTGTTGTTACGTTTCCTTTTTCATCTCTGATTTTATTGATTTGGGTCTTTTCTCTTCTTTTTTTAGTTAGTTGGGCCAATGGGGTGTCAATTTTGTTTATTTTTTCAAAAAACCAGCTCCTCGTTTGGCTGATTTTTTGGAATGTTTTTCTTGATTCAATCCTGTTGATTTCTTCTCTGATTTTAATTATTTCTCTTCTCCTACTAGATTTGGGTCTGGTTTGCTGTAGGTTTTCTAGATCCTTGAGGTGAATTGAAAGCTCATCTATTTGGTGCCTTTCCAATTTCTTGATGTAGGCACCTATTGATATAAACTTTCCTCTTAACACTGCTTTTGCTGCGTCCCATAAGTTTTGGTATGTTGTGCTGTTATCCTCATTTACTTCCAGAAAGTTTTTGATTTCTCTTTTAATTTCTTCTATGACCCATTGTTCATTCAGGAGCATGTTGTTCAATCTCCATGTGTTTGCGTATGCTCTAGGGATTCCTGAGTTGCTAATTTCCAACTTCATTCCTTTATGGTCTGAGAAGCTGCATGGTATGATTCTAATTCTTTTGAATTTGCTGAGACTTGCTTTATGGCCTAGTATGTGGCCAATCCTAGAGAAGCTTCCATGTACTGCTGAGAAGAATGTAAAATCTTTAGCTGTAGGATTGAAAGTTCTGTATATATCTGTTAGATCCATTTGGGCTATAGTGTCGTTTAATTCTACTGTATCCTTGTTGATCTTCTGACCGGATGATCTGTCTATTTCTGAGAGTGGAGTATTGAAGTCCCCCAGTACTACTGTATTGGGGTCTAAGTCTCCCTTTAAGTCCGTTAATAAATCTTTTAGATAAACTGGTGCCCTGTAGTTAGGTGCATATACATTGATAATTGTTATATCTTCCTGTTGAATTGATCCCTTAATTATGATATAGTGTCCCTCTTTGTCTCTCTTAACAGTTTTTGTGGTAAAGTTTATGTTGTCCGATATTAAGATGGCTACGCCTGCTCTTTTTTCATTTCTGTTGGCATGGTATATCTTTTTCCAGCCTTTCACTTTCAGTCTGTATGGATCTT
Source organism: Oryctolagus cuniculus (assembly GCF_964237555.1). Classification (NCBI taxonomy): domain Eukaryota; kingdom Metazoa; phylum Chordata; class Mammalia; order Lagomorpha; family Leporidae; genus Oryctolagus; species Oryctolagus cuniculus. Next base: position 18,136,504 of record NC_091433.1, read on the forward strand.
TGTTGGAAAGATGTGTTTCTTGTAAGCAGCAAATAGGTGGGTTTTGTTCCTTAACCCAATCAGCCAATTGGTGTCTTTTAACTGGACAGTTCAGGCCATTCACGTTCAAAGTGACTAATGATAAGTGATAACTTTGCCCTGCCATTTGCCAAAGATAAGTTCTAATATATGCTTTGAATTCCCTGTGATCTTTTGCTGTGAGGTTTCCTTCCTTGATTTCCTTCCTTTACCTTCTTTCATATTGATGACCGTGTTTCTGTGTTTCTGTGTGTAACACATCTTTAAGCATCTTTTGCAGGGCTGGACGAGTGGCAACAAATTCTTTCAATTTCTGTTTGCAATGAAAAGTCTTTATTTCACCTTCATTCACAAATGATAGCTTTGCAGGATATAATATTCTGGGCTGGCAGTTGTTCTCTCTTAGTACCTGGGCTATATCTCGCCATTCCCTCCTGGCTTGTAGAGTTTCTGATGAGAAGTCAGCTGTGAGTCTGATTGGAGATCCTCTGAGAGTAATCTGACGTTTCTCTCTTGCACATTTTAGGATCTTTTCTTTATGTTTCACTGTGGAGAGTTTAATTACAACGTGTCGTGGTGAGGATCTCTTTTGGTCGTGTTTATTAGGGGTTCTGTGAGCTTCCTGTACTAGGATTTCTCTGTCCTTCTCCAAACCTGGGAAATTTTCTGCTAATATCTCACTAAAAAGGCCTTCTAATCCTTTCTCCCTCTCCATGCCTTCAGGAACTCCTAGAACCCGAATGTTGGGTTTTTTAATAGTATCCTGAAGATTCCCGACAATATGTTTTAGATTTCTAATTTCCTCGTCTTTTCTTTGGTCTGACTGTATCCTTTCCTGTTCTCTGTCTTCTAAGTCCGATATTCTCTCTTCTGCTTCACCCATTCTGTTTGTAAGGCTCTCTATTGTGTTTTTCATTTGATCTATTGAATTCTTCACTTCAGTCACTATCCCAGTTTCCTGTTGTACTAGTTGTTTCGTTTCATTTTGATTCCTCCTTAATATTTCATTTTCACGAGAGAGATTTTCTATCTTGTCCATTAAGGATTTCTGTAGTTCCAGAATTTGTTTTTGAGAACTTCTTAATGTTCTTATCAATTTTTTGAGATCTGCTTCTTGCATTTTTTCTATGTCATCATCTTCATAATCTTGAATTGGGGTGTCTTTTTCATTTGGGGGCGTCATGGTGACTTCCTTGTTTTTATTACCTCGGTTTTTGCGTTTGTTACTTGGCATATTGGAGATATTTGGTTTCTTCACTGTGGTGCTTTTTCTTGTTATACTATGACTCTAGATTAAGTGGACTATCTGTTTTTGATGGAGCCTTAGGGCTTGAGATGGGTGTGGCCTGAGAGCTCTGTTTGGTGTGCCAAAGGTGACACTCCCAGTTTAGGCGTGGTAAATCTCTCTCTCTCTCTCTCTTTTTTTTTTTTTTTTTTTTGATTCAAAAGGGAAGTAATTCCACACAGCTGAACGAAGTTGGAGGTAGTTAGCAGGCAAATGATACACCCACAGAGCCAGAGATCGGAAGCTCTTTCCCAAGGACAACACAGGGAATCTGTTCGGCCCTCAGAGTGGGCTCAGATGCTCCTTCAGTCTCCCACTGGGTTGCCAAAGTTACGGAATTGTAGCGTCTCTGGAGAGTGCTCACGTGAATTCCGTGAGTTCTCTCCCCCACCGTCTCTTTTTTCACAGTCTCAGTTCAGTAGCACCACAAATATACTAGGTCCTAATCTCCTGTTAATTCGCCACGCCCAGAGTCAGGTTTTTCTGCTAGGCTCAGGGCCGGTGCAGACCTGAGGTCGCTCTGCTTATGATGTATGTCCAAGATGGCGCCTGCTCTTTGTCTTGCTCGCCCTTGAGAGGTGAGCGGAGAGAGAGAAACCCGTGTCCGTACTAGTCACCTTTTTTTTTTTTCTCTCTCTCTCTCTCTCTTGCAGTTAGCCTTGTGAACTTCCCCCCCCGGGGGTCGTTCCCTCTAGTCTCCTCTCTCCGCTTGCCTGTCGGTGTCTCGGCCTATTGAGGTTCGGCTCACCTCGCATTCCAGCGCTGGTGTGTTGAGTCTGCCGCTGATGTCCCGAACTGTGGGCTCCCACGCTCTCCACGCAGGTCCGCTGTGAGTCACGCGTTCCGGAAGAGTTTCTTCTGCTGTTTCCTCCCCTACTCTTCCTTGAACCTGCAGTATCTCCACTTTTATTAAACTATCTCTCCCCAGACTATCAGTGTGCTCCCTTCCTATTCCGCCATCTTGCCGGAAAACCTCAAAGAATTATTTCTAATATGGAAATATGATACTACCCTGAATACAAATCTCTAGTGCTATCCCATACCATACCTAGGTTAAAGTCCTAGGTTCTTAAAATGAAGTAGAAGGCCTTGACTTCTTGGTCATTACAGCATTTGCTGCTTCCTGTTCTGTCATGGTTCTTTTTGTTTCTTCCCATCAGATTCTGTTTTTTTATTTTTTTAATTAATTTATTTTTTTAAAAAAAGATTTATTTATTTATTTGAAAGTGAGAGTTACACAGAGAGAGAAGGAGAGTCAGAGAGAGACAGGTCTTTCATTTGCTGGTTTACTCCCCAGATGGTCACAATGGCCAGAGCTGCGCTGATCCAAAGCCAGGAACCAGGAGCTTCTTCCAGGTCTCCCATGCAGGTGCAGGGGCCCAAAGACCTGGGCCATCTTCTACTGCTTTCCCAGGCCACAGCAGAGAGCTGGATCAGAAGTGGAGCAGCTGGGTCTCGAACCAGTGCCCATATGGGATGCTGGCACTGCAGGCGGTGACTTTACCTGCCAAGCTACAGCACTGGCCCCCAGATACTGTTTTATAAATGTAAAGTTCATTTTATTATTGGAATAACCCATAGACACAACTGATGCTGCTCTTCTCCATTTTATAGATAGGAAAATCAAGAGTTGTTGTGAGATTAGGTTTGGCCAAGATCAAATAACTGGCAATGATCCCCGATTTCTTGTTCCTTTCTCGATCCCCACATTTTCTCAATACTCACATAGTTAAAAAGAAGTTCTGGAACCCAAATTTCCTGATTCTTTGGCTGTTTAGTTTCCATTTCACTACAACATTAATATTTTTACCTCCTGTGTTGTCTTACTCAGTACACCAGATGATCTCTGAAGTTAGCCAGTTCCTGGTTTTATAGATAAACCAAGTATTTTGGACATATTGTAGAAGATTTCTTTAGAAGGCAGTGGAGAAAATTTGAGGAAAAGTTAATTTTTGTGGGCTGAGGACTTTACCTGCAACTCGGATTATAAATCATTGACTGCTTGTCTTGTATCAGGGACTAGCCTAAGAGGATAAAATATAAATAATATTTTTTAGGTAAAATTTATTGAGACCTTTCAAAATTTTCAGACGTAATTCTTTGGATTTTTCCGTATCACTTTCAGTCCACACAATTTCTCTATGATGCAGGGACTATTATTATGAGAGACCTTAGGCAAAGGAAAGTTAAAGAATTTGCCTAATGTTTCACAGGAAGTAGAGGAGCTGGGTTACTAATCAAGCCAGTTTGTCCACAAAACTTATGATTTTAACCACAACATTTTGAGGTTCTCACCTGGAATCTATATAAGGGCTTTATAGTTGTGGTAGAAGGGATGCCCATAAATAGCAGAAAATGTAATAAATGTGATGATCTATCAACATATCTTTCTGGTGACTGTTGTGTGATGGGTATTTTATAATGTGCTTTCACTTACAAAGGAATATGAATTCAGAAACAAGAATTTTGCCAACTGCATGACCTTGGTGAGTTATTTAACCTTTCAGAAACAGAGTCCCATAAATAAAACATGTATACCAATTTCTATGAGTATCTGAAGCTTTTGCTAATAATGTTAGTTATCATATGTCAAATAGATAGTAGACTAGCATGAATTTTTCTGAGTTACAGGAGTGTTAATGACAGAGCTATGTACAAAGTTACAAGTGAGCATGAAGGAAGAAACCATTAACTTTACTTGGAGGGGGAAGATGTTCCCCACAGATGATAGGACACTTGAATCGCAACTTCAAAAGTGTCTGAGAATTATTTAGACAGATATCTGTGATGTAATTTTCTTCCTCTATCCTCCTTTTTTCAGTAGCCATTTTTTTTCCTCTGGAGGAACATTGTTTCCTCAAGATGTGTATATTCCGTCCTGCGTAGTCCTGGTTGCTGCTGACATTCATCCTGTTACCCCAGGGTGGGCATCCCTGATTATGAAGTGAATTCTACAGAAATCAAAGAAGACAAATAGCATGAAAGCTGGTCCTTGATAATTTCAATAAACCACTGGTTCCACCAAATATGAATCTTGTCAATCTCTTGACTTCCCAATGTATGAACCAACACATATTATTTATGTGTTGAACCACATTTAAGTTTAGTTTTTGTTACTTGCAACTGATCCCCTACTAATTGCAGAGAATTCTAGATAGGAGGGCTGCATGTGCAAAGGCTCACAGAGATAGGAATGGTCATGATGGGTTTGGAATATTACATTGAGAAATGAGGACAGAAGGTGTGTCAGTGCCAACTTTTCAAGGGCATTGACTTCCATTTTAATGAGTTTGGACTGCAGCCTGTAGGCAGTGGGGAGCAAGAGTTTTTGAGCAGAGAAGTGACATGATCAGATTTGCATTTTAGAAATATGACTCTGGCTGTGAAGTTGAGTTTGGATAGGAATAGGGAAGACTGAACACATATAAGATAACAGCAGTGGGGTATAGAGAGGGGTTATTGAACACAGACAACAGGAATCAGGAGGTAAGGGCCTGTTCTCATTTTCTTTGGATCTGCCTAGTTATTATGGATTCTCATCAGCTTTTATTTCTGGGTTCACAGATGCCTCACCAATCGCAGCTGCAGACTGGCAGACAGGCAACTCTGGCTCTGCAAGTGCACTCACTGCAGAGTCTTGAAAATCCAATATATAAGGGATAAGAGCCTTCTAACTTTAATATTCCCTGGATGCCCTTATTCCTATATCACGGAACACATGGTACCAGACTTCTGTGGTCATCATAGACCACAGTTCAGAAAGCTGCTTCAAATGTTCACACGAGTCCCCCAGATCCTTCTCTTTTAGACAAGAGATGTCCCAGGAGGGAATGCTGAGATATTATTATAAAATTCATGTTTGTTGTTCTTTGTTCCTGTATCAGAAAACCTCTGACTAGTTTCATGGAGTTAATTTGGCTCCTACTCTTCTGAGATATTTTCTGCAGAAGAATGTTGGAATTGTAGGGGGAGGAGATGATACATAAACAGTAGGGATTTTGATTTTTAAAGCATATGCTTAAAATTAAAAGCAAACAGGCCTTCATATCCAGTCTTTCTTGCACTCCAATATCATCTGCCATATACAATTTAGTGTAAGTTTGAATGGTCAATTAAACATTTGTTAATAGGACCAGAGAAGAGTTATAATTCCATATTTCTACGAGCACACACCATCTATATTGCAGTAGTCTTCTGATGAACTACAAAGTCATAGCTGGAATCACATGAGTGTCTATAGATCTTGGGCAGGCAAATCCCATCCTATTCCTCTATTCCTACCACCACCACTATCACAAACCAAACCCATTCCTATTCCTTAACATAGATGGATGGGGCAATGTTATGATTTAAAATTTTTAAATTTTAAGTATTGAAAAGAACCTCTTAAGTGATCTAGTATAAAATTATGAGTTAACAAATACAGCTGTTTAGGTTGAGGCCAAGTATAATAGAAACCACATGTCAAAGTATAGAGCTATAACCCAGCATGCAGAACTTAAACCTGAGTTACACACCTGTAAGATGGAAATGATTAATGAATCTTTAGAGATAGTATTCTACCTCTGTGTATATACATATATATGTATACTCATATATTTATTTGTGTATATGTATATATGTATATAAAGTATTTCAAATTCCACTGACACATATTAAGTGTCACATTAACTGTTAGTTATATTTATATGGTTATTTGGAGACTTAGATTTACTGTCAACTTCCAACCTGAATGGGCTTGCTGGCTGCCAGCCCACTGAGTACTCCCCTGATAGAACAAAAGTGAATGTGCTACATTTGGCTGCATGCACCTAGGAGTTTGTTAGGGTAAAGGAGGAATGAATGTTTCCAATGAATCCATGCAGCAATACACAAGAGAAAAACTTTGATGGAATGATCCAAAGTTGTGTCCAAAAATGTGAACATGTGTTAGAAGTGATAAGCTAGAGCTCCTCCTGGATTCCTAGGACTGGAGGAAAGAAGGAAGATAACCAAAGCCGAGATGCATTCACCCTGAGAAACTGCAGGTGAAATCCCCAATAAAGAAAGGACACCAAATGACACTTGGAAATATCACAAAAGAGTCCATTGTAAGCATAATGACTATATGGTCAGGAAACACTTATTGACTGTTACTACATGCCAGTCACTGTTCTAATACTGAGAATGTAGCAGCAAATAAAGACAAATGTCTTCAATCTTGAGTTAAGAGTCTCTAGGGGAAAATGTATGGTAACCTAATAAAGAAATGATTGCATAGACAGTAGTTGTGGGGTGCTTATAAGAAAACAAGAGTAGGAAAAAATGAGTGAGGAGAGAGTAAATGGGCGAGGGCATAAGGAAAAGTTCTGTTTGCTTCTGATTTCTCGGTGTTCTTGGGAATGACGTCATGGTGGCCAGGACGGAAAAGGAAGAAGGTGTTGTAACTTTACAGTGAAGGGATAAAATTGTCACCTGGAACAACAGGAGAGAAAATAAAATTAGGAACTGTAGTCAGATTGTCAGCTTTAAGGACCCTCTTGAGAGCTGTGGCAATGAATGTAAAGTGACATAAATGAACATGTGTATATGTTTTTCTCCAGTTACATTCAATTACCATGGTGCAGACACAGAGAAGGTGGAGAATTAAATTTATTCAAGGTTGGGGTTTGGCCAGGGATCATGATGGGGGATAGGAATTGAGCCTATTCACAAAGAACAATTGAATTTACGTTGGGTATGGAGCAAAATGAAGACAAGATAGGTAGTGAATGCTACATCAGTGGTTTATTGATCCCACTGGGTTTATTCTTTATTTGATTCATGACATAAGAGCGCATAAGTTGCACAGAATAGGAAATGTGAGAGCAGGAGAGGGTATGTGAAAGGGAGATTATCGCAATGACAAAGTCCAGGAAATGTCCTGACAATTGCATAGCTGAAGATGGGGGGGTTGACACCATCATGTACATATGGAGGGAGCCAAGCCACATTTGTCCAAGAGGAGGGAGCAGTACATGAACTGTGCGGATACTGAAAGGCACAAGAACCACGGCAGGAGTAATACTTGAGGTGAAAAAAAATGACTTAGATCATAAAATTGTCAATATATTGTCAATAAATGAGGATGGAGGACCAGCATTGTGGTGCAGCCCGTTAAGCCACTGCCTATGGCTCCAGTATCCCATTTGGGCATTGGTTCAAATCCTAGCTGCTCTGCTTCTGAATTAGCATCCTAAAATGTCTCTGGAAAGTAACAAAAGATGGCTCAAGTGTTTAGGCTTCTGCCACACACATGGGAGACCTAGATGGAGCTTCAGGCTCCTGGCATTGGCTTGGCCCAGCCCTGGTCATTGTGGCCATTTGGGGAGTGAACCAGTGAATGAAAGATCTCTGTCTCTAATTCTGCCTTTCAAATAAATAATTAAATATTTAAAAAAATAGATGAGGAGGGGTAGGAGCAGTGACTAAGTGTCAGACTAGGAAGCAGTGTAATGCTAGTAGTAGTAGTGATATAGTCTGATGGAATTAAATTTGAAGCTGAGGATTTCAGTGAGAGGAACAGACAATAGTTTAGATAGGGTAAGGAGGTACAAGAATGAATGAAGCCTTTCTTGAGGTTCAATGGTATAAGAGGTGCAGGATAGAGAGAAAAACTACTTCAGTGAGCTATGGAGTTACAGTGTCTGCCACAGAACAAGCTTTTAATAAGCTTAAGTCAGTGAAACAGAAGAGAATGAAGATACGGATTGAGGGAGTTTCTGAGGATGGACCTTAAGTTCTGGAAGGTTTATGGGGAGAAGTGGGAGATGGAGTCAGGTCAGAGGATGCATGGAATTACAAGGGGATGAAGGATGGCCTGGGAAGTGGGGCTTCTGGTATTGATGAACATAAACGTGGCCATGGTATAAGATCATATTAGTCCTGATGCCATGGGTTAGACTGATTGTGATCTTGAGACTGCTGGGCGGGGAAGAATGGGGATCCTGTGTGGAGAACTTACAGCTCTGTGAGTGCCATGGTCAAAAAGAGTGTGCAAATTTAATCACATTTGCCTGGGGTCGAAGGAATCTAATGCATCTGCAGCAAAGAGATTTCCTCACATACATGCCCAACTCCAGTTAATTAGTATAGCTGCCTCATGCCTTAAAGAAAAGGCTAAAGTGAATTAATTAGTGAGTTCGGACATGGCATAGGAAGGAGAGTGGTTAAAATCTGCAAGTGAGTGATATTTCATTCATAGAGTTTAAAAACAACAACTTCACGGTGGGCATCTAGCCTAGTAGTTAAGATGCCTACGTTCCATATCAGAATACTGGGATAAAAGTTCCAGCTCTGGTTCCTCACTCCAGATTCCTGCTAATAAGGACTCTTGGAAATAGTAGTTGAGCAAGACTCTTGGCTCAAGTAGTTGGATTCCTGCCACCACCATTGGAAGACTTGGATTGAGTTCCTGCATTTTGACTTCAGCTGGGTGCAGCCCCAGTAGGTGTAGGCATTTGGAGAGTGAGCCTGCAAATGAAAGCTCCCTTTCTGTCTCGCTCACTCTTTTTCTGTCTCTGTGTCTCTGCTTCTCAAATAATACAAACAGAAATACACAAAGGTAAGTGGTTCACTCAAAATCACAACTCTTTAATGAGAAGATGAGAACCACTCTACCAGGGAATATCTGAAAACCACATTTATACAGCTATCGTCAACTAAATGTTATTTTTAATCTTTGCTCAGTTGATAAAATTTAGCAATATAGCTGCTGAGTTGTGGCTGTGCAATTTACTAGCTAATGTGACCCTGGGCAATTCGTTTGACCATGTATTAGTTTGGTTCTTCTAAGACACAAACACCAAGATTGGATCAGAAGTTCCAGAGATTTGTTGGGAAGAAATGCCTATGACAGATAAGGTGGTGCAGAGCAGGAACAGGCACAGGGAGTGAAACACTAGTCTGACCTGTTTCAAAGGTGAGAAGAAAGAGAATTGAGTGGGAAGAGCCTCAGATTGCAGTGCAGGTCTAAACAAGGACTGCCTGCTAGTTGAGTCCTGCCTTGGAAGGAATGGTTCACCCCCCCTTACCCCAGCTGCGCTTAATCATTGGCTGAGAGCAACCAGCCTGACCAAGCTTGACCCTGGGCAGGAATACTGTTTGGCATCTTGAAGCAGTCAGCTAATACCTTTTATATTTGTATAAAAATGTTTATTTGAAAGGCAGAGTTACAGAGAGAGAGAGAGAGAGAGAGAGAGAGAGAGAGAGATAGCAATCTTTCATCTGCTGGTTCATGTCCCAAATGGCCGCATAAGCTGGAGCTGGACAGATCCCAAACCAGGAAACAGGAGCTTCCTCCAGGTATCCCACATGGATGCAGGGGCCCAAGGATTTGGGCCATCTTCTGCTGTTTCCCAGGCACATTAGCAGGGAGCTGGATTGGAAGTTGAGTGGCTGGGACTAGAACCAGTGCCCAGATGGGATACCAGTGCCACAAGAGCAGTTTTACCCTGTGTAATATGGGGCTGACCCCACCCCCAGCTTTTTTTTTTACAGCCAGTTCTCTTTTTAAAAATAAACTTTAAAATTTTATTTATTTTATTTGACAGAGTCAGAGGAGAGAGAGAGTGAGAGAAAGAGAGAGGCATAGACAGAGAGACAGAGACACGGAGTCATATGGGATGCCATAATGGTGGGATTCAGGCAGGCTGAAACCAGGAACTAAAAATTCAATCTGAGTCTTTCGTGTATTTGGCTGGGACTCAACTACTTAAGCTACACCTGCTGCCTTCCAGAGAACTAGCATGGGCAATGGAGCCACAGCTCTGGCCCGGGCACTCTGATAGGATATGTGGGTGTCCCAAGCAGTGAGCATCTTAACCGCTGTGTACTGCTGTGTAGAACTCCTGTCCTCCAGTTCTCTTAGGGGGAGAAATGAGCCGTGTGTCTCCATGACCACTAACATTCTAAGCCTCACTTCAACTCTTTAATTGAGGTAAAATTCATATAACACAAACTACACATTTTAAAAGGTATAATTAGCAGCATTTATTGCATTCATAATATTATACAACCATGACTTCTGTCTAGTACCAAAATATTTTCATCACTCTCAAAGGAAAACTTCTACCTACTAAGCAGTTTTTACCTATATTCCTCTTTTCCCTGCCCCTAAAACTAGTCATCTATTTTTTTGTCTTTATGGTTTTCCTTATTATAGATATTCATATATATGAACTAATGTAGTATGTGTTTTCTACCTTGATTCATTTATCATAATATTTTGAGATTTTCCAGATTGTATCATATATCAGTGTTCTTTTATGGTGAATTATATTCCATTACATAGATATATCACATTTTATCTATTCCTCCACTGATAGTCATTTAGGTTGTTTCTTCTTTTAACTATTGTGAACATCACTGTTGTGAATGTATATTTGTTTGTGTATCTGTTTCCAGTTCTTTTGGGTACATACCTAGGAGTAGAATTGCTGGGTTCTATGGTAATTCTGTGTGTAAGTTGTCAGGAACCACCAAGCTGTTTCCTATAGTTCATATGTCTGATTTTATTTGAAAAATTTATTTATTGAAAGAGTTACACAGAGAGAAGGAGAGGCAGAGAGTGAGAGGTCTTCCATCCACTGGTTCACTCCCCAAATGGCTGCAACGGCTTGAGTTGTGCCAATCCAAAGCCAGGAGGTAGGAGCTTCCTCCAGGTCTTTCCACGTGAGTGCAGGGGCCCAAGGACTTGGGCCATCTTCTGCTTTCCCAGGCCATAGTAGAGAGCTGGATTGGAAGTGGAGCAGCCATGACTTGAACTGGCGCCCATATGGGTTGCCAGCACTGCAGGTGGCAGCTTTACCTGCTATGCCACAGTGCCAACTCTCATCCTCCCGTATGATTTTTCTTATCTGTACAAAGTAGCCTACAAAAGGTCCTACCACATAGGGCTAGTATAGATTGTGAGTGAGAAAATGCTCGTAGAGCACTGAGCACCAAGGCAGGCACCTACCATACACAGATGCTTCATAAGTGATGAGTATTATTTGTAAGGGATACAAAGTATTTTTCCAGACTATTCTTTCATAAATATTTTAGCCACAAGTTTTTTCTTCCTCTCATAAACATTAAAGGTATAAAATTAAGGCTATTATTTGTTCTTAAAGAAAAGCAGATTCCACTTCAATTTATAGGCTATGACAACAAGAGCCCTCAGATCAGGATTACAATAAGCAGGACACAGCTGTGTCTGAGGGTTTCCCCTGGTGCGGACTTTGTGGGCCCTTCTCTCACTGATGGTCTTCCTGCAGTGTTCCCTCCTTGATTGAGGCATGCAGTGCTGGTCACTGCCTCTCACATGTACCAGATCTGGGCAGGCTCTCACAGGCTCCTCTTGGGGCACCTGTTTCTCTGAAGGGGAAAGAAAACATTGCAGATTAAAATGAGTCTTCATATGATGGCTTCAGTGAGGAGGGGAAGAGAACAGAGGCTCGATTCGTCCACAAGTGACTCGGGAGGAGACAGAGAAATGCAGTCATTGAGAGTGAGCTGTCTCAGTGCTGATGTAAGTGAGTGAGGAATGCTGTCTGATTTCCTTGTCTGCAGGGTTTTTTTTTTTTGAAGATTTATTCATTCATTTGAAAGTAACTCTGACTTTCAGATGCATAGAGAGAGAAGGAGATGCATAGAGAGAGAGGTCTTCTGTCCACTGGTTCACTCCCCAATTGGCCACAACAGCCAGAGCTGTGCCGATCCTAATTCAGGAGCTCCCTCCAGACTTCCCACACAGGTGCAGGGGCCCAAGAACTTGAGCCATCTTCCACTGCTTTCCCAGGTCATAGCAGAGAGCCAGATTGGAAGCAGAGCAGCCGGGACTTGAACTGGAGTCCATATGGGATGCCGGCACTGCAGTCAGCTGCTTCACCCACTATACCACAGCACTGGCCCCTGCAGGTATTTAAAACCCTAAAAGCATACCTTTTCTCCTCAACATAAAACCTGTACCTTAGCCATAGTGATGATGTCTAATGACACCAGACTTTCTGACCACTCTATGGGCAGTCATCTTGCCTCTGTTCTAATTTTGCTTGTCATTGTTTGTACTCCTCCAACCCCCAAAACGATGCCTGATGTTCAGAAGGATGCGTCGATGAAGAGTTTTTGAATGAACTTCTTGTTGATGGCACAGTTGCCTTCTCCTTGTCCTCCTTTGATAACCTGGAGTTTGTCTGGGGTAGTGATGGGCACATGGGCTCCAGTACGGGGCTATTTGGGTTGAATCATGGCATTGCCCCTTAAAGTTGCATGATGTTAGGCATTCACTAAGGGACAGTGAAGTTGTTATTTTTCACTCTGTCAATACAGTAGGTCAGGAGATGTCATCTTTTGACATTATTGAGTGGTTTTTGTGATTTTTAATCCATCCGAGTCTTACCTTGCCTGGCAGAAACTAATGGTTACTTTTTAAAAAATTATTTTCTATTTATATAAAGGGAATAAATTTCAACCTTTCACATATAGAGTTTTAAGAATATAATGTTACTTTCCACCCCCCTCTCCCTCCCACCCTCTCTTCTCCTTCCTTTTTTTATTTTTCTTTTACTTTTTTAAATTCACTTTATAATCACAAGCTAAACTCCACTAAATAAAGAATTCAACAAGCAGGAAGTAGAGAAACTACCGTTCCTCAAGAGTATAGGCAAGGGTCATAAACAATAATCAAATCTCAAAATGTCAATTGCACTCATATACATTCCAATTTTTGTATTCTATATTAATTACCATTAATCAGGGAAAACATGATATTTGTCTTTTTGGAACTGGCTTATTTTGCTGAGCTTAATGGAGCCTTTATTTCACTCAGTAATCATATACATTTCATCACAAAAGACAGGATTTTATTTTTTTTGGCTGAGTAGTATTCCATCATCTACATATACCACAATTTCTTTATATAGTCCTAAGTTGATGGACAACTTGGTTGGTGAAATTACTGATTCTTGAGAACAGAGATTGTCTTCTGATATATGAGGGAACTTGAAAAGTTTTATGGAAAGTAGAATTAAAAATGAATTTATTTTAGCCCAATTTTTTTTAAAATTCAAACAATCAAGAAGTCTACAAAAATGTCACAAGATCAAGCATTTAACCTAGTGGCTAACACAGGCATATCCCACATTGCAATGCCTGGATTTCATTCCCAGCTCCAGCTGCCAACTGCAGCTTCCCACCAGTGAAGACCAGGAGAAGTAGCAGTAATGGCTCAGATAAACCTTACACATCAGTGAGAGACCTGAATTGATTTTTGGCTCCTGCCTGCAGTTCATCCCTTGCTGTTGGATTCATTTGAAGAATGAAACAGTGGATGAGAGTGTTCTTCCTACTAATAAAATATATTTAAAACATTCATGAAAATTATGACAAAGTAAAATGTGGGTTCATTTTATGCACAAAAATATTTTAAATTAAATTTTCAACAAACTCTTAAAGAACTTCATAGTGAGTGACACATAGCAAACACATATGCACAAATAACTCCTGTTTATTGATCAATATTTAGACACATGAATCTATGGCTACGGATACGTTATGTGAAGTCATAGGTAAATCCAGGTTTTTAACAAGTAAAAATGTTTAAAAACATAGAAAAAGAAAAGCCTTTTGGCCAACAAAGCAATGTTTCATAAGAATGTAACTTCCAGGATGGCAGGACTGTGCAATCCAACATCAAGAATGGTATCTGGGGCCAGTGTTGTGTGGCATAGCAGGTAAAGGTGCCACCTATGAAATTGGCATCCCATCGACTGTTCAACTTCTGATCCAGCTCCCTGCTAATGCACCTGGGAAAGCAGCAGAAGATGGCCCAAGTGCTTGTACTTCTACCACACACAAGGGAGACCTGGAAGAAACTCCTGGCTCCTGGCATTGGCCTGGTTCGGCCCTGGCTGTTGCAGCCATCTTGGCGGAGGGAGTGAACCAGGATATGGAAGTTTTCTCTTTCTGTCTCTGACTTTCTCTCTGTAACTCTGACTTTCAAATAAATAACTAGATCTTTACAAAAGCTAAAGTGGTTCCTGAGAGTAGACAACTCATCAGAATTAAGGGAATAAATTAGTGACCAAAACAGAACTAGGAAATGTTAGAATTTCTTCCCACATGTATTAATTTCAGTCTCATAAGACTGTAAATGTAATTGTCCCTGTATTAGTTAAGCATTGAGTTTAGCTGCAATTTGTTGAGACCTGATTATAACAGTACAATCAAGGTGGTTATTATTACTTGATGTAATGAGGAGTCCAAGTTTCACTGGCTATAGCCTAGTGGCTCGTTGTTTAGAACTAAATTCTCTGCAATTCTTTCTGCTTTTCATTGCGGTCCTAAAAGTGTTTGCTGCACCTCCAGCTATCTCACCCTGATTATAAATGGGAAATGAAAAAGAATACATAAGCCTTTTCCACATCTCATCCAGCTCTCTTTAAGGAAGCTTTCTTGGAAATCTTATTTCTAAGGCCTTGAACTCACACCCTATTGGCTACCCCTTTTAGCCAAAGAGAAAGATAGAAGGCTCATCTCCCTCCTCTTCCCCTTCCGCCTTTTACTCCTCCTCTTCCTTCTTGCTCCACAAACACATGATTGTCTTATTAAGAAGAAGGCAAAGCTGCTTCCAGGTAGGTACTAGCCATGTTTTTTGGGATCCCGGTAGAGACACAGGCTCAGTGCTGTAGAGCTTCCTACTGGGCTGACTGTGGCTTTGCAGAATTTTGTTTGCCACATCACCCAGAGTCCTCTTTGGAGGAGTCTCAGGACAGCTCTTGGTGGTGATTCTCACAGCAGTTGGAAGCTCAGGGTAGCTACAAATTGTGCAAATGATTGTGTGCCCTACTTATCCCTACCCCTAGGAAGTGAGGATATCTGTAGGATAACCATGGGGAAATATTCTACTCTAGCTTCATTTTTGTTTTCCTAAATGTCTTTGTTGTAGCACAAACATTTCTTTACAGCACCTGAGAATGCTGTGAAGAGAGGTATAAATGAACAATCACACACAAATACACACAGACTCACAAACCCCTCCAAATATGCAAGTGCACAAAGTGAAGGCTGTGAGTTTATGTCACCAGCTTATGTTACCAGCAGAGTTGAGGCAAGAGTCTACTCCATCTCTGTGGCTCTAAAATGTGTCCTTTTTCCTCTCCAGGAGGAATTCCCAACCCTGGCTGCACATCAGCATCAGCTGGGAGCTTTAAAAACCTTCAGTGCTTGGGTCGAGCCCTCGACAAAATATAAATCAGGATCTCTGGGGCTTGAGCCCAGGCTTCTGGATGTGCGAATCTTTCCCCAGGTGATTCTAATGCATATCTGAGGTTGAGGATCACTACTCCTCAGCTGCTCTTAAGCAAAACAAATGAAGTGTGGACTTCTCTAAAGAGAGCACTTTTTAAAAATTATTTTAACCTATCCCAGTGGTTTCTCATCTACTTTATTTTCTCCTGGTGGAACCACTAATACATAAAACAAATGAAAGCAGAGCGTCCTTCGTTCAAGATGGTAAGTGTGTGGGGAGTTGGACTGCCTTCTTTATCATGCTTTTGGCCACCCAATACTTACACATAGCTTCTGTGACTGTTCACAGGACATGACTGGTTTATTTTAATACATGCCTTGGGATAGATAGTTTAGTGACTCGGCAGACATTCTGACCATCAAAGTAACATGCATGGCTGCAAAAAGGCCCAGTCCTGTGGATGATGATAGTGGTGTCGTCTTCTGTGGAAAAGCCTCAAATCCCCATTCTTTTACTTAGAGCTGTTCAGCGGACAGGATGGTAAAAAGAGGGCTCTGTGAATAATAACAGAAGCATAAAGATATTTCCCGGTAGTGGGTAATCTCCATTCATATGGCTGTCTGTGTGTGCGTGTATGTTTGTGTTTAGTTCCCACAGCCACATATGCATAGCCAATTGTGTAGACTTACCACTCAGAGTACGGAAACTCAAATGCCAACAGAGACCAGTCAGAAAGCCGATGTGTGAAGTTTCTGTGGCTTGGTGGATCCTGTGGGGGGACGGGAGTGTCTATGCCTTCCTAAAGTCATTTAACGTTTTTAAAATGTCCAAGCTCTGTGTTGACATACATACAGACATTTGCACACATTTTCTAAGTATGAGATATTTTAATGAGGTGTCTAATGAGGTAGAATTTTTTCTTTCTTTCTTTCTATTTTAGTTATAGATGGACCCGGTTGGTGAGTGTAGAACACTATTCTGTTTTCATGAAGAATTTACTCTCTGCTGTGATTATCAAAGAAGCGTGCATGCATGAGGATGGCACTGAACATTCTGAGTGGTGACCAAAGCTGTCCCTTCTGCAGTCACTTGGAATGCAGAGTTGATCAGACAAGTGTGAGGGCAGAAAAATTTACAAAGGGACCAAGGTGACCCTAGGAGAGGATGTAACTAGAATCTCTTTGGTGGGTTGAGAAGATGCCAACTGATTATTAGGAAACTCCTTAAGGTCCCCCAAGGAGCACATGTCCCTTAGGGGAAGAGGCTAAAGGAGTGGCAGGGTTCATGGACAGCCTAGTTTTTCCACTGTAGCTGCTGAGCGGATCCTCCCGTTCTCTCTCTTGCTTCATTACAAAGCAGAACTGATCCCATTCAGAGGACCTGATCCCTTGGCTCTGAATAGTGCTGGAGGAGTCCTCAGACTTATGCATAATGTATGGATATTTTGATAGTTAATTGGAATGATGATGGCATTTGGATTTTGAAGTTGATAAAGCAGAATAACCAAGTTTCTTTTATAAAGGATTTATTTATTTGAAGTGAAGAGTGACAGAGAGAGAGGGAAAGAGAGAAAGATCTTCCATCTGTGGTTCACTCCCCACATGACCTTAACCAGGGCAGGGCCAGGCCAAAGCCAGGAAATGGAGACTCCATGCAGGTCTCCCATGTGGGTGCAGGTACCCTCACACGTAGGCTGTCTTTTGCTGCTTTCCCAGGTGCACTAGCAGGGATCTGAATCAGTAGTAGAACAGCTGGGGATGAACAGGCCATTGCATGGGATGCTAGCCTCGTGGGTGGCAGCTTAACCTGCTGTGCCACAATGCCAGCCCTTATCTGATTTTATTAATCCTTGTCTCCTCTTCTTCAAGACGAACCAGAGTGAGAAAGAAACACCAACAGTTTGTTCTAATTGTAGGTTTTTTCCATGAAAATAAAAGGACAAGAAGATGGACATTCTGTTCCAATCGTGTTGCAGACCTCTCACCCCAGAATAAAGGCATAATTAGTCCTCCATTGCTTAATTGTGCACAAAGAGTATCAGCAATCCCTCCCTTTTTCTATGACCTCCTTTCTTTATCAGATTTTTACTAATGTAGACCTTTACCATTTTTCTGTGACCCCTCCCAACATCTTTTAAAATCTACATAATTTCTACAATGCAATTATCTGAAGAGGTGACTTTTCCATCCCTTTAGATGTTTCCATCATTCAGAAACTCAGTGTAAGCTATCTGCCTTTTACATCTCCCACTAACGCTTTATCTCTCACTTGAGGATCATTTCTTTCAAAGAAACAAGGGTTTTATCACTCGCTGGAGTAACTGTGTACACACAATAGAGAATAGCATACCCATGTTGAGATGCTCATGTCGGGCAGTTAGCTAGACAGCTAAACTGGAAATTTAAATTTGTGTGTGAAGACTCTTCAGTGCTTTCCTAAATATGTGAAACTTTAGTTAAGTTATGAATTCCTGGAATCCATGCCACAGTTTTATTTCCATGTATGGATATTATAAATAATTATTCCTGTCTCTCTTCTTAATCAATTACAGAGTCCCAATGCATTTTCTTTAAATTGCCCCAAATACAATGTCCAATAATGCCCACTCAATATCTGTTAAATGAATGTTTGAAATGTCATTTACCAGACACGCACAGTAATCCTTCTGATCTGCCTCATGTAACACTTTCATGGGTCAGTTCCTTTTACAGAAGTGCCTGTGTGGCAGAGCATATAATAGAAATAGGTAAGTGTGTATTTGCTTCCTTTTTGTAGTGTATGGGGTGTGCACATCTAAAAGTTTGTGGACAGTGGCAATGCTGACATCTGTGTTTTCCAGTATAAATGAAGTATGCCATGTTGTACTTACTGTCTGTCAACATGACTGGACTATTGGGTTTGTGTCATAGTTCTATCACTTGGGAACCCTAAACTTCTGAAATTCCCTGTGCTGTTATTATATAGAGAATCAGAGAGGGCTGCAGTGGGAAAAATATGTCTAGTTTCCTTGTCAGGGTCTTAGAAAACCTAAATGTGTTCTAAAAGGTTCTCCACCAAATTCTCTCACTTCCTGTTACAAATCTGGCTAGCATTGGGTTTAGAGGCCTGGAAGAGAAGAAGAATTAGTTTGGTATTAGTGTTAGTTCTGGGGGTCATGGGGGCCACCAGAGCCTGAGTTGGAAAAGTAAAGATCGATGTTATTTTCCTAGAGTTGGTGCAAGAGACTACTACAAACTGGCTGACTTAAAACAAAAGGGATTTATTCACTCGTCTGACCTTTCAGATGTCTGAATTCAAGGTGTATGAGGCTTAGCTCCTCCGAGGAGTGCGGGAGAAGGGGTTCAGTGTCTCATACTGATATTCTGCTGGTTTTTGCAATCTGGGCCTTTCTGACTCTTGACACATCAAACCAATCTTTGTGCATGTGTTCCCATGATCATTCTTGTTCAGTGTGTATGTACAAATTTCTCTCTCTTTATAAAGATACTAGTCATTGGATTAGGGCCCATTCAGATGTCATGATCTCATCTTTATTTGATTATAGCTGCAAAAAACCATATTTCCAAATGAAGTTAGATTTCGTACTTCCAAGTACATGCACATTTTTGAAAGATACTGTTCAACTCAGTAGAGTACCCAGAAAGTTAGCAAGGAACTCCATCAAAGCATGGAGTCCAGGGTCAGGTTCAAGGTGCTGGATCTGGGATAAAAATTGGGGAATCCAAAGCCAGGAAGAGGAGTGTAATTTCTCCATGATAATGGGGTGGGTCAGGATTTGGCATAGATTCTGTCACCGTCTTGACTGGCAATCAATACATTGTGCCTCCTCCATTCTTCCACACTATCTTGAACTGTGTTGTGTGTTGACATAGATGCAAAATTAAGAAAATATATATTTAAATGATAAATGAGCAATGGAGACATTCTTAAAGATTTTGAAAAGGAGATCTTTACACTTTGCACTGTACAGTAAACAATTTAAAATTCATGGAACATATTTTTTTTTCTTTCTCTTACCTTCTGTTCTCACTCCAGAGTCTTTCTGGAGTTGTTCTCCCTCTGTTACACATAACAAATGAGTGCTCCCCCTGACTTTTATTCCAAATCTGCACACATGTATTCAGCTAAATGCTCTCTAAACAAAAGTCCTGTTATTACTGTTATTTAACCTTATCAGAAAGTCAATCAGGATTAGTAAATGCAAACAGTGATTTTTTCATTGCCCCTAAACTGCATAGTTAGTTCCTTTGGTGACAAGACCATTATTTTGTTTTTTACTTTTAAAAAAGGTAAAAATGTATTTATTGTATCTTTATGATGGGCAGAGATCCAGAATGAGAGACAGAAATCTCCCAACCTTTGCTTCAGTTCTCAAGTGCACACAGTAGTCAGGGCGAGGGTGCTGCCCCCCCGTATGTGCATCAGCGAGATCTGGACTCAGGAGCCGGAACCAGGGATTGAACCCAGGCATTCCAAATGGGATGCTGGCATCCGAAGCAGCATCTTAACTGCCACTCTAAAAAACTCCCTTCCCCAAAGCAGTCATTTTTACCAATATGTCTTCTACAGCACTAAGCACATCATTTTTCTCATATTAAGCACTTTATAAAAGGTAGAAATTATATTTTTAGAAGACTAGCTTCTGTTTTCCCTTTCCAGTAAATATTTCTGTTGTTTTTGAGACTTTATCCTTTTGAAGTGCTAAACTTCTGAAGTTATTAACAAGTCCAGAAAAAATTGTTCTTTTTCTTCATAATTCTATTTTTTTAACTATTATTTAGCAAATATAAATTTCCAAAGTGCAGCTTATGGATTACAATGGCTTTCCCCCCGCCCCATAACCTCCCTCCTGCCTGCAACCCCCCCAACTCCTGCTCCCTCTCCATTTCCATTCACATCAAGATTCATTTTCAGTTATCTTTATATACAGAAGATCAATATATTAAGTAAAAATTTCAACAGTTTGCACCCACACAGAACATAAAGTGTAAAATACTGTTTCAGTCCAATTCACATTGGATAACACATTAAGGACAGAGATCCTACATGAGGAGTAAGTGCACAGTGACTCCTGTTGTTGGCTTAACAAATTGATACTCTTGTTGATGGTGTCAGTAATCTCCCTAGGCTCTAGTCATGAGTTGCCAAGGCTATGGACGCCTTTTGAGTTCGCTTTGATCATATTTAGACAAGGTCGTAGTGAGAGTGGAAGTTCTCTCCTCCCTTCAGAGAAAGGTACCTTCTTCTTTGATGACCCGTTCTTTCCACTGGGATCTCACTCGCAGAGATCTTTCATTTAGGGTTTTTTGTTTTTTGTTTTTTTTTTTTTTTTTTTTTTTTTTTTTTCCAGAGTGTCTTAGCTTTCCATGCCTAAAATACTCTCATGGGCTCTTCAGCCAGATCCGAATGCCTTAAGGGCTGATTCTGAGGCCAGAGTGCTACTTAGGACATCTGCCATTCTATGAGTGCTGTGTATCCCGCTTCCCATGTTGGATCCTTCTCTCCCTTTTTTATTCTATCAGTTAGTATTAGCAGACACTAGTCTTGTTTATGTGATCCCTTTGACTCTTAGACCTGTCAGTGTGATCAATTGTGAACAGAAATTGATCACTGGGACTAGTGAGATGGCATTGGTACATACCACCTTGATGGGATTGAATTGGGATCCCCAGGCACGTTTTAACTCTACCATTTGGGGCAAGTCCGATTGAGCATGTCCCAACTTGTGCATCTCTTCCCTCTCTTATTCCCACTCTTATATTTAACAGGGATCACTTTTCAGTTAAATTTAAACACCTAAGAATAATTGTGTGTTAATTACAGAGTTCAACCAATAGTATTAAGTAGAACAAAAAAAATACTAAAAGGGATAAGGTATTAAGCTGTACATCAACAGTCAGGACAAATGCCAATCAAGTCATTGTTTGTCATTGTGTTTCCTGTGTGGTGCTCGGTTAGTTGTCACGTAACAAGACTAGGTCTTGCTCAGGAGCAAGTTTCTGAATATATGTGCATGTCTTCTAACAGGGAGCCATTCAATCCAAAAATATTTATTTAATGACAAATTTGTGAGCATTAGGAGAGTCAAGGAAATATGAGGTATGTTTTCTTTCCTGTTCAGTCTCCCACCCTATCTTGTTCAGGCTACCGCTGTAATTGATATTTTTGTGCCCATAGGAAGAATACAGATCTTGGTTTGCTGTAATACAGTTGACATTCCAAGCTTAACCTTCCACTAAATAGTTACTTGACTTTGAGAACATTTTAACTTGTCTGAGACTCAGTTTCCTCATCAGTTAAATGGGAATAATAAGTACCTAGGATTATTGGGAGGATAAAGAGAAATAATGTTTTCTTAGAACCATCTAATGTGTACTCAGTGAATGCTATTATCTTCAGAAAGATTGTGGAATAGTAAACTGAAAAAGTAAGTTTATTTTGGTGTTAAAACGTTTGAAATCCTCAATAAGAGTGTTGATATTTGATATTAATGATGAAAATAAATGCTTTGGGATTTCTGGAGGAAAGTCATTTTTATCCAGGAGGATCAGGAAACTTTGCACAAGATGGTCTTATAATAATGGATAGGATTTCTAAAGGCTGAAGTAGGATATTCATCTAGGGATAAACAGGTTATAGAACGGGCACAGAGAAGACTTGAGGTAGGCTCACACCAAACAATGGAAAACATAGAGTATTGGAGAAAAGATAACCATTCTAAAATGTTCAAAGCAAAGCTCTGTGGTCACACAATTGCATCTCCTATTCACGCTGCACATCCACCATGTCAGATAACAGCTGTTAGTAATGTGCTTTACATTCCACAGGTGTAGTCACGTGGTGGGTATGTGCTGACGGGAAGCAGAAAGCTCAAAACTAGTTGCTCTCATCCAATTAAACAGTCCAAGAGCTCGCTGTGTTTCCTGTAAGCTGTTGCAAGCACACTTTCGACTCCCTTCTAAAAGTCCAGATTAAAAGGAAGCAAACTTCCAAAATTAGAATCATAATTAAAACTTGACTTTGATCAGTAGCTGCTGAGAGGGCCATTAAGAGCCATGAATGTGCTGACACAGGGGACTGTTGGGCAGATGAGGTGAGGAGGGAAACAGGGAGATTGGAAACAAATAAAAATTGTTAAGAAGCATTATCGAATTGCAAATATCAATTATTATGGGTCTATGGATGAGCGATTATTATATTAAAAACATTCTTGGCAAGCAGCCCATACGGGCGTAGATAGCTTGACTCCATCAGAGCTCAGCTTTAATTTGATTTTTGCAAACACATTTTTGGTTTCTTTTCCTTTGATTGGTTTCAGAGAACACTGGACAGCAGCTGGGTAGAAGCTGTATCTAACCCTCTGTGAAACTTGTGAGAAGATGATTTTAGCCCCTTGCAAAGCTTCGAGTGCATGATTGCAGAAGAGATGGGGGAGATAGGAGGAAAAGTTAGTGAAGATGGGTTCTCTCTATATACAGAGACAAGGCTGAGCACTGTGCTCCTGTCCAGAATCTAGGGGCAGAGATCAAGGAGGGACACATAAAGAGGAAGAGGGCTTGATTTTGTTTCCATGATAAAGAATAATGACTCACTGGCATGAGCAATGAAGGTCGTGAAGGATATGGCAAAACAATTCCAGAAAGATAGTGTGTTTACCTCTCTTGAGCCAGCTGTGTGTTGTGGCTGTCAAAAAGATGATAGGTTGCAATTAGAGAGGATAGAAGAAAGTGATCATTCTACTTTCTCTCCTTCCTTTTTAGGTACCTGGAATGCCCTCTTGTCTCTGGTGTATTCCTGTTCATTTTTTCTAAAGCCAGCTCAAGGTCATCTTTGGACACTTTTTCCAACCCCATGTTTACCAGGCAGATTTAATCACTGGCACCTTGTGGTAGCTCAATTTTACCAACACATACATTACTTTTCATTGCCACATTACATGATTGTTTGTCTGGGAAGGCAAGGTCCATGTCCAATTAGATTTCATACCACAGAACCTGACACTTGGGTGCTTAGTACATATTTATGGAATTAATTGGAGCAAGCTAGCTGGAGTCTGTTTAGAGTAGATCAAGTAGAAGCTGCAAGGAGCTGAAATCCCTCTGGAATCAGGCCATGCTAAGTTAGCAGGTTGACTAGTACTGAGTGTCTTCTTAAGTGAGGGTGGTACTCATCCTTCCACAGGAAGGATGTGTAGAGTCACAAGGCAGAGAGACTTTCAGGGAAGCTAAAAGTGACTCTTTACCTTGCATCAAAATTAAGAAAGAGTTATAAGCAAAGGGAGAAAACAATTGTACCCCCTTTTATTCTTTCTTTCCACTTATTTAGCTACATGTGTCTATATATTTGCAGAGTAATTCAGGTATCCAACCACATTCTGAATTTTGCTAGCTTTGGAAGCATTTTCCCTGGGTCTTAGAAAATGATGCCAGGGCTGGTGCTGCAGCTCACTAGGCTAATCCTCCGCCTTGCGGCGCCGGCACACCGGGTTCTAGTCCCAGTCGGGGCGCTGGATTCTGTCCTGGTTGCCCCTCTTCCAGGCCAGCTCTCTGCTGTGGCCCGGGAATGCAGTGGAGGATGGCCCAAGTGCTTGGGCCCTGCACCCCATGGGAGACCAGGAGAAGTACCTGGCTCCTGCCATCGGATCAGCGCAGTGTGTCGGCCGCAGTGCACTGACCGCAGCAGCCATTGGAGGGTGAACCAACGGCAAAAGGAAGACCTTTCTCTCTGTCTCTCTCTCTCACTGTCCACTCTGCCTGTCAAAAATAAATAAATAAATAAAATAACGCCAATTACTGAGTCCCCATGGATGGTGGATTTAGAAACACCACAGTGTATATAGCAGAAGTGAAGGTGAAAGTTGGATGGAGACTCCAGATACATCTTACCAAGAGTGAGAAAATGTACAGAAAAGTTCAACTTTGTGACATGGGGACTTCCAACTTTCACTTTCTGCATCGGCGTATTTGTTACTGTATACAAATCTGAACAATTCTTTCCACACAGTCTTTACAAACCATTGCAAAATTTCTGGAATAAAAATGTTCGGGACAAATATCTATGCTGTATTTCAGATATTCTTAGTAATACTTGACAGTGAAGGAAGTAGAGGGGAATGAGGTAGGAACAGAAAGCATATAACACAGCAGAAACCATGGAGAGGTGAGCTGGCCTCTTAAAACATTGTATGAGGAAATGAGTAATGATTGAAGAGAAACACAATAATCTCACACATGTGAAGGACTATAATATTAAAGAGGGGTCATGCCATTCTTTTTTTCCTCAGATGGGTAAGTACAATTCCAGTAGGCTACCAAAAGGTGTTTTTTTGTTTGTCTGTTTGTTTGCAATCGCTGTAAATGGACTTTGCCTAGTTTTAAGCAAAAATTGAACTTATGGAAGTGGTAGGTGCTTACAGTTTTAAGATTAAAGTTGGAGAATCTATTTTTTAGAAAATCAAGATGTCCAAGTTACTGCCATTGGGATAAATTTGTTCCAACCATTTCCTTCTCATACTCCCTTACACTGAGCATTTAAGTCCCTGGGAGATAGATCTGAATTGTCATAGCTTGAATCACGTGAGTGCCCCTTGGCTAATGGTGAAGAGGACAACTCGACTGATGATCCCATTAAGACAGCATACAATGAAGAAGAACAATATCCCAAAGGAAAACCAAGGTGCTTTCTTCCAAAAAAAAGGGGGGGGATTCAAAATTCATAGTTCAAACATTAGTCATTTGCTACAAATGCATAGGCTGTTCCAGAAATTCTTTTTGAGTCAAGGCTCTCAGATGGGGGTTGAGTGCCTATTTGTCAAGTGCATGGTAGGAAAGATTCAATAATGGAGTGAGTAATTGGACTACATAACCTTCACTCTAAACCTAAGATTTTATATCTTCATGGTTTTGAAAAAAATCAAATCACAATGCTCGCTTCAGGAGGAATAATGACATTGTCTTTATTCTTCCTATTCACACGATTATTTGCAAATATCCAGGATCAACCTGTATATACATACACATACAAAAAAGAAATACATCAATATGCAACACACAGTGCAAATAGCTTGTAATTAAAGAATAGACTCATGCAATATTTTCCCACTTGCAACTCTTCCCCACTGCTACCATTTTTTAAGCCTTCTGTTATCAGGCAATTTAGTGATACACAATAAAAACGTATCCATGTATGAGCAGGTTTAAATATATTTTGTATTTTTCTAAGTGTAAATTAAGAATCTTAATACAACTACTCTGGTTTTTCAGGCTGGCTTATATTTGTTAAAAATTGCAGCTGAAAATAATTTCCCAGATAAGGTCATTTCTTTTCATTTAAGTACTACTGGAAAAGGATTCCTTTAAGTTTTGAAATATTTGGTTCTGTTACCTGACAGATATTAATGATGGCTTGTATCCTGATTATATAAAGGGATCACAGAATTCTAAGGTAGAAGACATGTTGTGATAACCTCTAGTATATATCACTGGCACACAAAATTATTTTAGATGGACTGAAGAGACACATAAAACTTGGAAGCGTGGACTCTACTCAGGGAAAGGCAGAAAGAAGAATCAAACAAATGGCCAGATGAGGGCTTATCTATTTCTAAATGTGAGGAACAGTCTTCAACATGTAGTTGGAGCTCTTAAATATTAGACCTTCTGGGACAGTTCAGAGATTCAAGTATTTAAATTGTTCTTATCTTACCTCAGAACTCACCCGAGGAATAGTTCATACTACCTTTCATAATATCAGTTACCAAGCCAATCATTCTCAGTGGTGGAAAAGAGTACACTTGGGAACATCAGAATCTCAGAAGCGGGGGAAGGTTTTATGGTTCCCATATGACCTCTGTAATGGTACTTGCCTCACTTCCAAGTTCAGAATAAGGGGCATTGGATGTTGGAAATTGGGATTGTCCCTGAAAACTGCAGGGTGTGGTGATTCTGAGTGTCTACTTGGCTCCTCACTCAGAACTAAACGTTGAAGGGGACATCATCTTTCTTTCTTCTTCTACATGTCTTCACAGTAAAGTGTGATACTTGGGGTAGATTTTATGATGCAAATAGATCAATAACTAGAACAGAGTAGGTACACAAAAAAATGGTTGTCATTCCTTTATTTCCATCATCTGTACTATTTCCTTAGGCAGTTCTAAATGCATCTCATTGTCAAATGTATAATACATTTAAATTGGCACTTCACTGTGAGAACCAAGAAAGTTCCCACCTAGTCTATGCATTTGGGGTCCTTGGTTATAGAGTTATAGAGTTGTTGCCTTTTTACTCGGTTGCCATGATGACTTTAGCAATAGCTGATGGGACTTGAAGGGACTGACTGGGCTTGTGCAAGTATTTTCATGCTTCATGACAGTCTGCTTCTGAAAGAAAAATGTTTTTCATGAGTGAAATGTAACTTTAGGAATATCAGAGGCAGTCAGATTCTCAGCATAATTATAGGTTATGTTTGGACCAGATAGTCAAATCATCTTCCTTTCATTGGAGGAGTGTTTGGTTGATTAAAACATTTGAAGCATTTCTCACACAAACATTTCAGAGGCATGTCAAGGGGATTTGGTGCCAGAAAACAACTCTTTCAAGCCAGGAAGTCAACTCCATGTGAGTAAACAGCACCAGGGAGAAAGATGCTTCAGACTTGATGCCCACATGTGTGGATGAACAACATTTTGTGACTTTTTTTCCATCTCATGACTCTGAGACAATAGTGATTTAGAACAGAATTTCTTTGCCTGTCTACCACCTAGTCACACATGAATGATGAGGTTCAAATCTCATGGCATTTGCAGGGTTATTGGGATTTCTCAGTGTGCTAATTGCAACCTTGTCCCTTTCGCTCTCCCCACAAAAACATAACCACTTACAAATGGCTAGCAGTGGCATTTTCCATAGGGCATAGTTCCACAAAGGGTGGTGAGTCAGTTCATAGACAGGAATTAAATCCCACTGATGCACACAGATAATTCTATTTAAATTCTCCAATTGCTCAGATTATAACAGAAGGATTCAGTTTGCTGCAAATGATTACTTAAAACATTTCAACCTTCACTATTTCATTTTGAATAGAGTAGAAACCAGCACTGACTCAGCGTTCTCAGTAATAGTATTGGTTGGAACTTAACATTCTCTGGTAATTTTGTTTATGTTTATTTTCTATTAGGGTTCCATTTATAAAAGTGAAATAAAATTTCCTTAAATAAATTCATTTAAGGAAAGAAATGAATCCATTTAAAGAAAAAGATTTAGGAAAATAATAGCAAATAGTAAACATAATGTCACATAGTATATAATAATATAGATATATTACAATAATAATACAGATAGGGAGAAAAATTCTGATAGTACTACCTGAATGATAGGAAGTTTAGGAAATATTGTTGAAGTAATCTTGAATTCGCTCTTGAATTGAAATCCTTTCACAAAATAAATGTTTCACCTTTCAATACTTTGATGATTATTAGTAATATATTCCTTCTGATATCAGATTGTATAAATGTTTAAGATATTCTAGTATGTTACCCCACTCATCTTTAGAACTGAAGACCAATGTAAACTTATTACAGAAAACATACAGAACATTGGGATATTTCTCTTTTAATCTTTTAGAATATATTTCACATTCATGGTCCATGCCTATGCTCTTTTTTTGAAAACAGTAACAGCCAATGGGACAGCAAGATGGTAGGAACCTATTTGTTTTGAATGATCCAGTGTAACTGAGTGACTAATTGAGATTGCCCACATAGAGATGAAGTCATTTTTTCTTTTAAGCCTCTATATTGCTCAAAGTCCCTTTGTTACATCAGCTTAATTTTACCCAAATGGAGTGCTCCTCCACCATCCAAACCATTCTCTATTAATATTAGAGATAATTAGTTGGCATAATGAGAAAAGGTGGGAAAGAAGTTGTGTCACCTTGTGCCTTTGTAAATAAATTACATTTGACTCATTCTATTGCAGTCTCTCTCCTCCCCTCCACATAAGATCCAAAATGAGTTCGGGAGAAGAGCATTGCACAGCACTTAAATATACAGTATCACAAACTTAACAAATACTGAAGCTGTTGCTTGATTCCCCTAGTCAGAGAGACTGATTCTGGGCACATCAAGGAAAGTTCATATAATCATGAGAAAATCTCCAGTTTCATAAAATACAGGGACTAGATCCTGGGAATAGGGTAGAGGTTAGGTCTTAGCACAAGCTGCTAGAGATTTTTTTCCCCAAAACATTTGTTCTTGGTTTATCTCTACTCAAAAATCTTTTTTTTTTTTTTTATTTGACAGAGTTAGAGACAGAGACAGAGAGAAAGGTCTTCCTTCTGTTGGTTCACTCCCCTAATGGCCGCTACAGTCGGTGCTGTGCTGATCCAAAGCCAGGAGCCAGGTGCTTCCTCCCAGTCTCCCAAGCAAGTGCAGGGATCCAAGCACTTGGGCCATCCTCCACTGCCTTCCCCGGGCCACAGCAGAGAGCTGGACTGGAAGAGGAGCAACCGGGACTAGAACCCGGAGTGCTGGTGCTGCAGACAGAGGGTTAGCCTAGTGAGCCATGGAGCCAGCCCCTACTCAAGAATCTTAGAAAATCTATTTGATCAAACTTGGTTCCTAGGATTACTCCTTCTCCGCATAAAGGAGATAAAGGAGTGTAGAGATCAGGGGGTTGGAGGGGGAGGGCTATAGCTTCATTGTTAGGTCTACCATGCAGTGGAGGATGGGTATTTCTTCAAATGGGACATATGAAGCTCTGTTATTCGGTACTCTGGGCGGGGACACTGGTGCCAGCTTGTATGGGGTCACTAGAGTCAATAGTACACAATTCTTTCGAACATTTTGTGTAATGCAGTCTCCATGGATATATGGAGAGAGCCATGCTGGGGACATCTATACCATGGAAATGAACAAATGATACAAGTCAGGCCCTTTTCTCCAATGAAGTCATTGTTAAACACTTACAGTACATCACTGACTATCCCTTTCCTTTTTTTCACATATTTTCTGTGTTGTAAAATAGGTTGGCTTTGCATGAGACCTAAGAGAAATGGATTTTTCTATTGACTTTTGAAACATATCTGAAGAAAATGAAAAATTTTATGAAGGTGACCAGATCAATGTATCATTTTACTTTACTTGGTCATAAAAACATGTGTTCAATTAAAATTAAGTTCTGGAGTGCTGTATCATCTCATGCAATTCTGAGAAAAGTTATTTTGTTTGGGCTTGGGCAACAAACAGTCCTGCTTTAGTGTCTGGGTAGCTCTCATGTTTTTGACCATTTCATACATAGAAACATTGCATTACAGTTGCCTGCCACTCAGTAGAAAAACAATGCATATATGATGTGTGAATAACTGAACTGCAAGAATCTGGGAGAAAAACATGGTGTGTGAGGGTGTTTCTAAAATTCATGGAAAAATGGAATTAAAAAACAAGTTTATTGAAGTAAAAATTTTTAAATCCATGAATGTATTGTTATAACACATTTTCTAGGAATTTTTGAATACCCCTCCTATTGTTATTTTTAGCAACTCTTTAAATAATGTGGAGACCATTCTGAACTTTTGGACTATAAATAGCCAGGGGCTAGATTTGACCCAGGAAGGATAGATATTTTTACCACTCAGTCAGCTGCTAGGAATGCCAAATGATTAAAATGCATTTCTGTATTACAATGTCCCACATATTAATGCATTTAATGTATCTTTACCGAGAATATTCTGTATGGTTTAAGCGAATGAAACAGTTGTGTGAATTTATAAATTACCTTGCAATATGATGAGTACCATAGCAGAAATACCAAACCAAGTGCATATGAAGAAAAAAAGAACACCAAGCTTCTTTTATGTCAACTTTTAATTGCTCTTGAAGTACATAGAGATTTACTAGGTAGAGAAAAAGGAAGAAAGAAGGCATTCTGCTAGGGGTATAAGCTTAAGTAAATCCACATAGGCATAGAAGGATATCACATATTTGTGTGTTATATTTAGCATATAATGGAGCTTTATGTGACTGGAATGCCATGTGTGTAGGATGACAGAAATCCAGGCTGCAGTATGTTTCCCAACTTTTGTGAATCATGAAATACATTGAGAGTTAAAATACCATGTTTGTTTGGAGCACCATGGGTCCAGAAACTCACACTTCCCCAAACTGCACTGCAGCACCTTGAGATCTGAGTGGATCACTGTGCTCATCAGCATCCCTTGGCGATCTATGGGAAGCTCTGGGCAGGGGCAGCAATGATTTACCAGGTAGAACATCAAAGAGGAGGAAGGTTGTTGCCTTCTCTCTACCCAGGGCTTCAGTCCAGGTTCACATTCTGTCACATGTTGGATGATATCAGAGTTATTTTGAAATACTTTTGCTTTCTCTTTTTTTGTGTAAAATGCTGATAGTTCCAGATTGGGAACCTACGAACCTTAAAATGAAGTAGATACTCTAGATGAAACTTTGCTGCAGAGTCAACACTCAAACTATTTCTTTTTTTTTTTTATTTTTTTATTTTTTGACAGGCAGAGTGGACAGTGAGAGAGAGAGAGAGAAAGGTCTTCCCTTTGCCGTTGGTTCACCCTCCAATGGCCGCCGCGGTCGGCGCGCTGCGGTCGGCGCACCGCGCTGATCCGATGGCAGGAGCCAGGAGCCAGGTGCTTTTCCTGGTCTCCCATGGGGTGCAGGGCCCAAGCACTTGGGCCATCCTCCACTGCACTCCCTGGCCACAGCAGAGAGCTGGCCTGGAAGAGGGGCAACCGGGACAGAATCCGGCGCCCCAACCGGGACTAGAACCCGGTGTGCTGGCGCCGCTAGGCGGAGGATTAGCCTAGTGAGCCGCGGCGCCGGCCTACACTCAAACTATTTCTTCATATCTTCCCCACCTCCCTGACTACAATTTAAAAAATTCCTACACAAGAAAAAAAATTCCCTTTTCAATCTCTACATCTAGCATCTGGAGATACCAGAAGTGCCTTTCTGGCTTTTAAAGAATGATATGTGAAGAGAAACCATAAAATAATGAGTAAATCCACTACTTTGACACTGTTACTTGAAATAATGTCTTTTCTTTAGATAAAGGTCATCAATTCTCAGAACACTTAGATATGTGTTAGGAGATTTGTTCGTGTTAGGAGAGATCCTCCTTTCCCTGTCTCTCCCAAACTGTCCCTCATTCCCTCAATCCCTTCATTGTTCCCTCTCTCTACACTCTCCCTCCCCCTCCCTCCCTCCCTCCTTCCCTTCCTCCCTCACCCAAGGTGCAGGGACTCAGTGAGCTGTGCCCTAGAGGTGAGCTGAGGACTCTGGTTAAACATGGCTATGGAGGAAACTCATCAGCTGACTTCAACAGAAACATCTGTGAGTTCATATTGGCCAAGTCCCTAGAGATTGTTTCACTGCTGAACATGCTACTTCCCAACTGTTTAAGATAGTGGCTCAGAGCTATGCACATATTTTGAGATGCATTCTGCTGATTGGATTATTTTTAAAGCCTGTTTCTTATCTAATGTATTTCCTTTAATTGCTTCTTTTTGGCTTGCTGCTAGGTCTCAGGATATTCCAAGTCTAGAATCACAGAAAGCTCCAAAATTGGAAGTAACCATCCCATCATTTTCCAGATGCAGAAACTGATGACCATCAGGGTTAAAAAAATAAAAAAGGACTGTCCAAATCTCACAGATATCTTGTTCTTTTTTCCTACTTTTCATCCTCCATTTTTCTTTCTCTTCTTCCCTTCCTGTTTATTGAATAGCCTCTGGATGCCATGCAGTCTTTTCAGTGTTAATGATACAAAGAGATGTAGGACACTGACTGCTGACCTTCCAATCTAGTACAGCAATAGTGATGTAAAC
Source organism: Oryctolagus cuniculus (assembly GCF_964237555.1). Lineage (NCBI taxonomy): Eukaryota > Metazoa > Chordata > Mammalia > Lagomorpha > Leporidae > Oryctolagus > Oryctolagus cuniculus. The sequence continues at coordinate 18,168,903 of NC_091433.1, forward strand.
CACCTATTGCTCTAAGCATGAAAAGTAATTCATAGAGTGGCACATGGGATTCTGTCAGAATCCAGACGAGGAGTAACTGGATTAGACTGGGAGAGTGAGGAGAATTGACTTGAGTGGAGTCTCAAAGGATGTGATGGCTATAAGTGGACTGTGCAGGGAGTAAGATGAGAGAATAGGAATGAGGGGAATAGTTTTCCAAATAGAAGGAAGAGTACAGTTGATTGCATCAGGTACATACTTTGTTTTCTTGAATTTGTGTGTGAAGCAAGACAGAGAGGGAAAGGGAGAGAAAAATAGAATGCATGTCAATGCTAAATGGGACTGCTTAAGTTCCTCATGTCTATGCTAGTATGCTGTGCCATCTCTCCAGCCTGAAGGAGTTCTGGTTGAACCTCACATTTGTAGAGGAAGAGGGGTAACCCCATCGTCAGCATCACCTCTCACAGGCATGTGTGAGCATCTTGGCAAGCCAGTGTGATCCAGTGCTGTTATGATTCTATGTGATTTTATTGGCCTAGTGTAGAAACCATACCCCTATAAGGTGCTCTTGCAGTTATAAAGGCGTTCCCATCACATCTTTATGTTTCGGGGTCTCATTGAGGAGAACTGGTTGCCAGAGTTGGTGTTAGGAAGTGCAATCCTTTCTATTGATTCAATGAGGACACATTTGATGGCTGCCATGCTCCATCTTTTCTGATCTTTTTTATCGGAGGTGGTGTTGTTAAAAAAGCTGTGCAGTCAATAAACAAAGTTAACTAAGTGCACAATTTTTACTTTCCTGGCTCCACCAGGGAGCCCAGAGCCAGCAGGATCCTGAGATACAGTCTCCCCATAGGTCATGCCCAGGGGCTTCCATTATCTCTAAGCAGCACACACTCTGGAGCATCTTATTAATGATATTTAATTATGTTGAAATTGATTATGTTTTTCATCTGATCTTGGGCTGATTTTACAGCTGGGAGATAAGCTGGGCAACTGGCTTCTCCATCTCTCCATCTCAGCAGTCAAGTGCCTTCCTTTATCTCTGTTGATTCTCTGCCTTCTCCAGGTGCTGGTTTCCCCCACCTGCATTCCTCTCTGAATACAACTCCTCCCTTTTTGGTAATAATTAGCTACCCCAAGTCACAACAATGATCCATTTCCCAGGAGGCTTTCTGCTGTTGTAGACAATGCAGTTTTTCTTGACAGAGTTAAATTTGCATATATCTTGGCCATAACTTCATTAGGTTTCAGAACTCAAAGAGTGTCAAATGAGCACTATCTGATAGCTCATACAATACAATAGTTTTAACAGATTCTAATCTCATCATTGTATACTTGAGTGCTCTGGGTTTTGCTGATGAAAATCTTTACAGAAGTGGAATTCAGTATTCAATTCTCAGGTTCAGGAATTGTTATTATTTCCCAATGAAAATAATGAGGATTGTAGATAGAATTTACTGAACTTGAACTGTATTGATAATTTTTGTTTTGTTTGAGCAAAAACAGGTGTTTGAGGGAATTAAACATTTCTGTTGTGAACTATAACACGATAGTATTGAGAATGACATGTTTAAAAATTGAGTACAGGCATGATGATGAAAGTGAATTGGATTGTGGAAGTAAATTCTTTCGAGTTCAAAATCTTAATGATATTTAAAGGGCCTGAAGAGTAAATGGAAACATATTCTTTTGACTTTTTTGTTCATGGGAAATGATCAGAAATGCATTCCTTGAAGAATGCTTCATTCTATTGGCAATCTAACTATTGATTCACTAGGACAGAAAGCAGAAGCATTACATCAAATAATTTCCTTACTTCTTTCTCCTGTTGTCTCAAATTCTTCCTTAAATTTGTCTCTGATTCCCATCCCAAAACAAGCTCGAAGAGCAACCAAAATAATATAAAAATTTCAGTTATAATAGCAGTAAATAAAATATCTCATTGCATCCATTCAGGCAAATTCGAAAATTTTTCAATTACCTCTATATCTGTTTCCAGGATACACAACTTTTTCCTCTTCCATACTCTCTTGGCTCACTTTTTTATTCATTCACTGAACATGTATCTGTAGACATCCATATGCAAAATACCTTGACAGGAAGTGCAGAAACACTGATGGGTCAACCACAGTGCCCTACACATAGAAATGTAAGATTATAATCATGACAATTAGAAGAGGTATATAGTGCCAGCAGAGCTTATAGAAGAGATTTAAACTCACCTGGACAATGAGAAAATACTTTTCTGAAACAGCCTCTGTGGAACTGAGATCTGAAGGCATTTGTTGGCCAAGAAGACAGTGAAGATGACTGTTTTCCAAATGAAAAGTACCATGTGTTCAAAGATCCACAGTGGGAGGGGAAATGGGGTGACAATGCAACTCTATACTTCCAGAAGAAAGCTTTACCTTCTTCCTATAATAGTTTCTGTTTTATGATTATTTTTCTTTTCCTTTGTGGTGACGATACCCTTCATATTTCTGATCCCTAGAGATAAAATTTTCCTCTCAGAGAATTTGCTTTCCTAAGGAGAAGCAGAAAAGTTTGGTATATATCTCCTGATGCAAACCCTCTTGTTCCCCTGTATTAGTTTTTTCAGCATGGATGAAGGAGCACTAGGCTACAAAGTTCCTCTCTAAAGGTGAGCTATGGGAAGGTGTGGGAGGGACTTAACATACCACGTCACAATTTTCAAGTTAGCAGCAAGGGCAATGGAAAGAGTCCTAGGTTTAGGCTCTAAACTTCAGACTTTTCAGGTGAGTCACTTAACTTCTCTGAGCCTTGGTTTTCCTTCTGGAAAATGATTTTGAGACTCCAGTGAGATGGCCACGGCAGAGAACATAGTACTTTTACTTAAATATGTAAAGAGATGCTTTATTGTTATTCTCCATTCAGAAGTTCTGGGCAGGTTCAGCATATTTTTAAAATAATATCTCAGGAGAAGAGTTTTTAACAGTAACTGGAATGTGTTTTTAGTGTATTCTTTAAAATAGTATAATGATAAATAGTCAACCTTCCATGTCTACATGTTCTGCACCCACAGACTGAACCAATTAAAGACCAAAAATATTTTTTAAAAATTGCATCTGGACTGAACATATACAGTCATTTTTCCTGGTCATTATTCCCTAAACAATACAGGATAACAACTGTTCAGATAACACTTACATTTTATCTGGTATTGTTAGTAGCTTACAGATGATTTAAAATAAATGGGAGGATTGTTACCGGTAAATGGTAGGGTTCTTGTCTTCACGCAAGAAAGAATTCAGGCGTGAGACAGAGAGTAGTGGAAAGTAAAATAGCAAGGTTTGTTAGGGAAGGGACATCCGTAAGAATGGATGGGCACCTCTCCAGACAGGACCTGAGAGAGAGTGCCCGGTCTACATTTAGGCCAGTGTTTTTAAGGAGATGGGTCTTTGTCTTCACACATCTCCTCCTGAAACAAAAGACTTTATGGATGTAAATACTAAAAACTCCTATCTGAGTTTTCCCCCTGAAGGTATCAGCAGGAGGAAGCCTGGCTGGTGGCGCCCTGGGTTAGAGGAAGGGTGAGCAAGACCCCCCCCCCCCCCCCCCCCCGGAGGATCAGGATCAGGAGCAGAGTATTTGAAATGCAGAAACTGGGCTGCATCTGGAAGAGTGTCAGGCAGAAGGGGTAGGGACCTCCACCTGGCAGGTTATTGGGTAGAAGGGACAGGGCAGGATGTTTCATGTGCTGATACTGGGCTGCCCCTGAAATGTTATCGGGATTACTTTGAGATGCATGTGCTGGACCTAGATGTCAACTCTTTAGGCCTTTGTCACACACACATAAGCTCATATCTGACTTCCTACCTAACAGGATGTGTGTAGATTATGTGAAAATATTTTACCATTTACATAAAGAATTTCATCATCTGTGGATTTTGGTTTCTTTATGGCTGGGGGCAGGGTCCTAGAACAAAATTCTTGGCAATAATGAGGATGACTGTACTATCTCTTCAGAAAAGAAAAGAGGATGATGTGGGTATTTGTCCCAGCACTTAAGACCCCCTATATCCTATCTCAGAGTGCCTGGGCTCAATTCCTGGTTCTAGCTTATCACTCCAGCTTCCTGCTAGTGCAGATTCTGGGAGGCAGTGGTGATGGCTCAAATAATTGGATTCCTGTCATCCACATGGGAAACCCAGATAGTGTGTCTGGCTCCTGATTTCAGGCCAGTTAAGACCCAACAGTTGAGGGCATTTGGGGAGTGAACCAGTAGACTTATTTGTCTCTCTATCAAATTAAAAGATTAAGAAGAAGAATAATGTTTGGCATTAGCTTCCTTTATTAGGGTACATCATATCTCTGTGTTCATAGTGAAGCAAACCTGTTGGGGAGTTCTACTCACCAACTGGATGGATTTAATTCTTACATCCAAGTACTAACCAGGACCAACCCTACTTAGATCAGATGAGACTGGGCACTTTCAGGATGGTATGGCCATAGACAGTATTTAATTCTTAGTTCAATTCTATCAGCACATGTAGGCCCAGCTGGTGTTCACTGAAACAAAATTAGATCACTCATGGAGATGATTTAGATACTCAAAGTACTTCACCAGAAATAGCAGAGAAATGAGCAAAGGGTCACTTAGGTTTTCTTTTTTTTTTTTTTAAATCTTTTTTATTTTATTTTTTTTTATTTTTTTTATTTTTTTGACAGGCAGAGTGGACAGTGAGAGAGAGAGAGACAGAGAGAAAGGTCTTCCTTTGCCGTTGGTTCACCCTCCAATGGCCGCCGTGGCCGGCGCACCGCGCTGATCCGATGGCAGGATCCAGGTGCTTTTCCTGGTCTCCCATGGGGTGCAGGGCCCAAGCACCTGGGCCATCCTCCACTGCACTCCCTGGCCATAGCAGAGAGCTGGCCTGGAAGAGGGGCAACCTGGACAGAATCCGGCGCCCCAACCGGGACTAGAACCCGGTGTGCCGGCGCCGCAAGGCGGAGGATTAGCCTAGTGAGCCGCGGCGCCGGCGGTCACTTAGGTTTTCAACAAAGAATTATCAGATGGATCTCCTTCATATCTGACACCAACTAACAGGTTTGAAGCTTCCTGGGTCTCACTGTTCCTGTCACTGAGGGGACTGGAGAAGGGAGGATGCATACAAAATTCATTCTAGCTATAACATCATAGAATCCAACAGTCAGAATTCTTGACTCTGGTTATCAGCAGCTCTGTGACTTTAAACAAATTAGCTTAAATTTTCTGAGCGTATTCTCTTGTTTATAAAACAAATGTATAAGCACTTTATTCATAGTTTGCAGGAAGATAAAGACATACATGTGAAACATGTTTATGAGAACTTCTTTACATGTGAGTACTAAGCAAGCAATAATGTTAATGTCCATCTTTTACATTTGTATATTTGATGTACATGAGCGTTTTACCTTAATCATCTGTGTCTAAGAACTTCTTGAGAGGCATGAAGAACTACCAAATTTGATACTGTTCAAAGCTGATAATCATTTGTAATATAGAAAATGCTTGAATTACCTCAGTACTCTAAAAGTGGAATATATCTCCATTAAGTGCAATTATTTCACTTGTAATAATTTGTTATCAATCTTATGACTCATAATATTGCATTATATTGAACTGTGAGGAAGAAAAATGCTTAAGAAGGTAAGGAAAATGATTGTGAGATGTTAAAGATCCTGATTCATTTCTGAAATAAATTTGGTGTGCTTGTTTTTGAAAGAATTGCTGCTTCAGGGGGAGAAAAGAGAAAATCTATTAAATGGAAAAAAAGTTTCTAAAGAAGTTGAGAGGTTCTTTTTATTTTCTTAAACAAATTCTTACTGCCTAGCATTGGGTTTTGGAAAACACAGTTAGCCAGCTATAAAGTTGTAATAGAAAATAGTAAAAGCAATGAAATGTACAATTAAGGATCACACACCCCAGATATCTTCTAGTTCATTAGTCATCCTCCTATCTCAGCCCAGGAGATTTCTCAATCTCTGTGCTGTACTCCAAGGCTCAACTATAGTGAAACCGATGATAAGGTTCAGTCTTTTTTATAGTGTTTCCTTGCACAAAGCAATGATCTCTTAAAGATGAAGTTTAATGCTCCCTCAGGAAATGCTGTCCATTTTAGACTTTATTTTTTCTGCTTGGTAGCATTCTCTTTTTCTCAGTAAATGTTGTGAGCTAGACCAGGAGTCACGGGGATTTTGCTAGATTCACCAGTAGAGGGAATCCAAACCAAGGTGTGTGAAATTCGGGGGAAGAGACTGCTTCAGTTTTTGAAGGTGCTATACATTCTGGGTGGACTCTGGAGAACTGAGATAATTGGTGGCCAGGTGGAGAATGATGCATGCATCCATCCTTTTAGTAAATACTTACTGAGCTGCCATAGGCACTGGGGAGATCAGAAAAGGATACGAGAGAATCTAAACCCCCTTTAAAGAGCTTCTGGTCTGGTGTGTAGGTACTATGTAAGCACATTAATTGTCATATCTTGCTCTTGGTGTAATTACAGGAATGAGGACCACTAATCTCTCCAGACTGGTAGGGGAAGGTCGTGAGTTCAATGTGAGTACTAAGTAAAGTGAGGAGAACTCATTTTTTTTCCTCCATAGTTTCTGGTTAGTCAAAAGAGAAAGGTCATAGATTCCATAAGCCTGGGGGTAAGATATATAGCAGAGACCTGAGAAACCTCAAGAATTTTTTTTTCTTTTTTGCCACCTAATGGAACTGTGACCTTTTTTTAAAGCCTGAGTTTATTTGACTCTGAATAAAGTGTGGTTGGTGGTTAAGTCTCTATTTTCCATCTGATTAGAGATGCATAGAAGCATGGCAAGAATAGAGGGACTCGGAACACTGACCTGTTGTAACTTAATGCATGCAGTCACCTCCTTCAAGGCCATGGGTCAGCTCCCCAAGTCACTGTCCAGCAGTGTGATCCTCACACAATTCCTTATTGACAGCTGTAGGTGTTCAGATTCTTTTCATAAGTGTAAATTGCATATACTGCATTCAAAGACCATTATTTCCAATTGGGGCAGGTGCATTCTGGTTTAGGAGACTTCCCTATGTATTGGTACATTTTCTTATCCTTACCCCTAGTAGAAAAAAACAAGTAAACTTACATTGTAATGCATTTGATATCCAGCCAGCTTTTTGAAGAGAAGAAGTCTTAATAATTTGTCCATTCCCAGCCTTCAGTCCCAAAATGGGCACGTAGCAAATCCCTAAGTATTTACTGGATGAATAAATGTGGAATTGTTACCGGAGAAATTGCAGGGTTCTTGTCTTCGCGCAAAAAAGAATTCAGGCGTGAGACAGAGTAGTGAGAGGTAAAATAGCAAGGTTTATTAGGGAGGGGACATCCTCCGTAAGGATGGATGGGCACCTCTCCAGACAGAGCCTGAGAGACTGGGGGTGGGGGTGGAGGTTACATGGTTGAATGGAGAGATTACACCTGGCCAGACCAGGTGGGAGGCAGAGAGCTGAGTGTGCAGTCCGGTTGAGGCCGGGGGTTTTTAAGGAGATGGGTCTCTGTCTTCACACATCTCCTCCTGAAACAAAGGATTTTATGGCTGTAAATATTAAGAAGCTCCTATCTGAGTTTTCCCTTGAAGGTATCAGACAGGAGGAAGCCTAGCTGGCGCCATCCTGGGTTCATAGGAAGGGTGAGCAGGACCCCCTAGAGAATGGGGATCCAGAGCAGGGTGTTTGAAATGCAGATACTGGGCTACATCTGGGAGACTGTGGAAGATTTGTCAGGCAGAAGGGGCAGGGACCTCCACCTGGCAGGTTATCAGGTAGAAGGGGGTAGGGCAGAATGTGAATACCGGGCTGCCCCTGAAACATTGTCAGCAGATGCATATGCTGGACATAGATGTCTTCTCTTTAGGCCTTTCTGTCACACACACATAAGCTCATAACTGACTACCTACCTAACAGAACGAATCCATCAGTGAATGTATTCAGATTTTTCTGGAAGTCTGATGTTTACAGCCCTCAGTTTCACCAAGGCTATGTTAACATTACATATTCCAGAAAAGTTAAGGTCCAGTTATAACCATGATTTTTCTTTCATGTGTAAATGTGTTTTATTTTATAGAATTTTGTATAAAAATTTAGTGTCGTGAACCTCTCCTTTTGAGATTGATTGATCCTTCGAATCTGTTATCTGTGTCAAAATGCCACAAATGAAGTTCCACAGAAATGGCAGCGAAGGTTCATCAAGCTAGGCAAGGAGAAAAGATCAAAGCAAATCTTTCAGGAGGACTAGACTATTTGAGGTCTGATAACCTTGTAGATTCCTTGTAAATCTGGATTAATTGATAGGTAAAGAGGCAAACCATATTGCTTTCTGTAAGAGCCTTTTTCCTTGCCCATCTTGAATATTTTTCAATGCTTTTGTTTTACTCCTGGTCCTTTCAAACTTGCACCAAATTCCAAAAGTAGGGGCATAAGGTCATTGACCTATATAAAAATTCACTCAAGCTTTGTTTACTTCTGTTTGAACAAATAACTTTAGGTAATAATAACTGATAGGTCCTTTAGTACTATTTGTCACATTGAAGATTTGCATTCTTCCAAACAACATATTAATGTCCCTATATGTTAAATATTAAAAAATAGAGGTTAAACAACTTGCCCAAATTTTGACAGTTGGTAAGTGTCAGAGTCAGAATTTATATTGTATTCTTTCTGTAATCTTTTATTAATTTATATTCTGTCAACTTCATGTTATCTCTAATGATATTCAGTGCTTAGTAAATGGAACATGGAACATTTCAACCTAATAATCAGAAAAGCCAGTGAAATTGTAAAAAATCATAAATAGCTAGTACACAGAAAAATAAGTTAGTGACCCACATTTTTGGCTTGTAAAAATCTTATAAGGTACTAGTATATACAGCTTTTGGATTTTCTCATAAGAAAATTAGGCAGTCAAGGACTTTAGTAAGTCCTTTTTCAGAAAATACTTATTGAGTATCTATTGTAAGACAGAATTTTGGAGCTTGAGGCATAGCAACCCCACAGATTCTTGCTTTAAAGGATATTGGGATATATGAGTGAACAACACAGAGAAAAACCCATATCTTATGGAACTCTAATTCCCAATATTGTCTCAATTATGATTCAGGTGGAATCAAATTAACCCAAATTATGTGGGTAATTGCCTCCGAACTCCACTTGAGTGCTCCCTTGGAGTTGACCAGCTTTAAATATCCATTGGGACACCACATAAACCTTCCTTTAAAAAAAGAATTAAATCTGGAGAATTGAATAAAAAGCAGAATATTTAAAATTACTTTCCAGTTCCTGGTCTGTTTCTCAGTGGGCTGTATGGGAGAAATAGAAATAGGATTTCTGCTTTGGTGAAACGGCAATGAGTCTTTGTGCTTCAGAATTATATAGGTACTAGGACTTGTTGATGAATCTGTGTCTCAAAAATTTGTAAATGATGTGAACTAAAGATATATATCTGCTTCATTAACTCACCCATACTGCACAGGAGTGAACAACACCCTTGGAGGTCATCAATTTCATTAAGTTGAGCCCCTCACCAAACAATCCCAGAGTAACTCATCAAACACTTCCAGATTTTTTTCATTTGGAAATAGGTTTTTCTTTTCTTTTTTTTTTTTTTGGTTGTTTGCTTTTTATAAGCAGAAAAAATGGCTATCTACACATTGTGCGTTCATTTGCTAATTGCTTCTTTTCCTTTACATGCCTCTGGTGTTGATATGAACTATTCCAAAGAGACTAGGAAACTTTGGTCTTTGACCTAAAAATGGTTCTCATTATCCTGCAGCATATCTTGGTAGATAGAATCACTGACTAGCCCCAGTTATTGGGAGTAAAGTGTATTTTGGGTGTACAGTTCATTAGCTTAAACTTTGGCATTCCTGGGATAAGATTTGAGGCTTTGACATTTTGGATGAGCTCATGGACATCCCTATGGGTAGTAATAGCTCATTTTTTTCAGGGGTAGATTCAAATCAGCTGTCACCAAAGGCTAATGTGTGGGCTAAATGAGGTATTTATCTCAGTGTTTCACCTTTTCTGTGCAGGCATATCACAAAGGATCTTACTAAGATTTGTTACCTATTGAGGGATACTCAGGAGGCCCAAGGAGGGGCCCAAGACTCAGCATTTTTCTCCAGGAGTGCTGATGATGTGTGTGCAGATGCTGGACTTTAGGGGACACTTTAGGAGGTATAAACGCTTTGTGGGTGAGCATGGTGGACTAGTCATTATTCACAGCTCAAGACAGCTTTGTTGCTTTCCTTTTATTGTTGCACGCCCAGTAATTTTAATTAAGGCTTTAAAGAAGCATCTTAAAATTTATGGTTGTAGTTGAATGAATTTTATGAAGAAAATATATGCTACAGTGCTGTTCACATTTGGGATTAAGAAGTTCTCACTTGATATAAGAGATGTCAAGGGCTCACTGTGTACATTTCGGGAACTCCTTTACATACAGGATCTCACTGGAACCTTCACTCCTCCATGAGGAGAGCCAGCCCAACTTCACTAGTATACTTTTACAAATAATTAAAGTGAAAACATAAGTAGTGAGGGATCCCTGCCCTGAGGATCATACGCAGAGCATTATATCAAAGCAGGGCTCTAACAAGAAGTCCAATTCTTACTCTGGCAGCAGGTACATCTGACATATGATTCTCGAATATCCTTTTCAGAAATCTCAGAGATTAATTACTTTGCTTCCCCTAATCTGTGTTCAATCCAAACCATTAAATATGCTTAAAAAGTCCTTCCTGTTGTCAACCTCATCACCATTATTACCCTCAGCAAGTGATAGCAGTGCTTCTGCTAAGCACTTATTATTAAGGAATTATCAAGGACCATTTTGTGTATGATATACAAAGGAATGCAGGCATCAAGGAGTGCCCCTCAAACACCAGTCAAAGGATTTCACTCACAACATGAAAAGGAGATGTGAAATATCATTACAAACAGCAAAGTAAATAAGTTAATGCAGTTGGTTAGATGTTTAGTATGTAATAAATGCCCAGGTAGTGTTGCTATCAAATAAACAACTTAATACATGCTATAGAACATTGAAGTGTGTGATAAAGTAAAGCTTAAAGATGAGGGAAACTTTAACGGTCCTTGGGAGTAGTAAAGTTAGATTGGATAAGAGATAAGCTCTATGGCCGGCGCCGTGGCTCAATAGGCTAATCCTCCACCTTGCGGCGCCGGCACACCGGGTTCTAGTCCCGGTCGGGGCGCCGGATTCTGTCCCGGTTGCCCCTCTTCCAGGCCAGCTCTCTGCTATGGCCAGGGAGTGCAGTGGAGGATGGCCCAGGTGCTTGGGCCCTGCACCCCATGGGAGACCAGGAAAAGCACCTGGATCCTGGCTCCTGCCATCGGATCAGCGCGGTGCGCCGGCTGCAGCGGCGGCCATTGGAGGGTGAACCAACGGCAAAGGAAGACCTTTCTCTCTGTCTCTCTCTCTCACTGTCCACTCTGCCTGTCAAAAAAAAAAAAAAAAAAAAAAGAGATAAGCTCTGGTATCCGGCTGGATTTACACCATAGTCCAAGAATTCCCTTGCTGTCTGACTTTGCATAAGTGATTGGCTCAGTTTTCTCGGAGCTTCGATTTCCTTACCCGTGAACTGAGCAGAAAATACTGGGTTCTACATTAGAGGTTGTTGAGAGAATGCAATATGACATACAAAACCCTTAGTGAGCTGCCTAATGCGTAGAATGTTCTGGAACTAGAGCTAGTTTCATGGAATGTTTGTTGCATTCTAAGCACTGCTGTCATGTGTCAACTCATTTCATCTGCAAGGCAACCCCATGAGACTGTGAATTATTATCCTCATTTTAAAGATGAGGACATGAGGTTTAGAAAGATCAAACAACTTTGCCTTGGTTCACACAATTTGGAATTATTAGCATTGTTATTAAAAAACAGGCATCTGGCTCCAAATCTGTGTTCTTTACTAAAACATGCCACCTATAGAAATGTACTACTAATATGACTACTATTTGTTGTGATTGTTACTGTTATTATTACATACCATCAAAACTTCGGAAAAGCTGGCAAAGATAAAATGAAGATAGGCTGCTCAACTGTGAGCATAGATAGAAATATGATCGTCTCACTGTCTTGATTGAAAACCTAGGCCAGTTTGTAGTGGTGGTCTTGTTGGTAGAGGAATGGGAAGCCAGAATGGAACACAGTCTGGAGACAGACCTCAGAAGAGCTGTACTAAGGCACAAATCAGATAGAGCTTTCCACTTAAGAAAATGGGGGAAGTTTGAAAATTCTTGTTAAGGAAATGATTAACTTGCATCGCTATTTAAAATGAATTATAATGAAAGGTTTTGATGTTTATGTGGATGTTGGTGCACACATTGATTGTAACTTCATTCATTGCTCACCATCCATTATAATGCATGTGTAGAGCACAGACAAAAAGGTGTATCTCTTTCCCCAGGACAAAAGATACAGTTACCTATCCACAAACACTCTACACCAAAATATACACCCAATCATAAAATGTGGCTATGAAGTAATGAGGCTAATTTTACAAGTGTTCTGTGGACTCTGTGTTGTTATTTTAATCTTTGCTCATACATGAGAAGTATATCAAAGAAAATAAAACCTGACAAATCAATCATTTTCCTTTGAAGATATCTTTCTACGTGACTCATTTAGTGGGTTCATGAGGGAAGAACTTTTATGGTGGGAAAATTCCTATCACTTACAGTTTTTATAACAGCCTATTGATGATATATATATAACCCCATAAAGGATGTGCTAAAATTGGCTTTTACTTCCTTAAACCATCATTGTATTGAACCATGTAACCAGAAAATCACAATGTGGTGATCTTTCTCTATACTAATCCTCCCATGAGCACTTAATGACTTATCTGTTCATCTTGGAGATAATAAACCTAGCATTGAAGCAATAGCTGTCTCGGTGACTTTGCATAAATCATTATTTGTAAAAGTGAAGCAAAACCTATAGGTAGGAGCCAAAGAATGAGATTGCTCCACTTTCAAGCATGAGCTCTGATAATTGCTGTGACTGCATTCTGAATACACTGAACAAACAGATGCAGACAAAAAAGTAAATATTATCTCTCAAAGTGATCGATATTTCAACTTCCAACACAAGAAGGGCAATTATTAAATATCCTAGTAAGATTTGTCGAAGCAAAACAACATTATAATGAAATGCTTGCTAGGGAGGAAAATGGGAAACAAGCAGAGACCTAAAAAGTTTCCACAGCTGGAAATCAAGGTGACATGTTGTAAGAAAGTGTACATGGAAATAGTTGTTCTTAATATAGTACAATTTGCAATTTTGAATCTAGTTATTTCCAATAATTTTAAATTATGGCTTCAATTAAAATAGTTTTTTCAAGGCGGAATACCTATTGGCTTTCGAAATGTTATTTGTACATCCCTACTTTTTTTTCCCAGCTTTTCCCTCCCACCTTGAGTCACTGTTGAATTACTCCATTTCTCAGCCTCTTCCCAAGCTAAGAAAACACACACATTTTATTGAAGCAAACACATAAATATTTTTTCTCTAAAAACAGATTTGCAAGAAAACAAGGGAAAGAAAAACTGAAATGAGAAGTAGGACATAGCACTATATTTAGTCCAGTTGCCTGATTTCCATTAGCTTTATCCTAATTTCTTTTCAGCTCTTTTCCCAGGGGCTGATTTTGTTGTTCAAAAAGCAGACAGGCCAAAAAGTGGGTAGCTCAGCTAGCAGAAAATACTCTCAGATCAATCAAAAGCAAGCCAGGTTAGAAGCCACTAACCCCAGAAAAGGAAGAGCGGATACACTGCTGAGTTTGAAGCTGATACCGTATCCTACTGAGGGGTTAAGCCAATGGTTCAGAGTCTGAACAGGGAGTTCTTTTTTGTTTCTTTTTTATTCTTTATGTCTCCTCTTTTCACCTTTTTTCATTTTCTCCTTCATGCCTCCTACCCCACTCTTCTTTCTCTTGCTCTTTCTGCTTTTTTTCTTTTTCCTTTTATTCCTCCCCCCTGGGTTGTTACAGTGACCTGTAACAGGTTCCCCTGATTCTATCTTTGCCCCTAGAGTATGTTCTTAACACAGCGGCAGAAGCAATGTTTTTGTAACAAGGGTCTGGGACCACTCCTCCTCTGCCCTGGCTTCCAACTTCAACCAACTTAAAGCTAAAGCTCATGCAAAGGTTTGCCATATGCTATATAATCCAGCCCCCTGTTAAATTGTGGAGCTTATCTTTTTCTGCTCCAGACAAGCAAGGCCCACCTCTCAATAACTGGCCCTTAACTCTTTTAAGTCTTCTTAAGTCTCACTATATCAGTGGCCGCTGGCCACATTCTCTAAAACTGAAATAAGCTTTCCCTTTTTCCCCTTGACCCAGCATTCTTGATTCCCTTTATTCCATTCTTTCCAGCATCATCCAATATACCTACCTTCAATGTTTATTATTTGTTGTCTGTGTAAAGTCCATTAGAAAGGGATCCATGGCTGTTCAATAGTGTGAGCCTTGAACATTGCCTGAGAGAAACTGTTATTCAACAAGTACTTTTGAATACATGAAAGTAACCTATCTTCTAACAAGAAGATTGACACACAGTATGGAAGTGTGACAATGGAATTCTATAGAATGTTACTGTGAAACAATAGTAGAAATTCTCCTTCTCTGTGGCATGGAGATAGGGACTTGAATATGCAGAGAAACGGTGACATCAGTGTAGAATGTGGATGCAGGATTGGAAGCTAACCAGACAGGCAGCCTATAATATGAAGATGGGGGGGGAAAGGGCATTCAGGTAGAAAAAGCTTTTGTGTGAGAAAATGGGACACTCTGTGCATATATTAACTAAGGAGATGCCAACAAGTTTTCTAGCTTTGTTACAGGGAATCAACAGGAGAATGATTGGAAATAACGCACTGATGGCACAATGCAGTGGAACCAGAGGGTGACTGTGTTACTTGCAAATCTGAAGAAGTTCAGCTTTTCTGTAGACAACAGAGATTCAATGAAGAAGTGTAAGAAAAGGAGGAACAACTATTTTTAAAGATTTATTTACATATTTGAAAGAGTTACAGAGGCAGAAGGAGAGAAAGAGAGGGAGAGAGAGTGATCTTCTACCCACTAGTTCCTTCCCTAAATGATTGCAGTGGTTGGTACTGAGCCAGGCTGAAGCCTTGAACCAGGAGATTCATTCAAGTCACCTAGTAGGTGGCAGGGGCCTAAGCAATTGGACCATCCTCTGCTGCTTTTCCCAGGCCATTACCAGGGAACTGGATAAGAAGTGGAGCAGCAGGGACACAAACAGGTGCCCAGATGTGATGCCAGTGTCAGGGGTGGTGACTTTATCCACTACGCTACAACAACCTGCCACTGAGAAGAACCATTTGATTTGGATTTGTATAAAAAATAATGCCCCAGAATTGTTATGAGAAAAGAGTACCTCTGGAGGTTAAGCAGTCAATTACAGAATACTGGAGGAGACATCGATTAGAGCAGTGAAATTGAGAGCAGAGAGATCATGCCTGAAAAACATTATAAAGGTAAAGCTAGAGCTCCCAGACTTTAGAAACTGATAGCATATAAGGTGCAAGGAAGGAGGAGACATCTGAGATCATGTGGGCATTTTTAGTCTGAAGGAATTGCTGGGTTGTAGTGCTATTAAATGTAAATGGAGACGTAAGAAATGAGCAGGCTTGATGAAATAATGTTTGAAAAGAAAAATCGAGTTCATGGTGTTTATAGAAATCTCAAGATAAATTACTAGGTAATTAAAATAAGTGAATTAAAGGATGAAACTTAGAATGGAAGTTTTGGAGATCAGTGACAGGGATTTGGGCAGTGATAGTTAAATGACAGTTAAAGCACAGCTATTAATGCCAAAGTCCAGCCAGAATTTGCGGAATGATAAGACAGCCAAGGTTGTGTCGTAGGGAAAGTTACTATTTAATTATCTGGCCAAGAAAGTACTGCCTGTGACTAGTAGTTGAATAAATGTTCAGAGATTTAATAGGACAAAAAGGGAGCAATAAGTAGAGAAGCCAAGATGGGAAGGAATGACCACTATGATTGGGAGTCATAGACATGCCATGAGAGAGAAAGACTGGAGAGCCCGGTTATTTTCTCAATTTAGTAAGAAAAGTTGTAGAGAGAGTGTAGAGAGGAAGACAAGCTAAAGTGTAAAGATGCACGTGAACTTACGATGGAGTTAAAATAAATCACACTAGCCCTGTGGCAAGTTAAAAATATCCTAAGCCAAAAACACATTTAAATTACTAGACATCCTAGCTTAGTGACACAGCACACTGTAGAGTACCTTTCCCACCTTGTGATTGCAGGGCTCACTGTGAGACACCAGTGACAGAGTATTTACTGCATGGTATGAGGCTGGGAAAAGATCAAAATCCAAAAGTACAAGTACAATTTTTACAGAGTGCCTAGCACTTTCACACCATCATAAAATAAAAACATCATAATTTGAAAGGTCTTGAGTCAAGGATCATATCTATTAAAAGTCCAAGAGATGTGACGAGTGGAAGAATATGATTAAAGCTGAATCTTCAGAAAACCAGCTGTGAACAGGATACAAATATGGCAGTGATCACAGTGACGTAAGGGAGAGAGAAGGCTATTTCTCTCATAAGAAAGTATTGTTAGTGAGATAGATCCTGTGCTGAAGATGTTGAAAACATAGAAGATGGCTGAAGGCTGGGTATAGCCATTAAAACATCAGTTAGGATGCTCACATCCCATATTGTAGTGCTTGAGTAGGACTCCCTGATTCCAGTTACCTGTGAATCTATACCCTGAGAAGGAGCAAGTAATGACCCAAGTAGTTGGGTCCCTGTCACCCAAGTGGGAAACATAGGTTCCAGTTTTGGCCATTGTGAGCATTTGGAGAGTCAGCCAATAGCTGGTAGGAGTCTCTCTCTCTCTCTCTTTCTCTCTTTCTCTCTCTTTCTCTCTCTGTATGTGTATATATATATAATATATATATAATATATTATCTCTATGTAATATGTATAATCTTTTAAAAATGTGGAATAGTGAGGAGAAACTTAACAAGGGTTGAGATGATAGGGATTGCAATGCAGATCATAGAACATTAGCTCTAAAGAAGAAAAAGAACTCATAAATATTCTTTGGAGTTGAGAGAACAGTGGTGTTTACAAATAAAATGCAAGGAGCCTTGGAGTTTTAAAGAAACAAAAGTAGCTCTGCCACTCTCCTTCCCTTAGCTCAAAACCTAAACAGTGATAAAACAATGAAGCAGAGAAGTGAGACTCAAAACAATAGCACCATAATTGGAGAACGTAGCTGTAATGTGTGTGCAGACTTGCTACTACTCTAGCCACAAATGAGACATCCTCTAAACGAAGCATTTAGAGACTGGACATCTGGACATCTCCCAGCCTTCCCACACAGGAGGTGGCTTTACTGAAGGAAAAAAGGATGGCTGAACAGATGTCACTGTGCATTTTCTGCTCATAGATCTCAAAGAGAGAAGGCAGTTGAAGGACACATGCCCAGTCTGCTTTACCATAGCATCCAATCCACCAGCTTCTACAAACATGAGGCCAGTGGTAGAATGAGTTCCCCTTCAAACAGGAAAATTTGTGAGACTGAAGGAATTCTCCCATTTTATTTGTGATGTAAAGCAGAGTTTAAAGTTTTTCTTCCATTTGAGGGAGGTAGGAAAAAGGATAGTAGGGCTAGGGAAGTGTAATGAATAAATTTAATGGCCACTGTAGGGAATGAAGAGTGACCCAGGGCATATGGAAGCAGTGTTGAAAAAATTTCAGCTGATAACAGAGAACGTATATTGACAGTGACTTGGTTTTCTCTGGAAGGCCCCAGCAGGTGTGTAGGAGATGAATCTTCTAATATATAAAAGATGGGAATGTTCATGAGGATTGAAGTTGTAGTGAAAGAACAAAGGAACTAATACATCATGAGGTCTAGACTTGTGTTGCTGTTTTCTATTGTGGCATAACAAACAACTCCTAAATTTAACGGCTGGAAGAAATAATGATTTATTGCTTCTAAGGGCTAGGAAGTCAAAGTTCAACTGGACAATTCTTTAGGTGGTAGCACTGGGGTTGCTAACTTGTCAACGTTCAGCCAGATCTGGACTGAGTTGGAAAGTCTAAGATGAAATCATTCAGTTTCTGACACTATGGTGTTCCTCTTCCATGTAGGGTCTCTGTCTTTCTGTGTGTGTGTCTGTCTCAGACCCTTGTTCTCTTCGTTCCCTCCACACATTGTTTCATCAGTAGTCTAGCCTAAGGTTCTGTTTTGTTTTGTTTTTCTTTTGTTTTGTTTTGTTTTTGACAGGCAGAGTGGACAGTGAGAGAGAGAGACAGAGAGAAAGGTCTTCCTTTGCCGTTGGTTCACCCTCCAATGGCCGCTGCGGCCAGCGCGCTGCAGCCGGCGCACCGCTGCAGTGGAGGATGGCCCAAACCTAAGGTTCTTGATAGTGTGAGAGCTATGTTTCCTAGAATACTCAGAAGGAGAAACTGATAGGCATTTTCAAAGCAAGGCCTGAAACAGCTACAAAGTCTTCTATGCACATTCTAATTGCAATGCCACTAAGGCCCAAAGAGAATGATTGTAGGCTTGACCTCCTGTGGAGCGTGTCTACCTACCTATACATAACGAAGAGGGAGCTGGTGGCATCTATCTTTAGAGATGGTCTAACACAGTGGGATAAGGGGCAGAACAGCAATGGAGCCATGTTCCAGATTTGCCATAAGAAAAATCAAGGTTTTCAATTGCACTTTGAGGAGATTAAAGGCTAGACTTCATGATGTACTTTATTTTTTGGATAAAATTCTACCCCTTGAAGGGTCTGTGCTATTTCTGCCTGAACAGAATGTCTTTCACTGTGCCACAGATTTTCTAGCAAAAGTTTGAGCACTTTGGAAAAAGAAAAAAAAAGCCTACATGTAGGCTTTCTTATTTGAAATTTCATTTTGATATTCAGCCTCAGCTTACTCTGAAGAATAAAAGTAGTTTGGACATGAAAGTGTCACACTAAATTAGATTCTGCTTGGCCTTTTGGGAGAAGGTAAAATTAGGATTTGCCATGAAAACATGTAAGAATTCAAATCTCATAGGTAAGGCTGTCATTCAGGAAATATGCAAGGTTGGTATACTGTGTGAAGGAAGCCCTCTTCCTCTGGGCTATATCCCCTTTATGCCAGTACTTGGCTCCCTTTTGAACTCAGGATTACTCATTAGCTAGAGCTTGCCATCTGTAGCCTCATATCCTTTAAGGAACTCTTGTCTTTGGGATCTGCTTATCAGAGTTACTTCTTCCTCTTGGACCCTACATACGGTCTCTCTGCCCTTTGGGTTTTAAGCTTTGGAATAAATGTTAGTATCTATCTCCATTACTGCTCAGGAATCAGAAAAAAAAAAGTGTTAATTTCTTTTGTTTTTAAAAGTTTCATCTATTTATTTGAAATGCAGAGTTTACAGAGAAAGAGTGAGATACACAGACACACACACACACACACACACACACTCTCTACAAATGGTTGCAATGGCTGCAGCTGGGCCAGGCTGAAGCCAGGGGCCAGGAGCTGCTTCAGGGTCTCCCATGTGGGTTACAGTGGCTCAAAGACTTGGACCATCTTCCACTGCTTTCCCAGGCGCATTAGCAGAGTGCTAGATTGGAAGTGGAGAACAGGTCTTAAACTGGAGCTTATATGAGATGCTAGCATTGCAGACAGTGACTAACAACTATGCCATAATTCTGGCCTGATGTTTTCATTTCTTTTTATATTGCATCATCTAAATTTCCAACTCTGAACCTTTTATAGCCTACCCAAAATTGAACTGCACTGTGTTATGGCTTCCTCTCACCACAGTCCTGAGGTTGTGCCAAAGTCCTGGGATCATTGCAAACTATAAATGCACTGACTCTGTTGAGAAGTGCATGGTAATAGCCTCCATGGGCCATGATGCATTTAGGGCTCTTTTGTAAGTTTATGCGCCTTAATCCTACCATCTTTCCTTCCTGGGCTAGCATGTAGTGATATTTTCTGAGTTATTTGCTCCATTTTTGGGTGTTACACAGAAGCAGTTTACAGGAATCCTCATCATGCATACTTGTGCATCTTTTTACTTTTGTAATGACTTTTTCCCAACCAGGAAAATCTCTTTTAATTGTTGGTAATGCTTATTACTTCCACCCCTACTGTTCTTAATGAACTTAGGCTTTTGATTATAAAAGCTAAGAAATCTTGTCACAATTCTTTCTTGGATTGAGCCTGTGGCCTGCTTGAATGGGGGCAAAGACAGAGAGAAAGTAGAAATTAGTAATGCAAAAGTCTTCCTGCCACATTTTCCCATCACTCCCAATCAAAGATGATTTGTCCATGTGTCTCTACCTCCCAAAGGAACCACGAGCTAGTCTGTTAAACATTTACATCTAAGTGAATATGATCATTCAAAAGAGTGAAAAAAGCCCTTTGAGCTCCTATAAATCTCATCCTTGGCATGTGTGTCCAATTCAATAGTGGCTTTCTGAAGAAAATGCCTAATGTTGTTAGTCATCCCAAGAAATGACTCCATTGATATGCATTTCAGTCTAGGTAGAGTGTAAGGGAAAGTCTGAGGCAGGTGAGGGCGAGCAGGGCAGTGTAAGATTATCCAACTATATTACTTGAGCAGTAGATGCGTAGCCTATTAAAGGATGGTATGCATTGATATGTATATATTGGCATAAATAATAAAATTATGACACTTGAATATTACTTTATATTATCTGGAGCACTTTTCAATCCAGATTTATTTTGACCCTGGTTTCTGAATTCATGTTGCCTTTGAAAGAAATTCCATTGCCTTCTCTTCCTACTTACATAGGATTCCCATTTAACAATGCAATGAGCAAGTATAGTTACTTGTCCTCGAGCAGTTGAAGTGGCAGGGAATTCACTACTTCATGATGCTGAGTATTTTAAATGTGCAACTCTAGTTGTTCAAAAGACGTTTTGTTCTCCATAGAGCTAATAGCTACATCATTCTATTCATTGACCCCAACATGCAGTTTAGAGAAAATCATAGCTTTTAGAATAAGATATACACTGATAAAAAAGCACTTATCTATCTCCTGTGTATGGTTTTGTGTAAGTGACATAGGCTCTGCCAGTATCATTGACTCACCTACCAAATACTAGTAATCATACTGACCGTATAAGATTGTTTTAAATATTAAAAGGAATGGTGAAGATTCTTCATGAGCCTTATGGATAAAAGCTCACTTAATCCTCACCCAGTTCAGAAGACTGTGTGCTAATGCACTTTATCCATTGCCTCCTGTGGTACTGTACCAGTTTTCCATTCAGCCGCTATGACACTGCTTTTTCTGTGACTGTGTGCAATTCATGCAATCTTCTGATCTCTCGTGTACTACTCGCTCACCTGCTATAATCATACAACCAGATAATCCCACACCTTACACTAGAAGGCCACTGAAAAGTCATTATGTTTTGAATTACGGTTTAGCCTAATTTGGTGTGTTGATCAAGTCTGAGGTTTTATTTCCTATTTTTTTAAAGAAAGATTTGTTTGTTTGAAAGGCAGACTGCCAGAGAGAAACAGATCTTCCATTGGTTGGCTCATTCCTCAAATTCTCAACTCCATCTTGGTCTCCCACATGGGTGGCAGAGACCCAATTACTTGGGCCATTTAACTGCTGCACTCCCAGAGAGCTGGATCCAAAGTGGAGTAGCCAGGATTTGAACTGGCTCAATGATGTGGGATGCCAGCATTAAAAGGGGAGCCTTAACTCTGTGGACCCCAATGTCAGCCCCAAGTATGAGTTTTCTGGAAATTATTTCCTTGGTCAGAGGTCCTTTTTCTTTACTTTGTGTTCTAAGTTCTGGATCACTGCTATTATTAAACTCTTTGCATTTTCCTCCACAGCCTGTTCTTCCATCCACATCAAAAGTCACCAGTCATGGGACTGGCATTAGTGCAGCAGGTTAAATGGATGTTTGCAACACTAGTATCCCATGTCAGGGTATTGGTTCAGGTCCTGCCTGCTCTACTTCCAATGCAGCAACCCACCAATATATCTAGGGAAGCATAGAACACAACCCAAGGACTTGGATCCTGCCACCTGTGTGGAAGATCCAGATGGAATGAAGTGCTCCTGGCTTTGACTGGATGAGTTTTGGCTGTTACAGCCATTTGGGGCATGAACCCAAATGGAAGATCTCTCTTTCTCCTCCTCCTCCTCTTCCTTTTCTCTCTCTCTTTGTCTCTGTCTCTCTCAACACACACACTCACAAACTCTGCTGTTTAGATAAATAAATGAACAATTAAATGTTTTTTTAAAGCCACCACACATAGTTCCCTCATCTTCCCAGCTAGTTGTGCCAGAGACTCAGTACTAACGTTAGCCAATATGCCACACTCAGCCAGTAACTAAGTTCTTTCAGTTCTATCCCCAAAATATATCTTGCATCTGTCCCATTCTTTCGTACTACCCTGTTCCTGATTTGCACCATCCCTTGTTGGAACTATCGCAAGAGATTTTCAAAGGGACACTGTGACACCAACTAAAGGAGTTATAAAATTAAGTGATGTCCTAGTCTCTTTTAGAAAGCTGGAGTCTATGTAATATATTTAGACATGCAACTATCCCCCTGCCTCCTCCTTTTTACCTTCAATGTTGAAGTAGTAAGTTTCAAGTTATCTGGAAAATTCAGTTATGTGGAACTCCTTATTTCTGAACTGTGCTGGGAATAAAAGAGAATTAATATAGTGCATTTATTCAAGATTGATTTTTGCAAAAGATTTCTCCTGTATGTAGACTCTGTGTGTGACTCATGGAGTCTCTCTTTTTGTTCTGGCTGCTTTGAAAAGCCAAGAGAAAGTTCCTTCAAGCCCAGCAGTTAATTGTCACAGTGATGCCTGTTTGATGACTCCATATTTATTTTAAGAGGAACTGCATCCCGTTGGGCCTGCCAGGATGAGTTAGCTGCAAAATGCATTCCTAAATAGCTAAATGATTCAGCGCAGGATCCCATATATGAAATTGACTTTGTAATGCGGCTGCATGTCTCTCTGTTGGAAAGTCTATCTATTTCAGTTCTGTGCTTTATTTTATAATTCAATATTGCATATGAATAGGTAATGGAGAGAAGCTTTCCTGCCTCACAAACCTCATGTTACAAGCAATACATCGTTAAAACTTCACCCAGTTCGTTGGAAGCTTGCTTTGGTGAGAAGAACTTGGTGATATGGGGTAAATGTATTCCAAAATATTCAGAATTGCACACTTCAGTTTGCAAATAACAACTAGGATGCTCTTGAACTGAGAAATCCCCCAAGAGTGTACTTAGCTCCTTTGCATCAATAAAGTACAACAGCTTCTTATCAGAGGCTGACTTTTGCTTACAGCTAGAAGTCTGGCTAAACCCGGTTTCCAACCACTTAGAGACTTCAAATAATTCCCAAATTATTCTTTCCTTCAAAGGGAATATGCTTTAAATCAAGTGTTTAATGTTAGGAAAATAGTAATTCACAAACTCACATACCTTAGCAGCCTATTTTCCCTTAGAAACAAAGAGAACAGAGAACAGTACAGTTTGTGCTTTGTCCCCCATTTGCCCCAGAAGTGCTCAGGAAATAGGTTTCTTTGTAAAGAACAAGGGCTTAATCGGCACTGAACCCCATAGTGGCTCAGCTGGGCATTTTGCTCAACAAATAATATATTGAGGATAAAAATGGTGTTATTCTGAGATAGTGTGGCACCTGATGATATAAGGTTGCTTGTTTACAGCAAGGGGTCAGAGTACCAGCTCAGTTTTTTGCAGCCTTAGGTGGGTTTCATCCACCTTTTAATGAAGGTGACTCCTTGGCTGGGTACAAGGGGTCTCAAATTTTCATCAAAAATGTACATCCTTTAATTCTGTTTCCCCACAAATATCTACATCCCCCCCTTATATTTATGTTCATGGCTCTGTCTACTGTGGGCCACCTTGTAATTGTAGGGGAAAGCAAGCTTATATTGCCCCCATGTGTGATGTTGGGGACTGAGAGATGGGGCAAACTGCCAGGGACATCTCATCCCACCCAGAGGTCTGGGAGTGGCAGATGTCTAGTGCTTTAGATCTCAAATGTCAGGTATGTAGACATTCTGTCTTGTGAGGCTCTAGAATGGTACTGTATGCCATCTTTAGCAAAATTGAGAAAAGTCATTCACATTGTATTTCTGCATTCTGTGGTTTAGATGAAGAAACACAGATGAGAAAGCCTGGTTGAGAGTCACCATACTCAATTTCTAACTTTGTTAGGTAGCAAATCTGTAAAATTTTGAGGTATTGCTTTAATTATATTGGGTACCATTTTTAAATATGTGACATTTATAAGGGGAGCTGGCTGATTTCTGAGATGCTTTATTGCTCAGAGAATCTAAGGTGATGGAGAAAGGTTGCAAGTATTCAGAAGGGTTGTTAATACTGATGACATGCTCAAGAGTTTTGAATCTTCCCAGTTCAAAAATTTGTGTACTTATTTATGCTGCAGTAAGTTTTGTTTCCCTAAATTCAAAGTATAGAAAGTGAAGTACCATGGAATCTAGTACAGTCTTACAGCCAACATTTGACTTTCCCCTAAAATAGTCTAACTAAATAACCATATAACCCATACACAAATGTTTCTAGGTACAGAATACCCACAATCAGCCAATTTACTTGTACCATTTTTTGAAACAGTCTCACTGTTCTGCCCTATCTAATATATTATTTTCCCAGTTCTATTATCTGAGAACAAAATGAAATTACATCCTTTTTGTATAAAAATAATTTCCCCTCTAGATACTGGAAATTATTCTTTGTAAGTACCTTAACTGTTCTTTCTGGATACTGCTTATATGGACTTCACAAACCCCCTTGTTTGGAAAATTTATGACAATACACTCATTCCAACATGGTGCAAGTTTACATGGTTCCAGGAGGGATGCAAGTTAATGCTTGTCTTCTATACAAGTAGCACAATATAAGTGACGTAGGATGTGCCCTGGAAAGAAATTGTTGGTTACAATTGTAATGCTCCCCTGCCAGATGGGACCCTCATCGGTTGGGAGACAGATTGACAGCACCTCCAACATGGCTCCCTGTTTAGATTGAGTAATTAAGTCCAGTCCTTTATCCTGGATGGACTGCCTAAGAACAGTCAAACTGAACTGTCTTTTTTTGTTCACACCATCAGCTGGGTGGCATTCTCCCATCTCACATAATGACAGTGCAATAGCTGTAGCCACGGAGATGTGGAGACATCTGGAGATGTTGACAGGTGTTTTGGTCTCCTGCTGTTTCTGATAAGCTTCTCGGAAGACACAACCCAAATCTAAATATAAGACCCACACTCAAATACTATAAGACATTTTTCTATTTTCTGTCCACAGTGATCAAGAGCTTCTTTCTTTTTGCCTTTGTGTAAGTGCATGTCTCTGCAATTGTTGCCTGTATGTGTATAGAACCATCTGCCCAACTGGGGCATCTCTAATCTGTTGTTACAGTACCATTGACCTGAGCCTGGCTACTTGGTTGGCTAGGAACCCACAGAGAGTAGGCAGGAGAAAGAGTGAAGGGGGAAGGGAAAGAGAAGGAGAAAAAAAAGGAACAGGATACTAGGATGCCCCCGTGACTAGAGGGGTGGGTGGGAATGGAAAGTGGTGAAAGAAGTTGTGGTTTTCAGTTGGGAGGTCTGAATAGACCTTACTGAGAGAGCGAGAGTTGAGTTGATGTGAAGATACGTGGTAGTTAGGAAACCTGACTTCTGTGAAAAGAACCTTTTGTTCCCTACCATATGCTGAGCACTTGGAATAGCGCCTGGTATGCAGTAGCTCAGGGAAAAGGCCCAGAATGGGTGGAAGTGCAGGGCCTATGTAACGTAACCCATTCCTTTTTCACAGGTTGGTTTGAAGATTCCATACTGCATCTTTGTTTGATCTCTAGCTCTTTTAGGAGCTAAGAGATCCGTAAGCAAGAATACATAAACCCAATGGTCAAATACTTTGAGATAGTAAGCAGAGTATCTGATGATTGAATTTGGACTATTCCAGCTAATACAGTTTCCCTCAAGAACAATCAACAGATTTTTGCCTTGCACCAGTGTGACTAAAGGATCTCACCAGAGGGATCTATCTTTGAACAAATGATAGATGTGTTCTAAAGACAAATTCTATTTTCTAAGTTGGGATGCAGAAATTTATGACAAACTCCCAAAAAGAAGTTTTCTAATTTAAAATCACGTTGTGCTTAAGACTCCACTTAATACTTTATTACATAAGGACCATATGTGCCTCTGTGTTTTGCTCATTGCCCTAATGTTACTATAATGAATGAGTAGAATCCCTCTTCTACATATTGATGCTAAAATATTTGAAGCAGATTATTATCCTCACTGATTTTTGCCTTCTCCTAAGGAAATACTTCATTTATTTAAAGAATTATTTTAGGTAAGACTTCAAAATTTCTTCAGCATCTTATTTAGTGTCCTCTGAAAATGTCCTAACTTGCTTTAAATTGTGAGGCTTAGAGTTGAGTGAATACATTAGGTGTGTTATCCGTAGCACAGAGGTGGGATAGGATATAGATATTCCCATCTCATTTGTTTAAGATATATTTTTATTAATGTGGATTAAGATCACATTAGCTCCTTTGGGGGCAGTTCTATTTCATCACAGGTACTTATCAAGCCTGTGGCTGCCTAAGCAATTAGTATTTGTGGCCATGTTCTGGGAAGCCAAATGGTCTTGTGAATATCTTTATACATTTTTCTGCTGAAGTTTAACTTGCTAGATTTAATATACTTCTTCAGCCCATCAAAATTTTTAAAATTTTGGTTTCATCTCCCAATATATTTGTTACCTTCTGCTCTCTTGTGTTATTGTCATTTTTGATGAGTTGGTCTTATTAATTACTACCTAAGATGTTTAATTTAAAACTTATGTGACTAGACATCTTTGGAAGTAAACTGTTACACAGTACCCTAAAACATAAAGGTGGGGCTGGCACCGTGGCTCACTAGGCTAATCCTCTGCCTGCGGCGTCAGCATCCCATATGGCTGCCAGTTCTGGTCCTGGTTGCTCCTCTTCCAGTCCGGTTCTGTGCTGTGGCCCAGGAGGGCAGTGGAATGTTCCAAGTGCTTTGGCCCCTGCACCCACATGGGAGACCAGGAGGAAGCACCTGGCTCCTGGCTTTGGATTGGTGCAGCGCACCAGCCATAGCAGCCATTTAGGGGTGAACCAATGGAAAGATCTTTCTCTCTGTTTCTCTCTCTCACTGTCTAACTCTGCCTGTCAAAAAAAAAAAACCCAAACATTTTCATGTATGTATACAATGCAAAATGTTTTGAATCAGGATATTTAGTATATCTATCACATCATATATTTATCATTACTGTGTGGTGAGAACATTCAAAATCTCTTCTAGAAATTTTGAAATTACTCAATACAGTATTGCTAACCCTAGTCATTCTATTTTTCAATAGAATTCCAGAAATCACTCTTTCCAGCTAAGTGTAATTCGTAACTATTGGTATGGTCTCTTTCTACCCCTTTCCTCATTCCTTCTTTTTCTTAAATTTTATTTAAGTTATACAAGTTTCATGTATTTCATTTATACAGACTTAGGAATATAGCAACACTTCTCTTCCACCCTCCCTCCAGCCCGTACTCCCACCCTTTCTCTTCCTCCCTCTGTGAAATGAATTAGATGTTTGAAAGAATATAATTTTTGTTTAAAGGAAAAATATTAATAATTTTAAACAGATGTTCCCATCATTATTCAACAGAACTTGAGACTCTACTGAACTTTCAACTCTACTTAATGTGTTGGAGGTACAGTGATATGTAAGAGAAAAAAGCACCTGGAGAAAAAAGCACCTGGATCTTCATTCTAATGAAGTGAGACAGAAAATAGACACATGTACATTGACATACATACATATGCATTTAACTGGATGTAGTTCAGTGTATATATATATACCAGGGTACCTATGAAAGTTCATGGAAAAAAATGAAATTAAAAGTATGAATTTGAGGCCAATATTTGGTGCAGAGGTTAAGCTGCTGCTTGGGATACTCAGATTCCATATCAGAGTGCCTAAGTTGAAGTTCTTGGCTTCGCTTCCAACGTTAGCTTCCTGCTCATGCACCTTGAGAGGTAGCGGGTGATGACTCAAATGTTTGGGTCCCTGCCACCCATGTGGGAGACCTAGTTTGAATTCCCAGCTTCTGTCTTTGACCTGGCCCAACCCTGGCAATTGAGGACATTTGAGGGAATGGCATTTAGAAGATCTAACATTTTAAAAAGTATGAGTATAGTTTATTTTAAAACAGTTTTCATAATAAATGGAAAAGGTATTTAATGGGGCAAAACTGTATACATTTTAAAAATACGGAAAAATGAACTTTTCATTCATTTATATGAACTTTTGGAAGTTCCTTTGTGTGGGGTATGTGTGTTTAAAAATCAAAACCTGCATCTGTGCAACTGAATAGGGCCGGAGGAAAAAACACAATTTGTGGATTCTTCTCTACTCATTTCCACTAACTTGAAGAGGGTCTTCTTGCTACCTGGTGTTTCTACTGTACTTTCTCAGGCCATTCTTCTACTTTCATGAAGGATTATTTTACACCTACCTTTGTCTTCTCAACCCCTAACAATTTTCCCATTCCCTCCTACAGCCAGTAACTTTTCTTCCCAGCTCCCTGAGAAAGTGGAAACTACCACAAGAGAGTATTTGCAGGGCACCACCACAAGAACTTGCCTTCCAGCACTGCTCATTTCTGCCAGCCTGGTCCCTTGGATGAAGCTGCCATTCTCCTATTTAATGCCAAATCGTATGCATTGCTTCCTGGCTGCTCAAAGTTCTGGCTTCAGGAATTCTTTATTTCTCTTACATCGGCTTTCTCCTGCATCCATTTCTCCCATCAATCCTCCCCTTGACACTACTGTCCCAAATAGCCACTGCAATATCTGTCCTATTTTAAAACAGTTCCTGAAAAGTATTTTCTGTACTTGTCCTCTCTAGTTATCCCCACTTAAATTATTTGATGTTTTAGTGCTTTTTCTAATTACATCAGAACTTCTAATTATAAAAAATTTAAAATTACCTAAAATACAAATTGGCATCTTAATATATGTTTATAAAGAAGCTTCCATGAAATACACCAAGACTAATTTGGATATTGGCAGCATCTCAAAAGCCCTTCATGTATTCCTTCTGAGTTACTAACCTTTTCTCTTCCAATATGTAATTGCTGTCTTGATTTTTAATATCAACCTCTCTGTTATAAATATCACACACCAGCTATGCATCTCTGAATAGTTCATATTTGTATGAATCTCAGCGTTTTATAAATGGGTTTAGGTGGTCTTTGGGTCTTTGTGTTGTTTGTTTCTGATATCTTTTACTCCCTGTCGTGTTTGTGGGATTCCCTGTGTGTTGTGCAATAGTAGTTTGCTCTTTTTCATTGCTGTGCATTGTATGAGTATTCTACAGTCTTTTTGCATTCCAGCATTGATGGGCATATTGTTTGTTGTTTTATTTAAATTAGTTTAAAGAACACTGTTACAGGCATTCTTGTTCATGTCTCTTGATTTTTGCATACGCATAGCTCACTGGGATACAGAACTAGAAATGAAATTACTAAGTTACAGGACACATATTCTCAACTTTAATGTCAAACTACTTTCCAAAATATGTCAATTTATAGTCTCTCCATCAGTACCTAAGTGTTCTAGTTGTTCCACATCCTCCAAAACAATTGATATTTTTAGCCATGGTAATTTACATTTCTATTATGACTAGTAAGGATGAATGCCTTTTCATGTGGCAATAAGCTATTTGCATATCCTCTTTTGTGAAATATCTGTTCAAGTCTCTTACTGCTTTTATGTTTGGCTATTGCCATTTCTTATTGATTTGTAGAAAATATTTGTATATTTTGGATTTTAGTTCTGTGTCCCTTGTATAGGATGAAAATACATTTTTTCCCAATCCATCCTTGTCTTCTTACTTTCTTCATTTGATGAATAAAATATAGTCAAATTAAATAATGCTTTGGTAACTAGAGAATTTTAATTATCTAGCAACTCACTGTCAAAGTTATTCTATATTATTTTCTGAAACATTATTTGTTTGGTACTTTATATTTACATATTTAACCTATTTTTCATGAAATTATGTATTTGAAAGAGACAGAGAAAGGTATAGATATACTGACAGAAACCTCCAATCTGTTGGTTCACTTTACAAATACAACGGTCTGAGGTGCTGTTGGGCCAAGCCCAAGCTGGGATCCTGGAACACAATCCAGGGGTCTCACGTGGATGGCAGGAACTCAGTTACGGGAGCCATCACCTATGCCTCCCAGGGTTCATGTTAGTGGGAAGCCAGACTCAGAAACTGAGCAGAGACTCCAATCCAGGCACTGCATTATAGAGTGTGGAGATGCTTTCCTGACCACTGTGCAGGAGCCCTACCCCCACCCCAAATATTGTGTTTTTGGTGTTGTGCATAGATTTTATCTTGTTTCCCAAGATGGCATGCAATTATCTCACCCCAGATGTCTCCCTGGAGAACTCCCTCACTTGCTACAAGTCTCTGCTTTCATGTCATCGTCTCAGGGAAGCCTGTCCTGATCACCCTAATCAAATGCATGGGTTCCACTCACTCCTGTAATCACCACTGCATTCCATGGCACTTCATTCCCTTACAATAAACTGTATAATTTACTGCTTATAGTCAGTCTTTCCTTAGAATATAAGCGTCATGGATTGGAAAACATTATAATAAACAAAATAAGCCAGGCACAGAATGACAATTACCACATGTTCTCTTATGTGCGGAATCTAAAGCAATCAGATTTATAGAAACAAAAATTAGAAGGGTGTTTACAGAGGCTGGGGAAATTGTGAGATAATGGGTGAAGGGCAAACAATATGAGTTAAACAGGAGAAATATGTATGACTTTTTTTTCTGAGATCTGGTTCACAGTATGGAGAAAATAATTTATAATAGATTATTATAAATTTTGAAATTGATAAAATAAATTTCAAATGTTCTCATATAAAAAATGCCCAGGGCTTGATTGATGGATGTTAACTGTCATCGTTTAATTATTCTATATTGTATTCATAAATCATCATTTTGTACCTCATAAATGAGTGATTATAATTTGTCAATTCATAATAAAAATGTAAACTCCATGAGGGCAGAAATCTTTCTTCATTTTGCCCATCAATTTATCTAAGGTACCTACATGTGCCTGGGATAGAGTAAGTGTTTAATCAATATTTGTTGATTAAGTGAAAGATTAAAGGAATGCATAAAAATGTGGGAAGTATTTTATTCAAGTCAGAACTTATAACTGTGTGATTCATTGTACTGATGGTGTTCACTATGTGAGATTTTGAAACAGTGCATTTTAGCATATGTGCTATACTTATTATAACTTCTTAAACAATTTTAATGTAATATAATATAATATAATATAAATAATTGACATAGATTTACTTAAGGAAGAGCCCTCATTCAGCACATATTTTTAGAGTACCCAGTAGGTGCCTGGAGATGTGTGAGAGTCTAAGGAACAAGGCCTTGCCCTCAGTGAGCTTAGTTTACTAAGAACAGATCACAACCATAAAATTAAGCTATTAAAATGTAACTCCATCCTTTTGTTAGGTTAGATGGCTCCAACAATTTAAATCTAGTTCCAGCACAAACTTAAAGGAATCCTCAATGAAAGTTAATTTGAACTCTTTACCAGGTCTGGTTAGGATCCACTCAGGATTTGGTCTAGTGTTTGTGCCAGCCCATTAGCTACGTAGCTTTAAAAAAAAAAAAAGTTTGTTTATTTGAAAGACAGAGTGACAGAGAGAGAGAGGGAAAGACAGATCTTCCATCGACTGTTTTCACTCTCCAAAGGCCCACAGCAGCAGAGGCTGAGTCAGCCAGAAGCCAAGAGTTCTATTCCTCCAGGTCTTCTGTGTGGGTAGCAGGAATCCAAGTACATGAGTCATCATCTGCTATCTCCCAGGGTGCACATTAGCAGGAAGCTGGATGGGTAGTGGAGTAGCAAGGACTGGTAATGCACCCTCCAGAATGGAATGTGGGAGTCCCAGAAACTTAATTAGCTGTGCCAAATTTAAATTAATGCCCTGAGAGGGGAGTCATAGGAACTAAAGGTTTCTTGGATAAACTCTAATGGAGGGTAATAGAAGGAGCTTATTGTGGAGTCATAGACATTTTTTTGAGTGTTAGATCTCTTAATTATTGCATTATCCATTGGTTCACCAAGTATATATTGAGCACTTACCATATACTCAATGTCAGTCTCTACTCTGCACTTTATGTGTATTGTCTAGTCGCATATGTCTCTTTCCAGTGAGATGCGCTCCATTAGTATCCTGTGTTTATATGAAGAAAACAATACACTAAAACACTTTTCCCAAAGTTGCAAAGTTTTGAAGCGATAGATCTGGGCCTCACACCTTGGCAATCTGATTAGAGAACAAAGGCTTGACCTTTTGCATATGCTTTCACTCACTGAAAAATCCATTTATTTATCTAGCAGCTAATTACCAAGTGCCTACTATTTGTGGTATTAAATTGAGATCTATGTGATCCCTTTGACTCTTAGACCTATCATTATGATCAATTGTGAACTGAAATTGATCACTTGGACTAGTGAGGTGGCATTGGTACATGCCACCTTGATGGGGAAAAAAAATTGAGATCTAGTATACAGCGTTGCCAGGGCACTGGCTAGTTCTCTGTTTCAAGAGCTGATAGCCAGGCAGTCACCCATATACAATGTGGTTATGGCTATGCTGAGATTTTCTTCATTACATAATCATTTGGAATATCAAATAATGAGCAGATTGGAGAACATTTCGTAAGCTGCAGAATTCTCTACGACAAGGAGTTTATTATAATTCTTATTTACTCAAGAGTCACATGCTTAAATCCAACTTTTTAAAATGTTTATGTATTTGAAAAAGTTGCAGAGAGAGAGAAAATCTTCTATACACTGGTTCACCCTCCAGATGGCCACAAGCCCTGGAGGATGCCAGGAGCCAAGAGCTTCTTCAGAGACTCCCATGTGGGTGCAGGCGCCCAACCATTTGGACCATCTTCCACAGCTTTTCCCAGCCGGGACTCTAACCAGTGCCCATACAGGATGCCGGCACTGCAGGTGGCAGCTTTACTTCTATGCCACAGTGGCAGGACCCTAAATACACTTTTAATAACTGTTCGATGCCTACCAAGTTGTTATTTTTATTTCTGCTAAAATGAATGCTTAAGTCAAGAAGGGGAGGGATGGAGAAAGAAAAATGCAGGAAAGGAAGGGAGGAAGGAAGCAAGGGAGGTAAGTGGGTGGGAGGGAGGGAGGAAGCAAGGGAGGGAAGTGGGTGGGAGGGAGAGAGGAAGGAAGCAAGGGAGGGAAGTAGGTGGGAGGGAGGGAGGGAGGAAGCAAGGGAGGGAAGTGGGTGGGAGGGAGGAAGCAAGGGAGGGAAGTGGGTGGGAGGGAGGGAGGAAGGAAGCAAGGGAGGGAAGTGGGTGGGAGGGAGGGAGGAAGCAAGGGAGGGAAGAGGGTGGGAGGAGGAAGGAAGAGAGAAAGCGAAGGAAGGGAAGGCAGGAAGGCGTGAGGAAGGCTGGAAGCCTGGAACTCGTTATTAGATTTAGAAACCTGGCTGTAGTAAATTCTTTTCTTGAAGTTTTGATTGTTAAATGTCATTTCTGTTGTTGGGGGGGGGGGTGGGGGGGAGGAGGTGGAAGAGCAGGAGAGACAGAATAGCTACATGTGATTATCCAAAGCTGAAAGCCAAGCACAAGTTTGATAGCAGCCATGAATGCAATGCCTGTTTTGAAGAGGAGCTTAAAACATAAGTCAGTGTCTGGACACATTTGTTAAATTGTCCTCCGCAATTCCATGTAGATCCTATTATTTCCACAAATTCCTTCATAATATTGCACTTTTTGTCATGATGAACACAACCTCTCTTATCTCAGAAGTGGGGTTTTCCAGCTGTTGGGCTGAGACAGCTCTATTCTTAGGAGTTTCATATGGAAGCAGTGATAAGCGAGACAACACTGCGGTATTTTAACTAGCTGCGCTGATGAAATGCTTCCATTGTCAGGTGGTGGAACACCAATTGTTCATTTTAATCAAAAGGAATCTAGTAGCTTAATGAAATCATTGGCGTTAGATGTTCCTGTTTCTCCAGCAAATTGCTCACCAGATTATAGCGCTTGATTTTCACGTATTAGAGTTACCATCCTTGCAGAACCCTAAACATATCTACTGAGTTTTTGTTTAGTATTAAAGTGATCCTCAGTTTGTATTTCATTATCTTCTATATAGTTACTTTGTAGGTCAGAGAAATACCATGTTTTAGCCTCTCAAATGATATAATCATCAGCAAAACTCCATGGTCATATTCTTCCCTTCATTCTTCTATCTTGATGGGATAATATCTATTTTTGAATTTCTAATATTTAGGAATTTATGAGGAGTGTTGAGCTTATCATCTTTAATTCGAATGTTAATTTGATAAAATTATTGGTTATTGACTGATCACTGGATCAGCTCATTCTCTATCTTGCATCTCACAAGCTACTCCTAGGACAGCTCCTATAACCCTACAATAGAAATTGTTTTTTAATGATCTAGAATATTCCACTAGCCAAACAGGAAATTTTCGAATTCTAATGTAAGAATTAAAGATTTTAAGATGTAATTTGAAGTTTTTAATGTAAACAGTGTCAGGGTTGGCATTGTGGTATAGCAGATAAAGCCTCTACCTGTGATGCCAGCATCCCATATTGGCACTGGGGTGGTGTGCTGGCTGCTCCATTTCCAATCCCTGCTAATGGCCTGGGAAAAGCAGCACAAGATGACCCAAGTGCTTGGGAACCTGCTACCCCAGGACCTGAAAGAAGCTGTTGGCTCCTGGCTTCAGCCCGGCTCAACCCCAGCCCTTGTAGCCATCTGGGGAGTAAGCCAGGGGATGGATGATTGGAAGATTATTTCTCTCTCTCTCTCTCTCTCTGACTTTTGAATAAATAAATAAATGAATGTTAAAACAATAAAATGAATAGTGGCTTTATTAGTATTTTCCTGACAAAAGCAGGGTTGAAGTTGTTGGAGTAACTTTTTGAGAAACAAAGAGATAGACTAAGTTCCCATCTGTTTGTTCACTCCCCAAACACTCAGTAGTTGGGGATGCAATCCAGGTCTCCCACATTGGTGACAGACATCTTACTGCTTGAACCATCACCTGATGCCTTCCAGGGTACACTTTAGCAGAAAGCTGGAACTGGAAGTGTAGCTGGGACTCAAACCCACCTACTTGGTTATGGGATGCAGACATCCCAACCTGTCTTAACACTAATATAACACACATCTCACCTTAACATTTAAGCATAATTTAAGCTAATATGTATGTTCAGCTGCTCTTAAGTACATTGTACATAATTTTTGATTATAGAAAATTATAGGTAATTACTTCATAGATATTTGAACTACACAATTTAACCTTTTTAAATAGGATATAGTTTATTGGTCTTTTAGTTAAGGAATGATGCATTTTTGTGTGACAACTAGGGAAAAGAATGTGTATTCTTCCTTTATGTTATTATCTTTTCAATAAGATTGCAAGATATTGGAATCAGGAAAATACTATGTATTTTTTTTTATTTGTCTCCTAAAAACTACAAACTTGTGAAATGTTTACCAATGGTATTTGGTTTTTTATTGGTATATAGCAACTTACTTCAAAACTTAGTAGTTGAGTGGCAGGCATTTGGCATAGTGGTTAAGATGCCATTTGAGATGTCTATAGGGGCTGGAGCTGTGGTATAGTGGGTAAAGCCACCAAATGCAGTGCCAGAATCCCAAATGGGCACTGTTTTGAATACTGGCTTCTCCATTTCTGATCCAGCTCCCTGCTGATGCTCCTGGGAAATTAGTGGGGGATGGCTCAACTCCCTGGACCTCTGAACCCACATGGGAGACTAGGAACTCCTGGCTTTTGGCTTTCAATTGGCTCAGCTCCGGCTGTTGTAGTCATTTGGGGAGTCAACCAGTGATTGGAAGATTCTCTCTCTCTCTCTTTCTCCCTCCCTCTCTCTCTCTTTCTTTTTCTTTCTAACTCTGCCTTTCAAGTGGATAAATTAATCTTAACAAAAAAAGATGTCTATAACCCTTATCAGAGGATGTCCTGGAAGACAGCAGGTGACAGTTCAAGGAGCTGGGTTCCTGCCACCCCTGTAAGAGACCTGGATTGAGTTCTTGGCTCCTTGCTTTGGCTTGGCCCAGCCCTTGTGTTGCAGCTATATGAGTAGTGGTTGAGAGAGGATTTCTCTATATGTCTCCCTGCCTCTCAATAAAATAAATAAATAAAATTTTAAAAATAAAATAGAAAGCTTAGTGGCTTAAAAGAAGCATGTTTGATTATGTTGTTTGTGAATCAGAAATTCAAGAATGTCTTGCCTGGTGGTTCTGAATCAGGTTTCTCACAATTTGCAATCAGAAGTAGGTGGGAGTTCTAGTTGTCTGCAGGCTTGACAGAGACTGGAGGACTTGATGCAATGTGGCTTGTTCACTGGAATGCTAACTTGAGACTGATTGTTGGTGGCAGGTCTCAGTTCATCTCTGTGTGAGAATGATCCCAGACAGTGCTGTGTCAGAATCCTCATGATGGCCGGTGCCACGGCTCAATAGGCTAATCCTCCGCCTGCGGTGCCGGCACACCAGGTTCTTGTCCCAGTCAGGGTGCCGGATTCTGTCCCGGTTGCCCCCCCTTCCAGGCCAGCTCTCTGCTGTGGCCCGGGAGTGCAGTGGAGGATGGCCCAAGTGCTTGGGTCCTGCATCCCCTGGGAGACCAGGATAAGCACCTGGCTCCTGCCTTTGGATCAGCGCGGTGATCCATTGGAGGGTGAACCAATGGCAAAGGAAGACCTTTCTCTCTGTCTCTCTCTCTCACTGTCCACTCTACCTGTCAAAAAAAAAATAAATAAAAAGAATCCTCATGATGCTGACATGATTAAAGCGGGAGGGCCAGTGCCTTGTATGACCTATGTTTGGAAATCA
The DNA here is from genome assembly GCF_964237555.1 of Oryctolagus cuniculus. NCBI lineage: Eukaryota > Metazoa > Chordata > Mammalia > Lagomorpha > Leporidae > Oryctolagus > Oryctolagus cuniculus. The sequence continues at coordinate 18,206,009 of NC_091433.1, forward strand.
TACATCATACGTTGTCATTTCTGCAATTGGTTATAACCTGTCCTGATTCAGTGCTGCAGGAGTCTGTGTAAGGACATAAAAACCAGGAAGTGAGAAATAGTTGAGGTTCCTTTGAAGGCAGGCTCCAACATTGAGTTGTCTCTAAGACTTGTATATCAACATGTGTACTTACCAAGTCTTCTAAACATCCATCCATAACCATAAAATCGATTCAGTTTAAGACATCAGAAAAACTACTTTTTACTAAACAGGCAGCTTTAAGTTTCATAACAGCCATGTTTAAGAGAAAATTAAATTCATATTTTTGGCTTAGACCAGGGTGGTAGGAATTGTTGGTGGATATAATATAAAAGACTAAGAACAGAGTGAATTTAATCTAGGCACTGACGGTGTCATCAAGGCCCTACTTTACTGTGTCTCCTTGTTCTGCCCTATTGCTAAAATAGTCTGCTTTCATGGTAGCGAAATGGTTACCAATTACTGCTGGGTGCTCCATTTGCTTCCATGTCCATTAACTGAACATTCAATTCCTGATTGGGCCATCTCTGTGTTAGAGGGCAGGGATTGTCCTGGATGTATAGTCACTGAAGGTCTACCCCAGGAGTAAAGCTGCTCTATGATGGGGAAAGATAGAAAGTACGCAGGGGAGTCGGTGTTGTGGCAGAGCGGATAAAGCCGCCGTCCACCATGCTGGCCTCCCATGGGGGCATCAGTTTGTGTCCCAACTGCTACACTTCTGATCCAGCCTCCTGCTAATGGCCAGGAAAAAGAAATGGAAGATGGCCCAAATGCTTGGGCCCCTGTCACCCACGTGGGAGACGTAGAAGAAGCTCCTGGCTCTTGGCTTTGGCCTGGCCCAGCCCTGCCTGTTGAGGCCATTTGGGGAGTGAACTACTGGATGGAAGATCTTGCTCTCTCCCTCACCTTGCTCTGCAACTCTTACTTTTAACTAAACAAATAACTATTTTAAAAAATGAAAACAGGGAAGAAAGGCAGTGTCTCCTGTAGGGACAGATATTCATACTTATTACTGTTAGTCACTCCAGCTTGAGCTAACCAGATACTCTATCTAAATTAGAATATATTTTTATTTTGTTTTATTTATTTGAGAAGGGAGAGAGAGAGATCACTCCCATCCACTTGTACGTTCCCCAAACACTAGGACTGGGCTAGGCCAAAGCCAAGAGCTGGGAACTCAGTTCAGATCTTCCACATGGGTGGCAGGAACACAATTAACTGAGAGATCATCACTGCCTCAGGGATCTGCCTTAGCAGGAAGCTAGAGTAAGAAGCTAGAGCTAGGACTTCACCGAGGTACTCTGATGTGGAACACAGGCATCTGAACCACTAGGTGAATGCTTGCTCCCAAATGGGAACAGCTTAACTGGCCCTTCTCTACTTTGTATAAAATAAGAAAGAAAGAAAAAAAAAAACTAAAGAAAAACATTGCAAGGGTTTCAAAATGGGAATGTCTTTTCTAAATATCTTCTAATAGGTACATCATTCTGTTTAGTCACTTTATTAAAATGCATAGATAACTTTACATTTGTATTGCTAATAATACTTCATTCTCTTTTTAAAAAGGTTTATTTATTTGAAAGGCAGAGTTTCAGACAGAGGGGAAGACAGAGAACCTTCTACTTGCTGGTTCACTTCTCCCTAATGGCTGACATGGCTGGGGCAGAGCCAAGCTAAAGCCAGGAAGCTGGGATTTGATCAGAGTCTCCCACAAAGGTGGCAGGGTCCCAAATTCTCAGGCCATCTTCCGCTGATTTCTCAGGCACATTAGCAGGAAACTGGATTGGAAGTAGATCAATGGGGATATGAACTGGTGCTCACATGGGATGCCAGTGTCACAGGTGGCAGCTTAAACTACTACACCACAACACCAGTCCCAATAATACCTCATATTAAAGTAAGTCATGAATTAAGTAGGTTTTCAATTGTTTGAGGTTTACATAATCAGAGATGATTCTGATCATTTACCAATAAATTAGAAAGCCTATGAAGACAGAGATTCAACATGTGGGCCATAATTATAATTAATAAATTCGCTTATCTTTCTTCTATAGACTATGAGCTTCTTGAATTCCTGTGTGATCCTCTTTTCCTTTGTTCCCAGTGTCTTCTGTGTGCCTAGAACAGAGAGGGGAATCAGTAAATAATTGCAGAGTAGATGGATGAGATTAATTATGATCAGCAATGCTATTCTGACACTCAGTCCAGTGTGTGGTGCTTGTGGGAATCACTAAGTGGATCCATCTGCCTTAAAGGATTGTGTGCAAATTACATGGGATACTAGCAGTTACAACTGCAACCTGTATCATTGTTATTTTCCCCCCATTTCCTAGGCCAAATATGAATCTCTGTCCAGCTTACAGATTTCTCTGACTCCTAATTCCCTGTGTTATGATCAGTCAGACGTGGGTTCAAATGTATGCTTTGCTGCATAGGAGCTACAAGATGTTTAGGAAATATGATAACCTCTGTAATTTTTAGTTTATAACAGAAAGTAATTAGGTATCTTCCTCATAGGAGAATCAAAGTGTTAAAGAAGAAAATGCACTCCCATCCCAAAGAAAAGCTCCCACACGTGGTGAGCTTAAAAATTCAGCTATTATTGTTTAGACATGAAAATTTTGCCTGCATTTCACATAAAAGACAAACAGATTTCACAGTGGAGTTTCAAACTTATTTGAAAATCCTGACTGCCATGGAAACTCGGTATTTTCACTTTGGCAACAAGGTACTGTAAAGAAGAGGAGTGAGCTCTCACATAAAAATATTAGTGTGGAACAAGCACCGTGAATTCAAATAGGTCTGCTTTGGTCCTTGTTGTAACATTGAGTGATTTGATTTACCCCTTGGATCCATTATTGGTTCACCACAAATTACCATGTATTTATTGTCGTAAAAACAACATGCGTTCATTCCCTCAGAGTTTCTCTGAGTCAAGGAATAGGGCATGATTTCACTCGGTCATCTGCCTTGTGCCTAACAAATCTACAACTGAAGTTTAAGTCAAGGTTGGGTCCTCATGAGACACTCAATTGGCAAAGGATCCATTGCCAAATCCCCTCAGATTGTTGGCAGATTTAGTTTCCTGTGGCTGCAGTATGCATGGCAACTTGTGTCTTCACAGGTCCAGTTTACAGTGAGTTACTCCGCAATATGGAACCTTACATAATACATTGTATTAATGGGAGTGATTTCTCACCTTTGACATAGCCAATCACACCCACACTGAAGGTGAAAGGATTATATAGGACACTGACACCAGAAAGCAGGGAATCTCAGGGCCACCTGAAAATCTCTCCCTCACACTCCCTAGCTTTTATTTCTTCTTCTGAATAATGAGTATAAATAATGCTAATCATGTGCAATAATCCATATAAAGTACTTAACATTCTGCTTGGCACTTGATAACAGCTTCTATTGGTACCATCTATTATTAGTTGTTCATTTGGTGGAGGTAAAAATGAATAATTAGCCAGAATAAGTTATTGAAAATCAGGGCTACTTGAATGTAATTTATTCTCATTGACTCTACAGCCAGCTCTTAAATTTATAGAATTCTTACTGTTCAAATTCCCAACACTGTTGGTGTTTTGATGCCATCCAGTCTGCAGACTTTAATGAGATAGGCATGATTTTTTTGCCCTCAGAATCAGACTTTCTGTAGTAATACCCATGTTGAGAAATTGATTTTTGATAATGAGAGAAAGGGAAAATCTGTCCTTTGTCCTTTGCTCTATCCCTTCCTCTCAAAGAGGAAGCATGTTTTAATTGGTGACATAGAGTAAAGCAGACTGAATTTAATAATTCAAAAAGAGCTGTGGGATACTTCACAGTTTATGAGGCTGAGTCTGAGAAGTCAAGTAGTATACTCTCTTAACTCTGAATCTTGGGCTCATGCAAACGTATTATTGTAAAACTCATTTGGAGACTTTGGAAAATATGTGTCAAACTGAATTGTAGCTAATATTTGTTTCAGGGAATATCCCTACATTTACTGTAACATTGAAAGAAATTTGTCTAATGGGGATTTTTGACTAGTGTGAAAACAATCAAGAAGTGTCATTCATGAAGGACAGATAAAGGATTATTTAGAGAAAAGCTTATGGAATAACCCAAATAATATGAGGGGGCACAATTATTTCACTGACTGTCAAGGACAGCCTGGTTTGTATTAAAAGGAGGCTGAGTCTTATTTATAAGCATGCATGATCTGCATTGGACTTTATTTAAATCCATACTAAAATATAATGAAGTAATAAATATGGTATTACATCACTGTCAGCCACAAATGACCATACAAATGGACAAAATATGTGAATCATTGGCTTTGAGGCTTTCAGAAAACATGCACCATGTGATTCTTGAAAAGAGGAAATTTGTAATTTATAAATTTTTAATTTATAAGGTGAGCCCCATACTTTTTGTTTGTTCTTTGCCTGAAATGGATCTCTAAGTATGCTATGAAGAGCTAAAAGCCAAGTAAAGATTCCTGTTGATCTGAAATAGCTAAAAAATCTAAGTGTACTCCTGAAGCAACTTTGGAGACAAAAAGAAGTTCTTCATGATAAGCAAGAATTCTGTGCTGCAGAAGTTCTTAAAGAGTTCTTGACTGAGTCTTCAAGTGGAGACACAGTATAGAAACAAAAGAAACTTAATGGTGCTGAGGGACATTCAAGTTTCAGTCCGTCTAGAGAAGAAAAATCTCATGAACATTTTTTGGAATCTTATTGAGATACCAGAGTAAGAACCCTCAAGAATAGTCTATAGTCTCAGATCTATTCTGCTTAAAACTTAACCAAGCCCAGACTAATCACTGACAAAATACTGAGTTGAGAGTTTGAAGGTAGAATCTACAAAATTAGAGGGTCTCACTGTTGCAGGCATTTGGGAAGTGAACCAAGGGATGGAAGATCTCTTCTATCTGCTTGTCTTCTGTCTCACTCTCTCTCTCTCTGCCTCTGTGCTTTTAAAATAAAATGACAATTCATTTTTTAAAATGTGGATGAAATAAATACATTTTCAGAAAAAAGAAAAACTGAGTTCACATGCCACCAGTGTACAGGCAGTTTAAGAAATGCTACAGAATCTTCTTCAAGATGAAACAAATGATACCAGATAGAATTATAGATCTAGAGGTAGGCAGAGAGAACAAGAAATAAGAAATCATAAAATAAAATCTTGTTATCCTTATCATAAGCTCCTTGAAAATTATTGGCTGTATAATATAAAAATAGTAATGCTTGTATGGAAGGTGTGGTTAAAACGTGTATGAAGGAAAGGAATGAAAGCAAGGATACAAGGAAAGGCAAAGAACATTATGTCTATGAAATGTAAACTAAAGAGTGAAATGGGAGGTTTGTCAGAGGAGATGGGAGAAATATCAGTGTACAGTGTGAAGTGAAAAAAAAAATTGACTCCAAATGGGCTTTGATATGTTGAAGTTGGATATTGTTAAGTGTAAGAGCATTAACTAAAAGAAGTATAGATAGTAAATGAAAAAGAGAATATAAAATACAAAATTAAAATATATCCAAGTAATCAAAAAAAGTACACAAGAAGAAAATGGAAATGAAGATCAGGTGACAAATATAAAAATAGTAGAATATACCCTTACACCTAATAATATATGACTGCATTAAATGCAAGTTGTTTAAATACTGTACTTAAAATGAAGTTTATCAGCAAACAAAAATATGTCTCTACTAGGGTTTGTTAGCAAGAAATGTAGTTTGGCTATAAAGATGTACAGAGAATGAAATAAAACTACATAAGAAAATGTAATGTGGAAAACTAATAAAAAGTTATGTTGGCTATATTAATCAGATAATATTGAACTAGTGACAAGAAATACTATTAGAGAGACATTTTACTATAGTAAAAGGGGAAAAACATCAGGAAGTATGCACCTCATAAAATTAAATTCAAAAAACAAATGCAGAGGTAAGTAGAGAAATCAATAATAGTAAGAAGTTTTTAAAAAATTTATGAATATAAACGGAACACGTTTCATGCATTTCATAGGTACAAATCTAAGAAGATAATCTTAATTTCCTCCTGCCGTCTCTCCCTCCTTCAATCCCTTCTTCCTTTCTGTTTTTCTTTATTTTTTGTGAAGATATAATTTTAATCCACTCTATAATCAAGGCTTATTTCACCACTAATCATAATATTCAACAAGTAGAAAGTAGAAAGACCACAGTTCAACAGGAATATAAACAAGGGCTACAAATAACAATCATATCACAGGATGTCCATTTCATTACTACACTTTTTTAAACTTTTATTTAAAAATATAAATTTCCAAAGTATAGCTTATGGATTACGATGGCTTTTCCCCCCACCATAACTTCCCTCCCACCCACAACCCTCCCAACTCCCACTCCCTCTCCCATTCCATTCACATCAAGATTCATTTTCAATTATCTTTATATACAGAATATCAATTTAGTATATATTAAGTAACGATTTCAACAGTTTGCACCCGCACAGAACATAAAGTGTAAAATACCGTTTCAGTACTAGTTATAGCATTAATTCATATTGGACAACACATTAAGGACAGAGATCCTACATGAGAAGTAAGTACACAGTGACTCCTGTTGTTGACTTAACAAATTGACACTCTTGTTTATGGCGTCAGTAATCTCCTTAGGCTGTTGTCATGAGTTGTCAAGGCTATGGAAGCCTTTTGAGTTCGCCAACTTCAATCTTACTTAGACAAGTTCATAGTCAAAGTGGAAGTTCTCTCCTCCCTTCAGAGAAAGGTACCTCCTTCTTTGATGACCTGTTCTTTCCACTGGGATCTCACCCGCAGAGATCTTTTATTTAGTTTTTTTGTTTGTTTTTTGTTGCTTGGTTTTTTTGGTTTGTTTGTTTTTGTTTTGCCAGAGTGTCTTGGCTTTCCATGCCTAAAATACTCTCATGGGCTCTTCAGCCATATCTGAATGCCTTAAGGACTAATTCTGAGGACAGAGTGCTGTTTAGGACATCTGCCATTCTATGAGTCTGCTGTGTATCCCACTTCCCGTGTTGGATCATTCTCTCCCTTTTTTATTCTATCAGTTAGTGTTAGCAGATACTAGTCTTGTTTATGTGATCCCTTTGACTCTTAGACCTATCAGTATGATCTATTGTGAGCTGAAATTGATCACTTTGACTAGTGAGATGGCATTGGTACATGCCACCTTGATGGGATTGAATTGGAATCCCCAGGCACGTTTCTAACTCTACTATTTGGGGAAAAAAAAAACCTACACTTTTTTTTGTATTTTATGTTAACTGTCACAGATCATAGAAAATATATATTTGCTCTTTTGAGACTGACTTATTTAACTAAGCATTATGGTTTCCAGTTGCATCCATTTTATTGCAAAAGACATGATTTCATTTTCTTTTTTTATGGCTGAGTAGTATTCCGTTGTGCATATATTCCACATTTTCTTAATCTAGTCATCAACTGATGGACATCTGGATTGATTCTATATCTTAGCTATTGTAATAATAAGCATGGGAGTAGAGATAACTGTTTTACATGCTGATTTCATTTCCTTTGGCAAAATATCTAGGAGTGGGATGGCTAGGTCATATGGTAGATCTATTTTCAGATTTCTGAGGAATCTCCATACTATCGTTCATAATGGCTGTACTAGTTTACATTCCCACCAACAGTGGATTATGGTACATTTCCCCCCCACATCCTTGCCAGCATTTATTGTTTGTTTGTTTGTTTTTTTTTTAATTTCTGTATGATAACCATTCTAACGAGAGTGAGGTGAACCTCATTGTTGTTTTGATTTACATTTCCTTGGTGGCTAGTCATCTTGAGCATTTTTTCATGTGTCTGTTGGTCATTTGATTTTCATCTTTTGAAAAATGTCTGTTCATGTCTTTTGCTCATTTTTCAACTGGATTGTTTATTTTATTGTTATTGTGTTTCTTGAACTCTTTATATATTCTGGATATTAATCTTTTATCAGTTGCATAGTTTGTAAATATTTTCTCCCATTTGTCAGTTGCCTCTTCACTTGGTTGAGTATGTCCTTTGCTGTGCAGAAGCTTCATAGTTTGATATAATCCCATTTTAATAATTCTCTTATAATGAAAAAACAAAATGAAAAAGTATCAGTGAGAATACAAAGATTTCACAAAGATTTCAGCAACTCTAATCTCCAAAGTAACATTTACAGAATGCTATGCACACAACTACAGAATAATAATTCTTTTCAAATTAACATATGTTCATAAAAATACATGATATTTAAAAGATCTCAATATGTTTCAATGATTGATATGACGGTTGATCAATAGAAATAAAAGCATTGTCAACAACAATAATTATACATTAAAATCTATTTTTAATTTTAAAGTATTGAATGCCCATTTAAAGTTGATAAATTTAAAATTTATATCTAATTTCTACTTACACTATAAAAGCAGTAATTCAACAGAGAATTAGTGGATGACAGCATAAAAGAAATCAGTGAATTAGAAGAAGGAAATAAGATTAGCAAACCAAGACTTCATTCTTTGAAGAGATTATTAAAATTGAGAGATGCCTTTCAAAACTGACAAAGATAAATGGGAGTAAAATACATATTATCAGTACAATAAGTGAAAAGTAAGCATCAAGGTATACCCTACAAATGTCACAAGCAATATGGAGAAGTATATGAGTAAGCTTGTTATGATAAATTCAATAACTAGGTAAAATACCCAAGTATTATGAAAATATATTTTGCTTAAATGAGAAAAAGATGAATGAGCTAGAAAAAAACCTAAATAGTCTCTTGTTTACTTTCAAATTTTAGATACATAGAAATATATAAACACTGGCAAATGCTATGAAACATTTGTGGGATATATAATATCAATTTTACTAAAAGAATACTACCAGATAAAAGGGCGATGTAGAATTCCTTCCAACAAATTTAATATGATAAGCATAATCCTGATACCTGAACCTTAAAAATACATTACTAAAAAAGAAAATTAAACACCAATATCATGAAAAGAGACTCAAAGATTCTCAACAAAATATCAAATTGAAAATTGCAACTTATTAAAAATGAGTAATTTCTCATGACCAAGTGATATTTTTCCCCAGGATGCAAGATTGGTTTAAACATTACAGTAATAGGCTCTACTCACAACAGATGTAGATGCAAGTTAATACACTTTAGTACCTTTTCATGTTGAACTATTATAATCTATGTTTTTAATTTTAAATTCTAAAACTGCCATCACATATAATGATGGAATATAAATATTTCCTACTTGTGATGACACAGCAACAATTCAATATAGTACTAGAAAGTCCTTCTAGAATAACAAAAAATGAAATAAAAAGGATATTCAGGTAACAGATTGGAAGGCAATGTGTAAAATTACTGATTCTGACTATAAAGAAAATTATTAGGAATCCTATAAAATAGTCTGATAGTGGTATATGTTTAAAAAGGTTAAGGATATCTCCAAACTGACTTCCATAGTGGCTTCACCAGTTTGCATTCCCACCAACAGTGGGTTAGTGTCCCTTTTTCCCCACATCCTCTCCAGCATCTATTGTTGGTAGATTTCTGAATGTGAGCCATTCTAACTGGGGTGAGGTGAAACCTCATTGTGGTTTTGATTTGCATTTCCCTGATTGCTAGTGATCTTGAACATTTTTTCATGTGTCTGTTGGCCATTTGGATTTCCTCTTTTGAAAAATGTCTATTGAGGTCCTTGGCCCATCTCTTAATTGGGTTGTTGGTTTTGATCTTGTGGAGTTTCTTGATCTCTTTGTAGATTCTGGTTATTAACCCTTTATCTGTTGCATAGTTTGCAAATATTTTTTCCCATTCTGTCGGTTGTCTCTTCACTTTCCTGACTGTTTCTTTTGCAGTACAGAAACTTCTCAATTTGATGCAATCCCAAATGTTAATTTTGGCTTTGACTGCCTGTGCTTCTGGGGTGTTTTCCAAGAAGTCATTGCCGGTACCTATATCTTTCAGGGTTTTTCCAATGCTCTCTAATAATTTGATGGTGTCAGGTCGTAGATTTAAGTCTTTAATCCATGTTGAGTGAATTTTTGTGTAAAGTGAAAGGTAGGGGTCTTGCTTCATGATTCTGCACGTGGAAATCCAATTTTCCCAGCACCATTTATTGAATAGACTGTCCTTACTCCAGGGATTGGTTTTGGATCCTTGATCAAATATGAGTTGGCTGTAGATGTTTGGATTGATTTCTGGTGTTTCAATTCTGTTCCATTGGTCTATCCATCTGTTTCTGTACCAGTACCATGCTGTTTTGATTACAACTGCCCTGTAGTATGTCCTGAAATCTGGTATTGTGATGCCTCTGGCTTTGTTTTTGTTGTACAAGATTGCTTTAGCTATTCGAGGTCTCCTGTGTCTCCATATAAATTTCAGCATCATTTTTTCCAGATCTGAGAAGAAGGTCTTCGGTATCTTGATTGGTATTGCATTGAAGCTATAAATTGCTTTTGGGAGAATGGACATTTTGATGATATTGATTCTTCCAATCCATGAGCATGGAAGATTTTTAGTCAGTTTGGAGATTCCTCAGAAACCTGAATATAACCATACCATTCAACCAAGCCATCCCACTACTTGGAATTTACCCAAAGGAAATTAAATTGGCAAACAAACAAGCTGTCCGCACATTAATGTTTATTGCAGCTCAATTCACAATAGCTAAGACCTGGAACCAACCCAAATACCCATCAACAGTAAAATTATGGGACATGTACTCTATAGAATACTATACAGCAGTCAAAAACAACGAAACCCAGTCATTTGCAACAAGATGGAGGAATTTGGAAAACATCATGCTGAGTGAATTAAGCCAGTCCCAAAGGGACAAATATCATATGTTCTCCTTGATCCGCAACAACTAACTGAGCACCAAAGGGGAAACCTGTTGAAGTGAAATGGACACTATGAGAAACAGTGACTTGATCAGCTCTTGTCCTGATGGTTGATGTACAATGTAATACTTTATCCATTTTAGTATTTTTTTTTGTTCTAGTACTATCAGTTAAACTCTGTAATTAACACACAATTATTCTTAGGTGTTTAAATTTTAACTGAAAAGTGATCCCTGTTAGGAATTTGGAAAACATTATGCTGAGTGAAATAAGCCAGTCCCAAAGGGACAAATACCACTTGTTCTCCTTGATAGGTGACAACTAACTGAGCACCAAAAAGGAAACCTGTTAAAGTGAAATGAACACTATGAGAAACGGTGACTTGATCAGCCCTCACCCTGACTGTTGATGAGCAACTTGATATGTTATCCCTCTTAGTATTTTTTTTTGTTCTACTTAATACTTTTGGTTGAATACTGTAATCAATACACAATTCTTCTTAAGTGCTGAAACTTAACTGAAAAGTGATCACTGTTAAATATAAGAGTGGGAATAAGAGAGGGAAGAGATGTGCAATTCGGGACATGCTCAAGCTGACTTACCTCAAACGGTAGAGTTAGAAACATACCAGGGGATTCCAATTCAATCCCATCAAGGTGGCATGTACCAATGCCATCTCACTAGTCCCAGTGATCAATTTCTGTTCACAATTGATCATAATGATAGGACTAAGAACCAAAGGGATCACATAAACAAGAATCGTGTCTGCAAATACTAGCTGATAGAATAAAATAGGGAGAGAATGATCCAACATGGGAAATGAAATACACAGCAGACCCATAGAATGGCAGATATCCTAAACAGCACTCTGGCCTCAGAATCAGCCCTTAAGGAATGCGGATCCAGCTGAAAAGTCCATGAGAGTATTTCAGGCATGGAAAGCCAAGACACTCTGGGGAAAAGAAAAAAAAAAACTAAATGAAAGATCTCCGTGAGTGAGATCCCAGTGGAAAGAACAGGTCATCAAAGAAGGAGGTACCTTTCTCTGAAGGGAGGAGAGAACTTCCACTTTGACCATGGCCTTGCCTAAAAATTATCAGAGTCAGTGAACTCAGGGGGCTTCCATAGCCTTGGCAGCTCATGACAAGAGTCTAGGGTGATTACTGAGGCCATAAATAAGAGTGTCAATTTGTTAAGTCAACAACAGGAGTCACTGTGCACTTACTCCTCATGTAGGATCTTTGTCCTTAGTGTGCTATACATTGAGATTTAATGCTATAACTAGTACTCAAACAGTATTTTTCACTTTATGTTTCTGTGTGGGTGCAAACTGTTGAAATCTTTACTTAATATGCTAAGCTGATCTTCTGTATATAAAGAGAAGCAGAAATGAATCTTGATGTGAATGGAAGGGGAGAAGGAGTGGGAAAGGGGAGGGTTGCGGGTGGGAGGGATGTTATGGGGGGGAAGCCATTGTAATCCATAAGCTGTACTTTGGAAATTTATATTCATTAAATAAAAGTTTTTAAAAAAAATGTTCAGGAAAAAAAATTTATATATAACAAAATTATGTATTTAATATATTTGAAAAGCAAATAATATAATGACAGCAACAACATAAAATACTTGGAAATGAATATTTTGCGATTGACAGGAATTTCAGAATGGAGAGGGTTACCACATTATTGAACTAGAAGACTATATATATATTTTTTTTTTGACAGGCAGAGTGGACAGTGAGAGAGAGAGACAGAGAGAAAGGTCTTCCTTTTGCCGTTGGTTCACCCTCCAATGGCCGCCGCGTCCGGCGTGCTGCGGCCAGTGCACCGCGCTGATCTGATGGCAGGAGCCAGGAGCTTTTCCTTGTCTCGAAGACTATATTTTTTAAAAAAAAAACTATTTATTTATTTGAAAGTCAGTGTTACACAGAGAGAAGGAGAGGTAGAGGTAGAGGTAGAGGTAGGTAGGAGGTAGGAGGTAGGAGGTAGATGTAGAGAGAGGTCTTCCATCTGCTGGTTCACTCCCCAGATGGCCACAACAGCCCAAGCTGTGCTGATCTGCAGCCAGGAGCCAGAAACTTCTTACAGGTCTCCCACACGGGTGCAGGGGCCCAAGGATTTGGGCCATCTTCCACTGCTTTCCCAGGCCATAGCAGAAGCTGGATTGGAAGTTGAGTAGCCGGGTCTTGAACCAGCGTGCATATGGGATGCCAGCACTGCAGATGGTGGCTTTACCTGCTACGCCACAGCACCAGCCCCAGAAGACTATATTTTTAAGATGTAATCCTTCCCAAATTAACCTTTAGATTTAATGTAGCTCCTACCCAAATATAAGAAAGCATTTTTGTTATTGTTGACACTGTTAGGTTTGTTAGTTTTATTCTAAATTTATATTAAAAAGCCAATAAGTGGGGCCGATGCTATGTCGCAGTGGGTTAATGTCCTGGCCTGAAGCACCGGCATCCCATATGGGCACCGGTTTAAGACCTGGTAGCTCCACTTCCAATCCAGCTCTCTGCCATGGTCTGGGAAAGCAGTAGAGGATGGCCCAAGTCCTTGGGCCCCTGCACCTGTGTGGGAGACCAGGAAGAAGCTCCTGGCTTCAATCAGCATAGCTCAGGCCGTTGTGGCCATCTGGGGAGTGAACCAGCAGATGGAAGACCATTTCTCTCTTTCTCTCTCTCTCTCTCTCTCTCTCTCTCTCTCTCTCTCTCTCTCTGTGTGTGTGTGTGTGTGTGTGTAACTCTGAATTCCAAATAAATAAATAAATCCTAAAAAAAAGAAATTTCTTTAAAAAAGCCAACATGTAATATTTCTAGGAAGAAACATGGTTGAGAAGCTTTATAATCTTTTTTTTTTTTTTTTTTTTTTTTGACAGGCAGAGTGGACAGAGAGAGAGAGAAAGGTCTTCCTTTAGCCGTTGTTTCACCCTCCAATGGCCGCCGTGGCCGGCACGCTGTGGCCGGCGCACGGCACTGATCCGATGGCAGGAGCCAGGAGCCAGGTGCTTTTTCCTGGTCTCCCATGGGGTGCAGGGCCCAAGCACTTGGGCCATCCTCCACTGCACTCCCTGGCCACAGCAGAGAGCTGGCATGGAAGAGGGGCAACCGGGACAGAATCCGGCGCCCCGACCGGGACTAGAACCCGGTGTGCCGGCGCCGCTAGGCGGAGGATTAGCCTAGTGAGCTGTGGCACCGGCTGAAGCTTTATAATCTTGATGTAGGCAAAGGTTTCTTGAAATATATATAAGAAGGACTAACCATAAATGATTAGGGTTTAATCTATAATAAAACCTATTCTTTAAAATGAAGTGTTAAGAATAAAAATCAAGGTCCATACTTGGAAAATAATCACAATGTGTAATTTTGACATAGGACTTCATTCCTGAAAATACTGAAAACCTTTGACACTCTTTCATAAGAGACTAACATATCAATTCAAAGTGAGCACAATGACTTGAATGAATCATTCACAAATGAAGGTATACAAATGGCCAACAAATTCATGAAAGTTGCTTGAGTTACTAGGCATCCAAAAATACATAATAAACCAATGTGAGAGAACATTTTTAAAACCATTACAGTGGCTGAAATTAAAAAGCATACCATGTGTTTTTTTTTATTTTTTTAACTTTTACTTAATGAATATAAATTTCCAAAGTACAGCTTATGGATTACGATGGCTTCCGCCCCATAACATCCCTCCCACCCGCAACCCTCCCCTTTCCCACTCCTTCTCCCCTTCCATTCACAGCAAGATTCATTTTCAATTATCTTTATATACAGAAGATCAGTTTAGCATACATTAAGTAAAGATTTCAACAGTTTGCACCCACACAGAAACATAAAGTGAAAAATACTGTTTGAATACTAGTTATAGCATTAAATCTCAATGTATAGCACACTAAGGACAAAGATCCTACATGAGGAGTAAGTGCACAGTGACTCCTGTTGTTGACTTAACAAATTGACATTCTTGTTTATGGTGTCAGTAATCACCCTAGGCTCTTGTCATGAGTTGCCAAGGCTTTGGAAGCCCCCTGAGTTCGCCGACTCTGATAATTTTTAGGCAAGGCCATGGTCAAAGTGGAAGTTCTCTCCTCCCTTCAGAGAAAGGTACCTCCTTCTTTGATGACCTGTTCTTTCCACTGGGATCTCACTCACGGAGATCTTTCATTTAGGTTCCCCCCCCCCCAGAGTGTCTTGGCTTTCCATGCCTGAAATACTCTCATGGGCTTTTCAGCCGGATCTGCATTCCTTAAGGGCTGATTCTGAGGCCAGAGTGCTGTTTAGGTCATCTGCCATTCTATGGGTCTGCTGTATATAAAAAGCATAGCATGTGTTGTAAGCAATACAAAGCAAATGGAGGTCTCAAACCTTTGCTAATGAGATTATAAAATACTATTAGAATAGAGATTATAAAATACTACTGGAATTGATCTCTTTAATTTTTATAGACCAAAGCATATTGTAAGTTCACCCTTAGGTATTTATTTATGTATTTATTTATTTATTTATTTTTACAGGCAGAGTAGACAGTAAGAGAGAGAGAGAGAGAAAGGTCTTCCTTTTTCCATTGGTTCACCTTCCAATGGCTGCCACAGCCCGCGTGCTGCGGCTGGCACACAGCGCTGATCCGATGGCAGGAGCCAGGAACCAGGTGCTTTTCCTGGTCTTCCATGGGGTGCAGAGCCCAAGCACTTGGGCCATTCTCCACTGCACTCCCTGGCCACAGCAGAGAGCTGGCCTGGAAGAGGGGCAACCGGGACAGAATCCAGTGCCCCCGACCGGGACTAGAACCCGGTGTGCCGGCGCCGCTAGGCAGAGGATTAGCCTAGTGAGCTGCAGCGCTGGCCCTAGGTATTTATTTTTGAAAGTCTATGACTGCGGGGCCAGTGCTGTGGCATAGCAGGTAAAGTCGCTGCCTGTAGTGCCGGCATTCCATATGAGTGCTGGTTCCGGTTCCAGCTGCTCCACTTCTGATCCAGCTCTCTGCTATGGCCTGGGAAAGCAGTAGAAAATGGTCCAAGTCCTTGGGTCCCTGCACACGCATGGTAAGACCTGGAGGAAGCCCCTGGCTCCTGACTTTGGATTGGCACAGCTCTGACTGTTGCAGCCAATTGGAGAGTGAACTAGCGGATGGAAGATCTCTCTCTCTCTGCCTCTCCTTTTCTCTCTGTGTAACTCTGACTTTCCAATAAATAAATAATTTTTTTTCAGAAAGAGTATATGACTACAAAAATGACTTGCATATCTTTGTGCATAGTAGTTTTATTCATAGTTGTCAAAATTAGAAATTACCCTACTATTCACCAATAGATGAATATATAAATAAGATGTGATATATCAATGCAATGAAAAACTACCTAGACGTACATAGAGACAAGTAGGAGAAATATCTTATATCATAATCCATTGTTTAGGCTTACCTTGCTTTGTCTGATAACAAGTTTGGCTGTCACAGATTTTTAATTCTTTTATGTTTACTTTTTTGTGAATGTTTTTATTGAATGAATATACATTTTCATATGTACAACTTTTAGGGATATCGTGTTTCATCCCCCCATTCCCATCCTCTCTTCCCCACTCCTGTACCCCCTCCCATTCCATTTTTAATTAATATGTGTTTTTAAGTGACTTTATATACAGAAGACCAACTCTTTACTAAAAGGAGATTTCAACTATTTGCACCCACACAGACATACAAAGTATAAAGTACAGTTTGAAGACAAGTTTTACTGTTAATTCTCATAGCACAGCTCATTAAGGACAGATGTCCAGCATGGGGAGCAAGTGCACAGTGACTCCTGTTATTGATTTAACAACTAACACTCTTATTTATGACATTTATGACATCAGTGATTACCCGAGGCTATTGACATGAGCTGCCAAGGCTATGGAAGGCTTCTTTTTTTTTTATTTATTTATTTATTTATTTATTTTTGACAGGCCGAACGGACAGTGAGAGAGAGAGACAGAGAGAAAGGTCTTCCTTTGCCATTGGTTCACCCTCCAATGGCCACCGCGGCCATTGCGCTGCGGCCGGTGCACCGCACCTATCCGAAGGCAGGAGCCAGGTACTTATCCTGGTTTCCCATGGGGTGCAGGGCCCAAGCACTTGGGCCATCCTCCACTGCACTCCCTGGCCACAGCAGAGAGCTGGCCTGGAAGGGGGCAACTGGGACAGAATCCAGTGCCCCGACCAGGACTAGAACCCGGTGTGCCGGCGCTGCAAGGCGGAGGATTAGCCTACTGAGCCACGGCACCGGCCAGGAAGGCTTTTGAGTTCACAAAGTTCCGTCAGTTTTTAGACAGGGCCATATGCAAATGGAAGTTCTCTCCTCTCTTTAGAGAAAAGTACATCCTTTTTTGATGGCCTCTTTTTTGCACTGGGGTCTCACTCACAGAGATCCTTCATGCAGAACTGTTTTTGCCACCATGTCTTGGCTTTCCATGCCTGAAATGCTCCCATGGTGTTTTCAGTCAGGCCTTAGGGGCTGATTCAGTCACAGATTTTTTTTTAAGTAGCAGTTACTTGGTGACTATCTGATGGTGAATTATAATATAGGATGCCCGGATTGAGGTAGATGTGGCACTGGGAAGAATGATTATGTTATAACAGGAAATTTGATTTGTATATGGCAGAAATAAAACTGGCATTGTCTAAAACAAATTGTAGAGGGGCTCATCTGCAGCAATGAAACTGCAAATAACACTGGGTAAAACTCTCTCAAAAGGACTTAGTTTTGGAAACAAGATTAGGAAATACATGGTCCTCCTGTGCCCAAAGGTATCCAATTGGCTTGGCTCGTTTCTGTATGTCTGTTGATGTTGATAGATAATTTGCAAATTGTGTCGTCAACACAACATTTAATCTGCTCTGAGCAGCTCATAAACAACACTTTGATTAATTCTTTCAGTCCATGTCTTCTGGACAAGATTTACAGAGCTCTGCTTATTTGGATGAAAAATAGAGAGAGACAAGCTGTCAGTATAAGGGGAGGGAGGATGGGATGATTTCCTTTGCATTTTTTTTCTGGAAGTTAAGAAGTGTTTATAAATCAGGGTTTTAAATGTTTGGTTTCACAAGGGTAGGATTTCTAAGTGAATCTCAGCAACTGACCTGAGGCAAGGCTCAGTGTCTGGGCAGAGTCAGGACAGACAGAGGCAGACTGGCAGTGGAATGCAGTGCTGTAGCAAGGGAAGAGGGAGTCCAGCCTAAGGCAGGTGATAACTTTCTGAATTAGTCAATTAGTTCCAGAAACCTGTTGGACAATTACAACTCAGAGAACTTGCCATCCATGCTCTCTGTGGAATATTGAAGTGCTGTGTTGAATAGGACTGCTCAACAAGCCCCCCACCCCCCGCCAAAAAAAAAGGATTGTAGGGGCTGGGGTTGTGGTGTAGCAGGTAAAGTCAAAGCCTGCAATGCTGGCATTCCATTTGGGTACCGGTTCGAGTCCCAGCTGCTCCTCTTCCTATCCAACCCCCTGCTAATGTGCCTGGGAAGCAGTGGAAGATGACCCAAGTACTTGGGCCCCTGCACCCATGTGGGAGACCTGGATGAAGCTCTTGGCTCTTGGCTCTTGGCTCTTGTCTTTGGCCTGACCCAGCCCTGGTCATCTGAGGAATGAACCAGTGGATGGAAGATCTCTTTCTCTGTCTCTCTCTCTTCCCTTTTCTCTTTTTCTCTCTGTAACTCTCTTTCAAGTAAATAAATAAAAACCTTTAAAATGTAAAAAGTATGATAATAAAAAGAGGCTATCAGGAACTTGAAACATAAAGATAAATATATATTATTATGGAATAATAATATGTGAGAGAGAGATAGAAAAGAGAAGTACAAAGACAGTGATTCTGTGTTGTCCTTTTCTTATATTATTATATTCCTGTCCCCAATCCACAGGTTCCCAAATCTGTTTAGTGGAATGATTTTGATTAAGTTTGATTTAGAAATAATTTTTCATTGAAGCATGCCTTTTAATCTGTAACTCCTACCTTTGTTGATTTATTCTAGCCAAGACAAGTGAATAGAGTTCTAAAGCACTGTTTCTGGAATATTCTTATATCACTTTGAAACATGATGATCATCCTGGAGCTTAGGCATAAAAACCTGGAAATGAATGTGATTTGGAATAAGGTTCTTTCATAACAATTATTACACAAGATAGGCAGACAGTCTGTGGTTGATAGGGAAAAAAGATCCAAGAAAACAGCTATCGAACAATTTCAGGACTATTAGAAATGTAAATAACCCAATACCACAATTCCTCCTTGTATTTGTTTCCTTTTATGCCTGTCTCCTCTCAAAGGGATAAATATGATTTTTATGAGCTGCATTTTGGAATGCACACATTTCCTACGACCATGCCAAGTGTTTCTTTTGTTGCTCACATCTGCATCTTTCGATATGATGAAGAGTCAACAAGAAAGTAGATTTGGTTTTGTTCCTTGGACAAATAAAGTTCACTCTGGGACACCATTGGAAAAAACAAACAAACATTACATCCACACAAGAAAACCAAAGCTGAATTTTCCATTGGTGGCAGTCGTAGTTATAACTTAGATGCAAGGCTCTTGAAAATATGAACCCAGATTCAGAAGTTAGTAATAATATTGACCTTGGCATCTGTCCTCATTACCTTGTTCCCAGCGCACACAATTAGTTTTACTGAGAATTCATCAAAACCCTGTGTATGTCATCAAAACCCTGTGTTTTGTATCTATTTCTAGTGAGGAACTCCTTCAAACATTGCCCCGTGAAAATTACAATTTAAGGACGCAAAGGTATCTATGTGCCTAATTGCAATAATTGTGTTGAGAAAGAATACGTATGAATCTCCTTTAGGGGCTTAATTCTGTTTGATGGACTTCATTTTCTCTCTTAAAACTGGAACAATTTCAAAGCATCATTCTACAAAAGGTTATCAGCAATTATTGTGTGTGAAAAGACAAAGGGTGAAAGTGAGCAATCTGAGAGGTTCACATTGTGGATAAACTCCCGGCTTTTAAGTTTAGGATGGGAGAGACTGACTAAAACTCTGTTCCTATGTTCGCTCCTCCTCCCATCCCCTGGACCACATTTGTTGAAAGCATTATTGTTGTACAAGCAATATGCTGACAGAGCCTAAATGTAACACTACCTTACTGAAAAATGAGGGAACCACGTACTCATACAAAGAAGAAAATACCTAGTGATTTTCAATCTTCTGAAAATAGCAGTAGTCTATTGGGTTTATTTCATGATTATAAAAGCCTAATAATCTATGAGAGCTGAAAGCAAATGTGATTTATTAGGGTCTTTCACAGACAGAAGATAAACCCATAACGTGCAGGCAAACATTTTTTTTTCAGGGAGTGTGCTAAAAAGAAAATAGTCAACAGCTTGCTTACTCTGTAGCTCCAGAAAGTGATGATTTGAGACTCTGAAATATCAGAGTTGATGAATGGTAGAAGCAAAATTATAACTGTTGTTCCATGGTGAGATAAACTCTCACCTCCGTGAAGAGAATATAGATTACTGAAACTGATTGCAAGCAATCAGCTCTGCATATTCTTCTTCCCTAACTGAGCAATGTTTGAATTTGTGCCTTTCAGACAAATGCATTAATAACATTTAGCCACTAGGTATTTGTGGAAGAAATTGGAAATTGTTTTTAATTTGTTGGTTTGGTGAAGCGATAATATATTGAGCCATAAGGGAGGGGGTAAAAAAAAAAAAAAAAAAAACCTATTGGCTATGTGATTATTATTTGCATATGTAAATATATTAATGCGTAGAGTGCCATGTTATTCATGTAAACTCTCCACACAAAGAAAGGGGTTAATAGACAAGAGGACTTGAAAAAAATGCATGACCATGTTGTGAAATACAAATTTAAAGACATAACTCATTGGAGGCTCCAGTGAGTTATGGGCCTCATTTATTGCATATTATAGACATTTTCCATATTCCTTTTCAACAAAGCATATGGTTTAAATTAGTTTCAACTTGGTTTTCCAAGAGCTTTCATGAACGGTTTTCTGCAACAAACTATAATATTCTCATTCTTTTCATTCTATAGTAAGATGCTATTAAGTACAGTTCTTCAATTACTGTGGGAGGCAGGGCCTCAGAAACATATTCTGTAAAAGCCACAAGCTGAGTCAGAGCTTGAATAAGGAATTTATACTCAATTGGTGAATGTAAGGAAGCTGCAGTTCGTTATGGCGGAAGCTGAGTGGGTGACAGGTGAGTGGGTGATGTTTTGTGGTAAGGGCAGGGATCTGGGCACTTTGAGTTGAAAGCATTTAGACTCACCTTTCATGGAATCAGGGGAAGAGACTGTGATAACCAGAAACATCCTGAAGGGTTAAGACTATTAAAGGACCCCATTCCCCATAACTTTGCTCATAAATCATATTTTCAGGTACTTTACATGATTTATGAGAGGCTGGCTGTCTGCATGATCAGTAAGTTGCATTAAAATGGCAATTGGTGCTTCGAAAACAGAGCCCTATGATAAGAATCCAAATCTCAGAGAAGCTGAGACTCAGCAAAGTCTTCTGGAAGCAGGGTGAAGAGGAAGATTTGCAGTTCACTCCCTACATCTAAAACTCAAGATGGAAAAACACTAGACAGAAACTCGGAAGTGGGGGCTTCTGTATTTTTTCACCTCACTGTGACCTTGATGGTGTCAGTTATTTTCTTTGAAACTCTTTGATAAAATAAGATTCAGGACCTTCATATCCCTGAGTATAAAAGATGTTGCATATATATGAATTACATACTCCATGATGGGGATATATTTATATCTTATTATCTGTGTGCATATTAGATATTATGTTACATATATTAGGCATATGAGGGGACTGCAGAAAGCATGGAAATGTAATTAAAAGATGTTTATTTTGATGCCAAATGCTTAAAATAATTAATGCATCCATGTTTCATATGTGCTTTCCATAATCTTTTTGAAGACCCTTCATATATATGCATATAATATATACATAAGATGATATTTTCTAGAAAGTAAAATATGTGTAATCAGCTGTAGTGAACATGCAAATTTGAATCTTTACATATGCATGCTTATATGTACATATACTTGCATATATGATAAATATAGACACACATGCATTCATATGTACATATGTGTGATATATACATTAAGAAATAAAGTATACATATTATACATAGGAAATTTGATTTCTATTGACCATCAGCTTAGGGATTCTTATTTAATTTTATTAAGTAACTGTATTCTGTTATTCAGAAAATCATAAATGCTGACTATTAAAATTATTAAGTTTATGAATGAGATTTGAAACTGTGATTGAACATTCTTTTCAATATTATAGTTGAATAAAGATAGTATTGAATTGTTTTCGTACTGAAATAAATCTTATAGGAAATAGCTACTTAACATTGATAGTGAATAAATGGAAGATCAAAAGAGATGTTTACAAAGGGTTTCTTGTCACTTTAAGTTAGTGAGAATAAATTCCATTTCAAGGGCAAACTAAAATTCATAGCTTTTTTATTAGATCTGTACTCGTACACAACTCATTTATATTTGGGTTTATATTGGAGCACTAGTACACCTTTGAAAGCTTTCACAATGGGAACAAATTTTGTATATAGCTATGCCTTTATAAAAGGCATTTTACCCAGTAGATCACCTGGAAGTTGAATTTTCCTGAGCGTATCAGGCATGAGGATGACTCAACACATCACTGACACACTGAGAATTATGAAAGCTACATTTTTCATTATTAACAGGAATTGACATACAGGGCTTTACCTAAAAAGTAGTATATTGTCCTTGAATGTCAAGAAAGCCACTGACCTCCGGTGCCTGTGCTCACTAATGAGTCATTGTCTTTATTCCAAGCTCCTAGGAAGCCATCTTAGAAGTCAATACTCCTTATATTGATTTGGTCATTTGGACCCTTTTCTTGGGAGATTAACTTTACTGTCCCAGTCAGACCCCAATAATATCCTTACTCACTGTTTTGGTTTGCCATTTTTAGTTAAGAGTGCTTTTGGTTTCCATTTGCACCCACCTTGTTACAAAAAAACAGTATTTCATTTTTTTTTAATAACTGAGTAGTACACCATAGTTTATGTATACCATGACTTCTTTATCCATTCAACAGTTGACGAACATCTGAATTGATTCTGTATATTAGCTATTGTGAATTTTGCTGCAATGAACATGGGGGTAAAAACACTTTTCCATATGCTGATTTTTTTTTCTGGTTTGGGTAAATTCCCAGGGGTGGGATGGCTGGGTCGTATGGTAGGTCTATCTTAAGATTTTTTAGGTATCTCCATACTGTCTTCCACAGTGGCTGCACCAATTTACATTCCCACTAACAGTAGATTAGGATATCTTTTTCCCCACATCCTCACCAGCATTTGTTGTTTGCTGATTTCTGTATGAAAGCCATTCTAACTGGGGTCAGGTGAAACCTCATTGTGTTTTTGATTTGCATTTCCCTCATGGCTAGTGATTTTGGGCATTTTTTCAAGTGTCTTTTGGCCATTTGAATTTCCTCTCTTGAAAAATGCCTGTTCAAGTTCTTTGCCCATTTCTTAACTGAATTATATTTTGCTATTGTTGTTGAATTTCTTGAGCTCTTTATAGATTCTAGATGTTACCCCTTTATCATTTCCCAAATGATTCCAAACTATTGAAAAGAATGAAACTCTGCTAAACTCTCTTAATGATGTCAGCATCACTCTGATACCAAAACTGAAAGAAACCCCCAACATACAAAGAGAAAACTACCACCTTGTATCATTGATGAGCATGGATGTAAGCATTCTCAACAACATATTAACAAACAAAATCCAATACTATTTATAAAAGGTCGTACATCATAATAAAAGAGGAGATTACCCTAGGGACAGAAGGGTGCTTCAGCACTTGCAAATCAATAAACATGATAAACCATATTAACAGAATGAAGTACAAAAGCATAGGATGAAACAGATGGAGAAAAGGCAAGGTCTTTGATAAAATTCAATGCCCTTTCACAATAAAAGCACTTAAAAATTAGATATAGAAGGAACACACCTCAAAATTATAAAGACTATCTTGACAAATCCATAACCAATATCATACTGAACGGGGGAAAAGCTGAAAGTATTTCCCATCTTATCTGGAAAATGACAAGAATGCCCACTTTCTTCCCTATTATTCAATAGAGAATTGAAAATAGTAGCAAGAGTAATTGGGAAATAAAAAGGAATAAGGGGCATCAAAATTGGAAAGGAGGAGGTAAAAGCATCCATGTTAGCAGGTAACATGATTTTGTGCACAAAAAAAAAAATCTAAACACTCAATTAAAAGCTGTTTGAACTGATAAACTTATTCAGTGAAGTCTTAGGATACAAAATCAACTTATAAAAGTAGTAAAATTTTTATACCAATAGCAATTTCGCTGAAAGGTAAACAAGAGAGAAATGCCATCCATGATAGCTACCAAAAGATCAAATATGTAGGAATAAATTTACTGAAGATTTGAAAGATCTCTGTAATGAAAATTAAAAAAAAAATCATGTAAGAAATCATCAAGGGCATACAAAAATGAAAAGGTAGACCTCACTCATGGATTGGAAGAATTAATAATAAAATGTCCATATTAACTAGAACAGTCTATACCTTTAGTGCCATTCCTATCAAAATACCAATGACAGTCTTTAAAGGATTGTCAAAAAATTTAAAATTCAGTTGGAACCACAAAAGACCCAAAATAGATAAAGTAATTCTCAACAACAAAATCAAACTGGAGGCAACACCTAATTTAAAAGCATGCTACACATCTGTTGTAATTAAAACAGCATAGTACAGGCATAAGAATCAACACATGGACAATGGGCACAACAAAATGGAAAAGAATTGAGATCTCATAAATTAATCTACATGCATGAATCCAACAGATTTTTGACAAAAGTGCCAACAACATATGTTGGATAAGGTGTATTCTTTTAAACAAATGATGCTGGTGGAACTGGATATGCATATAAAAACATGAAATTAGATCCCTATCTCTCACCACTTACAGAGACCTAAATTTAAGAGCTGAAACTCTGAAATAGCTAGAAGAAAATGTAAGGGAAACACTGTAATGCATTGATGTAGACAATGATTTTTTGGAAAAGATCTCAAAAGTGTAGGCAACAAATGCAAAATCAGACATTTTAAAATTATGTCAACAAGTTAGAAGACATCTGAAAGAGTGGGAGAAAACATTCACAAGCTACTTATTTCACAAATGATTCATATCCAGAATATATCAGAAATTCAGAAAACCTCAACCCAAAAAATAACTAATCCATTTAGCAAATGGAAAAAAGACCTGAATAGATATTTCTCAAAAGAAGACACACAAATGACCAACAAATATAGCAAAAATGATCAATACCAGTAGCCATCAGGGAAATCCAAATTAAAACCATAATGAGATATCATTTCAGCCCTGTTAGATTGACTTTTATCAAAAAGACAGAAAATAACAAATGTTGGTAATGATGTGGAGAAAGAAGAACTTCTAGACACTGTTGATGGAGATGTAAATTAGTAACACCAATATGAAAGACAATATGGAGATTTCTTTAAAATCTAAAAACATAATTGTCATATGATCCAATAATCCCACACTTGGGCATATCTCCCAAAGATATGAAATCATTATATTAAAAAGATACCTGCTTCACCATGTTTATTGCAGCACTGTTCACAATAGCCAAGATATGGAACTGACCAAGGTGCCCATCATCAGATAAAAGAATAAAGAAAATGTAGTATAAATACAAATGAAATATTTTTTGACCATAAAAGGCAGTGATCCTCTCATTTGCAGAATGGAACTGGGAACATCATGTTGAGATAAACCAGGCACAGAAATACAAATATATATTCTTCACGTTAAAGCTAAAAGAACTTGGCCGGCACTGCAGCTCACTTGGCTATTCCTCCGCCTGTGGCGCCGGCACTCCAGGTTCTAGTCCTGGTTGAGGCACCGGATTCTGTCTCGGCTGCTTCTCTTCCAGTCCAGCTCTCTGCTGTGGCCAGGGAGGTCAGTGGAGGATGGCCCAAGTGCTTGGGCCCTGTACCCGCATGGGAGACCAGGAGGAAGCACCTGGCTCCTGGCTTTGGATCAGCGCAGCACGCCAGCCATAGCGGCCATTTGAGGGGTGAACTGATGGAAAAGGAAGACCTTTCTCTCTGTCTCTCTCTCTCACTATCTAACTCTACCTGTCAAAAAAAAAAAAAAAGATAAAAGAACTCGCTCTGAATACAGAACAGTGATTATTAGAGGATAAGAAGCATACATTGGATAGAGGGAGTTTTGATATGTGAGATAAATTGAAGGAATAAATTCCTGGTGTTACACAGCACAATGGAGAGACTGTATTTTGCAATAAACTAGTTTATTTTGTATGAACAAATATAAAGAAGCTCCAAGTTTCAAAGTAATCATAAAGTGATGTTATGAGAATCATAAAGTAATATTAAAGAAGGAAAAATATTGATCACCCTATTTAGATCAGAACACCATTTATACATGTATTGAAACATCTCACTATAGCCCATAAATATGTACAATTGTTAATAAATATATAAACATTTATTCTGATGCAAGAAAATTTTGAAATTCATACATAATTTTCATATTGTGCATTTTCCATGAGTTTTCTGATGTACCCTCATACATGGTGCATTTTCCAGTTGGGTTACTAATCTTTATTTTAAAGATTTATTCTACTATATTAATATATATCCTTTGTTACATGTTACTAATATTTTTGGGGTTTCCATATTTTGACTATTTTTAGTGTCTTCAATCACGCAAAAACTTTAATGAGTGAAAATTTATCTCCTCCTATCCCCTTCTCTGGCACTTGTTTTTTATGTTAATACTTTCCATCCAAATTCATATACATACTCTCCTGCATTTTTCCTAATTCCTAATTTCCTAATTCCTTCCATTTTGAACAGTTTAATTATATTTTTATTCCCCATATGGTATATTTCTGTAGCCAGTGTTAAGCTGGGATATAATTTTTTTTTTCAGAATTGATTAGTCATTTAGTTTGACATTATTTGTTTTTACTTTGCTCATTGAATCTGAAATACAACAAGCTTAAAACATAAGACATTCATATATTTACATGGATTTGTTTCTAGACCATCTTTAATTTTCCCTTCATTTGTGCTCACACCATACTGTTTTGATATCTAGAGTTAGACAATATATGTTGTTGTCTGATAAAATAAGGCCCCATTATTCTACTTTTAAAAAGAAGTTTTCCTGCCATTTCTGGTTTGTTTTCTGTTCTAGAAAAGATTAGAATCACATTACTGACTATATGAAAAAACCTTGTTGGGATTTGATAGGTGTTTATCTAGAGTTCTAGTTTAATGTGGAAGAAATATCTATCTTTCCAATACATGCATTCCATTTCAGGAGTGTGGGATATCTTTGCATTTATTCATACGTTCCTTTATATCCCAGGTTGTATATGAAGACATAGTGCCCCTTGAACTAAATTTGGTTTTGATTCATTGAACTAATATGCACCTCCTTAGCTTATTCTCAAATTGCTCACAAAAAGCAACTTAGAACCTTTACAGCCTATAGCCCATCTCATTGAGAAAAAACATAAACAAATTAAAAACTAAACCAGCTGCATCCTTAAAATGCTGTTTTCAAACATGCCAAATTATGTCTCCAAAAGTTTTTTGTCTTGTATTTTGATGGGATGAGTTAAATTTTAATCTGAATCTTAATACCCATTAGTTCTCTAGACATAAAACGATATGTGTCATGTTTGAATTTATTTGTTGACAATTCATGTTTTTATTACATAATTAATTTAAAATAAATGAAACAGTATGCATCACTTGTTAAATGGGAAAAGTAAAAATTTGTCTTTATATAGTATGAATGTTATTAATGGTTTTGCTATCTTTATGATATGCTATTTAATAATACATGAATCCAAAGCCACTGTTATTTTAAATCACTGATTGCATCCACAGAAAATGATAAAACAATGCAAAATAACAAGAAGAGGCTCAACAGGTCCTATGTTATAAGGCTGGGCATTTTCGGGGACTGCCAAGGTTGAGATAATAGCTCTAGGATGTTTTCCTATTCATCTGGTCTTCATTCCCTAACGCTGAGTTAAGGGCCCACTGTTCTGTATTTGGGCTCTACTTTTCACTGAAGGTCTCCGCCATGAACAGACTTGTTGAGAACATTCAGACTGTGCTGCAGAGAAGTTAAAGAACATGGCAAACAAATACATAGTCTTCATTTAGCTATTTTTCAAAGCCTAAAGGTTTAGGTTAAATATGACAATAATTGGCCATCTAGTGACTTAATTTGAGTAACAATATTAATATTTCATCAGAGAATCAGCATTTTTCTTTTAAATATGTATTTTAAAAGCTTTATTCTATCCTAACATGTGATTTATGATATCTGGAGGCACAGGTATTTTCTGTTGGAATGCTGTTTCCATTCTTTGACAAAAGTCAATTGGCTGATGGAATTCAATGTCTAAAACATTCTTTTATTATTATTATTATTTATTTGATAGACAGTGAGAGAGAGAGAGAGAGAGAGAGAGAAAGAAAGGTCTTCCTTCTGTTGGTTCACTCCCTAAATGGCCGCTATGGCCTGCGGCGCCATTCCGAAGCCAGGAGCCAGGTGCTTCTTCCTGGTCTCCCATGAGGGTGCAGGCGCCCAAGCACTTGGACCATCCTCCACTGCCTTCCAAGGCCACAGCAGAGAGCTGAACTGGAAGAGGAGCAGCCAGGACTAGAACCCGGCGCCCATATGGGATGCTGGCACCACAGGCAGAGGATTAACCTAGTGAGCCACGGCTCCAGCCACCTGAAACATTCTTACAGCTATTTGGTGCCACTGCTGCTGTTCAGGGAGTTCAAAAACTGATCCTCAGATACAACTGTCTGAAAAACCACCTGTTGCCTCAAAGGCTCTATTATTCTGTGTTAGGTCACTGAGAAGTCTTGCCTTGAGCCCTTCAAGTTCCAAACAGTTATATTAAAACTTGAACATCTCACAAAAATGTGAATTATTTTACATATGTGCATATATATGAGACAAGTCTATATGTGTATATATATGAGACAAGGAGGGTGGACTGAAAATAATTTGGTATGCTAATTATTCTTCTCCCTTATTTTTTCCCTTTTCTTTCTCATATGCAAGGAGGAAGCAGATTCTGTGCTTTATAGCCCATAGCCCAAGAGGAAGAATGTAGAAATCAAAGGAAGTAGAAGCCTGCAAGACTCCTTGCCTTTGGCTTGTAAGAAACTGAGCACATTAAAACAAGCAAATAGAGGGAGTGCTGACACCAATCTAAAAAATGACTTCCTGGGGTTGCAAGGAGAGGTGAAGGGTATGGGCACTATGGCAGTCCCAGGACACAATCCTTAGAATGTGGCAGAAGGTATCTTTATACGTTGATATCTTAGGACTAAGTCTCCAAGCCTTTCCAAAAGCTTTTAGCCTAAAAACTAGGAGAGAAACCTGCTAGTGAGAAACCTGGACAGCCTACAGGAGCAAGGCCAACAGGCATTTCACCCATAACCACTGTGAATTAAAAGCTGAAGACCGCAATGTCCTACCCAATGGTTGCCACAGCCGTTGACTTCAGCATTAGCCCCAAGAGTAATAGAAGTTGTTCCTGCTGGAAGAGAGAGGGAATGGAAGGGAATTCATTGGTATTTTTCAACCCACACATTGTTGTGAATTCTAAGGAATCTGGTAGATTCTTCCTCATCCATGTACTTACTTGCACACAAGACCAAAGTTTTGACTCTTTCTTTCATATCATGAACTCTTTTCCCAATCATCACCATGTTTCTGCATGTTTTTGTGTGAGAAGGAGTTAAAAAGGTGCTCTTTATCCCCAAGTATTGAGTGGAGTGCTTCAAGGCTGCAAAAATCTCACCCTGTAACACTGCAGATATATAAAATGAGTGAGTCTTTGAGAGGTAGTGTACAGTATAGTGCCTATAGTTTAATGTAACATATTATCCATGTAAAAAATTTAATGGGCTAGATTTCCTGTTAAGTGTTGTTACTAAACAAAAAATAAATTAAAAAAAAAAAACAAAGGGAAACAAAGTTTTGGAGGTGATGAATATATTTATTACCTTGAGTTTGGTGATGGTAATATGAGTGAATAAGTATGTCCTGACTCATCAATCTGTAAGAATTAATTATGTGTAATTTTTTTGTAAATCAATTATGCTTTTTTTTTTTATAAATAAACAGAGAGAAAACAGAGAGAAAGGTCTTCCTTCCATTGGTTCACACCCAAATGACCGCTAC
Source organism: Oryctolagus cuniculus (assembly GCF_964237555.1). NCBI lineage: Eukaryota > Metazoa > Chordata > Mammalia > Lagomorpha > Leporidae > Oryctolagus > Oryctolagus cuniculus. Next base: position 18,236,251 of record NC_091433.1, read on the forward strand.
AGCCGGAATATGCCAATCCGAAGCCAGGAGCCAGATGCTTCCTCCTGGTCTCCCATGCAGGTGCAGGGACCCAGGCACTTGGGCCATCTTCCACTGCTTTCCTGGGCCACAGCAGAGAGCTGGACTGGAAGAGGTGCAAGCAGGACTAGAACCCAGCACCCATATGGGATGCTGGCACCGTAGGCAGAGGATTAACCAAGTGAGCCATGGCGCCAGCCCAAGTATGCCTTTTTAAGATTTATTTACTTATTTGAATATCAAAGTTACAGGGAAAGAGGGAGAGATAAAAAGATCTCATAGCTGATGATTCTTTCCCCAAATGACTGCAAAGGCCAAGGCTGTACTGGGCCAAAGGCAGTAGCCAGGAACTTCATGTGAATCTCCCACATGAGCAATAGGGGCCCAAGCACTCAGGCCATCTTCCACTGTTTTCTGAGATGCCTTAGCAAGGAGCTGGATGGGAAGTGGAGCAATCAGGATTTGAACTGGTGCTCACATGGAATTCTGGACATCATGCTATAGACAATAGCTTAATATGCTGTATCACAACACTGGCCCCACCAATTACACTTTAATAAAGCTAGAAAAAAATTCTGTAAGCAGAGAAATATACATCTATAAAATTAAAAAGAAATCTGACTCTTGGGTTTCTAGTAATGGGAATCAATTCATCCCCCTTTAGTCATGAGTGGATATTCGTTGTAATTTTCACCAGTGATGTAGCTGGGTATGTGAATGGAAACAGGTACTGGGCAAACGTTAGAATACTTGTCTCTGCTTCTTTCCTTCCGATGTGTACTCCTATCATGCTCGCCCTCCTCCCTGACCTGTACTCCCCCCCTCCCCGCCCCACTGCTGATCCATCTGCACTGCAAAATCCTGCCCTACATCGCTTTTTTTTGCCAGTAGCACTGACTGAGGGATTCCCAGCTGCAAATTTCTAGGATATACAATTGGTTGGGACAGAAGGCTGTGCTCATGTCTGGCTCTTACAACTGTTCATATTTTTCTTTTTTGTGCAGAACAACTACCAGCCATCCAGTTCTTCATCCTGCTCTGCAGGACCAAAAATACTGGACTTGGCTGCATTAATTTATCTAAGTCTTTCGAATAGTGGCCCCTATTGAATATAAATGGTACTTTTGCATCAGAGCACCTACCCAGGAAAAACACAAAAGTTTATATGAAAGAAACATGTAAATTAAAAAAGTTATGTGTTAATTAAGAAAATTCTCTTTTATTTCCCTTCTTTTCACATACCTTCTGATACTTTTATGAGCATACCCTCACTTTGTTTTTTCTTATTTCTTAAAAAAAAAAAAGCCCCAGTCATATTTCCTCTGATTCCTTTCTTAAAAATGGTGATGTTTATCCTTAGGATTTCACGTTGCCAAATTCCTTCAATGCATTACTGCGCCACGGCGATGTAGTGATGTTTGATGTAAACTCCTGACTACCTTGCACCTCTGCTCCCTGGCATCTCCATAATGAACAGAAGCTAATGGTGTCTTATTTGCTGACTCACTGCTTCGTTAATTTCATTCTTTTACCCCAAATTTCGTCCCTTTAACAATGTTAAATGGATCTGAGTTTCCCACTTCCGGCTGATTTGCATTTTTCTTGGTTGTGTGCTATGGAACAGCTGCTGTTTTCTCCCGGAGAAGGGGGTGGGGGCTGGTTTCCATGGAGATGGTGATGTCTCCGCTCAGATGTGGACATCTCCAACATGCCCCCTGCATTGTAATTTCCAGTATTCATTCCATGTGGAGCTCTTAAGTAGTTTCATTTCCTTATGTCAATAAATTCTGGGATTTTGACTTCAGAACTTTTTAATTGGACCAAGTTTGTGGCTACCAGTTTCTTCAGTTAACATAAAGATGTATTTGAGTCATTACAGTTAAAACAGATACAATGCCTGTTATAAATAGGCCATCATGGAGCTGAGTGCTTCACCTTGCAGATGAGATGTCCAGGTCTCATATTGGAGAACCTGAGTTTGATTCCTAGTTCCAGCTCCTGACTTCAGTTTCTTGCCAATGCTGACCCTGGAAGGAAGCAGTTGATGACTGAGCTAATTGAGTTCTTGCCACCCACCTGAGGGACCTAAATTGAGTTTCCTAGCTCTTGGCTGCAGTCTCAGGCCAACTGCCATGAGCCCTTGGGAGTAAATCAATAGATGGGAACTCTGTTTGTTTTCTCTCTCTCCTGACTCACAAAAAAAAAAAAAAAATACCAATTTTGCTGTAATTTTTAAGCCATAGTGGGTATAAACAAATGTTTATTGATTTTCAAGAATACCAAGGATACTCTTAACTCCATTATGTTCCTGCTGAAAAAAAGATTATCAGCAAATTCATTAGTTATGTTTTGATAATATTGTAAGTTTTACAAAATACAGGATTTTATTTATTTGTTTGAGAGAGAAAGCTCTCGTCTGCTTGTCCAATCCCTAAATGTGCACAGGGGCCAGGAGTGGGCTAAGCTGAGGCCAGGAGACTACAACTCAAACCATTTCTCCCATATGGTGATTGAGCTGAGCCCTGCTGCCTTAGCAGGAAGCAGCACTCAAACGATTCAGGACATGACATGAACCCAAGTACTCTGACAGGAAATTCAGGTATTCCGAGTGGCATCTAAGCCACCAAACTGAACGCCTATCCCAATGCTGAATTTGCAGATAACCTTGTGCATACCTGCTATGAAAAATAATTCCAGGGGTCTAGATGAGACAGAAATGTAAGGGCACTGGAATATTACCAAAGCATTGATTGTTCATAGAATGAAAAAATTATGGGAAAAAAAGAAGATACAAAGTCAAGTCCTATAATGCAATCACTCATATATTCATTCCTTTATTCATACAATGCATATTCACTGAGATGCTACTCTGTGGCAAACATGGCTAGGCACTGCAAATAATACTATGAACATAATCATCTCTTCCTCACAAACCTTAGGATCTAGTGGAGGATACAATTGTTAAATGAACACACACTCAGAAGTGCATAATTTGCAGGTAAAAATAATATCGTTAAGAGAAAGCTAGAAGGTAGCCTAACACCACTGAATAAGAAGGGAAAGGAATCTAGACTGAAACATGAGTGACCCAAAGAAATCTAAAAGCTGAGTGGAGCTAACTGGACTGGGATCAGGGAGGAGTTTTAAGCAAAGTGAGCATTCCAAAAGTGCTCCACAATTCACAGCCATTATTCAGTTAGGACAGTCGAGGTCCATGTATCAGGACTTTACCACAAACAGACTCTGATTACTTCTGTACATGAAGAAATGGAATAGAAAGAAGCGAAAATCAAGGTGCAGGAGAGGTGAGGTGAGAGTTGTGGCCCAGGGAGCTTGGGGCTGGAGCACACATGTGTGGTTACTACTCTATGTTTTATTACCTGGCTAACAAAGACAATAACAAATTTTCATTCAAGAACCTGATTATTGGGACTGACGCTATGGCATAGTGGGTAAAGCCACCGCCTGCAGTGCCGGCATCCCATATGGGTGCAGGTTCAAGTCTCTGCTGCTGCACTTCCTATCCAGCTCTCTGCTATGGCCTGGGAAAGCAGTAGAAGATGGCCCAAGTCCTTGGGCCCCTGCAGCTGCATGGGAAACCTGGAAGAAGCTCCTGACTCCTGGCTTTGGGTTGGCTCATGTCGCTCCCCGTCTTCGTGGAGGAACGACACAGGACCCTGCGCTGTTCTTTTGTCTGCTCGGCCCTCCCCGGGTTTGCTGCTGGTTCTTCCCGGGTTGGCTACCGTCCCTTCCACCTCCGTGGAAAGGCGGTTCCCCCTGGCCACTTTCCCCACTTCCGCGGCGGCGGCGGCGGGGGGGGGGGGGGGGGGGGGCTGCACAGGTGTTCCTCGTAGATGTTCCTGGTGCATGTTATCTCCTCCTTTATAGTCCTCTTCCACCAATCCCAACTCTGCTACCCACATGCCGAGTACGCTGCTCTCCTCCAATCAGGAGCAGCTCCTGCAGCTTGTCAAGTTGGTGAGAGGCAGCTGGGTAGAAGCTGTTTCCTCCTCTCCCAGCGCCATATTGTGGGAGAGCAGATGCATAGAATAAGTCTTAATTCCAGTAACTTAGTCTAGTCCGAGTTGCTCCCAGTTGCTCCCCACAGCTCAGCTCTGGCCATTGCAGACAACTGGGGAGTGAACCAGCGGATGGAAGACCTCTTTCTCTCTCTCTCTGCCTGTTTCTTGCTCTGTATAACTCTTTCAAATAAATAAATAAATCTTTAAAAAAAGAACCTGATCGTTACAAATATGATATCTGTGCACAACTGAAAAATCTTGTATTACTTGCTATATGCTAGGTGGGCATAAAATGATCTGAGTCTATTCATGACACCAAACAGTCTACGTATAAACAGACCCTTGGGCCTGAGGATGATGTGAGGGGCTCCACAAAGGGTTAACTTTGCACCATGATTTCCAAAAGGCCTAAGCCTTTTTCTCTTTTTGCCTGTTCTTAATGATTGATAAAGAAGGAATAATGTATTTCAGTTATGATTTGTACATGTAGGATATTCATGAGAAATATATTTCAATTTTATTTTTTGACAGTGAGGGGAGAGTTTTTAAGTCATCAAAAGCATGAAAATATTGTCATGCTTTTTTTTTTTCTGTACAAGAATGGCAGAAAAGGATTTTGCCATTTAACGTCTATTCGAACTCACTGATATTCAAGAATTAGCAATAATTAGTTTAAAATTTTCTAGAAATAAATGCAACACCTGAAGTTTAGTGTGGTTATTACCTATTGCATTTTTTTGAGTTTTTGGCAAGAAACAAAACAAAATAAAACAAAAACAAACAAATAGAACCTGGTTTTATCCAGGCACAGGGAAGCAGAACAATATGTACTCAGATTTCGCTGGAAAGAGTCAATTTTGAAAACTCAAGTGTTCCCATCCTTCCTCTGTTCCCACAGTTGACATTTGAGGCCATTATGTCCTAAGTGCCTGGATGTTTGCCTACACTCCCTTCTCATTTGGCCCAAGAATAGACATAGCCTAATGTTGCTATTGGTCTCTTTTGGATACACTAATAGTTTAATTGTATTTTAAATTGATTTTTAATGTCCAGAGTCTCCCTAAGTGAATTTTTTAAGACTAGAAAATAAATACAGGTCCACATTATGGCAGCGAAGGGTTCCCCTTTATAACACTGCTGTGGCAGAGGGCTCTTAGGAAGTCTAATCATGGCATGTTTGCAAAGTGCTTTAAAGCCATTAACTACAGACCAGAAGAAACAAACGGTGACAATTACTTTAAATGCATTACTTCCTTTCTAGAAATATTTATTTACTTATTTGAAAGGCAGACTGAGAAAGAGGCACCAAGAGGAAGAGAATTTCTATCTGCTGGTTCGCTCTCCAGATGCCCACCAGAAGCTGATCTGAAGGGCCGAAGCTGGAATTTAAACCAGCATTCTGATATGGGGCAATGGGATGCAAACATGCAAAACAGTATCTTAACTTGCTGCATCATAAGCCCTCTCTGCCCCGTTGTCTCTTTCAGAGTATCATTCCAATTATATGATTGGAATACATGTTTACAAATTGTGAGATGATAAGCAAAATTAATATTTGGTAAACTGCTGACACCTTGCCTTACATTTTGTGTAATAGAACTCTGATACCTTGTAGAGATCTTTGATATCAATGTGCCCTCATAACAACCCCATGAAAAAGTCAGTATCTGGAATATTAATTTATTGATCCTGGAGCACTGAAGTGCAGGACAGAAGGATGAATCGTGTGAAGGATGCAGCTCCAAGTTGGATGCTTTAGTGCTGTGTCTGCTTCACTACAGAAGAGTGTTACATGTGTTTTGAAAATTTTTATGATGTGTCAATTCTATACAAGTATTGACCATTATCTAGAATTATCTAGAAACAAATCATTGAATTTTTACATACTATTCCAAGTTAGGGAGATCCATACATTTTGAATATCAAAAAAGTCAGCACAAAGCTAGCTATGGGTTTAACTTTGGTGGAATTGTTTTATTAGTTGTGAGACTGAAATATAATCCATGCCACCTGAAACAGAAAGAAAATTGCTTGGCTACGATATCTGACAGTTTCAAAATATATGGTTGCCTCTGGTCTTTGTTAGGTCCGTAGGTTCAAAGAGTGCCCTTAAGTATCTTTGATCTCCTTTCTTGGGTCAGCCTTTCTCTATAGTTTGCTTTAATATCAGATTAGTGTCTCTGGATTGCAGCCAAAGTCACTTTTGGAAGACCCACATTTTTCATTGTCTTCTCAACTTACCACCCCAGAAATAAAGTAGCAATGTTTTGGAGGACTCTGAAGGGCCCAGCTTGAGTCATATGATCACTCGTGGTCCAGTCACTGTGATTGGGAGGATTTAGTGCCCTCGCTGGTAGGTTGGGTGCATGGGATGATGTCCTTAGCAGGGTGTTGTGGGACAGCTCCACAGGATCTCAGTGAGATTTCTGATTGCCTCAACCACAGGTACTCTGCTTTTATCTTTTATTTGCTGAAATTCTTTGAATTTTATTTGAATGTAGAATTTTATGCCTTCAGAAAGTTTATAAACTACTTTTATATATTCAGAAAGTTTATAAACTACATTCAAGTAGAATGTAGATTAATATTAAGGAAAATTGAAGTCTTCTGGCTATTTGCTATAATTGAAAAGTTTAGGATGTGGAGTTGGAAGCCCTGGGCTTGATTGCTGGTTTTTCCAACCACTAACCATATACCTTTGTGTAGAAAATCCTAGCCTCATTTCTGTCAGCTATCAAGTGGCCTGAAAACAGCCTGTTAGAATTCAGTAAACAAGATAGGTAGAGTGTTTTGTGGAGATTAATTGGTATTTCTCCAATTGTTATTTATTATTTACTTATTTAATTTGCCTATCAGTCCAATTCCAACAGAAAACAGATGACACAGTCCAAGGAGAAACACTGGAACTAGCAACCATGGGCAACCATTGCCTCTAGCAACCATGGGCAACCATTACCTCCCCTATGCCATAAGGGACAAAAGGGACAGTTGTATGAATACAGTGGGAACCAGAGCTCTAGGAAAGAGCCACCAGTTAGAATCGGTAGCTTCTTGGAGAGAACACAGCCAGCAGCAAACCACAGGTCAACAACAAATAATGAAGGGATAAAGATCCCATCTCTACTATTTTACTTGAATTTCCCAACTGAATCTAGAAACAAGGGTTCCTGATGGTGACTTAATCACTCCTTACAAGCCAGCCTTCTCCATCAGACAGGTGAGTAGGGAAAGATAGAGAAAGGGTCCAAGAGGCGTATTTGGTGCAGTTCACCTTTCACCATCATTGTTTTTGTCTTAAGTACATCAATTGCTTCAGTAATTCATGTGGTTTCTATTTCACTAGAATTCAGGGATTGGTATAACATGCTTAAATATGAGCTCAATAAGAAATGTTACTTAGTTTATAATTTGTTTTATTTCATGATCTATATATTTGCACTTAAAGAGTACCCAGTACATTCTTAAATATCATATAAAAATCTGTCTCAGATAGAATATTCCTCACTTTGTGAAGGCAGTGCTGGCAGCTATGTAATTTTCTTTAGCAATATTTTTTCAGTTGCACTTTATGCTGAGTATTTCAAATCAAGATTTAATTTAGGTTTAATGATAGAGTTATTATATGTTAATTAAATATCAACTGATTGTTATGAATATCTGTTGGGGCATAACAACCTTTTTTATTAAGATGAATATTTCTTAAACAGTCAAAACTTAGTAAATATGCTACTAATAATTGGTTTTAAACTCACATTGAACAGATAGAATATATCTAAATACACTACCTCGAATATAATGTGGTTATTACCTGCTAAATATCAATAGATTATTGAGAATATGATTATTGAGTTTCAACTCATACATCTTAATAAACTGCTAGTTGCACCTAAACAAGCCTCCATAAGTCAGCTGGTATTTAATTAGCAGAAGTATTTATAGCATAGCATTTACATTAGCATATTTATAATTAAATAAATAATATAATAACTCTTTTATTAAATCTAAATTAAATCCCTGCTAGAGACACTTAAAGAGCAACGAAACTACATTGCCTATGTGGTCTTTAATATTTAATTCATTACATGATTTTTAAACTTCACTAATATATTAAACAGTAAATTAATATACTATATGTATTCCAGGAATGTTATGAAGTTGCACAAAATATGTTTAGGATTGAAAACAGGCTAAACTGGACAACATAATTCTGTAATCCTTTTATTTTGGTCTTTAGAACTAGGAATAGATATAGGGTATGAGTAAAATATGTCATTAAAATTGGCTACATTTATTGTTACTGAAGAGATTTAACCAACATGAGCGTTTGGCAAGTCTTGGCAGTACAGCATGTGAGGTGTCCACAAAGCTTCTGTAAGCAGGAGTTTGGGTGCCAAGCTGCACCCACAGGAAGAGAAGCTCTGCCTACGGTTAGTTCTATGTTCACAAAAATAACCCTGCTTATCACTCCACAGATGAATCGGCAGTTGTCTTGCACAGTTAAAAATGGAGCATAATTTCCTCTCAAGAATGAGGAATCAAATCCAAACTAATTTTATTTCAATATTGAAATGTCATAATTAAGTTTCTTTTCCACACAAGGCAGCCAAGAATGCACAGAGAACATTTGAGTAGAGGCCCATCTCTTCCGGGGAGTCGATTAACTCTTCCTACACCCTTATTCCTGTGAAACTTGCTGTTCAATTTTCTTCTGGGAAAAAAATCTTTGACTCTGCAGACAATTATTTTAACAACAAATTCTAGGGAATGATTCTGCAAGGAAGCTAACAATGTGAACTTGTTTTGTGGATGTGTGTTTCCAGTGCCCAAAGAAATAAAAAAAAAAAACCTACTAATAAATCAGTTCAAACCATGAATGAAGACCCCACATTTTATTTCCTGTCCATAGAACTCCTGACTGCCCTTCTCCTGTTCCTGAGGTTGTTGTCAGATGAGGGAAGTATAATATTGGCGATGCTGATGGCAATAGTGGATTATGTTTATGGAATGTTAAATGCAGACCCACTGTCTGCAGGCCATGTTCTCACTGTTTTTGTGTGGATTATTTTATTTGATGACTGAGTCTTCTTTGACCCTTCATTTCAATGACACCTTCCTTTATGGTCAATGGCCATCAGGGAATACCTTCCAAATTAGGATTCCTTCCAAATTACTATGATTTTCCTAATTTTATACCCAAGTAATTTTACATGGACTAATTGCAGGGAGAGACTGAAGAATGGTGTAGGAAAAGCCTTGGACTATCTGGATTTCCAATCTCACTTTTGCCAACTAACTACTTATACTAGGAACTAGATTCTTTGTATATAAAAGAGTTTTAGACCAGAGGACTTCAAAGTCTTGCACTGGGCTTTCATCATTGTGCAAGTGAGAGGTTCACTTGATCACACTTACTGCATGAAGAAGGAGTGTAAAATGTCTTTGGATTTAATGTTCACCTAACAAAATGTTAGTGATGGAAATGGGTTACATCAGTTTTAACATGAGAAGATAGGCTTTATGTGTGCACTAAAAGGAGAAATAAAGATGATAATTATTGAATCTGTATACATGAATACCAAAGGGAAAGCTATTAGGCAAAAGAACTCAGTATTTTGAAGGAGGCTGAAATGTAGCAACCCCATTACTCTACTTTTGTGATAGCACATTTTCGTCTAAGATGTATTGATACAGTCTTAGCTCGTGCAGAAATAGAGATTTTAATTGTTTGGTCTAGTATTTTAGAAATTAAGTTTGCTACTTAATTTTGTCCTAGCTAATGGCTTGCTGAACTGGGTTCTTTAAAAATGTGAGGGGATCAGGAGTGCTTTCCTATATAGTTAAATCACCAGAATCAAATTACCCAGTGTCAGAATTGGCTTTCTTAAGTAGAAAGACCACATGACTGGATGGCTGGAAAGTCGTGAGATCTTGACAACCCTGAAACTGGAAGTTTCATACCAGATAACGTGGCTAAGTGGACTGGGGCAAAGAGATGGAATCAAAAGTCCAGCTGGGAAGTTTTTTTTAACTTTTCGTTCTTTCCATAACTTTGGGGGATACCTTATTTTTTGTTATTTTATTTTTATTTTTTATTTACATAAAAAGTTTTTATTGATTGATTGATTTAATTCAAGTGGAACAGCCGGGACACCAACTGGGACTCTTATGGGATGCCAGCTCCACAGGCATTGGCTTAGCCCCCTGTACCACAATGCCAGGTATGTTGGATAACTTCTTTAACAGATTCTTTCACTATCACTGTACTTTGAATTATGATTTCATCTAGTGAGACATGAATAACATGATCAACTTTGATATGTTTTCAGAAGTCAGATTGGGTAACTACACATACATTAATTACCCTAGTACTTCTCTTCAGCTGCTTCTCTTTCTGGTTCTAATTAGGTATGGTTCTTCAAAATTACAAATCATAGATGCTGTTGATTTTGCCATTTATATCCTGTTTTATAGCATGGTACTTTCTCTAAGTTTAGAAGAGCTTTGCTAGAGCTATTTCTCAAAGACATGCAGGCTGCAATATCACTTTTAATGCATATCATATGCTAATATAATGATTCTGCAGCTACCATTTCAGTTATAAAATAAAATCTAAAATTAACCTGTTGCTTTAAAAATACTGGCTTAGGGATTTTTGTAGTTTTCATGGATAAGTATGCATACAATTTTTATACTTTATTTTTCAGTTTGTACATTGTGTGTGTGTGTGTGTGTGTGTATGTGAATTTCATGGAATCTGTTAGAATAATCTGGGAAATAGAAAATAGAATATATTTCTCCCCAAATAGGACATGCATTTCCTTAGAGGTCAGTCAACAACCACATACTCATTTCAGGTCTAAAGCTCTAACTCATCTCAACAACTCATATTGCTTATATCCCAAAAATGTGATATTCAATGACTTGATCAAATAGCTTGTCTGGAAAAAAGTAGATAAACCTTTCTCTAAGTGGTGAAGATGAACCTACTTTGAAAACACATTTAGAAATCAACTCACAAGATCAAGGTTATTCCAATGTAGCTTGAATAGAGAGAACAGATAAAGAAAGACTTGAGGAGGGAGACAGGAAAGCCCTTGGAGTGATAGAGAAGAAAATTAAAACACCCAAAGTAAAGTACAATCTTGTGTTACAGGACATTAGCTTTGTTACAAGGCTTGTTCTTCAAACTGTTGCATCTACATTTCCTCATTTTTCCTAAGGTACTCTTTTTCAAGGAGGTGTGTGATTTTCTCCTGAGGCTATCAGTTATTCTGCACTTCTCTTTCTTCTCTGGTGTGGGAACACACTTTGATTAGCCTCTCTTAACCCAGTCAGATCTTGTCTCTTTGTGTGTGTTTGTTACCATGATTTAATTCTTATTGTCTCTGACAACTTGGATTAGGGCTACTTCTCTCCATTTGCTATGAACAAGCATTTGATTTTACATCTGTGAACCATTTACTTGCAAGGATTAGGAGAGATTTACATTATCTTAATGTCATAAGTCAAAAGGTGTATTGCTATCAGATATCCGATTTGCAAGGGAGTAACAAGTTCGCCTCATTTCAAAATAAAGCAAGATCAATGTAGATTTGATCATGACTTTCAATCTCTGTTTTATTGTCACCTTCCCAATTATTTTAAGGTTAGTTTAATGGTCATTTGAGTTTAGAGAGAGCATTTGGATATCTTATATTTATATCAATATTTGACTTCAATTATATAATGTATAGGCTCTGTTTATTCTACAAGGATAAATGGGTCAATCCTACCCCCAGTTCCTCTGCATCTTTTGTTTTCCTAATACATTGCTGCTGAATCCACTCAGCTGGAAATCACGGACTAAAGCAGGAAAAATACAAACAGCTCAATACCTACAATGTGGTGTGGCTTAGAATCTAGCTGCCTATCCTGTCAAGTGTAAGGCTGATAAACCCCTATAAGGATGCCTTCCCTCCCAATTTTCTTTGCTGTTTTCCTGAAAATGGTCATTAACCAGTGCCTCAGCTTCTCTATATTAGTTGCAGGATGTAGCCAATCATCTCATTTTAAGTGTGATCAAATTTGTTTCCACTTTTTAGTTTTCTGATCAATTGCATCAATGTTAGTTTTGGGATTGAAGGAGCTGATCTACTTTTGAGTTCCACCCTGTTCCTAACAAGTAGAGCAAGGTTACCACTGCAGACTTTTAACTGCATGATTCTGTGTTTCCTAGTCCTACGTGCTTAAATACCAATGCTACATCTTATATCTGGACAACATCTTTGCTTTTATTTCTTCTACAACATCCATTTCCTCTTTTCCTCTTTTGTTTGTCAACTGTTGTCCATCCTGCAAGTTTCAGTTTAGAGCTGATTTTCCTTACCCTATTACTAAGTTAGACATCCCTTCAATGTTTACTCATAGCAATCCTATTCCTATATACTAGAATACTTAGCACATTTCTCTCTCACATTCATTATAAGTTTCTGGAGGGCACAGACCATATCTTGTCCACTCTCAAGTTCCCAGATCCTACTAGATGTCGGGTATCCATATATAGCTGAATAATTTTTTTTTCAGATTCACTTCCTTGGTATCCACCATGTTGATACAGTACATTGAGTCATGTTTTCGCCTTGATCTGCTCTAGATTTGGGCTGCTCTACCTTGTATTTTCCAGTCTGAATTTCTAGGAGTAAAACTTTAATCCACACCCAGCAGATTGAGGGGGCTTCTGTTCCCTGAAGGCAGATCTTTAGAACAAGGAAAATGTGCCTGCTTGACCTCTGTGCCCTATCCATTTAATCAGAAGTCCTTGTGGTCAGCTCTTTTTTGGGCTGTGCCCAAGAACCATATGAAGGTTATTCTTTCTAAGCAAATCTCTCAATTATAATTCAACCTTTAAGGTTTGCCCAGGTTCCAGATCCCAACAAACAAAACAGAAAGGTATCTTTATATAACTTGGTTGTTCTCCAACAGGGCCGTGTATTTGAACTAAGTGGGCAATCTTTGAAATGAACAAATCCTGGCATGTCTGGAGTCTCAGTGGATTAGAATTTTCCAGGGACATAGCCCAGGAATGTGGAGTTTTTAAAATGTCTCCTGATGATTTCAATACACAGCCCATTTGTAAAACACTGATCTTTATTTCCATTTTCTACCTGAAAAACTACTCTCTGAACCTCTACTTTGGAAATCATAATTATATTTTTCCATAATATAAGGAAAAAGATACATCAAAGGTGTGTCAAGTAACTGCCTAACTTATCTTGTGAAAGTGAGATGAAACTAGATATCAGATAAAATATCGTAAGAGATGAACCAAATCTCAAACTGCTAAGAGATAAGGATACTCTCCATTATTTTCTAAAGACCAAATTTTCAGTGGCGACCCTGTTTGACTTCATTTGCTCATTCACTCACTAACAATTTCTTTCTGTCTACTATTGACCACGCACTATTGCACTGTTAAGAACATGAGAATGAGCAAAATCCAACAACATTTCTACGGAGATTAATTTTAGTGAGTGTGGGAGACTAATACATAGATGAATACATATATGGTGAGTTTATCTTGAAGTATGAAGCTTTCTGAAGAAGAGTAAAGCAAAGTAAAGGGTTTGAGTATTGCTGTTTGATCTGGCATATCAGGGTAGAGGCCATTCGAAGACGTTAGCATCTGATCAGAGACCTGATCAAGGTGTAAAAGAGGCATGTGCTGGAGACAGAGAAGGAGAGTGGTGCGGTGATGGAGAGTAAGTTCTAAGGCACTGACGCAGTGGGATGCACCTTCCTGGAACTGCAATATTAGGTTAGTCTTTTACCTGTTCTGAGCCTCAACTGTCTCATCTGTCAAATAGGAATAATGATTCTGCTTTACCTGTAAGAGGAACGCTGTGTGTATTGAATTAAGCAATGCAGGTAAAAATCCTTTGCAAAAACACAAGCAACAAGGAGCAGAATCTATGAAGTATGACTATGCTGAGGCAGAGCGCTCCTGTCTGTACATGGAATGAAAGATGTGCTAAAGCTGGAAGGAGCTGCAAGAAAGCCTCCTGCCTTCCTTAGGCTTTAGGGTTGGTGTTTCATTATTAACCCATTTTTCAGATCACATGATTTTGTCCCAGAAATATTAAGAGTCGTGCTCAAGGTGATATAGCTACTTAGGACTAAAAGAGAGTAGATAACAGTTTTTTTTCTTTGTAAAACAGTGCTCTTTCTATTAGACTCTTTTGTTCCCCCTAATATTATACTGTTCATTCCTTTTTGCTTTCGAAGTCCCTCTAATGTGTTTAACCATTGTATGTTCTGGTGAAGAACATGCAATCCTGTCTGTCCCCAGCCACTGCATAGACTCAGAAGGGGAGAGAGAGAGAGCCTTCCGGGACCATTATTAAGGTCATAAATATCTCTTGCCAAATTAGCACTGGGGCTGCAATCCCTTACTCCAGAAAATGGCTCCTGTGACTGACCGGGCCTTCTTTCACTGCTAAATGATATACACCATTTTCTAATACAGATTGACCAGCAAAAAAAAAAAAATCTCCTTGTGTGTACAAATCTTCAGACATTGTATTGAGAAGTTGCTTAAAGTCATTCTTCCTCCAGCTCCTCCCTGAGAAATGGGCATGCGTGACTTGGTCTGAAAATGCTGTGGTTGGGAAAATTCCAATGGCATGGGACTAGGAGAGTGGACTGCAGGATTTCAGAGGGGTTAAAGCTAGCAGTGAAGTCCCTGCAGGGAAATGTCCTAGAGGGCACACATCACTTTGGTTTATCCTGCATGCACCTTGGTTGAACAAATCACATAGTAAGGGTAGCATAATAATGCAACCTCTTTGCATAAGAACTGGTCAATTTGGAAAGCTGTCTTAACTCATGCTGGCCACTTGGGGACCTTTCAGTAAATTATTGCCTCACTGGGAGAAGCTGGCTCATTAGGCTGCCACATGTACAGCAGCGATGGCTTTCTATTTCCATTCGCAGGAATGTCTGATAGGTATTAATGGACTCTATTAAAGACTGGAGGCAGGATGGATGTCTATTAGAAAGATAACCCTCTGTTTTATTTTTATGGCTCTGCTTTCAATTTTTCCACTCCCAAAGGAACAAATGCATTCATTGAATGCCTACTATGTGCTGATGCTTTGCACAGACTTTTCTCACCGGATCCTACTAATATCTTTGTATATAAATGAGGGTGCTTCCAGGAGGGAGCCAAGAGGAGCAATCATTAAAAAATTCATGGGAAAATACATATAATAAACCTAGCAATGAGTTTCAAAATCGTTTTGTACCAAAAAAACATCTTTCAGTTCCATTTTACATAAAATTTTTAGGTTCCCTTCTCTATTTATCACGCACACACACCTCTGTGCGTGTGTGTGTGTGTGTGTGTGTGTGTGTTTGTGTGTATAAAATAACAAACTGACCCAGATAATTTTGAGGGCTGACAAATCCTAAGGTCTGCAATTTGGAGACCCAAGAGTACCCAGGCCAGAGTTTTAGTTTAAGTTTAAGGCCCAAGAAAAAAAAATCAAAGGAGTAAATTCCAGTTTCAAAGCCAGCAGACTTGACACCCAAGAAGAGTTGATGTTTTGGTCAGAATGTGAAGGTCGGGCCTCAGCTCAGCATTTAGCAGGAGGAGTGCCCTCTTACTCAGCCTTTTTGTTCTAATCAGGTCTTCCACTGATGGGATGAGCCCAGCTGCAGGAGGGAAGGCAGTGTGCTCAATCTATGGATGCAAATATTAATCTCGTCCAGAAACACTTTCATAGAATAATGTTTAACTAAATATCGGGGAACTCTCTGTCCCATGCTGACACAGAAAATTAACCTTTGTATGCTCAGGGAAAAAAAGGAAAACTTTCTCAAAGCTCAAAGTCACAGATATTAAGTAGGTACATCTCTGTGCTTCAAAATTTGTGTCTTTCTCTTGGACCTTACTGTCCCTAACAAGTTTTAACTTATCCCTCTGTGTGGAAAAATACATATATTTTAATAGAGAGTTTTCTGATTTCTAAAGACTTCAGACACTGGTCCTTGATACTTCCTATCTCACTAGCCTCCAGCATTCAGAAATTTGACATCGTCACTTAAGTACCTATGATGCGCCGAAGTTAATATAGCTCTGGCTCCTACTGCCTTAACACGCTATGGTAATCCCTATCCTGCTTTTTGGTTTGCCATCCTTCTCTTATTACCTGAGTGTTTTCAGGAACTTGTCAAGTGCTGGATACTGTGACAAATACTGATCAAATAGAGGTAATGCTATTACTGATAGTTAATATTTATTAGATTTTATTCTGTGCCAGACATGCTTCTAAAGGTTAATGCATATTAATTCATGTTGGTGCATATAAACCAACACTACAGCTCTCTGTCCCAAGAACCTGACCTGCAAAGACTATATCACAGAGGCTTCTCTTCATTTTCTTTCTGGGTAGGGGAATTGCAGAGACCTGGTAGTGACCAGAATGGAGGTAGGGGGCTAAATGTGAGCTGTTAATTCCCTGGCTCCCTTCAAAGACACTGGTCCTCCTTGTGGACTCCAGTAAAAACTCCCTGCTTTCATCCCTTAGGTAAGAGGTGGTGAGAGCTCAGCTGTTGAGTGTCCCAGGCTCCTTGTGGTTCCCCTGTCACCATACCTTCAATGATAGCTGCTCTGTAAAAAAAAAAAAAAAAAAAATTCTCCTTGCATTTCCCATGGTGACTGGGTAATTTTTTTTTCTCTTATAATCCCAAATCCTTAAGTCAATTGTATCTAGGATGTTCCATTATTGGCACATTTTACAAATGAAGAAAACAGGTTATGCAGTTTGCTGAAGGTCACACATCTTGCAAATAGAGGATCTTAAATTGGAACCCTGGTGTTCTAGCTTTTGCAATCATATTCTTAGCCACCACACTATTGTTCCATAACGAAAATTTCTTGTTCAGGATGAGCATAATACTTAGTCTAATAGCCTAGTTCAAGTCCTGTTTACTTATGACATCTTCCTATTTGATTTGGCTGTTACTGTTTTTTAATCTCCGCCCTTAAAATTTATTGGGGGTTATATTTAAATATCTTGTGTTTCTGGTCTTTTTGTGTAATGACAGAAAGAGTATAAACATGCTAGGGTCAAAGATCACTAATTCTTCTTTTTAATCCTCAGCAAATAGTCCAATTCTGGGAACATGTTACAAACTTAACAAATATTTGCTGATGGATTCAAATGTCTACTTGACCTCTGTAAATAGCACCACAAGGAATCTCATCTTGAATATGCTGGGAGTAAGGAAAGTATTAGGTTGCTGAAGTTGGGTAGCAAAATCATAGGTCTGAAGGCAACTCCAACTGTCCTCTCTCCCCACCTGTCTCCATGGGAGCAGCTACCATATTTGTGTTTCTTGTATTTATTGTGAGTCTTGGAATTTATTACGCATTAAAAATATGTATCAAATGGATTTGTAAAAATATATGGTAAAAATGCTTTGCTTTTTAGAAGGGTTTTAAGTTTACAGAAAAAAATGTAGAGACAGTACAAAGAGTTCTCGCATACTCCACGGCCAGTCTCCTCTATTATTAACTTCTTACATTAGCATGGTACATTTGTTACAATTAATGGACCAATACGTTATTGGTTCATTCTTATTATTAACTAAAAATCCATACTTAATTTGTATTTCCTTAGTTCTTAGCTAATATTCTTTTCCTGTTCCAGGTGCAGATTCAGAATATGATATTAATTTAGTTGTCATGTGTCAGCCTTTCCTTGCTGTTGATGACCTTGAGAATTTTGATTAGAACTGATCACACATTTTATAGATTATTCTTTTATTTGGAAATATCTGACTTTTTTCTCTGTGATTATATTAGAGTTGTGGGATTTTGGAGGAAGACTACAGATGTAAAGTTCCATTTTTATCACATTTTATCAAAAGTGTGTACTATCAACGTGACTTTCCACTGTGGACATTGACCCACTGTGACTGTTAATGTTTGTCAGCTTCCCTCGCTGTAGAACTTTCCCCACTGTGCAGTAAAGTCATTTAGTGTGCTCGTATGAATGGAGTTTCACTCTGCCTCCCTGAGATTGCAGTATCTACATACATGATTTGAAAATCTTCTGCATAATGCACTTGTTTCTTTCCCCCCATTTATTCACTTCCTTTTACCGGCACAGACTCATTGATATTTATTTTATACTTTGTGCTATAATTCAATGCTACATTATTTCATTGTTCAAATTCTTTCATCTTAGGCCATTGGGTAACTCCTGCTACCTCTTTGCCATGTCTCCATAGTTGTTCTGGTCTCATCTTGTACATTTCCTGTCCTAGTCTTAGAATTAACTATTTCTTCCAGGAACTCCAGCTCTTTCCATTAGAGAATGGTACTAGAAACAAAGATCTGACTGCAAGATGTACTCAACAAGTACATCTTTAATAAAGGGAAATGAATAAGAATTATTTCCCAAACAAGGGCCCCATGGTATTAAGAATAACAAAATGGTTTATAGTACGTAGAAGGTACTGTCCTTTCATTGTGTGAAAAGGATATTTATTCCTTTACAACTCTTTTCTGATCCTTCTGGTCTGAGAAGAAATGTTTAGTTTGATTCTTAGAATCTTAGCCTTGGAAATCTCCCTTTTCAACAAAGTGAGGAAGCCTCAGGCACAGAACCTCTGGCAAGCAAAAATATGTAACTATAATTTAGAGTACTGGCTTTTGTGTTATTCTCATTTCTATTATCTCCAATTCATGACAAATTCAGCTAGTTTCTGTTTTTAATAGCAGTATGTACATTTTCTCTTAAAATACACTAAGTATAAATGTAAATCAATTTATGAATACATTCTGTTATATTTTTATTTATCTTTTGATTACTATTTTATGGATAAAATGTATTGGCTCATGGTTCTGGGGGCTGGACAGTCTAAGATTGAAGGGGCTGACATCGGTTGAGGGCCTCCTTACTCTGTCACAACATGATAGATGGCATCCAGGGTGGGAGGGAAAGCCAGGGATTGAACTCACCCTGAAGTCCAATTATAGCTGAGTAATCTAGTCAAAAGATTGGAGTCCTCAAAACATAAATACTTACCACTAGGCCCCTTCTCCCTAGGCTGATGTGTTAAGGATTAAGTTTCTAACAGGCTTCCTGGGGGACACAAACTATAGCACAGAAAGCAATAATATGTTGGTGGCTGGTGCAATGTGGAGAACATGCAAGCAAATGATTGAGTTTGGGGAAAAAATTGGAGAGAATAATCTCAAAAATCTCTTGAAGCTCTAGAATTTGATATTCTATGTTCTGTATCTATCATCTCATACTTTTATTAAATGTTTGGGAGTAGGAATATTTTGAAATTTAAAGCAAAGAGGGAAGGAAATCCCTACTGAAAATCCCAACATCCTTATAGTGATTTCCTTGCAGTTTTACTTAGTCCCAGGGCAGATCTAACAGCCAGGCAGTTGCAGAGGATCAGGTGAGAAATGCCACTTGGTGCCTCAAGAGAGCCATGGCACTGAGATCACAGAACTACAAGCCAAGAAGAAAGTTGGTTCTATTAGCATCAATAGATAGCTCAAAATGTTCATGAAAGATGAAAATATAAAGCAAATAATTATGACAAGCAGATTGTCAAATTAAGATGAATGAGACATGCTTCTTATGCATTTTTAATCTGTTAAATAAACAGCATATTAATAAGGCTTAATTATATCACCACATACTTAAAGTGACTTTCTAAAATAAAATTTATTTTGATATAGCATATGCTTTTTTGTGTGTTTTGTAGCACTTTTAAAAGCACCATACACAAATAATATCTTGAAATAAATCTCTTGGATGTGATCACCATCTTAATGAAAAATTCTTCCAGTTAGTTACTTGGATAATTCAGCATTTGTAAAATAGTTAATACTTTGAGATGTGTCCTTTCAGATTTAATACTTAAGCATTAGAAAAATAACCTTCTTTTCTTTGAACACATCCTTTCTTGAGGTCATTCTTTCCCATTCCACATTTACGTGGTCTATGTATAGTTCTGATCCTATCTCAGAAATAGCTCCTCCATCTGTCCCACACACTTCCCTGTACATGGATTGAGGGTGGCTGTGGCTTCTTTGACTTTATTCCCTTCAAGAGTTAGGAAAGGGAGCTTTTTCTGTTTTCCTGGATAAGGCTAATCCTTCCCATTTTAGCATTCCCATATCAGTGATGGTGATAACGATAATGATCATAATAGCAAAATGGTGGTGATAACACAGTCCTTCTTTTGTGTGAGCAATTGTTTAAAATCTTTTACCATTTTAATGTACCTCCCTTTTGCATCTGGAGCGGCGGTGACTCCTTTGACCAATAGGGTGCAAATGGACACCATGGCCTTCAGTGAACTGAGTGTTTACTTGAGCCTCTTGGACCCCTGGGCACCAAAAACAAGTTTGATGACTTTGCTGGAAAAACCACTTGGAGAGGCTGATAGATGATAGTGAGAGGGAGAAAAGCCCAGTTGAAGCAACTGTTAGGCCATTTCTCCTAGTGAATGAAGTCTTCTTACATGCATTATACTAGCTGTGAGTACTCGAGAGCCATGAGCATAATGAATGATTATTCATATTTTAAGCTGTTATTTCAGGGCACATATACATTATATAATGCAAAACAAGGGTGACAGATTTCCCCAGATTAGTTTTCTCCTCTCCCTGGGAGATTCATAGCTCTCTAACATTTTGATGTCAGGTTTTGTCACTTGATTTTTGATACTCCTTCCTTTCAGAGAGGGGTTTATACTTTCCCATTTTAGCCAGTAAAATAGATTCAGAATGGCATGCCACTATGGAGTAGGAATTTTAAGAGGCATCACGTTATTATTTTTCACTCCTTTCCCCTCTAATGCGAAAGTGAGAATGTCCCATATGAGGACCATTCATTAGGGCCAGAAGAAGTAGGACAGGGAACAGACCTGTGGGTTGTGACCAACCCACAACCCACATGTAATGCAGATGGGAGTAGTTCCATTGTTGTTGAGAGCCACTGAGATTTTAGGGTTCCCTACAGAGCCACCAGAGTTATCATCCAAAAATATCAAACCTATGGTTTTACTCACCTGCATGAAAGACACAGCAGCTATGTGGTCTCTCACTATTTTGTCCTGTTTCCCTCTTCAGTCTCATCATCCAAGATCCCACAGTTTAGCAGGGTAATTCTGTTTTTCACTTTTCAACATGGGGTGCACCTTAGTTGTTATGTATCTTTAAATTTACCTACTCGGAAAACCCTTATTTACTCACTTAATATGTTGTTTACTTTGTGAAGCTTTTTCTGTCTCTCTTGGACAAGACTAGTTCTTCCCATTTCAGAATTTTCATAACAATGTTGATGGAGAGGATGATGTTGATAATGACAATGGTGATGATGATAGAAAGGATGATAATGAAAATGCAACCCTTCTCATGCTCCAGGAATTGTTTTAAGTACTTCACAATTTTTCAATCTGTCTTATCTTTGCAATACTGCCAGGAAGAAGTTTTAATTTTTCCGCTCCAAAACTGGGAAGTTTTGGAGAAGTTATATAAATCACTTAAGTAAGTCCATACTATTTAATTCTGGAGCCAGAACGTACACTCAGATGGTCTAGTTCTACCACACTGCATTGCATTTACAGTTGGAATTTCTAAGATATCACTTATAACTTGTAATAAAGTTATCTGTTTTCATGTTTGCTTAAGTAGACTGTGAGTTTAGGCAGGGCAGGGACAATTTTAGTCATTTGTATACTTACATAATGCACAAAGTCAGGCACATGGAAATTTGGTAAGTAATTTTTAATAATTAAGACAGGGCTTGAATTTATTTCCTAGATCTTTGAGACTGTTTTTTTTTTTTTCTCCATCACATTAGTCACCTTCATTTTATGTTGCTTTTCATCTTGCTGTTATAAACGAATTCTGGAAATGCATCTGTTCTATTAGTTAAAATACTAGCTAAGACATTTATTGAAGAAGACTACCAATTCATTTCAATTATTTCCTTTAATGTTAACAATAATTATGACTCAAAAAAAGAATGCTAATTTTAGGAGAACTTGTTGTGCATGTTAAGATATAGTCACACCTCATAACATCTCCTTCAAGGTCTCACATTTCTTTTCTGAAATGTTCCCACTCTGCTGCCCCAACTTATTTTCTCCATTATAATTGACCTATGACTGTTTGCTTCACTGTTCTTGCTGACAACACTGGTTAGAAAGCTCTTCTTTTCACTAACGTGTCCTCACCTAGGGGTTATTGATCCTTTTTTTTTCCCTATTGACACATTTATCTGGAAATACAAACTCTCCTAAAAGCAATGCCAGTCATGACCATCACGATAATGGTCATTATCCTTATCATCATCATTCAGGTATCAGCTGAGACTAGGCGCTGAGCCTTCATTATCTGGAAGAATTTGGTTCAGATCATGACCCATAGTAAAGATGATTGCTTTTCTAACCTTTTCATGCTCTTCCATGGCTTTGGGGTCTACTCTCTTGGAATTATTTCAGGCTAAGCATCATTCCGTTTATGGACCTCATTGTCTTTCAGCTACAACAAGTGGACTAAGACACAGAACTTCGTCTTTTCTCATGTTTCTACCATAAAACTCCCTCACTGCAGGAATTTGTGTATGAGGCATGATTTCTAGTATGTAAGTGTGAATGATTTATGTTCAGACCAGCCTGAAAAGTCCAAAGTTAGTTCAAGCTTTGGGTGACCATCATGCTACCTGGCCAAACTCCTTTCTCAATTTCCCTTGTAGGTTTAATCCTCTCCCAAGATGACATTGACATTTTTGTTCATTCTAGTTTGACAACCAGAACTCCCTCTTTTGTTGTTACTTTTTTTGTTGCTCTGGTTTCTCCCAAAATACACCTTATCCTTCCCCCAAAGTAATCAACATCTCAGTGTATTTTTTTTCTGAACAGAGATGACTTGGCTTCTGTGCTAAAGACATTCTTTGATTAGCTATTAAGATGTTTTGTTTAGTCCTACTATACTAATAACAACTTGTTATATACTTAGATTAATATGGATCTTTAAAGTGTTTTGATATGGTTCTTCTAACAATCTTCATACATAACAAAGATAAAACCAGATATTTTGAACATACCAAAAAACATTTTGCTGGCGCCACGGCTCAATAGGCTAATCTTCCGCCTGTGGTGCTGGCACACCGGGTTCTAGTCCTGGTCAGGGCACCAGATTCTGTCCCGGTTGCCCCTCTTCCAGTCCAGCTCTCTGCTGTGGCCCAGGAGTGTAGTGGAGGATGGCCCAAGTGCTTGGGCCCTGCACCCCATGGGAGACCAGGAGAAGCACCTGGCTCCTGACTTTGGATCAGAGCGGTGCTCCGGCCACGGCAGCCATTGAGGGATGAACCAACGGAAAAGGATGACCTTTCTCTCTGTCTCTCTCTCTTACTGTCCACTCTGCCTGTCAAAAACAAACAAACAAAAAACAACAAAAACAAAAGCATTTTAATATGTCCTCCCATTTTTAAAACTTGAAGTTTTCATTATATAAGATTTAAATTCTACTCTATGCATTACATAGAAACGAGTATCAAAATTGAAAGAAAACTAAAAGGATCATCTAATTTTAGGTATAATAAGATAGTATCATTTTCACTGTAGAGGTGAGTTTTAAGATGTCCACAGAATGTCCGTCATGCTACGATGTGGATGCGTGTTTTCTCCCTGTGATGGAGGCTTTGCCCTCCGTGTGACAGGGTTGAGGAGGTAGGATCATTCAGAGGTACAGTCTCGTGGAGGTCCTTGGGTCATTGGAGGCCTGTCTATTGAGAGGAACCATGTAGTTCTCATGGGACCTCAGACTCTTTGGCTTCCTGTCTAAAGACATGACCTCTTCCTCATGTATATACGCTAGTTGCTATGATACCATCCACCAAGAAGTTCCACCAGAGGCAAGCTGATGTTGCTATGAATTTGAGCCTGGTGAGTCATATGAAACTCCTTTCTTTATAAAGTGACCCAGCCTCAAATATTTTAATATAGTAACATAAACAGATTAATAAAGTGGCTTGCTGAAACTGAGAATAAATAGTAGAATATAACCATGGAACCCATTTTCCTCTACTTCTTGGGCAGTGCTCTTTCTCATTTCTCTAGCTAATATCTCATATCAATGAAAATCTGTGCAAACTAGGGATTGAGAATAAAGGCATGTCTGAGCGTGCACGTGGTACCCTGGTGCAGGTCATGAGGGGAGAGGATGCATTACAGAAAGTTCAGGAATTCTTCCAAGGGAAAAAAATCTTCCAAGGAAGCACATTATTTGTTTAAAGATAGATTCAGCACAGGAAGTATCTATGAGAATGAAGACTTGTAGACTTGCATTATTAGCGATTTTATTCAACTTCTTGCTTCCTTTGCATCATCACTAGCATTTCTGGTTGGTTAGAGTTACAGTAGAGAAAGTAAGTTGCACTCTCCTATTAAGATATCAGCTTTTATAAAGACAGGCAGTTACATGTTTCACCCAGAAGTGTAGTCACCTCCATCAACATATATTTATACATTGATTTTTTTTTTTAATTTCTGCAAAGGACTAGGTCAACATGTTTAGTTTATCAAAGGGAATTCCATTTCCTCATTGACTTTAAACAATGAAGCCCTTGAATCATTCAGTCAATACACAGCTCAGGGAAGAACAAAGCGAGCATCTGAAAGGAGGCTTAGTAAATTACTCCCCTTCAAAATTCAAATAAAACTGCACAAAAGCATTACTCTATTTTTGCTGATAATTCAACTGAGAAAGCGAAATGAAGCCCATAGATCCTGGTTAATGTAGAAAGTGTAGCATGCTGAAAGTTATGAGGAATAGCTGTTCAAATCCAGATCATTCCAATGAATATAATTACTAGATGGCTTACATGCAAAATGAATCATTTTTTAAAAATTATGATTTTTATGTGGTCTATACTTAATTGCAATATCACATACTTTGGTATTATAAAAAATTGAACTAAAATTTTGATTGGAGTACACCAAAATAGGTGATAAAGATTTAAAACTCATTAAGCCCCTCCTATGCTATCAATGTCCTTGGGCTTGTTATTTTTTAAAATTCTTAGCCAACCAGAGAACACTACAGATAAAGCCATGTTTACTCAGTGACTAATGAGAGAGCTTTCTGCATGGCCCTTATGTTTCTTTTCTGTATTTATTTCCAAGTTTTGCATTTTCAGCACAAGATTTAACAGTGAAAAATCATGGAGATGTAAAAAGAGGCACAGGATCAGGGACAGTAAGGAAAAGAGAAGTAAGACAGTAAGTTTCTTTCTCTCCTTTCTCACCCCCTAGAGTGGTAGAGACAGTAAGAAAAGTGATCTTCAGAGAATGCAACTTAAACTAATTTAAGAAAGCAAAAAACAAATATCTGAAGCACAGAACAAACACCAATTTATAAAACAAACAACAGTGTATGTATTGTGTAAGGTTTCTATCCAGGTAAAGGATTATTGGGGGGGGGGAGGTGCAACAAGATTGTGGAGAGAGTATGGAAATGGGTTTGAAGCATGAACTTAATATTGACATGAAAATGGAATAATGAGTAACCATGGCCAGTTAACCTTTCCCTGGCTCAGTCACTGTATTTTTAAAAAGGCAATAATAAAATATTTCGTTTCCATCTCTCTTAGGATAAGCAGGTTCTTGAGTACCTGATGATTTATAAATCATATTTCCTTTTCTTTATTATAATCATCTCTAGGAGTAGAAAGTAATGTATTGCAAGGGTTGTCATGTTCTTATTAAATATGTTAAGATATTATTAGATTTTATACAATAGAATTGGGACAATTTATAATATGCCTTTCAAAGATTAGTCCTGAATAATAACATAAAAAAGTGTAGAGCTACAAATTTTTCAAGCAAAGTAATCAGTAGAAGGTTAGAAGGGAAAGAAGGATCTGAGACCAGGGATGCTTACAGAGCTTTAACAGGCTGTAAGTTTGGTAAGCCAACCTGACACAGAGTCAGAATAGGCGCTTGAAGGTAGGAGGATGGAATTTGTAGGTAAGGTGAGTAGAGTGGCAATATGTGTTCCTAGTGAGAGCATTGTTTGTGAATGGCAAGTAGACTGACTGAAGGGAAATATAAAGGTAATTCACACACAAATAACAGGCAAAGGTCTAGTTGAGAAGCTGGAGCCATGTTCCTGACACCTGTGATAGATACCTACTTCTCCCCTCCAAGTCTAGCAAGGTAATAATGATGCTTACGTAGTGAGCTCTCAAGTTGGCATTGAATTCAACAAAAGAAAATCATACTATTTTTTTAAGACAAAAGATCCATTAATAGTTGCTGTGAGCTGGACTCACCCACTGTGGTTTCCTCCTTTAAAATAACTTGCTCCTCAGAAAAAATGATCCTACACAATCCTTCTTTCTCTAAATTGCTCTCAAAAGCTCAGCACAGAGCAGGAAACTGTTTTTATCTCCAAGAAATCACTTTCCCAAGCTGAAATGTCTCTTGAAACAGACATTTTCAGCCAGAGCTTTGACTCACACCATCTTTTATCTGTCACACTTTGCAATGTCCTCCAAATGAGTACCCCTGCTGATGATGGCTCACTCCCACCTATTGTCCATGTTGCCACTGAGACATCTTCCTCAGAAGTACATCTGATCATGTCATTTTCTTGTTTACAAATCTTTACTCAGGGTTTCTATTCTTCTGAGTTGCTCTTTGTTTAGCTCTCCTATTTCTCCAGACCTGACCCTGCAACCCTGACAATGCTTCACCAGTGTCCCTAAATGCTGTGTCTCACCAGGACTGTGTCTTCACAGATGCATATGCTTTCTGTCCCTTTGTTCTATAAACTCTTTTTTTTTTTTTTGACAGGCAGAGTGGACAGTGAGAGAGAGACAGAGAGAAAGGCCTTCCTTTTCCCTTGGTTCACCCCCCAATGGCTGCTGTGACCGGCACACAGCGCTGATCCGAAGGCAGGAGCCAGGTGCTTCTCCTGGTCTCCCATGTGGGTGCAGGGCCCAAGCACCTGGGCCATCCTCCACTGCACTCCCGGGCCACAGCAGAGAGCTGGACTGGAAGAGGAGCAACCGGGACAGAATCTGGCACCCTGACTGGGACTAGAACCCGGTGTGCTGGCGCCACAGGCAGAGGATTAGCCTAGTGAGCCGCGGCGCCGGCCTGTTTTATAAACTCTTGAGCTTCACATCTCCAAAGAAGCTCTTTCTATCCAAGTGAGCGTGTAATAACATTTCCTTCTTGATACAACCAGGCGATTTTAAGACTTTCCTAGGCTCTCGATACTCCCTTTAGGAGAACTCACCCCATGCAAACATGCAAAAAATTCACCCATATCCCCTATTAAATTTAATATATCTCATTAAAGAAAATGTTTGTGACAATGTTTATATCAGCCTTTGATATTATTTGGGTACATATAATATTAAGTTTAAAATTGGCTATAGTTTCTTGAGAACCATTGAGTGTACTCAGGAATTTCCATGAAATCAGAAAAATCTATCCCACAAATTCTTTTCAAGTATAATGAAATGTTTGTTTTCTGAATTTAACAATGAGATTGATGTAATATTATATTTGTGGATGTCTAATCAATCCTTTGTGATGGAGACACAGACATAGACATCTTTTAAAAACATAATGATTGAATAAAGAAAATGAGTTGTATATACATAATGGAAAACTACTCAACCAGAAAAAGGGAAAGCAAAAAGAATGAAAGACTCTCTTTTGCAACAAAATGTATACAACTGGAGATCATTATATTTAGTGAGATAAGTCAGACACAAAAAGCCAAATAATGCTGACCCTGGTCCATGAAATACAAATATCTTATTTGAAAAGAATTGGCTGAAGCTTCCCATTGAATTCTATTTATGTCTGCTGGAACTCAGGAGTTCCTGGTTACCAGTTCCAGGTATAGAATCAAGTCTATTTTTCCTTTACTCAGAGGGTCTTTATTTGGAGCTATGCTGTACAGAATATTTGCATTATGCCAATTGAAAGCTTTGTGATTAGACAGAGTATTTTCATATGAAGTTGTGAACCCCAAATGAGTTTTCCTTTTTTAAAAAATTTATTTATTTATTTGAAAGGCAGTGTTAGAGAGAGAAGGACAGATGGAGAAAGAGAGATCGATCTTCCATCCCCTGGTTAACTCCCCAAATGCCTACAATAGCTAGAGCCGGGTCAATCTGAAGCCAGGAGCCAGAAGCTTGTTCCAGAGGTCTCCCACATGGGTGCAGGGACCCAAGCACTGGACCATTTTCTGCTGCTTTCTTAGGCACATTAGCAGGGAGCTAAACCAGAAGTGGAGTAGCCGAAACTTAAACTGGCACCCATATGAGACTCCAGTGCTGTAGACGCTGGCTTAAAATCATGGTACAGTGCCAATCTCCAAATGGGTTTTCTTTTTTGTATATTATTCCTTCAAAGATAGGACAAGAAGGTGTACTTCGCATATGTTGTACTTGAAGAATGATATGTTTTCCTACCTTGTCAAATTCATATACTGAAAGTATTTTCAAAAAATTTTCATTAGGTATAACATGAAACTAACATGCAGTGTGTACATTCTCTGATTTATCTGCCTATTGGGAAGTAATCCTGTTTTACTATGCTGTGGTTTGCTAGTAACTAATAAAGGATCAAAGCTTTTACCATTTGAGTGGTTAGTTTACATTGCTACTTTATAATGAGTTGCATGGCTCTTCTCCAGAAACCCACTGCTAATTATTATTATTTTTTCTATTTTTTTTTCTTTGACAGGCAGAGTGGACAGTGAGAGGGAGAGAGACAGAGAGAAAGGTATTCCTTTTGCCATTGGTTCACCCTCCAATGGCCACCACAGCCAGTGCGCTGTGGCCGTCACATTGCGCTGATCCAAAGCCAGGTGCTTTTCCTGGTCTCCCATGTGGGTGCAGGGCCCAAACACTGGGGCCATCCTCCGCTGCACTCCCGGGCCATAGCAGAGAGCTGGCCTGGAAGAGGGGCAACCAGGACAGAATCTGGTGCCCTGACCGGGACTAGAACCCCGTGTGCCAGCGCTACAAGGCAGAGGATTAGCCTATTGAGCCGCAGCGCCAGCCTAATTATTATTTTAAATGACCAAGTTGATAACTGGCTATCATACTTGGTCATGGAAAGTCAATGCATATTGTTGGATACAGAAACTAATTAAGGTGCTGTTTATTTTTTTCTAAGTGTGATGTTGCTAACACTTATATGTTACCTTGTTTATTTTGACTGTTATGCAGTGGTCATAGTTTTTAAAACTTTAGTTTATGTTAATTGTATGAGGCTTAAAATATTTCCTAGGTTTTACATTAATCCTGTGATGAAATCAGGTTAAATTTGAGTAAAGTAGAAAATTCATTATAGATCATGGTATATTTTTAGAATAGCTTGTAGAGAGCTGAGTTATATTGCCCATTAACAATATTGGGAGTTGAACACCTGAATTCTTATAATCAGTGATAAAACGATGTTGAGACTTGCTCAGAGTGTGTTATTCAATAATTAGCAATCCAGGCTCTTTATTTCCCAGCACCTCATGTTAGCCAATTATGGTTAGGCTTTCGTGTGTTATTGACTGCTGCATTGCATTTATCAGAACACTTATATCCATTAAGCACAAAAAGCAAAGGTTAAATAACATTAAGGTCTGACACAAATGAACAAAAGAAATTTGAGATCAAAGCCAATGGTCTGTCCCTTTTTGACTTCCTGGCATAGGCAGGGAATGAATGAATGAGCAGGTAGCTAGACCTGAAGGCAAATTTTATCCTTTCACTTGGTATTTATCCATTCATTGTTCTTTTCAAGGGAGAAGTTAGGTGCATAATGCCATCCTTTCATTTTAAGGACCATTGAGAATTGAGGCTTAGAAAACTCCTTGCAGGAAATAGGACTATATGTGTGTACAGCATAAGATCTGTGAGGGGGGAGGGGATGGTTCTGACTTAAACAGCACTGTATCCTCAGCACCTAGTTCATACTGAGTAAATCTGGTGGGCTTATAAATAAACCTGAGAATATATTCTTACATTGCTACTTTATAATGAGTTGCATGGCTTTTCTCCAGAAACCCACTGCTAATTGTTATTATTTTTTCTTTTTTTTCTTTGACATGCAGAGTGGACAGTGAGAGAGAGAGACAGAGAGAAAGGTCTTCCTTTTGCCGTTGGTTCACCCTCCAATGGCCGCTGCGGCCAGTGCGTGACAGCCGGTGCATCGCGCTGATCCGAAGCCATATTAGACATATACCTGAGCATGAAATGTATAACATAAAGTGCCAGAAGTGAGTGATGTACATCTTATGTAAAATGAAAGAATTATTTTTACCTTCTATCTATCTTACCATATAGTGAGGTAGGTAGAAATTAAATAATCACTAACTATGTAGTTACAAATTCTGAGCAGTGAGTGTACTGCAGGATTAAGTGTTGAAACATTGAGGGACTATTCCATGGGTTGACATTTTTCTTGAGGAATTTAAAAAGATGTTTCCAAGGAGTTGCCTTTTTTTTTGGGCAGGTAGAGTTATAGACAGTAGAAAGTGAGAGAGAAAGTAAAAAAGGTCTTCCTTCCATTAGTTCACTCCCCAAATGGCCACTACAGCTGGCACTGCGCCGATCCGAAGCCAGGAGCCAGATGTTTCTTCCTCTTCTCCCATGCAGGTGCAGGGGCCCAAGCACTTGGGCCATCCTCCACTGCCCTCCCGGGCCACAGCAGAGAGCTGGACTGGAAGAGGAGCAGCTGGACTAGAACCCGGGGCCCCTATGGGATGCTGGTGCTGCAGGCGGAGGGTTAACCAAGTGAGCCACGGCACCAGCCCCAGAGGAATTGCATTTTAAACAGGACTGAGTATAATTAGGAATCCACTCATCATATGGTAGAGATTAGAACATTCCCAGTATAAGGCAAAGCATTTGTAAATGTCCTGTAGCTAGAAAGAGTAGGGTATAGCAAGGAATTGAAGAAAAGCAACCAATGTTGGGAAGATAGAGAGACATGAGTTGAAGATGGAGGGATGAGAGAAGTCTGGGACTTACACATCATGCCAAAGTTTGAGGCTTAAAAAAATTTTTTTTGAGTTATTTATTTGAGAGGGAGAAAACTGAAGAAAGGAATCTTCCATTTTCTGTTTCACATGCCAAAATCCTGCAATAGCTGGGGATGGAACAGGCCAAAGCCTGGAAGGAAATCAATCCAGGTCTCCCATGTGAGTGGCAAAGACTCTACTACTAGAGCCATCACCTGCTGCCTCCCAGGGTCTGCATCGGCAGAACGTTGAATTCAGGAGCCAGAATTGGGTATTGAGCTCATGAACTCCAAAGTAGGACAGAAGCATCTTAACTGTTAGACCAAATATCTATTTCAAAATTTTTCAGTTTTATTCTAAAGCTTAAAAGGAAATTTGAATAGTTTTGTGTACTCCCATGGAAGTGATGTTACTATCTGGGATTTTATAGAGATCCTTTTAGGAGCTTTGTGGTAGATGGAATAGTTAGGAAGGAATCATATTTTGAGAAAGATATGTTGGTGGCTTATGCCAAGGGGATGATCTGGAGGTAGATATAAGTAGGGAGACTTAAGTCATAGTTTGAAACTAACATCAGTTGCTGTTGTTGGCAGAGGAATGTTAAAGGACAAGGGGGCAGCACAGACAACTCCTGGTTTATGATGTCATCCTCTTGATGAATAGAAACATTTCCTTCACTGAGAGGTGTGAGAAACATACCTATAGGAGACACATAATGATGGAGATATCTGTAAGATTTTCCCCCAAATATGCATGTCATGTAGGCAATTTTAGGGTAGAAGAAAAGTCCGGGTTGGTGATAAAACTTCAGAAACAGAAACTTTCAGAATCATGGGATCCATGGAATTCCTTAGAGTGTGACAGTAGCACGAAAAGTTGAAGAATTTCAGAGCTGAATTCTTTTCTTTTCTTTTTTTTTGTTGTTTTTTTTTTTTTTTTTGGTTTTTGTTTTTGTTTTTGAAGCAAGATTTACTGAGGTCAGAAACCTCAACCACAGGGTCAGGAGAAGGGCTCAAAGAGATAAAGACCCAAGAAACTTGTCTAACTAATTGTGATCATTTAATCACAATTCCTGTGAGCAGAATAAAAGCTAATTGTCAGATGAAAGAGAGAAAACCCCTCAGTGGGCCTGAATTGTAATCCTGTCTAGTCTGCTCATGAGAAACAGAAGAAGCCATCAGAAGCATGTACAGGTAACTTCCTAGTCTTTCTATTTCCATGACAACACTACAAACTCGGAGGAGCAGGATTGGTACATCGTCTTGCTGAAGGTGGCTTCTGGTCCACTCTTAAAGGGACTCCCATTTCTTAAAGGGACTCCTCTTTCCTCATTCCAGCAAGGACTTCACCTAACTGCTTCTTAGTCCATCTAACTGGTCATGTTGCCCTCCCAGCAGAATGGACCCTGCTCCACCCTGAAAGGGGGCATTGTTGAGGGACAGCAGCAGGGCATTCCTCTGTGGTCAATCTGAGGGTCCCTGGTAGAATGCAGATTGCCACAGGGGCATCATCTGGAATACCACCTGGAGTTTGATAGCTTCTTGTTGTTTCATCCTGGACAACACAAAATGTGTAAGACAGTTACTGTTTCTCCCAGTTGAGAGTTCCAGTGATCCAGCTGGAAGCCTCAAAGTGAAAGACTTGGTTTTAGATCTTTAGATGTGTAAGACTTGTCAGAGGTTTAAATCATTTGGTCAAAGCCAGTTAAACCTGAGGATTTTTACCAAAGCTATGGATCAGATCTAATCAGAGTTAAGGCAGATAAACTTACTCCTTTAAGATTCAGATTTTTAAAACAATTAAACTCAATAAAGGCAACAGGAAACACATAAAACTTCCCTGCGATGCATAAAACTTGGTTATGTAGCTCAGTTACAAGAAACAGAAAAATATTGATTGAAAAGGATTAGCACTGATTTCATCACTTGAACCCATCACTTAGGACAGTCAAAACATCATGGAACAAACAGGTGGAGAATCAGGTAATCCTGCTCTCTTTTAAGAAGAGCTAACTTTAAAATAATTTGCTTCTAATCTCATCCAAAGTAATCTTGCACAGAATTCGACTTCCACAAACCTTCTACAATGTACTTATACTTCCGTTTCTTTTTATATCCAAGCTAATATGGCATAGAATTCAACTTCTAAAAGCCTTCTAAGAACTGAATTCTAAATAACCCAGGTAAGCAGAGGAAAAGGAGCTAGAAAGGAAAGATGCCACAATGGTTTATACACTCATAGAATACGTGGTATTAGGAATACCAATTCAATGACTCTTGACCTGGAGTTCATGGTACTTTGGAGTGATGTCTCTGAATAGGCTTCAGGGAGTGTATCTTATGATAGTTGTGTAAAATAATCTACAGATTTGTATATTGATACTTTACTGGTGCTGGTGTTAATCCATGAACTCTGCCTAGCCTCTGTTGACTGTAGTTCTTTATACCTATTTCCCCAAATCTTACAGCTTTAATTTTTTCACCTTCAGAAAAAAAGGAAGCTCTAAATCTTATGTATTCTTGTCTAAAGACAAAATTTGCAAAACACACTTGTGAATAAACAAATATTCTTATGCAGAGTGATGGATTGGCAAATTTAATAGGGAAACCACCCAGGCTCCAGGGCTTCAGCTTTTGGGAAAACTACTAAACTGTTCTATTCTTGCCATTTTATAAATACCATTTAAATGTAACAAAACCTCCCAAGACTATGATTGCATAACAAATTACAGCATGCCACAATCTAAGTGTGCATACATATACTCATTTAGGAGTACATCTCATAGCCATGCATCCCTTAATGATGGGAATGCACTCTGAGAAATGCATCATCAGACAAGTTCATTGCTGTGTGAACATCATGAATTACTTACCCAAACCTAGATGACATAAGTAAATCATTCAATGTAGATTGTTGGTGCAATCAAGAGGTGCAGTAATCATGCGCTGTATGTAGCTGCTGGCTAGGCAACAGTGCATACTGTTTTACAGTAAACTTTTAAAAAGATATAACTGAAAGTACACTTTGAGATATAATACATATAATATAGTGAATGCATAACTAGTAGCTTAGTTGTTTATCAAGTCTTATGTACTGTACAAAATTGCATGAGCTCTACTACTGGAAGTGTAGCAGGTGTGGTTATATCAGCAGCACCATGAAGACATGAGTAATGCATTGTAGTACCATGCTACAACAGCTATGATGCCGCCAGGCAATAGGAACCTCTCAACTCCATTGAACCTATGGGTGCACCATTGCATATGTGGTCCTTCTTTGATCAGAATGATGTTATGCAGTTGGGCATTGTGTGTGTGTGTGTGTGTGTGTGTGTGTGCATGGATGGAGATATATATCCATTCTTCTTTGCAGAAGCTTCTCATTGTTGCTGTTTTTCACCAAACTACCATTGCTACTACAAATTGGACAACCGTGTGCCACGATAATGTATTAGGTTTATCTTAAAATGATACCTACAGACAAGATAAAAATATTGAGACCCAGTTTTACCATTCAATACAACAATATGGTATTCCTTAATAATAAACATTTGCTTATAGATTTGCCACTTTTTAAGAAAAGATTAATTTATTTGAAAGGCAGAGTTACAGAGGACATAGGCAGAGAGAGAGAGAGAGAGAGACAGAGACAGAGAGAGATCTTCCATCTACTGATTCACTCTCCAAATGGCTGCAAAAGCTGGAACTGGGCTGATTTGAAGCCAGGAGCCTGGAGATTTTTCCAGGTCTCCCATGTGGGTGCAGGGGCCCAAGGATTTGGGCCAGCTTCTACTGTTTCCCAGGCCATAGCAGAGAACTAGATCGGAAGTGTAGCAGCCAGGACTCAAACCATTGCCCATATGGGATGCCGCATGGCAGGTGGCAGCATTACCAGCTATACCACAGCGACAGCCCCAATTTGCCACATTTAATAAAAATACATGTTAGTATTGCATCCATAACTCAAATTCTATTTTCTTAGTGACCCCCCCCCATATTTTCACAGATGTTTTTCTACTTCTCCTCCATTTCCAAAGTGAAAAGCAATAAATCAACATCATGCCCATTGCCATGGTGAAAATAATTTTTCATGTGTTTATATGAGAGGACTTGAGGCGCTGTCCATGATAGAATTGTGTTGATAAGAGCTTTAAAGAACATGTTCATTAATTCAAAACAATATTATTGAGTATCTTCTAGGTGCTTATAATTTTAATTGGATGTAGGGTATAGTACCTGCCACCATGGAGATTATAGTCATGTGGGAAACACAGATAGTAAATAAAGAAATAAAATTTATATTCTAAATCATAAATGTATCTTAACTTACATATATGCACATAAATATATATAAAGTATCAGTGAGGGTTCTCTTGAGAAAATAATCAGTAGGATATGTAGATAATCTATCTATCTTTTGAGAGATACAGATGAATTTGAAAGAAATGACTGATTTGAGGTTGGAGCTGAAAAGTCTGAAATCTGTAGGTCAACCTATCAGATTGGAAACCCAGGCAGATTTCCTATTAGAACCTTGAGGCAGAATTCCTTTCTCTCTGGGAAACCTCTTAAGGCTTTTCTTTGATTAGATGGATGATGTCATCTACTTTAGGAGGGAAAATACTTTCCTGAAGGTCAGCTGACTATAAACATTAATCAGATCTACCAAATAGCTTTGCAGTAACTAGAGCAATGTTTGACCAAACAATTGGGCACCATAGTTTAGTCAAATTGACACATACAATTAACAACACATCCACTTTATATACATAATACACCATTGAAATTTACAAGGTGATAGTAATAGGTAGTGATATATACTATCAAGAAAAGTGAACTAGAGTAATAGGGAATGACAGGTAAATAAACTTCCTTTTTTTATAGGATGGATTCTTTGAGAAGATACAATGTGAGCAGATATATGACTAAAATGTGGGAAATGTTTTTATTCTTTTTTCTGTTTTTCCAACATTCTTTTTTTCCATCTGTTTTCTGGAAGCATGTAGATGGTTTCATGTATCTGGTATTTGTTCCAAAGTATGACATCTCTCTGGGGGACCAAAGCCAGATAAGAGGAACAGAAAACCAAGACCTGAGAGAGAAATTCTGCTTCAACAGTAAGAAATCACACCAAAATGCAGAGGCCTAAAACAACAGTATTTGTTATTTCTTGAAAGTAGCTGGGCTGATTAGATGGATCTTCTAGCCTGGGGAAGCTGGACTGGACACGGGTGGTCTGAGATGACCTTGTTTGCAGGGCTGGGGCCTTAGCTGAGATGGCTAGGATGCCTGGGCCTCTCACCAATGTGATCTCTTACGCCCCAGGAAGCTTGCCTTTCTTGCTTCTGTGGTGGAAAAAGGGTTTCCAGCATGCAGGGAGGCCAAGTCCAAATGAACAAGTGCTTTGAAGCCCCTTTTTGCAAGTGCTTTGCCATTGTCTCGTTTGCCAAAATAGGTCACATTGTCAAGCTCAGAGCCATGAATTACATGGGTGTGGTTCACTAGGGACCACTCCTGGGACAATCTGCTAAATACTAATCCAGCACAGCTTTGAGGAATTCTTCAGTAGAGGCTGAACACGGAAGCGACATGATGCACCGTGTTTATAAGTTTATATGAATTGAGCTTCTTTCTGTAATCTCGGGAAACATATAAATGCCACAATTCAGCAAATATCTGTGAAACACTTATGTACAACTACTGAGATGTACAATATGAGAAATTAAACACTGAGTATCTAGCACCTTGCCTAGTGTCTCAGTCACCTCAAACTGTTATAAGCTTACTAACTGGTAGCTTAAGCAGCGTTGGTTATTTCTAACAGTTGTAGGGGCTGGCAAGTCAAAGATTAAAGTGCTAGCAGATTCAGTTATTACTGCAGGCCCACTTTTATATTTGCAAATGGCCATCTTCTTGCTATGTCTTCATGTTGGAGAAGGTAGGAGTATGTGTGTGGGGGGGGGAGAGCAGGAACATATGAGCTTTAAATACTCTGGTCTCTTCTTTGAGGACTCTAATTCTCTCCTGGGGACCCAAAATCATGACTTAATCTAAACCTAATTACCTCCCAAGGGCCCTACCTCCAAATACCATTGCATTGAGTGATGGAGCTTCAACATATGAAACTGGGGACAGGAAGGGAAACACACCTTCAGTTCATAATGGTATCACACACAGAGTGTGATACCATAGATCATTGTTTCCAGCTCTCCCCTTTCCCCTTCTTTGTGAGAGGATTAAACATTCTTGCCTGTTGCTCTGTGACTCTTGGTGTTCTCCCTTCCCTGTGAGGAAAGTGTACATCTCCACCTCCTGGAAGTTGAACTTAGCCTTATTTTGTTCTGTAGGCAATGCATAATGAGCAACATGATTGAGGCCACACCCAGGCCAAAGCTTTGAAAAGCATTTTAAATCTCTGCCACAGTCTTGCTGCTTTGCCTTTTGTCCACAGAATGCCCTGCCTCAACCAATGGCTGCACTTTCATATTGGGTCCTGGGATGAGAAGACATACATTAGTGTAATTGTAGCAAGTGACCCAGAGCCATTGAGATGCAACTTTGTCAAGACATAAATGTTTCATTGTATTAAACCATGCTATTTTGGAGCTGTTTCTTACTGCAGCAAGCTGAAATGTGGAGCTGATTGATACATAAATTAGTCAAGAAAAATAGAGCCTGGGTGTGACAACATCAACAATCAGTCTAAATGATATGACATTGACTTTAGGATTAGGCAGCAAGAGGCCAGGAGATTATTACCGGAGGTTAGAAAAATGACAGCCTGTGCTGTGAAAGGCAAAGCATTTGGTAAAACTGTCCCCTGTCATAAACTGGCAGACAGGTTATTAACCCAAATGACCTTGTGACTTTTGGCACAGATGCTGAAGGACAGAATATATGAATATCCCTTGTGTATAATTAACTTCTTTGAGAAAGATTTTATAGGAAACAGATCAATTCAGAAAATGATTATCTGCTGTGCAAGTAGGGTGCAAGGAAAGAGAGAAGGAGATTTTAAGAATCGAAGGATGCAACTGTTTCTTACTTTCAACCAATAAAAGGTACAATTGGAAAGTGCTGTGGACAACAAAGGCAGATTAAAAGCCTTCCCAGGGCAAGGAATGAATCAGCACCATGGTTGTCATGCTTCTGTTAAAACCACTGAACTAGTTAAGAGTATTTAAGCAAGTCTTTCTAGGAGCAAAATGACTCAGGAAAATAGGGACTAATGTTAAGATCCCACGGAGACTTGATTAACTGGCTTGCTGTCTCTGGAGAGAGGATTTGGAAGAGTGGCTATTGGCCTATGACAATGCTTAGAGTCAAACAAAGAAACAAAACAGTCTTTCAGAAAGTTGAACTGCAAGACTGAGGATGGCCTGGATGCAGTCTTTGAGCAGATTGCTACTGTTCAAGATATAAAGGATCTTTCAGTCCTGCCACCATGCAGTGGGTACAGAGTTGAGCATGTGTTCTTAGTCAGCGATGGCTGAGTAGGATAATGAAGGGCCTCCTGGTCTTCAGAATTGGTTTGGATCAGTGTCTCATATTGTATGGTCCAAGTTCTTTCTTTCCTTTTCTGAATATGCATGATCATGGGTCCCTTTTTGGTAAATATGCATCAGATTGTGGTAAGCAATGTTTTTGTTTTAGATCATAGGACTCTGAATTACGTGGAGCCACATCCATGCATGTTATAAACGAAGACATCCAAGAATTCACTCCAGTACTGTGATTAAGATTTTCTGTATTCTGTGGATAGATGTTGAGTACATTTTGCTTTTAGTTAGGAGGTCAGCTTTGTGACTACCTGGGTAGATTGCAATAGCTTGTGTGATGGCTCCTGGGGATTTTCCCCTTCCTTCCCTATAGGGTGATCAGACATCCCCAGCGATTTCCTTTCTGTGGGATGTGTAATCCTGCCTTGCTGATGTTGGCCAACACACACGAGCAGGCTTGATTTAGGCCCCACTCCAAGAGCAGATTTAAAGGCATCTCCAGCTTCCTCCAACTCTCCTGGTCTGTTCCCTTTGCCATGAGATATGCGTCTCCACAAGGGGCTGATTACTCACCTGGGCAAGGAATCAGCGAACACATGCCACAGAGGTCCAGTAGCTGACCCGTCACCACCCACATGTGAAGCAAGTGAGAACTAAATGTCTCTGTAAGTGACTGAACATGCGGTGTGTTCTATCATTCTCTAACATCAGCGCTGTGGAAATACATTACCCTGAGGGCACTGGAATTCAAGACAAACATTTTGAGCCTGAGAAACTGTATGTATGTTTTATATAATCAGAAAAGCATTGTACCCCCCCCCCCACTCCACCACTGCTACAAGGGCAGGTGCCATCTTCCCCTGCATGATATTTCAATCTTGCTCTCTCTTCAGATAAGAGTTTTTGTTTATTTATTATTCGTGACAGATTTGTTTCTTGACAATTTGTTTTTTTCTTGACACATTTGGTTCTCTAGCTTCTTACGGAAGCTGTCTTATTTCCTCTACAGCCAGTGTTTGTTTTACAGTATCAGGTGGAAAGGTTTGAAGGAGTTTGATCTGGTTTTCAATCCCCTTGTCAGCAGATGAAGTCTGGGCCAGCAGGGAACCACAGAGCTCCCTAATAAGGCAGCACCACTGCACAGGGGGTCCTCGATCTGTGTACTATTTTTCTTTCTCTAGGGACAGCTTTCTGGGTGAGCCTTTAACTGTCTCCTAAACACCCGACTTCTACAGTCAGCCTCATTGTGAATATTGTAGAAAAGAACATTTCAAAACTATGTCTCTCCCAGGAATAACCTTTTAAAAAGTGTAAATACTGTGACATAGTGGGTTAAGCCTCTGCCTGCAGCACCAGCATCCCATATGTGGTTCAAGTCCTGGCTGCTCCATTTCTTTTTTTTTTTTTTTAAGATTTATTTATTTATTTGAAAGTCAGAGTTACACAGAGAGAGAAGGAGAGGCAGAAAGAGAGAGAGAGAGAGGTCTTCCATCCACTGGTTCACCCCCTAATTGGCCACAATGGCCGGAGCTGCGATGATCCAAAGCCAGGAGATTCTTCCGGGTCTCCGATGCAGGTGCAGGCCCAAGGACTTGGGCCATTTTCTACTGCTATCCCAGGCCATAGCAGAGAGCTGGATTAGAAGTGGAGCAACCAGATCTTGAACCAGCGCCCATATGGGATGCTGGCACTGCAGGAGGCAGCTTTACCCACTACGCCACAGTGCTGGCCCCAGCTGCTCCATTTCTGATCCAGCTTCCTGCTGATGGTCTTGGGAAAGCATTGGAAGATGGCCCAAGTGCCTGGGCCCCTGCACCCACGTGGAAGACCTGGAAGACACTCCTGGCTCCTGGTTTTGGATCAGCCCAGCTCTGACCATTTTGGCCATTTTGTAAACCAGTGGAAGGAAGATCTCTCTCTCTCTCTCTCTCTCTCTCTCTCTCTCTCTCCTTCTCTCTGTAACTCTGCCTCTCAAATAAATAAATAAATCTTAAAAAATAAATAAAAAGTGTACATTTCATCTCCATTTTCATCTAGTATATCTGATAAGTTTTGAAAACACTTGAATGGTCTATTTTCAGACCTTATGTGGACAGATAGGGGTAGGTAGACCATTTCCTATCTCCACATCATTCATTTATATCATAGTCTTCTTGTTGAGATCCCTCCCTCCCTTCCTCCCTCTCTCTCTCTTTCTCTCTGAGTTGTTTTCATTATTACAAGAAATAGTATTGTGGTGGTGTCTAGCTATTTGGCGAGTTTGGCTTTTAAATTTAAAGTCCTTTTATTTCTTTCTGATGCTGCTCTGGGGTAAATCTTAGTCTACTGAGTCCTTGTATCCATGTTTTATTCCCTTTTCTTCTCTGCTTTATTACATCTAGAGCCTTCATGACTCATTCTGGTCAATACTCTTGGAAGATTGTTGGTGAGAAGCCCAGTGTCTCTGTACAACGCCTCTCTCCACTGTGAGGGAGCTTGAGGAAGTGCTGTGAGGGGGTGTAGGGGGGGAGCCCTGCATGCTATAGCAGGATCTCTGGTTTACACCAAAACTGCCACTCTGCTGCTTTCCACAAGCCGTTTTCTTTTGCTCAGCCTGTTCTGTGCTATGGGGGAATCCTTGGACTTTATTAGACTGAAAATAAATTAACATTCGTAATAAAATGCTTAAAAATGTAGCATGGTTATATGAAGGTCTATATCACTTTTTTTTTTTCCTTTAGAGAGAAAGAAAGAGAAGGAGGGAGCAGGGGAGGACAGACACAGAAGGAAAACTCTTAGCCTCTGATTCACTTCCCAGATGCCCTCATTGGCCAGAACTGGGTGCAGCCAAGGCTGGGAGCCAGGAACTCAATCCATGTCTCCCCCATGTGTTGCAGGAATCTAATTTCTTGAGTCATCATTGCTGGTTGAGTCAGGAACCAGAGCCAGGAATCAGTTAGGCACTGTGTATGGGATGCAGGTGTCTTAACCAGCATCTTAATTGCTAGGCCAACTGTCCACCCTGAAGGTCTACGATTTGACTCGGTTGATGATGGATTGTCCACATTAGGGAATTTTTTTAACCTCTATGTGCAAATCATATAATATTTCTCCTTCTCCCTTGCTTTGGCCTATTTAAGAAGGATTTTAATTATATTTCCACTTAAGTTATGTGAATTCAGCTGTACTCATTTATCGTGAGAGCCACAAACAAACATACAAATACACACACACACACACACACACACACCACACACACACAGGAGAAAAGTAGATAGAGATAGATAAATATCCATCAACAGAGGCAACGGCAATATATTTCAATAGTTGATTGTGGGACTTGCTGATAAAATGTCAGTAACTTCCTAAAAAATTTCAAGGGTATGTTTTAACCTCATGAGATTTGACTACCTCTGTATCTGCTCCAAGCCAAATAGGATGCAGATCCTCTGAACTACACTGGCACCAAGGTAGCGTTGGGTACATGGGTACATATGTGTCCTCTTTTCCTCCATTCACACTGCCTGTAAACATTTTGCCAAGAGTAAAGTGCATTTGTTGAATGTCTACTAGATACCATGCAGTTTACAAAAATACATGTTAATACTTTCCTGTAGTTTAATTTTTATTAGTCCCATTTCTCCCCAATGGAATCAAAACTTAGGTACCTTGTCATTTTTTCAGGGTCATGCACATCAATATTATTGCTCAAATGGTGTATTTCAAAATCACATATAATCATTTCCAGTTTCAACAGGATCTACATTGCCACTTATGGCTTAATATTGTTCTAGAATGTTATAACTATCGTTAATAATAATTACTTAATGATAAGAATCTTTCATAGATATGGTTCAGAGAGGTACAGAACTTTGCCCCCAATAACAAAACTAATCAATAAATCACAGAGTCCAGGGAAAAATGGAACTTTCCACCCTA
The DNA here is from genome assembly GCF_964237555.1 of Oryctolagus cuniculus. Classification (NCBI taxonomy): domain Eukaryota; kingdom Metazoa; phylum Chordata; class Mammalia; order Lagomorpha; family Leporidae; genus Oryctolagus; species Oryctolagus cuniculus. The sequence continues at coordinate 18,278,765 of NC_091433.1, forward strand.
TCGGTATTGGTGTCCTGTGTTTCTCATGGTGGCATCATTCCCAGTATCTTGGGAACGGAGTCAAAGCAGGTGACCATACCTACCTCCCAAGACACATTTACAAAACTATTATTAGAAATGGGGCATTAGGTCTGGAGGAGTGGTAGCATGACTTAACATTGCGAAATGCAGACTCTTATAAATCTAAGTATATCGGTTATCTCACTTAACTGCCCTTTTCAGCCTTTAAAAATAACTCCACATTTCCTCTATCACAAATATTATAGAAAACATAGAACTCCATTAAAGTAGAAAGAAGCAAGAAAAATTAGTAAAAGACTACCACTCAGAGAAAACTATTAAACATTTATGTATATTTGTTTTGTCAAATTTATATGCATTATTTGAAAAAAATTTATAGTTTGATCACACTAATCTCTAGTCACATTTCTTACTTAAGGTAACTTAAGTGTTTCTCCATGTTATCAGCACTTCACAATAGAATTTTAAATAACTGTACACTAATTAGAAAATTAATTCATGATAATTCCCTAACATCAAATCCCTTGCTTTGTCCATTCTGTCACATCACATGACTTTTGGTCAAGTAATTAAATTTTGCATAATGCAATCTCATGCAATAATTTGATGCAAAAAGGCTACATCACAATGTCCTGAGAATTTTTCTGTGGCTTTTTGATAATTTGATTAGTAGTAGGAGGAGTCTGTTATCATTTTCTCCTTGCTCAGGGAGAATCAGTATGTTCCCTGGTATTCTACATTTTTTGTGTGTTGTGGATATTGCTTTCACATTTGATTTGAACTGCTTGCTAACTTACAAGAATGTTTGTTGTTCCTCATAAGACAAATATTATAGATAAAATTATTACTTCTGATTTATCTTTTCATTGATTGATGAGTTTAAGATATCTATTCCTGAACACATTCCATATTCATGTCTTCTCATAAAGCCTTGAAGTTGCAGGGTCACTCAAACAGCTGGTTCTCTGGCACCCATGAGGCTTTTCTCCTGTATGCTTAGTTACAGGTGGGCTCTAATGACATCATGAAATTCTTTCTAATGTCTTGTGTTTGTGCATACAGTTCTTTTGTTGTGATTATTTCAGGTTAGCAAATTATAGAATGCATACTATGTTTCAGACATTGTATGAGGTGGGAATTCTATAGAGCCTGAATGCTTTATGTTTAGAAATCAGAAAGGTTTGTGAACTTGAGTAGTTAAATTATTTTTTTTTGGCTAACCACTTTCTAATTGTTCACTAATTCCCTCAATTGCAAATGTAAAGCAATAAATTTCAGCAGTATTAGTGATATCTCTTTTGTTCACAGCAATCACAGATACTTTCTTTTCAAATTATATTTACTATTAATATATGGAAAAGTAATCATTGTTATTTTTGAATTATCTTGGCTATTAGAGTCATTGTTAGATTTTATTTTGTAATGCAGCACTAAAAATGATATACGTTATAATACCAGAAATTTGTACTTTAAATATTCCTGATCATTTTTAATATAAATATCCAAATGTTTCTCAAAGTGTTTTCATTTATAATCTTACATATATTTGAAAACCTTATTCTGGGAATGCATTATTTTCTGGGTTTCATTAGTTTGACAAAGGCATGACATAGAAATGATTCAAAAGCTCTGATCTAGCATATAAAAATTCGTAAAACTTAGGTCTTTTATGATACTTAAAATCTCTGGATTTTGCACCATGCCTTCTGCACCTAACACAGGGAATGGTTCTCCTGGGTATTCTTTACTCTTTCTAATGTGATCTCGAAGTCAAACATTGAACTCTTACCACGGAGCCCCATCCTTCACTTTAACTCTATTACTTCCTTTCATTCTCCAGAATATCCTATGAGATGAACTCAGTTACATCCCTCATTTACCAGCTGATGAAACTGAGGTGTGGCAAAATCAACTGGGCTATTTATATTACTACTGAGTATAATAAACTGGGCTGGTTCCAAGAGCCATGATCTTAAATGTGGTCTCCAAAAACCAGGAATTACTTGCCATGGTGTTTAATAAAAAAACCACCAAGTAAGAGAATGGCACACATACTCTGAGGCAGTTCTGTGTTTGTTCTTTTTTATTTTGAGGTCTGCCTCTGCAGATTGGTCTCCAGATCTATATCACTTGGATTCCATTTCTAGCTTCTTCTTGGATTCTTCTAGTGGAAGGTACTGGAGAGAGATGGGAGTAGGAAAGGAGGGCTACTGGTGTTCCTTTCTCTGCTCTCCTAGCTGAGTCATGCTTTGGTTAGACTGTACTCCTTTTTCTGCGGCCACAGTTCCTAGATGGCTGCTCCTCTTGTCTTGGTATAGTGTTTTCTAGATGCCTGTAATCTATATTTTGGAGGGGACACATTCAGAGCACCACAAATGGCAAGCAACAAATTGGTCTGGGTGAATCTGCTAGTAACAGTACAAGCTCATGTCAAGATACTTGTGTGAGAAATAGGGCTGTACATTTTTTTAAAAATGCACTTCTAGAGTAACATTTTGGTTGACTACATAAATTTAAGAAAGAAGCAGAAAGAATAATGTCATAGGGTCAAAAGTTCTGATGTGGATAACCACATGGACAGAGACCCTCAGTTGTTTTTAGGGGAAGTTTTTGGGGTGGGTTTTGTTCCAGTTCCAGTGTGCAATATAGTAACCCTTGGGACTTACACACATACAAGTTTGACAAAATTTTTAAGCCATTTTTATTAATATAACGAGAACAGGTTTCTTCTACTTCATAGATACAATGTTTATAGCCCTTGAGTTTATTCCTATGAAACAATGGTCTTCTTTTTTTGTTGAACATGATGGTTAGTGATGTACTAAGACTGTGATTATAAAACAAGTTGAAGATTTGTTATTGCAAATATTAAAGGAAGTAAAGAAAAAGGAAAGAAGGATTAGAACTGAGGGAAGGAGAGAGGGAGAGAGAATGGTTATGGTTATCTGCAAATATTTTTTAAGATTTGAGTCTAGAATGTAGGAGACAAGGTAGGATTGCAGAAATATGATGCAATATTTTATGAATGCTGCAAATAATGAGAGCTGCATTTTATTTTTAAGGGTTGATTCCTTTAAGCATTAAAATTTTAAAAAATTCAAATGAAGATCTTACTAAAATTTTATTGCATATCATTCTGCCAACTTAAATGATGTATTTGGAACCAAAATTTTTTTTTTTTCCTATTGGCTGAGGGTCATCCTTGTGATATGTGTTGTGATGGCATGCTGTAATTCAAGGATGCTCTTGGAAAAACTGTGATGCAAAGAACTCTTTCCTTTATTAACCCCCTCCTGATCATTGTTGTGCCTTTGTTCTTGAGTTTCTTTTTTGTCATGTCTGATTTCTAGTTGCTGCCAGCTGTCACTTCCTGCAGCTACTAATGCGTCTCCCTGAACTGATAGACTGTGTCCTTTCAATCACTTGCTCTTAATGAGCACTAGTTGGAAAACCAGGTAATCTGACACACTGTAGCTGTGTGCCCATAGATTCAGAAGAAGGTAACAGAGCCTCTCCTTCAAGGGGCAACTCCCCCAGGTTTAATGCAACACACTGGCAGCAGCATTTTGGACTCTCCAAAGGACTTCTGTGTTTATGATTTAGTTCTCAGATTTCTTTCACGAATGTAACAAAGCCAGAGTCTGAGTTCTGGATAAGAAAAATATTATTACTTACACACTTAAAAAAGGAACAAGATAAATAGATGACTCATTAGAGAACAACTAATGCCTTTTTTTTTTTCTGAGAGATTGAATCTGCCATGATTTTCACATTATATTGGGGATTTTCTGGACTATTTTTGAAGTGCAACTCACTACAAGGGAAAATATCTATTTGATTAGTAGGTCTTTAGTGCTGTGTAAGACTGTGCAAGGCCATTATTTTCTATTAGAATACTAACTTAGCTTTTCCAAAACGACCAGATAGAACCCAGTGTACAGGGAGAAGAACCCTCATATTTCAGTCCATGCTCCCTTACACTGTTTGCAGGTTGGTTTTCCTGGCACACTGAATGCATGTGAACACACCGGAATGCATGGAATGCATGACCCTCTTTCTCCAGTTGCAGTTATCTTCACCATCCGCCACCATTTGTCTCCACAAATGCTGCTTTGATGCTCTTTTTCTCTTCCACATGCACATTTATTAGCATTTTCTTGGTAGCCTTTACTGGGTTATTTGTCTCTGGGGAATATCATTTTTGCTTTATTCCCTCAAATATTCATTTAATGACTTGTCCCTTCAGCTCAAGCTATAATTTCCTGTTGTCAATTACATTGTAAATTTCTCACGATCTGCCAGCATGTCTGTTGCCATTTCTCTTGTTATGTCTTGCCTACAGAAATGTTCTCTCTTCATGACCTTTGGTTTTCTGAGGGTTCTATTTTGCCCTTTCTCTACCTTATGGCCAGGAATTTATTTCCTGTTTTTATTCCAGGAGCTAAAAGGATAGAAGAAATAAAGCAGCACCCTCCACTTTCCTCCTCTCCGCTCCCATCCTCTCCCCTCCCCTCCTCTCTGCTCCCCCACTCCCCTCCTCTCCTCTCCCCTCCCCCTCTCCCCTCTGCTCCCATCCTCTCCCCTCCCCTCCCTTCCCCTCCTCTCCTCTCCCCTCCTCTCCCCTCCTCTCCCCTCTCCTCTCCCCTCCCCTCCCCTCCCCCTCTCCTCTCCACTTCCCTCTACTCCTCTCCTCTCCTCTCCTCTCCTCTCCTCTCCTCTCCTCTCCTCTCCTCTCCTCAATTCTTGCTATCTAGACACACATGTATACACTCCAGGAGAACACCATGTGAACCTTAGAGTTATACTGCTTGGAACTAAAGAATACTTACAAGTTAATGAGAGCTTTTCCTAGAGCCTTCAAACAGAGCTGGCCCTACAAACACCTTGATCTCAGACTTCTACCCCTCAGAACTGTGTGACAAGCAATGTCTGTTGTGTAATCCACTCATTTCATGGCAATTTGTTATGACGGCCTCACCCTATATTCAGAGTCTTTCTTAAACAAAGGTACAGACTTCTTCAAAGAAAAAAGCCTTTAGTAGAATCTGGCAGAACTGTAGTTTCTAAAACACCTAGGAAAACTTCCTGCTGTGGTTCAAAATCTGACTTTGTTAAAAATGGTGTTTCCCAAACCTGGCTGGCTACAGAGCAGAAACCCTTAGAAAGAGAACTTTTTTTCGAATGCAGATGTCTGTGTTTAGCTCCCTGGAAATTCAGATCCAGTAAAATTTGGAGAGGACTTGTGATCCATTTTCAACAATCTGTCTAGATAATTTTTATGATTTTGTAGGTGTAGGAAGCACTGATATAAGGGGTTGAGTAATGAAGGAGAGATTTCAATAATTGGGCCATATCATTCTTGGAAAAAAGGAGATCATATAATAAATTTTTAACTCCCTTGCTTCCAATTTCATTGATTTTAAGATGAAATAAGCTAACCAGAATATCTCTGCCCTGAACTTCATTCTTATAAAGCAAAAAATGATGGGAATCTTGGGAGAGTGTCAATGTAATAAACTTTTAGGAGCTTTAACAACCATGGAATGAAATTTTGGACATAGTTGGGTACTTTAGGAAATCAGATTCCATTCACCATTCAGGCAACAGAGTTACAGAGGCCCTACAATCAATCAGTTAATATGGACACCAGCAACAAGAGATATGCCTGTGATCAGAGCTTCTAAAAGGAGAGATGACTCGGGAAGGAACAGTAGCCAGCTTTAAAATGTGACCCTGATGAGATAGTGGCCTCACACAGCTATGGAATCCACCATGGCTTCATTGTGGGTCCTTTTATAAACCCAGGTTCTAAAGATCAAGTGCAAAATACAGAAGAAAGGACAGATACATAAAACTATAAAAGAACAACTTGAAGTCATGCGAACAGGGTCAGGAAAATTAAATCCTCCCTAACAACAGAATAGATATTATGGTTTCCATTTACTGATGAATAAACTAAAATGAAGATAGGAAGTAAGAGTAGCCTAGTAGTTGTGAGTCCCATTCTTTCAGGTCCTCTATTACTCTGCCACCTGAAACTAACCATGCAATGTCCTGAGGGATACACTGAAAACAGCCAAATGTTTTTCATTGGAAAACAAGCCCAGAATTCCCACCTCCCTTCATGCACATGCAGACCTCCCCTACACAAAGGATGAAAACATAATCATAGGTCTTCAAAAACATCTTTTCCCTGATAACTGATGTGAGGTAATATGTCAGAGGAAAAGGATATTAATGTAACTTTTCCTGATACCAAAAATCAGAATGCTCCTATGTTTTTATTTTTTCCAAGTAAATCAGCTTTTATAACCTTCCATATGGTTTCAATTATTACAGTCAGCTTAGTCCCTGGGCTTGAGGGTCTAGAGATTAATCTCTTTTCATGACCAACTTATGGCATCCCCTTATGTCCAGATATGGTTATATTTTAGGCTTTGAAAGCTAACTTTTAGCTTAGTTTTGATGAAAATCACTAAAACCCCACTGAATACAGCTTTATGGCTAGAAATGAAGCCCAAGCTGAGACTCTAAAAGGCCTGGAAGTAGATTTCTAAATCATTAGTTGACTTTTAATGTATATTGGACAAGATCAAAGGGTTTGGTAATGACCTAATCAATCCTGCCAAGGAGTCTGTGAGGTACGTGCCTAATACCATTGAACTCATTTGACCAATGGGAAACTGAGTCACTGGAGAGTGTCCATTGTTGCCTTCCCCACTGTGTTCCATGAAATTCTAAAAAAAAAAAAAAAGAAAGAAAAAATCCTATCTCTTTTCCCACCTTTCGTCTCTAGTCCAGGGTGAATTATTTTCCAGCAAAATATGGGAGAGAAAAACCCTCAACAGTAAAAGGCTAATATAGAACTTAGGCTGGACTAAGCTTGAATACAGAAATTAAATTTTCTGTTAGAAAATCCTTCCGTCATCACAGATGTATTTATAACTCTTGCTTAAAACACCATCCTTGACTGACACACAGAACTGTTGACTCATGATCTATTTTGGAAGGGAGAGAGTGCACAGTCGGGGTGTGGACAAAGGCAAGTGAGTGTTCTGTTCTATTTGAAAAGAACAATAAGGGTCATAGCCTATAACTTCGAGAGTTCCATGTACCTTTGGAAGGACTAACTGGACAAAGAAGGGACATCAGAAACAGACTGCGGGATTTCTGGGCAAAGAGTAAAGGAAAGGTGTATACAAAGTGAGCTTTCTCAAGAGAGGAGAGCTCTAAACTAGTTAGTAGAGTCCAGAGGGCAATGTGGGTCAAGCCCAAGGGTAAGGTATTTATGAAGGAAGTAGGAGAGGTTTAGGTTGTTGCCATTTTACTACATTTCTGCCTGAATTATTAGTCAGAGGGATGCATGGAAATACGGTGGAAAAGTCTGACACTCACTGTCATCCATTTCAGCTGGTTTGAAAGTCACCCAGCATCCTCAAGGTGGGCATACACAGGATCTTAGAGGTCATTCAGGTCAATGCTGCCTTTGAACTGATGAAGAAACAAAACAGAGAGGTGGAATGACTTGTGCAAGGCCACAAAGCTCATTAGAAACAGCCTGTGGACTAGAACCTAAGGGTCTTGAGTTTAGAGCTTTCGTTTCATGACTACAATATTGTTCCTATGTTTCATTCAGAAAATATGCATTAAGTGAGCAGTGCATGCAGGGGTCTGGAGATCAAAGGAAAAATGATATTCTTTGGCATAAGACCTCACAGGTGAGATTATAAATGTGTTAAAGTGATGGCAATGGGGATTCTGTCTCGGTTGCTCCTCTTCCAGTCCAGCTCTCTGCTGTGGCCCGGGAAGGCAGTGGAGGATGGTCCAAGTGCTTGGGCCTCTGCAACTGCTTGGGAGACCAGGAAGAAGCACCTGGCTCCTGGCTTCAGATCTGTGCAGCGTGCTGGCCATAGCGGCCATTTGGGGGGTGAACCAACAAAAAGGAAGACCTTTCTCTCTGTCTCTCTCTGTCTCTGTCTCTCTCTCTCTCTCTAACTGGGCCTGTCAAAAAATTAAAAATAAAATAAAATAAAATAAGATGATGGCAATGGAATGATGTTTCATGAGAGTGGTACATTCAAGGACCTTTGGGTACAAAGGGGAAAGATGCGATTAGAGCTGGAGGAACACAGAATTCTCTTTATAGGCTTGATTTTTCAAGAAATCAGTTATTTGTTTTGGAACTCTAATTCAGCTGTTTGATTTCTAAAAGGAAATCACTTAAGAAAATAACTTTGGTCATTTTTCTTTGAAATGTCAAAAAGCCATCATATTTTTGGAAGTCTTTTTTTTTTTCCCTGCTGGTTTAATTCACTAGGCTTTTGTTATGGGTTAAAAAATGTGTCTCCCCTCAAAAGACAGGTTGAAGTTGTAACCATCAGTATTTTAAAGTATGGTTGTACTTGGGAATGAAGTCTCTCTATGGGTAATCAAGTTGTAATGGAGTTGTTAGGCTGGGTCCTGAGCTGCTGAGATAGTTGTCTTTAGGGGAAGAGGGTAATTTGGACGCAGGGACAAACATGCAGAGATGAAAGACAATATATAGGCACCAGGAGAAGATTGCCTTGGGACTGATACAATCCATCTTTAAGTCATGGTATTCCAAAGATTCCTCTGTAGAATTTAGAGTGTCCTTGATTTTGCAATCCTAGCACCCAGAATTGTGAAAGAATAAATGCTCATTGTTTGAAAGCCCCCAGCTTCTGTGATTTTGTTATGACAGCCCCAAAAAACAAATCCAACCTATTCATAAAGAACTCAAGGAACAAGGTTGATTTCTGTTCCTGTTGCCTAATTCAAAGACTTGAGGGCAGATCTGACATCTGTGTTATCCTGTGATCCATGCGGACTCTCTCTACTCCACACACTGCACACATGCACAGGGCCCTCTACAGGCTGAATGGGAATTTGGAGACCTTTGTATGTCTCCAAGTATTCCTTCAGAAAACTTTATCACCACAACCATTCCTTCAGAAAATTTTCATCCAATGTAGATTACTTTTTAATTATTTAAAATACATTTCTCTGAAAGACAAAGCGAGAGTGAGAGTGAGATAGCTCTTCCATCTGCTAGTTCACTCCCCAAATGGCTGCAACAGCTAGGGCTAAGCTAGGTGTCTGGAACTCCACTTGGTCTCCCACATGAATGACAGGGGCCCAATCACTTGAGTCATCATCTGCTGCCTTCCCAGGTACGTTAACAGGAAGCTGGATTGGGGGAGCAGATTAGTAGGACCTCGGACAGTATTCCAATATGGAATGCTGTCCTTGCATGCGACAGCTTAACCCATTGTGCCATGATGCTCTCCCTGCCCCTCTCCCACAATGTAGATTCTTAATATAATCTCCCAACTATCTCAGGAACATAAAAGTTCTGAACAATTGGCCAATCTAATAACACCAAAGCCTCTTCAGCTGTCTGGGATCAGAATACTGGTTTTTTTATGCTACAATGGCTGCCTACAGGTTTTTATTGATACACTCAATTTATCTATCTTTATTCAAATAAGCTTATATTTTAGAAATGATTTTTATGGCCATAACTGCAGTAAAGTGTACAGTACTTTTTAAAACCATAAAAGCCTGACTGTATATGGAATATCAGAGGTGTACGCTTCCAACATATCGGTCAGCATCTTTGAGAGCTGTGTAACTTTACATAAGAGAATGCTATACTTGTTTAAAGTAGTTGCAGCTTACATCAGAAATACCAGTTCTCCCACCCTCTGCACCTGGCCATCTGTGCATCTGACACAGCTCAGGTATACTCTAGGCTGCTAGGTTACGGAAAAGAAAAGCACAGCATCATTATTTCTTTGCATCCTGCTTGGAGTAGGAGAAAGTTCCAGGTACATATGTCAAGAATTCTTTTGGATTTCAACAAGTTCAGAAACAGCTTTTTTATAATTTCCAAAGCTTCCCCCAGCAGGCTTATTTTTAATTGATAAAGGACAGGAAGGATACCCTTGCTGTGCTTGGAATTCTTTTCTGAAAGAATTCAGTCAAGTATAACACATCAGTGATGTCACAGCGTCACTAGTGTTACTGATATTGTGGCAGAAACTGCTGGTGAACAATGCAACCAGTGATTATAAGAGTCACCTGGGATATCAAGCCAAAAAGTGTGCACCATCAGGTCATGAAGTCAGGAAGTCCCACCCCCACATAGTTATAAGACCAGATCATGTGGCTGAGTAGATCAGAATAGCAGCATTGATCCACAAGGCCACAGAAAAGAATGCAAAAGCAAATCTGGGAACACTAGCAGAGACCACTATGAATGCCCTGCGTCTTTTGGAGGTGGCACGTAACAATAAATCCTTGAAGGACGATCCCTTACCCATTTAAAGACTGTGAACATCTAAACCGTGATTTCCATCTTCAGCTAGAGTTCTTCCTTTCCAGTTACATGTCTATTTACATCTACAGTCAATCCAATTCAGATAAGTATGGGAAATGGTGATTTCATGAAGAAACAGCTTTGATGAGGGAGACTGAGCTCCTCCTGATGGCAGAATTATAAACAGTTTATTCCCCAAACACACTATGAGCCACCTGGGGAGTCATCAATTGTTCCAACATTAGACTCGGGGTCCCCCTTCACTAATAAGCTAGTATCATTATTCCACTAGTTAGGCAAGAATATTGCCTCTTCAGCTTTGGTTTGGTCTTCATTCCTTGGTGGGCATTCCAAGCTGATATCACTTTATGCCTTCTGTCATGGTACAATGCTTTGCAATCTCTGTTGATACTGATCCCTGGAGCTTCTCGACTTGGAATGTTAACTCCAGTTTACCAAACAGAGAACCTTTCTGCCTCTTTAGAGTGCACTGAGCTCATGTTCTCTGGGAACAGATGAAGGATCATTTCAGGCACAGGTGGCTCATGTTTCTTCTTCCCTGTATTATAAACATGGTTGCTTTCTCTGTTTATGCATTACAAGCGTTAAGACAAATGTTTATTTCTTTGTCTACTTATTTGTTTATTCATTTAGTAATCTAGTGACCATTGCCAGTACCATATCATTCCCTGTGAGCAATCTTGAATTAGTGCTCTATACCCGTAACAGCTCAGAGATGTGAATAGTACAGCTTTTTTTGCCAGGCAGAGTTAGTGAGAGAGAGAGAGAGAGAGAGTTATAGGGAGAGAGAGAGAGAGAGACAGAGAGAGAAAGGTCTTCCTTCCATTGGTTCACTCCCCTAATGGCCACCACGGCTGGCGCTGTGCCCATCCTAAGCCGGGAGCTGGGTACTTCCTCTCAGTCTCTCATGCAGGTGCAGGGACCCAAGTACTTGGGCCATCCTCCCCTGCCCTCCTGGGCCACAGCAGAGAGCTGGACTGGAAGAGGAGCAACCAGGACTAGTACCCGGTGCCCCAACCGGGACTAGAACCCAGGGTGCCGGCGCTGCAGGTGGAGGATTAGTCTAGTGAGCCATGGCACCGGCCCAATAGTACAGCTTAATATCTGTCAAATTTTAACTCCAGCAATCCTTAGCCTAATTAATCCCCTCTCTATCTGTCTCTTCTTCTCTTTCTCCTTCTATCATGCCTTTTAACACTCCTTGAGATTTTAGTATATGCTAAACATTGCATTAACTACTGGGTATACAAAGATAAAACAGTATCCCTTGCAACTCATCGCAAGTTAATAATCTAGTAGAAGAAATAGTCAAGTAGATAAAAAGCTATCTAAGAATGTGCTAAGTGCTGAACGAGATCTGTGTGAATTGCCTTGAAGATCACTAATGCTGTTGAGAATCACAGATCGTTCATGGAAAATATGTTTTATGACCTGCACAATGAATGAATAGAAGGAATATGTGAGGTAGAATGGCATTAATTTATAAGGGTATCTGCATATGCAATGGGCACATATGCAATGGTGATTGTGCTTCCTGGTCCAAGTTGCTATTAACCATATTTATGGCACCTGGTAGTACATCAAGTGTAGGAGTCATGCCTTTGCAATACTGAAGATCCTTTAAATTCTCTTCCTTCCGGGGCTCTTACCATGATTTTTTCATCCTCTTTCCATATGATAGCTTCTTCCTTCCTTATGCTATCCAGTCCTCTAGTGCACATACTTTCTCATCCTGATCTTTGTGGAAATGTTCAAGTCTGTCACCAACCCTTATCTAAGAGTGCCAAGACACTCAATTGTTATATCAACAACAGGAGTCACTGTGCATCTACTCCCCATGTAGGATCTCTGTCCTTAATGTGTTGTACTATGTGAATTAGCAGTATAACTAATACTCAAACAGTACTTTACACTTTGTGTTTCTGTGTGGGTGCAAACTGTTGAAAACCTTACTTAGTATATACTAAATTGATCTTCTGTATATAAAGATAATTAAAAATGAATTTTGATGTGAATGGGATGGGAGAGGGAGAGGGAGATGGGATGGTTGCGGGTGGGAGGGAGGTTATGGGGAGAAAAAGCTGCTATAATCCAAAAGCTGTACTTTGGAAATTTATATTTATTAAATAAAAGTTAAAAAAAGAAAAAAAGAAAAAAAATACAAAGAGTGGGAATAAGAGAGGTAAGAGATGTGCAATTCGGGACATGCTCAAGCTGACTTACCTCAAACGGTAGAGTTAGAAACATACCAGGGGATTCCAATTCAATCCCATCAAGGTGGCATGTACCAATGCCATCTCACTAGTCCCAGTGATCAATTTCTGTTCACAATTGATCATAATGATAGGACTAAGAACCAAAGGGATCACATAAACAAGAATATTGTCTGCAAATACTAGCTGATAGAATCAAAAAGGGAGAGAACGATCCTACATGGGAAGTGAGATACACAACAGACTCATAGAATGGCAGATGCCTTTAAACAGCACTCTGGCCTCAGAATCAGCCCTTAAGGCATGCAGATCCGGCTGAAAAGCCCATGAGAGTATTTCAGGCATGGAAAGCCAAGACACTCTGGGGAAAAAAAAATAACCTAAATGAAAGATCTCTGTGAGTGAGATCCCAGTGGAAAGAACGGGTCATCAAAGAAGGAGGTACCTTTCTCTGAAGGGAGGAGAGAACTTCCACTTTGACCATGGCCTTGTCTAAATATGATCAGAGTCAGTGAACTCAGGGAGCTTCCATAGCCTTGGCAGCTCATGACAAGAGCCTAGGGTGATTACTGATGCCATAAACAAGAGTGTCAATTTGTTAAGTCAACAACAGGAGTCACTGTGCACTTACTCCTCATGTAGGATCTCTGTCCTTAGTGTGCTGTACATTGAGATTTAATGCTATAACTAGTACTCAAACAGTATTTTTCACTTTATGTTTCTGTGTGGGAGCAAACTGTTGAAATCTTTGCTTAATGTATGCTAAACTGATCTTCTGTATATAAAGAGAATCGAAAATGAATCTTGATGTGAATGGAAGGGGAGAGGGAGTGGGAAAGGGGAGGGTTGAGGGTGGGAGTGACGTTAAGGGGGGGGAAGCCATTGTAATCCATAAGCTGTACTTTTGAAATTTATATTCATTAAATAAAAGTTTAAAAAAAAAAAAAGAGTGCCAAGACACTGTGGCGAAAAAAAAAAAAAAATGACCTAAATGAAAGATCTGTGAGTGAGATCCCAGCAGAAAGAATGGGCCATCAAAGAAGGAGATACCTTTCTCTGAAGGGAAGAGAGAACTTTCACTTTGACTATGGTCTTGCCTAAATAAGATCAGATTTAGTGAACTCAAGAGGCTTCCATAGCCTTGACAGCTCATGACAAGAGCCTACTGATGTCATAAATTAGAGTGTCAATTGTTAAATCAACAGCAGGATGGCCGGCGCCGTGGCTCAATAGGCTAATCTTCTGCCTGTGGTGCCGGCACTCCGGGTTCTAGTCCCGGTTGGGGTGCCGGATCCTGTCCCGGTTGCTCCTCTTCCAGTCCAGCTCTGTGCTGTGGCCCGGGAGGGCAGTGGAGGATGGCCCAAGTGCTTGGGCCCTGCACCCACGTGGGAGACCAGGAGAAGCACCTGGCTCCTGCCTTCGGATCAGTGAGGCAGGGCGCCAGCCACAGCGGCCTTTGAGGGGTGAACCAAAGGAAAAGGAAGACCTTTCTCTCTGTCTCTCTCTCTCACTGTCCACTCTGCCTGTCAAAAAAAACAAAAACAAAAACAAAAACAAAACAAAAAAGCAAAACAACAGGAGTCACTGTGCACCTACTCCCCATGTAGGATCTCTGTCCTTAATGTGTTGTACTATGCAAATTAATGGTAAAACTACTGCTCAAACAGTACTCTATACTTTGTGTGTCTGTGTGGGTGCAATCTATTGAAATCTTTACTTAGTATATGCTAAGTTGATCTTCTGTATATAAAGATAATTGAAAATTAATCTTGATGAAGAATGGGATGGGAAAGGGAGATAGGATGATTACAGGTGGAAGGGAGGCTATGGAGGGAAAAGCCACTGTAATCCAAAAGTTCTACTTTGCAAATTTATATTTATTACATAAAAGTTGAAATAAAAAGAGTGCCTGTGAATTCAAGAGAGGGCTATTTCTACTCACCAGCCTAGCAAGAACACACAAGTCTTCTTGAACTCTCTCAATGAGACATCTAGAAATCTTACATCAGCAGGTGAATACGATCCATTGTGCCAGAGTAGATGGATAGATCCATGGGCTCTTCCTAGACAAAGCTGTTGGGAGTGGAGAATGTATCCTGCAGAATTGTTGCATTTTGCTTACTTCTACAAAACTCTCTCATTCTCCATCTTTCAAATCCTTTCAGGTACTTGAGTCTATAATGCCCAAATGGAACCAATAATGAGGATCTCCAGAGTTCATTATAATTATGGTCTTTGAATCAGTTTTTTAAAAGCCTCTTTTGTTCAAAATAGGATATAATATCTTCTCCTGCCCCAAGGGCACAATTACATATCTCATCTTTGGTCTTGGAGGCAATTCAAGCAGGCATTATTTGGCAATATGCCTCAGATCATGTATTAAAAATGTTACAATTGCAACTAATTCAGTGTAATTCAACAGATATCTGAAGATCTAATCTATCACTGTGAACTATGCTAGGTTCTGAAAAATCAGAGGAACGGAAAAATGAATAAATGTTGGTTCCTGACTTCAAGGAGCTCAATTCAATGACTAAAATAGACTTTCACATAGAAAATCATACTGCAGATGTACAAGGAGCTTCCTATGGGAAAAAGCAGACAGATATACCACTTTCACTTAGTAAGTCTGTATATGCATTACCAAGATTATACCATTTGAACTGAGCATACCACTAGAACCCCAATAATTGGGTTAAAACTCCAAGAGTCTATGGATATATTTGTGTGTAAAATGAGAATTTCAATCTCAACTTGCCCAACTTAATGAGTGAACTTATATAAATTGTCCAACCTCTTTATACATTAGCTTAGTTTTATTTTGTATCTATACCAGTAATGTGATAATGTCATAACATTAGCTTTATAAGTTGTTGAAAGAATTAAGTAAGACATAGGTCCAAATGCTTTGCCAACTGTAGAGGACTCTAAAATTTTAATTGTTATTATTATTCTTTTAGTTAAGCTTTCTGGGTAAAATAAGTGCTTTTATAGGATACTATAAGCAATATACTTAAATATACTTATTTAAGACACAGGATTAATTACAAAAGTTCAGATACAAGACCAGTGCTTTCTTCATGACACAACCTGTAGTAGAACAATGGTTAATCTTTGATGGTCCAGGTCCTGGTTATCTTAATAGCATGGTAAAAAACAACCAATGAACTATATTCCTAGGATTTCCAGCTTTCTGTGGTTAGCTGTATTTTTGGAAGGCAGTAGTGTGGGAGGACAATTATATTCTAGTCCTAGATAAATGTATTTTACATAGCATCTTTCAGAGCTTTACAAAGTGCTCCACAGTGACTATGAAATGGAATATCGGGTTCTTAATCATTAATTGAGTTACTCAGGCTAGTCCCTGGCCTCCTCCATTCTGCAGGCTCTACCAGAGCTTTCTGTTCTCTCCATGATGACCACCAGAAGAAAAAGCCTTGTGCAGCTTTGCTGTGTGACTTCCTGAATTGCATGGGTATTACTGAAGCTTGATTCCCTTCCAAAACAAGCCTGCAGTTTTACTCTGGAATCTCAATGATTTCCTCTCACCGTAGTACAGAGATTACTAGGTAACATTTAATCACCCCTTGGTATGCTGCAGACAAACCAAGAATCAGCAGAGCAAGAAGGAATATCACATTCATTAATTCACAACAGTTGAAATACTATCTAAATCAAGTGGAGGATGAAGAGTATGAATTATAAGAAGCGAGATGACATGCTGATGAGAGCCCTATCTCCATGAAAACAGATGATTCTGAAGTTTCTAAACAGATGGACATTCATCTTATATTTTCCTGAGGCTATTGGCAAGTAATGCTGTCTGAGCATTTTAAAACAAAGGTGAAAAATCATTTTGGTTCAGTAAAACCTGTGCATCTCTTTTTCTTGATCTCTTCTAAAGAATCACTGTGAAAACACAGAGTATCACCATTTCTTTGGGTCTTGGACCATTGAAGACCTGGCACATGCCAAGAGGGCCTCCTATCTCAGGAAGTATCCATATCCTGTATCAATGGATACCTGGCCCATCTTTAGCTTCTGCAGCTCTAGGCTTGCAGAGTGAACACGAGCTTTGCAGTGACTGTGTCTTCACCTTCATGCCTGCCAGTCAGTTAAAGCTTTTGCTCCTCCCCCAAAGCGCATAAAAATAGTTCCAGTTAAAAGAAGATAATTTGGTGCCCTCCAGTGGCTAGACATGACATCCTGTCTCTTGACCTCTCAACCTCTGCAAGCCCTTGGGAAAGGCACCATTCAATTCAAATTTGAGGGCCCCTTTGTCTGCTTGCATACAACTTCCACTTTTAGGACAGAGATTCTCATGTCCTTAATGCTGTGTCAGTCTCAGAGGAGCAGGAACCAAACAACAAAGACGAACTCCTCAGTCTTGTCTTTGCACAAAGAGCTTAAAACGATGAAAACCAAATGTAAGCATTCCATGCACAGTACCATCCCTTTTAGCTACCTGGTCTTAGAAAAGCCCCTCATCTTCTTTGGACCCACATGCTCTTTCTATTGAAGGAAAATATGAGGCTACTTGAGCTCCAGGGGACCCCTCAAATTTCACTACTCAATGATTCTGAAATCCCAGAGATGTAGAAGTGTTTCTGGATGATTTTATGCTTCAACAGTTGGTAGGATGTCCCTTATTATTCTGAAGACATGCTGTACATTTAGAAAGGAGCATATGCTGAAACTCCCTTAAGCCATGCACAGAAGTAAGCATCTAATATATAAGGATTCTCATGGCTCCTCACTTTAGTATTGTAGAATAGCAACTCGTAAATTCACCTAAAGCAAATTTCCTAATATCCTTGATTGACAAGAATGGACAACATATGAAGAAGTATCAAAAAGTTCACAAAATTAGAAGTTAAGTTTATTTTGGTACTATAACATTTGAAATCCATGTATATGATGGTTACTCAAAATATTTAACCTTTATTTCCATTTTTTCAGGAATTTCATGAAACACACACATGTAACTGAATATTACAGAATTTAATGCTCAGCATACAATGATTAATAGATTACTAAATTAAACAAATGAGTGAGAAAAGAAAAGGAGCATTCATCTTAATTCTTTTAATGCACAAATATAAAAAGCAACCACTGGGGCCAGTGCTGTGGCGCAGCGGGTTAATGCTCTGGCCTGAGGCACCGGCATCCCTTATGAGCTGCGGTTCAAGACCCAGCTGCTCCACTTCCGATCCAACTCTCTGCTATGGCCTGGAAAAGCAGCTGAAGATGGCCCAAGTCCTTGGGCCCCTGCACCCACTTGGGAGATCTGGAAGAAGCTCCTGGCTCCTGGCTTTGGATCAGCACAGCTCCAGCCATTGTGGCCCGCTGGGGAGTGAACCAATGGATAGAAGACCTCTCTCTCTTTCTCTCTCTCTCTACCTCTACTCTTTCTGTGTAACTCTTTCAGATAAATAAATAAATCTTTAAAAAAATAAAAAGCAACTACCTTTATTGTAAAAGGAACAAGAATAAAAATCCACATTTCCTAAAGAACCCTCTTTTTGTATCAACCCAAATGCTAACTCATCTGCCCTGCCTTGGTAATATTTCCATTAGAGATCAACTCATCACTGGGTAATGTAGGCCACCTACAGTGTACTTTGTAGAAGCGGTTGACTGAGAAGGGTTACATTGTCTGGCTGGTAGCAGAATCTCAATAAAGGACTGTTGAATGAATAAAGGAGTGTATCGAGCCATCATTAGTGATGAATGCTTTTGGAAGAACAGACACAGAAAAGTCTAGCAGATAAATCATGGAGAGAGATGAAAATTGACAAGAAACAGCCTGGAAGGGTTAGATAGGGTTGTTGGTGGTAACTCTATGAAACATGAACCTTCACTTGAGACAAGCAGCTGTGTTTGGAGCATTCAAATGTATACATGGTTAGGTGGGGAACACACTTGGACTTAGATTTGAGCTGCACAAGGCAGTAACTATTAACTACATGTGGCTAATGAACACTTGGAATATGGCTAGTCCAAGCTGAGATGTGCTCTTCGTGTAAAATACACGGATGACTTTGCAAAATCACCTAGTGCAAATAATGATATTTTTTCAGACTTTATGCAAATCAATAATAAAAGCTACCTTATCAGTATTTTGTTATGTTGTAACTTTGCAGATGAAAGATAATGGTGGCTTTGACGAGAATGTAAAAATGAAGAGAAATGGCTGAACTCTGAGTGTATCTGGAAGCTGGAACTTAGAGGAGTTGCCGACAGACTGAACGTAGGGTGTGCGAGGTGGGAGTGAAGGATGGCTATAAGGATGGATTTGCTATTAGTTGTGATGAGGGAGTATATGGGAGGAGACATGAGAAAAGTGGTCTCAAAGATGCTGAGTGATTCACCCAAAGTCACACTGTAAGTCAGAGCGAACCAGGTACTAGAGCTCATAGCAAAGTCAAGATCTGCTGTACCATTTGCCTTTTTGTAGATAAAAATTGGGGGTCTGGTGAAAAGAAGTGACTTGTACCAAGTCTCTGAGCCTCTAAGAGGGGTTCCTGAGTGGTAGAGTGGTAGTCACTCTCTGCCGTTACACTGTACCTCTGGAAAGCAAAATGAACCCAAGTTTTACTCTGTCTTTAAAGGAGTTGGAGAGAATTCTCCAGACACCTTTGGGAAGAACCTTAAAAACCACCATGTAAAATATACAAGGGTTCAGATGGTTCAGGGAACAATGCGATTAAAAGATAGTGTGTATTTCCCACGAACTTTTTGAACTTCTCTTGTATTTTAGACTCTTGAATGATACTACTAGTTAGATAATTAGCAATCCATTTGAATTTGGAATAAATGAGGTACCCCTCCGTAGCAGTTTTTAAAGTCAAGGAAAACAGTGGAAAGTATCCCTTATGGGAATGTCTCTATCAAGAGCCAAAATAAATTATTCTCAGCCTCTAGAAGTCTCACAGCTTAGGCCAAAGCCCAAGCGACAGATAAAACATAATAGATCATAGAATACAAAGCTGTGCTTTAAAACCTTTTGCCTCTGGAATGAGAGCGCAATATACATTAAGAGATTGTGATGGGTTATTTATGTGTTTGAAAATGAGACTCAGGTATGTGATTTTCTGCTCATCTAGTTGCTCTTCCCATTGATAATTTTCATACAAAATTAAAACCAACATGATATTTAGTGATTTTCCCTCTCTCTCTCTCTCTCTTCCTCTCTCTCTCTCTCTCTCTCTCTCTCTCTCTCTGTATGTGTGTGTGTGTGTGTGTGTGTGTATGAAGGACATTTGGTGTAAGTTAATTCTTGCCACATCAATGTTACATAGCAAACCATGCCAAACATTCAGTGGCTTACTACTATCAGGTAAAATTTGTTCTTTGTTTC
Organism: Oryctolagus cuniculus; assembly: GCF_964237555.1. Lineage (NCBI taxonomy): Eukaryota > Metazoa > Chordata > Mammalia > Lagomorpha > Leporidae > Oryctolagus > Oryctolagus cuniculus. The sequence goes on from NC_091433.1 coordinate 18,298,719, forward strand.
TGGTTCCTGGGAGATCCTCTCTGAATCCTTGGAATTTCCTTTATTTTTCTTGGCAGGCAAAGGGCTCTCACAGTTCACATGAACTTGGGATTGGGGTGGCTATGCCAGAAATACCAACCATGTGATTGGATGTTGGAGCTTTGGGCCATATGGTATTAGCTTAATCTCTGGTAAGAGGAGGTGAACTCTAGATTTAGTCACTTAAGTGATAATTCCATCATTTGCTCCTATGTGGATGCTGAAATTTAGATGAGATTTGCTGGTTGACAATACTCTGGCATTGTCAAACAATGATGTGTCTAATGGTTAATTCACCCTGACTCCACAGGAAGATCACAACAGATCACAACAGAAACTCTGTTTGGGAGTCTTCCAGATCATAGTCTACATGGATACATCTGGTTGATTCTGATGTATGTCCTTTAGTTATAATGAACAGCAATCATAAGTATAGTGCAATGATAAGATTTTAGCAAATTATTGAATCTGAAGAGTTAGTGTAAACCCCTGAATTTGTAGCTATTTGATCAGAAGCAAGATTGGCCTAGGGACTCCCAACCTTGTGGCAGTGTCGCAAGTAAATAATGTCTAAAGGAGGTTCTGCCTTTCACCAGTGAAGGCTGGCCTAACTCAGTAGGGAAAGTTGGTAGATGAAGAAAAAATCATCACTCTTACAGTGTAAGTGATTTTTTTTATTTTTTGTCAATCACACAGTGAGGGGTGGCTGGAAAATTCTGCTTCAGACTGTGGATTGAAGGGACTCAGCTTCAGTGACAGCTCTGATCCATGTGTCTTATCCTGAACCACAGCCCACAGAGCAGGGAACCCCTGGGGAGAGTCGATGGCAAAGCACAAGAGAATAAAGCTATCCATGCAAGCACATTTTGGATGTGTGCTAACATCACAGCTGGTGGCATCCTGTTCACCAAAATAGTGTGGACAGTTCAAAAGTCAAGGGGCGGGACAAACACTCAATCCTACCATGAGGCTGACTATGGGAGAAATGAAGAACTGAGACCATTATTCAGTATTGTACACATGTACTGACAGTGTTACAGAAAGAGAAGACTGATTTTTGTGTACTCAGAGTACATCACCTCCTGTGCTAGCATTTCATAGTTATGGTTGCTTTTGCTTATCATGCCCATGTCTCTTCTCAGGATTTCTCCCTCATAGTGCTCAGTATTTCATCAATTGTTTTTGAGTAACTCTTCGTATTTCAAACACACATGCTTCACTCAAACCAGCCCCCCAAACACCAGAGTTAACTCATCTTTTTTCAGATGTACTTTAGAGATCCTTTTTTAAAAGATTTTTATGAGAGTCAGAGAGAGAGAGAGAGAGAAACAGAGAGAGAGAGAGAGAGAGAGAGGAGAGAGAGAGAAGTCTTCTATCCTCTGTTCACTCCCCAAATGGCTGCAACAGCTGGAGCTGGGTCTATCCAAAGCCAGCAGTCTGGAGCTTTTTCCAGGTCTCCCATGTGGATGCAGAGGCCCAAGGACTTGGGTCATCTTCTGCTGCTTCTCAGGCATATTAGCTGGGAGCTGAATCAGAAGTGGAGCATAGGTCTTGAACAGGCATCCATATGGGATGCCAGCACTGCAGGTGGCAGCTGTACCCACTACACCACAGTGCTGACTTTAAGGGATCCTTTTTATTTTTGTTGATTGCTATTCCACATGACACTGTAAAAGTACATAACCTTTAGATGTCCTGGCTTCTTTTCTGTAAAATGTACATATATTATCTAACTCTTGGGTTGATTGTGGCAACTCAGTGAGATAGTACATTTACATCCATCTGATGTAACAGAACAGAACAAGCACTTGGAAATAAAAGTAATATTTCCATTGGACTTCTATATGTTAGATGTTTTCCTAAATATTTTATGTGGATTAGCTCGTGTTATCCTAACAGCAATGCTGTGAGATAAGAATTTTTAATTTTGAATTTTTTCCTCATGTTCCATAAGATGAAACTGAAGCCTAGACTGATTAGTGACATCATTCATAGAAAGTGGAAATGGGCGTTGAAGTCAGGTACCCAAGCACCTATATCCATACACTAAGCCTTCATAAAATATACAGGGATCTCCACAGCACAACAAATGCATATTGGGTTTGCTCTTATTTTTATTGATTCTGTCCTTTAGATCTTTCCCCTGTACCAAGAGGCTTATAAGGATTTTCTTGGGACCAGTGTTGTGGCGTAGCAGGTAATCTGCCGTCTGCAGTGTCAGCTTCCTATATAGATGTTGGTTCGTGTCCCAGCTCCTCCGCTTCTGATCCAGCTCCCTGCTAAGGTGGCTGGGAAAACACAGCAGATGGCCTCTGAACTCACGTGGGAGACCCAGAAGAAACTTCTGGCTACTTGCTTTGGCTTGGCCCAGCCCTGGGCCGTTGCTGCTATTTGAGGAGTGAACCAGTAGATGGAATATCCCTGTCTCTGTCTCTCCTTCTCTCTCTCTGTAACTCTGCCTTTCATATAAATAAATCTTAAAGAAAGATTTTTCTTTCAGACATATTCCATCATATTTGTAAGAGAAATTTAGATAAATGTACTTTTTATCTATATTGATTTAATTGTTTACAAACAGGTGATATAAAAACATATAATATGCCAAGGAAAAATAAAGGGCTTTGGCTTAGAAAGTAATTTTTTGTACAGTAAGAAATTAATCAACAGTTCTAAAGGAAATATAATCTGAATTCATGGAATATGCTGTCTGATATAGCTACGACTAATGCAGCAGCAAGAAATGATAATTCTAACATTTCTCAGCTCAATCTGGGAGTGAAGTATCAAAGCAAAGTATTATAAAAATTATTTCGTGAGAGGCCAAGTCTTAGCTAAGGGTTATAAAGCCTAGTAACATGGCTTGAAGCATCTATCAACAACTCTCCTCAGGTTCTTAGTGCAATAATAAAGTACTATGATTGATTTTTAAATAAGGGCATTGGAATAATGTACAATATTATTCCAAACCACCATGTTGGGAGGTTGTGAAATCTATACTCATTTTGTGACTAAAAACTATTTTTGAAAACCTGCATTGGTACCACTTTAAAGAATCAAGCAAAACCAATGGCCTCACTAATTTGTTCTCATAAATTACACCACCTGATTGTATCACCAGCCACCTCACCCAACATACTCATGTCACTCAAAGAATTACCAAATATCTTTGTATTAAAATGCAGAGGCACCCTCAAGGAAAGAACATTTGCTCTCTATAAAAATAATCAAAATAATGTTGGAATCTTAGAGTGCCAGTGTATGGCATCTCTGTCATTTGTGACTGGATTTGGATCCAACCTAGAGACAAGATAGAAGAGTTAGGTAGTGATAGAGCAATTTACCTTACCACATTTACAGTAGTAATGATGATTGAGCTCTGTGGAAAATGTAAGGTTGCTAATCCACCAACCCTGGAAGGACACAGAATGACTTGGCCCATCACTGACCACTGGGAAACCAGCAGACAGAGGCTGGCATCACATCATTTGTGTGATGATCAGACCATTATGCCTGTCTTTGCCAGAGCAGGGTAGCTGCCCTGCTGTAATGCAGGGAAGAGGGAGAATAAGAAGATACATCTAGGGCCTCCAAGTTTTTACGAGCTTAATTGCAGCCAAATGAGAAAGGTGGACCAATTAATGGCACCCAGGATTCAGGGAACTCTCCCCTCCTCCCTACGAGATGCTGCCCTGAGGCCAGCAATGAGATCTTTCCACCTAGCTGCACTTGTCTCGTGTTTTCATGAGGACAAAGAGGGGATCATCTAACACCCTTGAAGACTGTGACTGCACCGAGGGTTAGAGTAGAGGCTGCAACACTAGGATAAGTACAGGCACCCTCCAGGGGACCACTCTAAAGGGATTACTTATCCAGTAGAATGCAGTTTAGCTTTTTAGTAAAGCAATCGTTTCTGTGGCTTTATAGTACCTATTTACAAAATTCAATACATTTTAGACATTCACTATAGATATGAAACAATGTTACCCACAAAGCTTGCAAGTTAGTTGGGCTACAGCTGTGTAGGACTTAAAATGATATTCCAACAGCAGGGTTTCTAAGCACCCTGAAAAAGTGGCTCAGGTGTACTTCTCAGCCACCTGCTGGTATAATCACTTCAAGGCTCTGGAATTTGTCATGGATGCATAAGAAGACTGTCTAGCCTGGCAAAACCAGTCTGTCAGATTTCAATTTTGTTTCTTAATTCCAGGGACAAGGTTGTTGCACACAATGTAGTCATATATAAATATTCTGAATACAATAATGAAAATAAAGATATAAAGATCAAAAATAAACATGAGAAATTGTGAACAAATGTATCATTTTTTCATATAAAGGCTTTTGATGCATTCCAAATGGATAAACATATTTGATAATCTCTGTAGAGAGTTATCTCTGCAAACATAATGCAACTGGAAACAAAATTTCTGAATTATATATATTTAATATTTGATTAAAATGCATAGAATATATGTGGTAGAGTTGAGGCTGGCATTTATTTATCAGTTTTGATAAATATAAGATTACTTCAAAAAGTTGGTGGAAAAATGAATTAAGCCGGCGCCACAGCTCACTAGGCTAATCCTCCGCCTGTGGCGCCGGCACACCGGGTTCTAGTCCTGGTCGGGGCGCCAGATTCTGTCCCGGTTGCTCCTCTTCCAGTCCAGCTCTCTGCTATGGCCCGGGAGTGCAGTGGAGGTTGGCCCAAGTCCTTGGGTCCTGCACCAGCATGGGAGACCAGGAGAGGCACCTGGCTCCTGGCTTCCGATCAGCACTGCGCGCCAGACACGGCGCCAGCTGCAGCGGCCATTGAGGGGTGAACCAAAGGAAAAGGAAGACCTTTCTCTCTGTCTCTCACTATCCACTCTGCCTGTCAAAAAAAAAAAAAATGAATTAAAAGACAAATTTATTAGAAGACATGTTTCAAAAAGAAAAAGTAATTAAACTTTTTCCTACAAACCAATTATAATTTGTTAGAATATCTAATAACTTATAATAACAAAAAATCAAAATTCTAGGAATAAATTTTAGATGATCAATATAGGCTCCCTTAAAAAGAAATATACCAAGCACTTTTGTAGAACAAGAAATATAAATGAAATAAATGAAATCAACAAAAATACAAACTTTTTACAGCCATGTTTGAAAAAAACAGAGCCTATGTCAAAACACAATTTTTTTTTCACATTAAATAGGAACTTATTTCTTATATATAAAATGTTTATTTTGGTGAAAAAGAATTTTTAAATTTATGCACAGATTTTTCATACTGTGCATTTTCTTTTTTTTTTTAACTTATTTAATGAATATAAATTTCCAAAGTACAGCTTATGGATTACAATGGCTTTCCCCCCATAACGTCCCTCCCACCTGCAACCCTCCCCTTTCCCAAACCCTCTCCCCTTCCATTGACATCAAGATTCATTTTCAATTCTCTTTATATACAGAAGATCAGTTTAGCATAAATTAAGTAAAGATTTCAACAGTTTACTCCCACACAGAAACATAAAGTGAAAAATACTGTTTGAGTACTAGTTATAGCATTAAATCTCAATGTACAGCATACTAAGGACAGAGATCCTACATGAGGAGTAAGTGCACAGTGACTCCTATTGTTGACTTAACAAATTGACACTCTTGTTTATGGCAATAGTAATCACCCTAGGCTCTTGTCATGAGTTGCCAAGGCTATGGAAGCTCCCTGAGTTCACCGACTCTGATCATATTTAGACAATGTCGTAGTCAAAATGAAAGTTCTCTCCTCCCTTCAGAGAAAGGTACCTCCTTCTTTGATGACCCATTCTTTCCACTGGGATCTCACTCGCAGAGATCTTTCATTTAGGTGGTGTTTTGTTTTGTTTTGTTTTGTTTTGTTTTGTTTTCCAGAGTGTCTTGGCTTTCCATGCCTGAAATACTCTCATGGGCATTTCAGCCGGATTCACATGCCTTAAGGGCTGATTCTGAGGCCAGAGTGCTGTTTAGGACATCTGCCATTCTATGAGTCTGCTGTGTATCTCGCTTCCCATGTTGGATTGTTCTCTCCCTTTTTTATTCTATCAGTTAGTATTTGCAGACACTAGTCTTGTTTATGTGATCCCTTTGGCTCTTAGTCCTATCATTATGATCAATTGTGAACAGAAATTGATCACTTGGACTAGTGAGATGGCATTGGTACATGCCACCTTGATGGGATTGAATTGGAATCCCCTGGTATGTTTCTAACTCTACTGTTTGGGGCAAGTCAGCTTGAGCATGTCCCAAATTGCACATCTCTTCCCTCTCTTATTCCCACTCTTATATTTAACAGGGATCACTTTTCAGTTAAATTTCAACATCTAAGAATAAATGCATGTTGATTACAGAGTTCAACCAAAAGTATTAAGTAGAACAAACATAAAAAATACTAAGAGGGATAACGTATTAAGTTGTTCATCAACAGTCAGGGTGAGGGCTGATCAAGTCACTGTTTCTCATAGTGTTCATTTCACTCTAACAGGTTTCCTTTTTGGTGCTCAGTTAGTTGTCACCTATCAGGGAGAACAAGTGGTATTTGTCCCTTTGGGATTGGCTTATTTCACTCAGCATAATGTTTTCCAAATTCCTAACAGGGATCACTTTTCAGTTAAAATTTAAACACCTAAGTATAATTGTGTGTTAATTACAGAGTTCAACCAATAGTACTAGAACAAAAAAAAATGCTAACATGGATAAAGTATTACATTGTACATCAACCGTCAGGACAAGAGCTGATCAATTCACTGTTTCTCATAGTGTCCATTTCACTTCAACAGGTTTCCCCTTTGGTGCTCAGTTAGTTGTCGCCAATCAGGGAAACTATATGATATTTGTCCCTTTAGGACTGGCTTAGTTCACTCAGCATGATGTTTTCCAGACTCCTCCATTTTGTTGCAAATGACTGGGTTTCATTGTTTTTGACTGCTGTATAGTATTCTATAGAGTACATGTCCCATAATTTCTTTATCCAGTCTACTGTTGATGGGCATTTGGGTTGGTTGCAGGTCTTAGCTATTGTGAATTGAACTGCAATAAACAGTAATGTGCAGACAGCTTTTTTGTTTGCCAATTTCATTTCCTTTGGGTAAATTCCAAGGAGTGGGATGGCTGGGTTGAATGGTAGGGTTATATTCAGGTTTCTGAGGTATCTCCAGACTGACTTCCATAGTGGCTTAACCAATTTGCATTCCCACCAACAGTGGGTTAGTGTCCCTTTTTGCCCACATCCTCGCCAGCATCTATTGTTGGTAGATTTCTGAATGTGAGCCATTCTAAGAACCCCTTGTATTACAACATTTTGTGTTTATTTGAAGATTGTACAGTTAAAAGGCTAACAGTTTAAGGATCATTTCCTAATTATTTTCAGATTCTCTCTGTAACTACTGTTTATATTTCTACTTTCATCCTACTTATTATCCAGTTATACAATGTCCTTTGCATATCTAATTTATTCATTTGTAGGGATATTTGGTGTTGTACTATTCAGATGATATATTCCTGGCTCAGAAATAGATGCTGTCTTTAAAGAGAATATAGTATACAAAGGGAGAGAAGCATAAATTACTTTAACCTAAGCAGAGTCTAGGAAGGTCCATGGACAAAGAACAGAAAACATACTTTGAGAATTCAGAGATGAATGTGATTATTTCCATCTGACGGTATCAGGGAAGATTTGATGGAAGAAGTAACATTTCAACTGGATGTTGGATGGGTAGAATTTGAACATGAAGAGATGGAGAGAGAGGAACAGAGAGAAGTGGACACACACAGGCTTGAGGATGGAAAGTTGTAGGACATTCCCTAGATTAGGAAATGATTGATTTGCTAAGGGATAAAATGAGAAAATTGGCAAGAGATGGTTAGGCAGGCCATATCTGTGGCCATGGCACAGAAATCACACCTGGCTCCTGGCTCCTGCCATCGGATCAGCGCGGTGCGCCAGCCGCAGCGCGCCGGCCATGGCGGCCATTGGAGGGTGAACCAACGGCAAAGGAAGACCTTTCTCTCTGTCTCTCTCTCACTGTCCACTCTGCCTGTCAAAAAAAAAAAAAAAAAAGAAATCAGGTATTGATAAGAAGGATGCATTAAATGGCAAGACTGAAGATGAAAGGAATATTTGGAGGCTGTTGGAAATAATGGTCTTGGTTTGACTTTGAACTTCTTTACTTCACTAAGGGTTTACATTACCCATTATTAACAGTGCTGCTGCTTTGATCCAACGTTTTGGTTAATTTCCTTCAACATGATTCAGATCTTCACTGGTGGTATGCAATTGGGCATCCTGTGGGTTAAAACACATGCATTTCCCAATGTGCTTGTGTGCATCCATGTACCTGTGTACACACTTGCCCAGTCTCCACTGTAGTTTGGATGTCTCCAAGAAAACAGGCAACCACATGTTCTGTTAAGGCATGATTTGAATCACACTTCTTTTTCACAATCTTTATAAATCATCAAGTTTATCTCTCAGCTTTTTTATTTCTAGTCTCACACCCCTTCCTTCTTCTGTCCTTGAAATACATGACACATGAGTTATTTACATTACCAGACACAGGTCAAAAGGCATCATTCTGAAAGAGAAGGGAAATATGAAATGACTATTGAATGTCTTTGTCCCACCGAAAAAAATGCAATCATAATTAAAAGCAAAATATGCAATTCTAGTTCCCCTAACGTGAAGACCAAACCTATTCGTATTCCTGTTTCCAGGATCTAGCACACAGCCTGGTTTGCAGTTAGTATCTCTCAAACACTGGACGAATGAATGACTCTGTGAACCACTTTTTTCTGGAAATACCTTATAACATCATAAACAAATTTTGCTAGGCTGCTTATACTTTGCCCTTGCCCATATAATCTCCACAATTATCTCCATTGCTCTGTGTTTCCCCTTATTATCTTGAACCATTTGTTCACTCCTTCCTTTTGCTTTTCTGTCTCTCTCAATTTTCCACTTCCCCTTTAAAGAGCATAATGAATATTAATTATGTTCTAATATACAAAAATAGCACCCTCATTGCCTTTGATTTTTCTTTGACTTGTCCTTACTCTTTCCTGTGTCTCTTTTGATTATTCTCTGGGAAGCTACGTCAATGAGCCCCTTTTTCACATTTTATGCCATCACTTCTTCCTTTGGAAACTGCCTTTTATTTCATTTTCTTTTAACTATTTTTCCTCATTGTCTTCAAATTGCTTATGGTCATATCCCTCACTTTATACAGATAGCATCTAAATGCAAATATTCCCCCTGAAAAATCACAGAGTGGCAGAGGAAAATAATGCTTTGAAATAAACACTGTATATTCAATTGGTTTCCAAATCACCACCAGCTAAACAAATGCCAAATAGCAGTCCTTAGAGGGACAAGATTAATATGTTTTGAAATGAAAAGTTATCTTTTCCTCTTTCTCTAATTTCCCCTTCCTCTTTTCTTTTAAAATATTATAAAGGATTCTTGCAAATAACAAAAGAGACTTCTATCTGAGACTTCTGGTTCCTTTTCGGAGTGCATGTTTGTCTTTATACAAACAGATCCACAAATGGAATCTGGAAGGAGAAGTATCAATTTGACTTACAAACTAGTCAATTTAGACCAAAATAATGAAAATTGAGTATGCCGTCCAGTCCTTTTGCAAATGTTTGTGCTTTACGAAAATATACCCTGAAGATTCAAAATCATGAGAGTGTTATCACATTTTATGGAGGTGGACTTGTGCTTTCTTATTGATGGAGTTAGCAGTGAGTGAAATAGCGCTGGGCCTCCTGTCTATGAAAAGAATACAATTTGGAGCCAGCAAAGAGATCTGAAAAGTCATTGTTGCACTTAATAGTCATGTGGCTTTGAGGAAGTCCTAGCATGTCTGAGCTCTAATTTCCTCACTTTAAGGGGGCACATAAGAGGGAAATGAAATATTGTCTATAAAACATGCATGAGAATATTTAGTTCTCTTGGGAGCTAAACTCTAAGTGGCATTTCTCCCATTACTGATAATAATAAATCATTAATAACTAAATAAATACTCTTCTGGAATATGTGACCACTCTGCACAAGCTTTGCCTTTGCACAAGCTACTTTCTGTTTCTTAAATGTTCTCTGCTGAGTTCATCATTTAACATAGGAAACTTTGATTCACCATTCAAAACTCATCTGGTGAGATGCCACCACTTCTCTTCAGTGGCGAACTAATTAACTCATTCATCAAGTCATTCAACCAGTATTTATCCAGTTCTCTCAATGTGCCTGACACTATTCTAGGAGCTATGGAAATGGTTGTAAATAAATCCTTCCCCCCCAAAAAATAATCCATACCCTCTTGGATCTTGCTTTCCAATAGAGAATGTGGATGATAATTAAAATAAATAAATTGTATATGATGAAAGGTGGCCAACAGTGCTATGAAGAAAATAAATCTGGGAAGAGGTTACTGAATGCCTTGCCTGGAAACTAGAGTAATTTCTATTTAAACAGGATTATCAGCGAAAGACATGAAAGAGCAGAAAGTACAAACCACTTGGAAATTGGGTAAATTCTATTCCAGGCAGAGGATCAGCACATGCAAAAATTTGAGACAACCTCACCTTTCCTTTTGCCTTCTCTGTACCATATATAGTTCTATTAATGCTTTTGTGATTAATAATTACTAAAGGTTTCAATTAAATATATAAATTATGTATTTTGGTACATATTTATGTATAGTTATGGCAGGGATTGTATCTGACTCATCTATGCAATCTTGTTTAAAGTCTGGTCTTTAGAAAGTGCCTAATAAGGTTCATTCAGATTAATATCGTAACTGCAATCCTGCAGAGGAAGCACTGTGCTTCATTTGCCAAAATAGTTGATCAGGTAGGAAATTCTAGTATGGGAGGTGTTCTGCTTTTGGTTACTGAGTGGGGGCCAAATTCCTTTGCTGTTTCCTGCACTTTCTTCTTTCTCTTGATACATTGCCTTCTATGAACTTCCTCCAGGACCAGAGAAAAGGTGTTTGGAATTCTGTGGTAGCAGTAGGTGTTTTATAGCACAAAAAGTGGTTGATTAATTTTAGACTTTTTGTAGCAGTTCTCAGTCATTTCCCAATCTGTAGCCCTTAAATTGGAGCTACAGTGTCAAGGTTGGAAGGCACCTAGTAGCAACTAGTTCAAGTGTGAACTCCTCCACCCACAGAGTCAGCTGGGGACATACGAGTGGGACTATGCCTAATAGCAACAGTCCCCTTGTCTGACTATGGCAGCTGAGATCTGGCCATTTGGTATCATTTTGAAATGAAAGTGGAGTATTGTCAAGCTGTCATCTGAAGAACCTGTATTTTTATGTGCCATTTAAAGTCACCTGATTTTCAATGCTGGCAACTTATTCAAATTTTTAAGGCAAAGCATAGTCCAAAAACAAAACGCCCAAACAAAACATGCCTGGGTACCTACCTAATCCAGTCAGTTTGCAGTCTCCTCTTTGGTTAAACCTTCCCATTTTATTGGTAGAGGAAAGACAAACAGTAAAAGCAGTCACAGAGCCAGGCAAGGGCAGATTCAGGACAAGACCCTCCATCAAGTCAGTTGGGTATTATGGAAACGATTTCCTTTCTCAAATGCAGATAAAATAAACATGCAGCTTTGATAGACACATGCATTCACGCCCAGATCATCTTGCTTTCAGTGTGTGTGAAGGCTTCATGTAGAAACAGCTTCTGTTACATCGAAGATCAAAACATCAGGATTTGGAACATTTGTGTCCTCATTAGAGTCAGTGTCAAATGTATCTCCCTGGCTCACACCTACCTGTCATCGAAGGGAAACCAGTTTATCAGCTATTTATAGAAGACCCCAGGGGATGCCTCTTGAGAGATCCTGAACCTGTAATTTTCACCACTGCTGGCAACTGCCTGTCTCCTCCACCTCTGCCTCTGCTCCCAAACAACTCCTTCATAGCCACTGGTCCTACCACTGCTGAGGATCTCACCTAGCAAATTCACCATTCCTAAATTGGCTCCCTTATTTGTGCTCTGTGCCAATTCCTTGCTACGCTAACAGCAAACCTGAAAGAAGAGAGAAGCCAGTCTACTTATATATTCCCTGTTATATTATTTTTGTTACTATGATCCTAAGGAAATCTTTGTTGCCATCTCCAAGTTACTGTATGTGTGTGTTTGCACATGCATGTGTGTGTACACATATATGTGTATGTAGCAGAAGGAAAAAGGCAGAACCTTTCAGCTTTAATTTATAGGCTATCTTCTTCTCAAAGGATGATTGAATGCACAAGAAAGTGATAATGACATATACCAAATGTTTATTGAATAATTTTTCAATAATTTTAATTTTTCTAATTTGAAAACATTTAGTTTCATTGTTAAAATAATGATAATTTCATTAATTAGTGTATTTATTGTTTAGTTTTAAGAAGTTAGGTTTATTAACATTTCATTTTTATAAACAGTATTTGCTTTTTTAAAAAATATTATTTTTGTTTGGGAAAGAGAGAGTGCTCTGATCTCCTTGTTCACTACTCAAATGTCCTCAAGGGATCAAAGCCAGGAGCTATGAACTCAATCCATGTCTCCCACATGGGTGGTGGAGACACAGTCTCTTGAGCTGTCACTGCTGCCTTCTAGGGTCTGCACTGGTGGGAAGCTGGAATTAGAAGTAGAAGCTAGGAATCAAACCCACACATCCTAAAATGGGATGTGCGCATCTTAATCAGTACTTAGTGTGCTGTACAGTGTGATTTAATGCTATAACTAGTACTCAAACAGTATTTTTCACTTTATGTTTCTGTGTGGGAGTAAACTGTTGAAATCTTTACTTAATGTATGCTAAACTGATCTTCTGTATATAAAGAGAATAGAAATGAATCATGATGTGAATGGAAGGGGAGAGGGAGTGGGAAAGGGGAGGGTTGCAGGTGGGAGGGATGTTATGGGGGGGGAAGCCATTGTAATCCATAAACTGTACTTTGGAAATTTATATTCATTAAATAAAAGTTAAAAAAATTAAAAAAAAACCCACTAAGCCAAATGCCCACCCCTGCACTCTTAAAGTGAACTATTCAATGAGCTTTGACAAATGGATACAGTCATATAACCATAACCAACATTAAGATGGACAACAATTTCTTTCCCCAAAATTTCCCTCCTGTCCTTTTCAGTCAGTTCCCTCATCTACTGGCAGCCGGTGATATGTGTCATGTTCTTATGGTCCTGTCTTTCCCATGGTGTCAGATAAATAAAGGATTTACACAGTAGATGGTCTTCTGTGGATGACATTCTCCACGTAATGCAATGCTTTACAGACTCATCTAACATGTCGCATATCTCAATGTTTCACTCCAATTTACCATTAAGTAATATCCTATTATATGCATATCCTACAATTTGTTTCTCCATTTCCCAGTTAATAAAAATATGAGTTGTTTCTGGATTTGGCTATTATTAATATAGCTGTTATGTACAAGTAAGCATTTATGTAGATAAAGCTTTTCTATCAACTCCTGGTTTATTAGCAGATGACGCTGGACTTGAACTACAATATTTGATTCTGTAGTCTATTGGCCTTCTCCATCAGATTCTGCTTTTAAAAATTTTTTATTAACTTTTTTTAAAAAAATGTTTTGACATGTAATATTTGTGCACATTTACGGGGGGCACAGTGCAACATTTCAACATGTGCATACAGCATAAACATCAAATCAGACAATTGGCACTCAAAGCATTTCCTCTAAGGTCTAGAACTAGACAAGGATGTTCACTTTCACCACTCTTATTCAATATTGTATTGGAAGTCTGAGCCAAAACAACAAGATAAAATAGCAAAGGAATACAAATAGGAAAAAAGGAAGTCAAATTACCCCTGTTTGCAGATGACATGATGCTATGTATAGGAAACTTTGAAGACTGCCAAAAGACCATCAGGTTTGATAAATGAATTTAGCAAAGTTACAGGATACAAAATCAACAAACAAAAATCAATGGCATTTTTATATACCAGTGATGGCCTAGCCAAAAACAAATAAAAGGAGCCCTATTCACAACAGCTATGCAAAATAATCAAATGTCTGATTAGATTTTGGACTTACCAAGACTTCTCAATTGCATGAGCTCAAAAAAAAATCTCGTGATATAATTCCTGTTTGCTTTATTTGAACAATTATAACACAATATTCTAGTAGCTTATGCTGATATCAGCATGTGGTTTTACTTAATTTTATGACTAATGATGTTTACTATATATTATCCATTTGCCAGTTCACTCCCCAAAATGGCTTCAGTAGCCAGGGCTGGGCCAGGTCAAAGCCAGGAGACTAAAACTCTATCCAGGTCTTCCACATGGTGGCAGGGGAAGAAATATGTTAGTCACCATCCACTGCTTTCCCAAGCACATCAGCAGGGCTCTTGGTCAGAAGCAGCCTGGATTCAAACTGGTATTCTCATATGGGATGCCAGCTTCGCAAGTACCAGCTTAACCTGTGTACCACAATTCTGGCTGCTGAGCGTTTTATTTTTTAACAGATTACTTATTCATTTGAAAGCAGAGAGACAGAGAAAGAAGGAAGGAGGGAGACAGGAAATGGCCACAACACCCAGGGCTGGAATAAGCCAAAGTCAGGATCCAAGAATTCCATGGGGTCTCCCACATGGGTGGCCATCAGCCACACCTTCCCAGGAGGATTAGCAGGAAGCTGGACCAGAAGCTGAGCAGCCAGGATTTTAAGTGGCACAACAACATGGGATACTGGCATGGTAGGCAGTGACTTAACCCACCCTGTCACAATGCCAGCCCTGAATGTTTTTTAATATGCTTCATGTCACTTGAATATCATCTGTAAAGCATATCTTCAAGTATTTAATCAGTTATTTTTGAGGCAGGAAAGATTGTCTCAAAGTATTAAGTTGTAAGAATTCTTAGCCGGCGCCGCGACTCACTAGGCTAATCCTCCGCCTAGCGGCGCCGGCACACTGGGTTCTAGTCCCGGTCGGGGCGCCGGATTCTGTCCCGGTTGCCCCTCTTCCAGGCCAGCTCTCTGCTGTGGCCAGGGAGTGCAGTGGAGGATGGCCCAGGTGCTTGGGCCCTGCACCCCATGGGAGACCAGGAAAAGCACCTGGCTCCTGGCTCCTGCCATCGGATCAGCGCGCGCCTGCTGCGGCGGCCATTGGAGGGTGAACCAACGGCAAAGGAAGACCTTTCTCTCTGTCTCTCTCTCTCACTGTCCACTCTGCCTGTCAAAAAAAAAAAAAAAAAAAGAATTCTTTACATATTCTGGATACATATTTTATATGATATGTACCTTCCAATCATTTTTTCCTGTGTATAGCCTATGTTTCCATTTTTTAAACAATGTCTTTTGAAGAGCAGAAATTTAAATTCTGGTCAAGCTCAAATTGTTAATTTTTCTTTTATGACTTACAGTTTAGGTCCCATTTAAGGAATTTTTATCTGAACCTAGTTTCCTAAGGACTTCCCTATTTTTTATTCTGTATATTAGAGTTTTTGCTATATTTAGTCCTATGATACATTTGGACATATTTTTATACATGTTTGTTGTATAGGTTGAAATTTTTTAAATATAACATCCAACTGTTCCAATGTAGTTGTTAGAGCCTTTATTTTCTCAGTTAAATTGCATTTACATTTTTCAACGTAATTATTTAACTATGTGGGTCTATTTGTTTTCTATTTTGTTCCATTGATCTGTATTTAAATCCTGCATCAGTTACACAGTAAATGTGCAGTGGTCTCCCCTTATCCACAGGAAATACAGTGTAAGACCCCCAGGAGATGCCTGCAAGTGCAGTAGTACCAAACTCTACATATATTATGGTTCTCCCTATACATATGTACTTATGATAAAGCTTTGTTAATAAATTAGCCATATTAAGAGATAAAAATAGCTGATAGTAAAATAGAATGACTGTGAAAATAGACTATGATAAATGTTATGTCAATATGTCTCTGTTTCAAAATATTTTATAGTATTTTTTCATTTTCTAAAGATTTATTTATTTATTCATTTGAAAGGCAGAGTTTATATACAGAGAGACGGCATCACTACAATTATATTTTGCTGACAACATCAAGTAAAATAATGGTTACTTGAATTTAAGAACTGTGATACCATGACTTATGATCTGATAACTGAATCAGTTATTAAGTGAATAACGGGCAATTAACACATATAATGTGGATATGCTGGACAAAGCGATGATTCAGCTACCAGCAGGACAGAATAAGAAATGGCTGCATTTCATTTCACTACTCAGGATGGCACACAATTTAAAACTGATGATTTGTGTATTTACAGAATTTCCTACATAATCATTATTGGAACATGATTTAGCACAGATAAGTGAAACTACAGAAAGCTCCCCCCCCCCAAATAAATAAATAAATAAATATAAAGAAGAACAATTGACAGTGAATCTTGAAATTAGGTAGTTAAATCCTTCAAATTTGTTCTTCCAAGTATTTCTGGCTATTTATAAACCCTTGTTATCCTCACATACATTTTAAAATGTTTACAAATTCTATAAAATCATGCTGTAATTTTGAGAGGAATTGTGGAACATCTGTGGATCAAGGTGGGGAGAACTTTCCAATCCATGAACATTGTATTTCTCATTTCTTCACAATCTCTTAAATTTATTCCAGCAAAGATTTGTACACATTTTGTTAAATTTATTCATAACCATTTCATGTTTTTAATATATCATAAATACTGTTTTTTTTAAAAGTTGATTTCCTAATGATGACTTCTAGTTAGAGAAAAACAATTGATTTTAAATACTGATTCTCTATGCTGCAACTTTGCTAAATTCAAATATTAATTTTACTAAGTTTAAACCTTAGGGGGCTAGTGTTGTGTTATAATAGATAAAGCCACCATCTGCAATGCTAGCACCTCCTATGGGTGCCAGTTTTTGTTCCAGCTGCTATACTTCTGACTGATCTTCCGGTTAATGGCCTGGGAAAAGCAATGGAGGATAAATCAATTGTTTGGGCCCCTGCTACCCGTGTGGGAGACCTGTGTGAAGCTCCTGGATCCTTGCTTTGGCCTGGCTCAGCCCTGGCCTTTGAGACCATCTGTGGAATGAACCAGTGGATGGAAAATCTCTCCTCCTCTCTCTCCTTCTCTCCCCCCCCCATCTGAAACTCCTTCAAATAAGTAAATGAATTTTTAAAATATATGTAATATTATAATAGAATACAATATGTATTGTGAAATGCTTCATTTCTTCCATTTGCAAAGAAGGTTTGTGTCAACTTGATATTTCTTTCTTAAATATTTGATTTCACCAGTGATGCTGAGAGATTGGCTACTCAAGCCTGTGTTTATTTGGCAGTGTTTGGATTGTAAGTTTAATTTTTGTAAACATTATAGAGATATTTATGCTATCTATTTCTTCTTAAATGAACTTGGGTCATTTGTTTATTTCAAGGAACTTGTCCATCAAATCTGTGTTGTATTTATAGCATTCCTTTATTTTTTGTGAATTCCATTATTTTCCTATCAGTGTCTGTAACAAGAGCAGGAATGTTCTCTCTTTTATTCCTAATCTTAGTAATTATGTTTCCTAGCTTTCTTTTAAAATGTTTTGTTTATTTGCTGGCGCTGTGGCTCACTAGGCTAATTCTCTGCCTGTGGTGCTGGCACCCCGAGATTCTAGCCCTGATTGCGGCTCTGGGTACTAGACCCGGTTGCTCCTCTTCCAGTTCAGCTCTCTGCTGTGACCCGGGAGGGCAGCGGAGGATGGCCCAAGTGTTGGGCCCCTGCACCCGCATGGGAGACTGGGAGGGAGTACCCGGCTCCTGGCTTTGGATTGGCACAGCGCCGGCCATAGCAGCCATGAGGGGAGTGAACCAACAGAAGGAAGACCTTTCTCTCTGTCTCTTTCTCTGTCTCTCTCTCTCACTGTCTAAAAAAAAAGTTTTCTTTATTAATGTAGCTGGAGATTTATTAATTGTATTAAACTTTCCAAAATTGCTTAGATTTTATTAATTTTTCTTTTCTATTTCTTTATCTTAATTACATTTAAATGTGATTTAATTAATTCCTGTTTCTTTTCCTAGCTTCCTAGGTAGAACAGTATTACACCGAATAAAAGTTTTTATTCCTTTCTAAATCTAACATTTTATGCTATAAAATTCCTTTTGAGGGCCACTTTAGATGTATAGACAAATAATTTGGTATGCTTTCATTTTCATTCATCTTAAAATATTTGTTTTATAGATTTCTTTATTTATTTGAAAGCCAAAGTTACAGAGAGGCAGAGGCAGAGAAAGAGGTCTTCCATTTGTTATTTCACTCCCCAAAGGGCCACAATGGCTGGAGCTGGGCTGATCCGAAGCCAGGAGCCAGGAGCTTCTTCCTGGTCTCCCATGCAAGAGCAGGTGTCCAAGCACTTGGGCCAACTTCTATTGCTTTCCCAGGCAATAGCAGCGAGCTGGCTGGGAAATGGAGCAGCCTGATCTAGAACAGACGCCCATATGGGATGTTGGCACTACAGGGACTATAGTGGGCTTTACCTACTATGCCACAGCACCATCCCCATCTCAAAATATTTTATGATTTCCAGTGAGATTTTTCTTTGACTTTTATGCTGTTAGAGGTGTGTTTTTCATTTTTCTAACCATTTGGATACTTTTTTTTTATCCTGTTTTTCATTAGTTACATGTAGATAACACATTTGCATAGCTTAAGTTCATTTATACTCATTGAGATTTGTCTCAGTTTTCATAATCAGAATGTTTCTTGGGAAATGTCTATCTGCAGTTGAAAAGAGTGGATATTCTGTTGTTGAGTGGTATGTTCCATAGACGCCAGTCAGTTTGTTCATTATTTCATACCATGGCTCATGTCTTTTTCATCTTTTAATGCTTTGGTAGTTGTACTTTCAGATACTGAGCCAGAAGTGTGGAACTCACCAATGATTAGTGTTCATTTGTCCATTATTCCTTTCAGTTGTCTGTTTGCTGAGCACTAAAAATTTATCATCTTGGCCGGCGCCGCGGCTCACTAGGCTAATCCTCTGCCTGCGGTGCCAGCATCCTGGGTTCTAGTCCCAGTTGAGGCGTTGGATTCTGTCTCAGCTGCGCCTCTTCCAGTCCAGCTCTCTGCTGTGGCCCGGGAAGGCAGTGGAGGATGGCCCAAGTGCTTGGGCCCTGCACCTGCATGGGAGACCAGGAGGAAGCACCTGGCTCCTGGCTTCGGATCGGCGCAGTGCACCGGCCATAGCTGCCATTTGGGGGGTGAACCAACAGAAGGAAGACCTTCCTCTTTGGCTTTCTCTCTCACTGTCTAACTCTGCCTGTCAAAAAAAAAGTCTATCATCTTAATTATTCTTTATTATAATTCTTTGCATATGGCTGCTAGGGAAAGTGCTATTGTTACCTCTATCTTGCATTTTAGAAAACATACATAGGGAAAAGTTTGGTTATTTGTCCAAATGACATACAACTTATGTTGTCTAGCTGAGTTTTGAAGTAAGGCATTCTGACTCTAGAATTTATAAATGCTAAAATATGAAGTGCTAAATAACCATGTTTATTGTTTAAAAGAGAGCAATATGGAACTGGGAAACCAATTGTGGATACCACTAGGTGGTAGATTATATGTGATTCATTTCTTATTTTTATAGTTCTATATTTTATATCCTTTCAACAATACATATATACAACTGTCACAAAAGAAAAAATGTAATTAAATCATTGTTTTATTTGCTTTTATTCACTATAGTAATTAAAAAGAAAATGAGTCTCTGGATATATGGATTTTTAGTAAATTACTATGGTATTTATCTGCCTAACAATTTGCCATAATCTATTTAGCCATAACCTTAATTTTCTTTTTACAATTCTTTCACATTTGTTTTAAATGATTTTATGCTTAATACCATTGCATATAAGATTTGAATATACTCCTGATGATTTTCCTAGCATGAATTCCTGGAAGTGTGTTACTGGCTTAATTGTATAAACAGTCCTATTTAACTTTTTTAAGATTTATATATTCATTTGAAAGAGTTACAGAGAGGCAGAGGCAGAGGCAGAGAGAGAGAGAGAGAGAGAGAGGTCTTCCGTTTGCTGGTTCACTCCCCACAAGGCTGCAAATGGCTAGAGCTGTGCTAATCCAAAGCCAGGAGTCAGGACCCTCTTTCAGGTCTCTCATAAGGGTGCAGGGACCCAAGGACTTGGACTGTCTTCTATTGCTTACCCAGGCCATAGGAGAGAGCTGGATCAGAAGTGGAGCAGCTAGGACTTGAACTGGTGCCCACATGGGATACCAGCCCTGCAGACGGTGGCCCTACCTGCTATGCCACAGCGTTGGCTCCTAGTCTTGTTTATTTGTAGTTTGTTTACTTTGACTTAGATTATTTTATATAAAAACTATGTTTCCATAGAAAAAGAATACTGTCAAATAAAGTTCAGGATTAGATTTAGTTTTTCTTTAAGAAATGCTTTATTGAGCCACAGAGAATCAAGTATAATCTGCTCTCTCAAATACAAAAAGTTAGCCAGAGTTTTCATAGCTGAAACTAAGGAAATTACACAAGGTAGGAAAGGAGAAAAAAGGAGACAGACAAGGACATCTCACTATCTCTTGAGTATTTAATAGCCATATTTTGAGAATATGATTTTTAAGCCATCATCAAAAATATTTTATGGGGGCTGGCACTGTAGCTTAGTGGGTAAGGCCACCTCCTACAGCTCCAGCATCCCATATGGGCATCGGTTTATGCCCAGCTGCTCCACTTCCCATTCAGTCTCTGCTATGGCCTGGGAAAGCAGCACAAGATGGCTCAAATCCTTGGGCCCCTGCATCCACGTGGGAGTCCCAGAGGAAGCTCCAGGCTCCTGGTTTTGGATTGAGCTAGCTCTGACCGTTGGGGCCATTTGGGGAAAGTGAACCAGCAGATGGAAGACCTCTCTCTCTCTCCCTACCTCTGTCTCTCTGTAACTCTGCCTTTCAAATAAATAAATAAATATTTTTTTTAAAAATTTATGCAACACATCCACACTGACAGGGGGTCAGATGAAATCATTTTAAAGTATATTTTTAAAAAGTAATTCTGCACACATTAATAATTATGCTTTTGCCCCTGAACCTTGAAGGTAGGTTGACAAAGTTGGTGGGTATCCTATGACACAGGAGCTATAGCAGTGCTTAGCTGGTCTAAACAAGACCTATTCATAACATATTCAAAATATTGGCCAGAGCTATCTATAATATTGCCAGAATGTTCCTGAGATGTCTTCCTTCAATTAATGTAGATTCTGTTCTTAAAGGGAGAATCATGTTTCTGATTTCCTATTTATTCTTCTCAGTAACAGGCTAATTTTATCCTGTTAGTTAATAGATACTTGAAGACAGCCAAAAAGCAATTTTCTAATTGTTCTGTGACCAAAACAAACTCATTCAAATTTTGCTGTATTCTCTTTTTAAAAATTCTATTTGTTTATTTGTGAGAGAGAGAGAGAGCGAGAGAGAGCGAGTGAGTGAGAGCTAGCTCTCTTAGATGTTGCATTAGTGGGGGATGGTCTTGGCTAAAGCCTGTAGCTAGGTCAATCCAGGTCCCCTGTTTGTGTAGCAGTAACCCAGTTATTTGAACCATCACCACTTTCTCCCCAGGTCCTCAGTAGGAATCAGGAGTCATTCAGTAGAGCCTGGTATCAGATCCAGGTACTCAGATATGTTTTGTGGGCACCTTATTTGTTTGCTACCCCAAACATTTTCCCCAAATTTTGTTGCATTTCTTTTCATCTTCTTTCCCTTCTTCCTAACTTGCCCTCTGACCTTCAGTTTCTGGCATTAGTTATTTCTTTTACTTTTTGAAGATTTGTTTGTATATCTATTTGAAAGATGGAGTGACAGAGACAGAGAGACAGGAATAGGGGAGAGAGAAAGCAAGAGTAAGAGTAAAAGAAGAAAGATCGTCCACTCACTATTTTACTCCTACCCTAAATGGCTACAACAGTCAGACAGATATAGACCAGGCATAAGCCAGGAGCCAGGAGCTTCTTCCAGGTCTCCCACATGGATGGCAGGTGCCCAAGCACTTGGGCCATCTTCTGCTGCCCTCCCAAGAACATTAACAGAGCTATTCTACTGGATTGGGGGTAGAAGAGCTAGGACACAAACTGGCACTCTCACATGGGATGCTGATCTTGCCAGCTGTGGCTTGACCGGCTGCTTCATGCTGGGTCTCTGCTCTGTGTGTTTGCATCTGATGCTCCAAGTGAGAAATTTTTAAAGTATAATTTGTTTTTTATTCTTATGATGAAAGATAATAAATCAATATTAAATTTTTTCACTTGGACTTTTTCCCAGAGGGTATTATGAAATATCATCAATGTCTAAATATGTTTGCAAGTTCATCATTGCAACTAATTAAGTCAAATGCTTCCTAGAAGTTGATATTCCTCCTTAGAACTTTGAGGTGAGTAGGAAGTATTTTGGACCAATGGACATTTTTACAAGTTAAAAAAATCCTTTCTATTCTAAGACATAATCACCATGGAGATGATAGTTTTATTTATATTGTGATGAGCTGATACATACTACATAACTGCAGAGACATATATACGCATAGGAAGATACGTATTTATGTAGAATGATAAATATTATTATGTAGAAAGATGGACATAGATACAAAAACATAAGAACCCAGAAACTATTGTATACTAATACATATAATCGATCTCATCAAAGAGATATATCATATATATGTCAGCCAACTGAAAGCCCAAATGCCCCAAAACATACACATACACATATATAAATATCAATATAACATTTTTGAATTCTCATATACCTGACTCTATTTTTCTTTGCTTTCAACCATGAATGGAAATGTGGTGGCAAAAAGCTTCCTCAAAAATTCTTCTCATGCTTGGTAGAGATCGACACACTGCCCTCAGATGATCAGTGCTCCAGATATGAAATCCAAAGTTAATTTTTAAGTAATAAGTAAATTTTGCTTTTGTTACTCCATATGCATTTTCATTATTTCTCATTTTGTCCAGATCAGACACTATTTTTTTAAATGTAATAGAAAACTTCACTAGAACATAACACAGAAACTTATCTAGAGCAAATATGCATATTCCTTTCCTTTTTTTGCTGGGAACTGATAAGCCTTTCAAATGTACTTTACTTGTCTATTGTTGCATGACTGATCACAAATTGCCCAGATGGAAGCATTATACAACTGTTAGTCTGCATTTTCTGGAGCTATAGAGTTCAGGCACAGCTGAACCAGGCCCTCTTTTAGGGTGTAGACTAAAGGTATACCACGTTGTGTTCTCATCTGGATTCTATGCCCTGCAAAGAATCTGCTTTCAAGTTCATTTGAGTTAAGTATTGGCAAAAGTCATTTTCTTTCAGTTCTTATGACTGAGTGCTCTGTGGTTTTGCTGCCTGTTGGTTGGAGGCTGCCCTTGGCTTCTAGAAGAGGACTTTTTCCTTGGGCCAGCTTCTCTAAACCAATAAGCCAAATCTGTCTCCATCTGCAAAGACAGTTTAATAAAGTATGGTATAGTCTTAGGAGCAACATTCTCTCACCTTTGCCATGTTCCTTTGGTTAGAATAATTCATAGCTTCTTCCAGCACTCAAGGGAGGAGTTGGTTTGTTTTAAGATTTATTTATTTATTTCAAAGGAAAGAGAGGGAGAGATTGAGGATTTCAATTTGCTGGTTCACTCTACAAATGGCCACAACAAACAGCTGGGGCTGGGCCAGGCCTAAGCCAGGAGCCAGGAACTCCAACTGGATCTCCAGTGTGGGCAAAAGGAATTCAAGTATTTGAACCATCAACTGCTGACTCTCAGGCACATCAGCAGGGAGCTGGATCAGCGATAGAGTAGCCAGGACCTGAACTAGCACTCTGATAGGGGATGCAGGCTTCCCAAGAAGCCCCTTAACCTGCTACATCTCACAGCTCATCCCGTGGGAGGGGACTTTAAAAAGGTGTCCTCATTGGAGGTCACCCTAGGGTGTGTCTGCCACAACTCTGCTCACTTTTAGTTCCAAAAACACTTCTTTGAAATCTGATAATTGGTGGTTTTCCAAATGTATTTTCTCCTTAGCAACAATGGTAATTAATGGTTTTCTTCAGTTGACATTCTATTTCCTTAGGACTTTGTGGATGCTAATGATAGACATTCATTCAGTTCTAGCCACCTTATGCAAAAGCAGAAATTTAGTGAAAGGGTCTTGGGGTAGTTTCAGAAACACTGAGGAAACCGACTAGAAAAGAGAGAGGGGGAGGGCCAGCAGGTGGAAGGGGGCAAAGGGGACATGGGAAAGGCCATTTCTTTGAGCATTCTCTCTGCGTTCTGCTCTGTGGTACATACTGCCGTTCCCATCTCTTACCCCAGGCTGGCTTCCTCTGCCTGTCCACATGCTCCATGCTGTAAGATCAGATGAGTTAGCACACACCACTGAGTGTTGGCACCCGGCAGATGTCTGGCGACTCTAGGCTGTTGTCATTCTGGTTCCCCTGTCATTCTGGTTCTCACTGTGGCTTTGTTTTGTCTATAATCCCGCTGCTGGAGAGGGGAGCTTTCTCTGCTAACCAGGGTCTTGACAATGCTGGAAGGGAAACCTCATGGCTCTTCTTCTAGGATGCCCATTTTCTCTCCTTTTCACTGCATTTTATTGCTTGGCCTTTCTCTTGTCATTCACTAAGAAATCAAAGTTTCCTTTTAGATGACAGATTCTATTTCTACCTCATCAGTGGTCCTATTTTCTCTCTTCAGTGTGGAATTTGACTTTGTACGTCACTTCTTTCTTTCTCCTCAAAGTTTCTGGTCGCCCTTTGGTTTTTCTCACACTGTCTATACTCTCCACTGGTTTGTTGCACTGGTAACACAGAGATGAGAACTTCTGTGTCTTCTTTAGTGAAAGACATTCTCCTGAACATTTTCCTGGTTGCCATAATAAATTTTCTTCTGAGCTCTGCAGATGAATTTTTGTTTTCCTTAAATCCACCTCCATCAGGTAATGATTCCATGCTGTTGCCCTTGGCATCCCATGATCTTTTCAGAACAGATATGATAGTGGATTCAGTCGGCGCCCCACCCATATCTTTTCACTGCTTACGTCTCTGGGCAGGATGAGAGCTTCATACTGCAAGTGCCAGGGGTCCTGCACCTGGAGCCTTCCCTGGCATGTTAAGGCAATGCACAGAATTGGCACCTGCAGGGAGTCATCCTCTCAGAAATACCTCAAGGACAAAATGAGGGTTGCTCAGCTTCTGGGTCTCAGGTGTGACAACTCCAAGGCATTTCCTAAGCTCTCTCCTTGAGTTCTGTGGAGACCTGAGAACTGGTTTCTTCCAGCAGAACTTGTTTAAGGCACTCTGATCGGCTGCCTTCCCTTGCTGTTACTTCCTAACTCCCTGATTGAAGCTTCCCAGGATCCTGTTCCTCCTCTTCCTCTCAGGCTCTTCTCCTATGGGAGCACATCCTGAGTCATCTGGCAACAGATCAGATGAATGAATTATTTCATTGTTTTGTATTTGGAGCGCGAAGGCAAAATGATGTACATTGTACATAATTTCAAACAGATTTCTGGTTGGCTTTCCTTTGACATAAGATGGATCCTGATGGGCACCTCTTGCTGACAGAAAAGGGATGAAGGGCAGCAGTCTGTCAGTGCAGGGGAAGTCTGTTTTCCATCCTTTTGCCACCTTCACCTGGTTGGTATGGATTTGGGGCCCCAGGGAGCTCTGCCATTGTCTTCAGTTGTTTTCTGAGGCTCTCCACCTTAGACTCGGTAAAGACAAGCGGTGTTCCTGATGCTTATGTGGGAATAAAATGCTGCCCAAAGGACAGCTCCCACATGGGACATGGCCGGAGACCCAGCTTTCATATGAATTCAACTCTTTAATAAAAATATGTGTCTTCATTGACACAGTCAAGAGGAAAACCCTGGGTATGACCTTGAGATGCTCACAGTCTAGTGCTGCTCAACATGCAGTCTGCAGAAAGATGGGCTGATACAGGCAGACGTGTTCCTGGATTTCATCTCAGATCTATTAATTCAGAAACTCAGGCACTTATTGTGAATGTTAAAGTTTGTGAATTACGGTTCCAGTGGTTGGTAAGACCTTTTTATTTCTTAATGGAAACACACTCAGAGAAAGAGAAAAAGCAAGTCATTTTAATATATTGCCCTTCGATGTTAACACAAGAAATTTAAGAACTTTCATAAAACAGTCCCTAGAGTGTTCCCATCTCCTTCAAAGAAACCATTTTGATACTCACTTCCCCATCGATCTCATCTTGCTGCTGTATACTTTCACATAGTTTCAAAAATACTACATGGGAAAGGATTTTTCACTCCCTACTTGCTTGAAAACATTTTATTTCCTCATTTTATAGATAATTTAGCTAGGTATCATACTTCAGTTGAAGATAATTTTTCCTTAGAGTATTGGTGGCAATACTAGTATCTAGTATCTAGTATCAAGGGCAGATGGAAAAAATGTCAGGTTGATTTTACCTATTTTTAGTTGAGCACTCTTGTTACTGTAGTAGCTTTTAGAATCTTTCCTTTATCTTTGGGATCTTAAAATTTTACAATGATATGGTTAGCGGTTTTTTTATTCATTGTTCTGCTATTCAGTAGGCCCTTTAAGTTTAATGCCATATATCCTTTTGTGTCCATATTTCTCCAATAATTTATTCTTTTTTGTCTTTTTGAGAATTTTACTGTAGACATTGGGGAATCTATATTGGTACTCTATATATCATATCTTATCTCAGGTCTCACTCGCTCATCTTTCTTACTCCCTAATTTCTAGCTTTCTTAATTTTACTGCCCATTTCTTATACAGTTTTTTAATTTCAACAATTGTCCAGTTAACCTGCAGAAATTCTTTCACATTATATTAATAGGCACTTTTTAATATGCACTTATTGTTTTTTATTTGTTGATACAATATAGATCCAGTATCTTCATGTTTTTTCTTTTAATTTAATTTAAATTTTTTATTTTTTTATTTGACAGATATAGTTATTGACAGTAGAGAGAGAGACAGAGAGAAAGGTTTTCCTTCCATTGGTTCACTCCCCAAATGGCCCCTACGGCCTGCGCTGCGCCGATCCGAAGCCAGGAGCCAGGTGCTTCTTCCTGGTCTCCCATGCAGGTGCAGGGGCCCAAGCACTTGGGCCATCCTCCACTGCCCTCCTGGGCCACAGCAGAGAGCTGGACTGGAAGAGGAGCAACTGGGACTAGAGCCTGGTGCCCATATTGGATGCTGGTGCCGCAGGCGGAGGATTAACCAAGTGAGCCACGGCGCCGGCCCCTTCATGTTTTTTCTATGCTTGCTAAATTTTTAACGTATTTTTCTGTTCCATTTTCAGAAGGATTTATTTATTTCTTCCATTTATTTTGACATTTTCTCCTTCATTATGCTGCTTCAAATTTTAGAAATTACCATGCATATTTTTTAAAAGATTTATTTATTTATTTGAAAGTCAGAGTTACACAGAGAGAGGAGAGGCAGAGAGAGAGAGAGAGAGAGAGAGAGATCGGTCTTCCATCCGTTGGTTCACTCCCCAATTGGCCATAATGGCTGGAGCTGTGCCTATATGAAGCCAGGAGCCAGGAGCCTCCTCCAGGTCTCCCACGTGAGTGCAGGGTCCCAAGGACTTGGGCCATCTTCTACTGCTTTCCAAGGCCATAGCAGAGAGCTGGATCAGAAGTGGAGCAGCCAGGTCTCGAACTGGCGCCCATATGGGATGCTGATACTTCAGGCCAGGGCGTTAATCCACTATGCCACACCACCGGCCCCTCCACACATATTTTTTAAAATACCTTGTTGGAGCAAGCATTGTGGCCCAGTGGATTAAACTGTTGCTTGGAATGCCCATATCTCCTACCCGAGTGCCTAGGATTTAGTCCCATCTTTACTTTTTTCCCTAAGATTTATTTTTTCAGGGCTGGCACTGTGGTATAGAAGTTTAAACCTCTGTCTCCAATCTGGTATCCCAGTTCAAGTCTTGGCTGTACCACTTCTGATCCAGATCCCGGCTAATGCACGTGAAAGCTGTGGAAGATGACACAAGTGCTTGGGCCCCTGCACCCACATGGGAGACCCAAAAGAAGCTCCTGGTTCCTGGCTCCTGCTTTCCACCTGGTCCAGTCTGAGCTGTTGCAGCCATTTGGGAAGTGAACCAGCAGAGGGGAGATCTCTCTCTCTCTCTCTCTTTCTGTCTCTCCTTCTCTCTCTGAATTTCTGCCTTTCAAGTAAATAAAAGCATCTTTTAAAAAAAAGGTTTATTTAATTTATTTGAGAGGTAGAGTTATGAGGAAGAGCAAGACAGAGAGAGAAAGAGAAAGAGAGTGAGAGAGAGAGAGAGAGAGAGAGAGAGAGATCTTCCACTACTTTCCCGGGCACATTAGCAGGGAGCTGTATCAGAAGTTGAGCAGCTAGGCACGAACTGGTGGCCATATGGGATGCTAGTGCCACAGTGGTGGCTTAACCCACTATACCACAGTACTGGCCCCTGATCTCCACTTCTGATTCAGCTTTCTGCTAATGCACACCTGAGAGGCAGCAGATGGTTGGACAAGTAATTTGGCCCCTGACGTCCACGTGAGAAGACTGGATGGAATTTCTGTCTCCTGCCTTCAACCTGACCCAGCCCTGGCTGTTGTGGGCATATAGTGAGTGGACCAGTGGATAGAAACTCTCTCTCTTTCCCTTTCTCTGCCTCTGTCTCTCTCTGTCTCTCTCTCTCTTTCACTGTGTTCTGCCTTTCAAATAAATAAAACTAAATAAACTCAAAAAATAAAAAAATGCTGTAATTTGTATTCTTTTATTTTATAGTTTGTAGTCTCATTGATCATTGTGGTAGTAATAATTTTTCCAAGACACTGCAATAAGTTGACATTAATTTTAAATATTGGAGAGGTCATAAGATTCTGTTTCATGTGTCTGTTTAGAAATTTTTGTGAGTCTTGGAGTATCTGCATGAAAAGGTACTAGGCACATGCTAATTAAAACTGGAACTAGGCCCTGAGTTTGTCAAACGCAGTTTACGAACCTGGCTCTTAAATTCATAAACTGTGTCAGGACATTGGCTATGTATCAGTTCCTCCTCCCAACTTGTTTTAAGTGCTCCTGCCTTGGTAATTTCCTGGTACACAAATTGACCCTAACTGAAAACAAAACAAAACAAAAAAATGGCTGGCGCTGCAGCTCAATAGGCTAATCCTCTGCCTGCAGCGCCGGCACCCCGGGTTCTAGTCCCGGTTGGGGTGCCAGATTCTGTCCCGGTTGGCCCTCTTCCAGGCCAGCTCTCTGCTGTGGCCTGGGAGTGCAGTGGAGGATGGCCCAGGTGCTTGGGCCCTGCACCCACATGGGAGACCAGGAGAAGCACCTGGCTCCTGGCTTCAGATTGGCACAACATGCCGGCCATAGCGGCCATTTGGGGGGTGAACCAACGGCAAAGGAAGCCCTTTCTCTCTGTCTCTCTCCTGTCCACTCTGCCTATTAAAAAAAAAAAAAAAAAGAAAAGAAAAAGAAAGAAACCTACTTAACAACTGTGATGAGCTGATACTACCAGGCCATTATTTGTACATCTATGGGGGGTATTTTAAAGCAGAAGCTTAAAACCATTTGGGATTAATCACCTGAAAAGCAAGTTATCCTGGGGTAAGTTATTAAGTCTCTTTTCTTTTTTTTAATCTGTTTGTCCACTGGACTCCTTAAAAAGAAGGGAAACCATCCAAGACAGGTGTTCAGAGGCTGGAAGACCACAGTGCACATCTGCCTAATAAAGTTGTTGTTGAAGTCCTTCCTGTTGACTTTTAACCTCTGGGTCTGAGTAAAGCCCCTCATTCATTAAGCAGGTGTTTCCATTAGCAGCAGGCTGTGTCTGGGATCCTGGGGACCCTGCACCTGCTCTGCTTTATATTTGACAAATCATCTGATTTTATTGATAGCCACCTGGAGAATTGCATTTGGGACAGGGGGCCAAGACACAAACTTAGGACCCACTTCTCAAAATGAGCACTAAGAGAAAACCCATCCAGCAAAGGTACCTCTGCAGCCAATGCACAGAAATAGAACCTTGGCGAAATATTGTGTTATTTGTAAAAAAAAATTGTAAACAATATTTTTATATTCAATTGACACAAACTTGTGCATATTTATGTGATATTTTAATAGGTGTGGACATTCTGTTTTACTCAAATCAGAGTAAACACATCTATTTCTGCAAACATCTGTCATTTTGTTATGGTGAAAACATTCAAAATTCTTTCTTCTAGCCTTTTTTTCTTTTCCCTTGTAGAGTGGCTGGATAGTTCACTCTTTCTTTCTCTCAGGGTTGCTCTAAATTAGCTGACTTTCTCTTCCAGTTCGCATTGCAAAGGGGGCAAGGACAGCTCCCAGCCTTCCATCAAAAGCCTTCCCTGGCCCTTTCACCAGAGACTCTTGTCAACCTCCTTATCACACTGTCCTCCGGGACACACATGTTCACGGGGTTGTGCCTGGCACTACGGGAATAGCAGTGCTTCTGACCCCATGGCAACTCTTCTTTTTGGCTGCCACATTAAATCAAAAATGGTGTGGGATGATCCCCTCGGGAGGCGGTTCCCATTTTTCAGTTGTTAGCAGGTGTTGCTGAAGAGATTCACACTCTCTGGGGAGTGGGGAAGCACGACATGTCAGAGGGAGAGATTTACTCTGGGCGCGCAGGACGGCGCCACACCTACACACACTTCCTACTGTCTCAGAATTACAGCCAGAGCTCCGAAGCAGCAGAGGCAAAATTGGTGAAAAGTGTTTTCGTTTTGGGGCAGAGAGAGCAGAAACCTCCTAATTACTACAGGAAAAGGAAGAAGCTTTGTCAATTATTTTTCCAGAGAAGATGGAACGCTTGAGGGCATTCCCTGAAGTTGAGTCAGAAAAGTTATTTTGAACAGAGAAAGAAAGATTGCACATAGTCTGAGAAATGAAACCATGTGCCCTATGTCTTTAGATTGGAAAAGTGTGAAACTTGTGGTTTCTGGGGCTTTTATATGGCTTAGGCATTGTGAGCCCCAGTCTTTGAGAGTCCTCCTTCCTAGACTCTGTAGTTGCTATAGATTGGGCATGGCTGATTGGAGAGAGGGTTGACATACTGAAAAATTACAGTGTTTAAGTATTATCAAGGAAAAGTAACTTTGCATGGATTCTGCAGTTTTATGGCCTTCAAAAGCAAGAAGTTTGTCAGGCTAGACCAACTAACAGATTGCAATATAACTTTAAAATGGTGTACAACTCATATGGCAATTAGCAGATATAAACGGTGTGATAATTGTTTGTATTTCCCAGCCTCTTGGAAAGAGTTTGGAGTCAAGGAAACGAGCTTCCTTTGGAATGGATGACCTTGGATTTAGATTCCTTTCCTGTCTCCTGGCGGTCGTGAGATTTTGAGCCATTTTGCCACTCATGTAGCTAGTGATACACCACAACAAAAATGCTATTACATTAGGTTGTTGATAGGACAAACGGAAAGACACACAAAACAAGCTTCCACAATGGTGGCAAACAGGAAAATATAGTTCAGGTTCTCACTGAATTCACAACAAAACCTCAATTCCTCGCCTAGACCCGGCATGCTGATCTCTTCCCTTCAACTTCTCAAGCCCACTTCCCTCACTCCAGCCCCCAGCTTGGCTTGTTCCTACAGCATTCTTCCAGCGTTTGGCGTTCATACTGCTTTCTTACACGTGTGTTTCTTTACTACTTACCTCTGTACAATAGAGTCCCCACCAGCACTAGTTCATTCATGCAAACAGTATTTGTTAGTACCTTCTACATGCCAGGCGTAGTTCCAATTTATAGCTAAGAGCATGGTATGAAACAGTCCCCGGGAGATACTTTCCTTTCATGGAATTCTCATTCTCACAAGGAAAAAGAGGTAATAAGAAAACAGCAAGATGATTCTTAAATGTCTATTTATTTATTTTCATTTACTTGAAACATGGCACAATGGAGAGACAAAGGGAAAATTCCTATCAGTTGGTTCACTCTCCAAATGCCCACAAGAGCCAGGGATGGATCAGGCCAAAGCCAGGAGCCTAGAACTCAATATGGGCCTCCATGTGAGTGACAGTGGCCCAAGCACTTGAGCCATCATCTGCTGTCTCCAGAATGTATTAACAGGAAGCTGCATCGGAAACAGAGAAGCCTGGACTCGGGTCAGCACTTGGACATGGGGTGTTGGTCTCCTGAGCAGTGGCACAAACTGTGGCATCCCCATACCCATCCCACAAGATGGTTTTTGACAGGAAAAGATCGATGAAGAACATAACACGAAGTGGAGACGAGACTTGTGTGATTTGGGTTGTCAGTGTCATTGATGCACAGGTGACTTTGAGCTGAGACCTCCACTCAAGCCAGAACCTTGTAAAGGGGAGATGGAAAGCCCCTTAAAAAGAAGAGTTTCCTATCCTGCTGTATGTGAAAGGAACAAGAGGTTTTGAGACCAAAA
This sequence comes from Oryctolagus cuniculus, assembly GCF_964237555.1. Taxonomy (NCBI): domain Eukaryota; kingdom Metazoa; phylum Chordata; class Mammalia; order Lagomorpha; family Leporidae; genus Oryctolagus; species Oryctolagus cuniculus. The sequence goes on from NC_091433.1 coordinate 18,331,227, forward strand.
TAAACCAGGATAAAAATGTACTTGTGCAAGACAAACTTGACCTGTCACATCACTCTTCCTCACTGAGTTCCTTGACTTTTAGGAGGACAATAAAATTTTCCCAGGGGACCATTGTGACTGCTGGGACAAAGGGTCTATAATAGGGTCCAGATTTATGAGGTTTGACTGTGTACCATTTCAAAAGGAGAACTTTTGAAAATTGAGTTGGATATGTGGCTGTTGCTTTATATCCTCATGGAGAAAGTTGCACTTTTTTCCGCTCTTCTCTTTTCTTGGATACCCATGCTTCCAAAATAACCAATACATGATCTAGCAGTGGGGTTCTCTCCACTGAGCATATGGATGGTCTGTCTATGCGAGGTGAGGGTGAGACCCCTGTTTTTAGGCTCATTAGGCATTTAGTCAAACAGAGCTTTAGGACAATGCATCTGTCCACGATGGCTGCTTCTCCCTCTCTCCACCACTGTCTCTTCCCTGTGGCTTTAATATGTCTTCAGGGAGTTTCTTCTCTTCTCAGTATAGTGTGGGGAGAATGTTTTTCTTGAATCCTCAATTAAAAAGAATTATAACCACTGAGAAAAAAGCTCTTCTGTTGATTAGCCTTTTTTCCCTCCATTTGAAGGGAATCAAATGACTGAAATATAAATTTGATTTGAACGTTTCTTAAATATCTTTTTTTCAAACATTGACAGAGATTTTTGCCTCTGCATTTTGATTTTGCACACTTTAAAAGTCAACCAGGATGACTCTTAACAAGCAAGAGTAGCAATTGCAAGAAGCAATCTAAATACAAGCCAGCAAAAATGATTAAGATGAAATGTCTTTTGCATGTCTGATCTATAAACACATCTAATGGACCAGCCAGAGGATGCTAGTATTATTATGGCAAGTAACATATTCTTGGAAAGTGAGTCCCGAATTTAATTTTTAACTGTCCCAAGGAATTTGAAAAGGCTGTCAAATATGGTAGTAGAATTTTCAGAAGTCACAAGAACAGCATTAAAATTAAAAAGACAGGAGAAGGCATTTATGCATTTGTTAAAGGGTCAGGCCTGCTTCAATTGAAAGAAATGGTCACATATTTCATGAAAAACATAGCATGGGCTGTTCCACATTAGTTGCATGCTTCAAAGCTGTTCTGCCTAATTTTATTTTGTTCAGGAGCAGAAGAATTTCTTTCCACATTATAATTCCTTAAAGCTGTCTTAAATATCCTCAACTCTTGTGGGCCCCATTGGATTGATAGCCTACCATGGATTAGTTTGAGTAGAGACTCAATGCAAAGAAGCATCACTCCAAATGAGATGATCAACATGAGATGATGGACTGCTGGGGGAAAAATCTGTGTTGATTGAGGGCACCAGAAAGATCAATTTGATTATGACTCAGGATGAAACCAGTTCTCACGATCTGTTTCGTTCTCTATGCAAAGAGCTCATCTTTTCCTGTCTGAGGGGTTCCTCTTCTCCAAACGTCTCCATTCTGCATCAACCTAAACCACTAGATTCCAGGAGTGAGGGAAAATAGTCCCACCAGAAAACATGGAAATCTTCTGTCTCCCTCACATGGGCATCAGCTGAACTTAGCAGTGGAGTGAGTTCCTGGTCCTTGTTTCTGTTCTAAATTGGAGCACTTATGTTTTGCTATTGGAGAAAGTGGAGCTGAGCATGGAGAGGCCTTCAGGTGTATGTGAAAGAATTTAGTGAGAAGCTAAGTGGAAAACAACAACACATGGTCTGCTAGTTCAACAATTTGTTCTATTACACACAGAAGTTAGGAACGTAATTATACTTTCAAGGATTCTACCGAAGACTGCGAAATTACAACATTTTCTTCTCGCTCCTATGTGCAGGGATGTTGCTTGGCAATGTGATATTGCTGCTTCTCCCAGTAAGAGGGGAAGTCTATTTCCCTATTCCTTGAACTTGACAGTGTAACTTGCTCTTAGCAAAGGTGAGGGGCAAACAGACATGCTTTGTGGCTGTTTCCTTCTCCAGATGACACAAGACAGAGACAGGTTGTCCTACCTGAGACTTCCTAGACGAGAGTTTGGCAAATTTTTTCTCTGAAGGGCAGTATAGTAAATATTTTAGTCTTTGCAGGCCATATGTTCTCTGTCACAACTTCTCAACTCTTTCCAATGAATGAATCTAATTGTGTTCTAACACCTTTTATTCTTTTAAATAAAAACAGGTATGGTCCACAGTCCATAGTCGATCAATTGTTTCTCGAGGGAAGTCCATCTGCCAAGCACCAGACAAGTAAATGAGACCATCCTAGGTCATTTAACCGCAGCTGAGCCTCCAGCCACAATGTGTGCATCACGAGGCACAGAGAAGAAAAACTACTGAAATGATACCTGACTCACGGTAACTCTGGGGTGATTTATTATTCAGAAAAAGACAAATGGTGTCTTCTCTTAGGACTTGCATGTTCATTTGCTTGTAGGTACCAAGAAGGGGGGTGAGGGTGGGGAATGCTTGTGATGGTGCAAAGGATATTGTTGTATCAAACTAGAAGATTTAAGTCTGAGACCAAAAGAGAGTCAATGTGTCTCTCTGGAATAGCTATATCCCAATTTCTGTTTTCCTAAGAACTTGGTAATACCCAGTCCTCAAATTTAAGTGCTTAGAGGATTTGACAACTGTATGGAGTGTCTTCTCATGACACCCCTGGCAGCAGCATCTTGAGTTTTGGGAAATTTTGAATAATTACAGCTGAGAGTCATCTTTTCTACTATGCTTAAGCTAACTGCAGGCTCACCAATGATGTTGGGTAAAAATGTGGAAAAGTGGGCAGAGACAATTTTGGAATCCATAGCCAGAGCTCACATACGAAAGCAGGAAATTAGATTCATTTGTCTCAACCCGTTTAGTCATACTTTTGATGGGAATATTGCTATTTGATATATCATTTCTTTTCTTTGAAATTTTAAACTGTCACTTTTAAGATCTGACTGTTTATTATGACATGTCATTCTTCAAGTCCACAACAATCACCAAGGAGACATATGAGATATGCTCTTAATGCCAGATTTCCTATAAATCACGATGTCTTCTTTCCTCTGAAAAAGAAAGGGGTGGAAGCCAGAGATGACAGGGGGCACCTGTGCTTCGTTATGTAAGATTTGAGCCTGGAGTTAATAACCTGAAATGTATTCATGCAGTGAACTTCTGCAAATGTGAAATTTCTGTGCTTCACAATCGAAATTCATTACCAACAGAGAGGTTTAAAACCAGAGAAAATGACTGGGGAAAACTGTTTGAGACCAAACAAGAAAAACACAGTATAAAACTGAAACGGATGACCTGGCATTATGTGAGGTTAGTAATATCTTACCTATAAAATATTCCTGTATAAAACCTTAATAGATGATCATGAATGTATGCAGGGAGCTGTGAAAGGAAAACTTAAAGGCTAAAATTAAACACATATTCAAACAGGATAATGGCAGCATTTACGAGGATAATCTATACAGGTTCAATTTGATGTTGAAAATGGCCACAGGACATATTCCCATCTCCAAATGTCATATAAATATTTTTTTTAAAAATCTTGCTCAAATTTGTATTGTCAATTTGACATGGAAACTAATGCCAAAAATCAAAATTTTTGCTTTGTAGTAATTTGTAAATTATTTGTAAAAATGAGGTACATTTAAAAAAAACCAGGTTTTAAAAAATTCATTTATTTATTGGAAAGTTAGAGTTTCAGAGAGTGAGCGGAGACAGAATAAACAGAGAGAGAGCTTCCATCCACTGTTCACTCCCTAGATGGTTGCAACGACCAGGGTTGGACCAGGCTGAAGCCAAGAGCTTCATCCAGAAATCCCACATGAGTGGCAGGGGCCCAGTTTCCACTGCTTTTCCCAGGTCATTAGCAGGGAGCTGGAATGAAAGTGGAGCAGCTCGGACTAAAACTGGTGCCCATATGGTATTCCGGCATTGCAGGCAGTGGGTTTACCTGCTGCTTCTCTATAACGCTGGCTCCCAAAAAACATTTTGTTGTTAAATTTACTTACCCAGAAATGAGAGTCAGGAAAACATGTCAACTCTGCCCCCTCTTATGTCACATGTCACATGTTCATTCATTCATGCAAGGATTTCATATCTATTTATCACTTAGGTTGGCACAGGCATCATGGTAGGTGCTGGTGTAGGAATAATAAAAAAAAAAAAAACACACTTTCTCTGCTTTCATGGAGTGAGCAATCTAGTGGAGGTGAAAGACACTAATTGTGTCATAGATAACTTTAAATTGTGAGACATAGGAGTAAGAAGAGGACAAAGTAATGAAATTTTATAATAGAGCTTGACTCAAGAATCCAAGGAGTGCTTCCTTGAAGGATCTGTTTCCTGAAGACACAGAGGATTTTGTAACTGGAAGAGAGGTGTGAGCAAGAGCAGACACGCAGACACGAGCGTCTCAGACTCAGGAAACGCCATGTGCAAAAGCCAGTCCTGGGATAAGAGGTAGAATGGATGAAGAGCAGAGTGTGGCTGCCCCTCAGGTGTTCATTAAGATCTTGCAATCATAAAACATTGGGGCTGGGAGGGGCACTTGTGATGCCCTAGCTCAATCTCTTCATCTTACAGGCCAGGAAACAGACTCAGAGGGGTTAAGTGACTTGGCCAAGGTGACACTGCTAATGAGTGGTGGAGCTGGGATCAGAGCCCAGGGCTCCTAATTATCCTTTTAATGCTTTCCTACCACACCATGCTGATTCTTTGTATCTGTGTTAATGAGTAGATCAAAATGCTGTGAAATTAGCATAATAATTATTTGTATATAAATACTGCTTTCAAAGTACTGCTATACAACATAGTTTAGCTTTCACAACCCAGGCTTACAACCTGTCAGTGTATGAGTCACAAATAATTGACTTTTCCTCATAAAAGGGTACAGAACAAAATCCAAGTTTCAGACTTGAGTAAGTTAACATGAATCCTATACTAATGGATTCTAGGTTAATGATATTTGACTATATGTCGATTTGTGGCTTTATTCAGTAACTATAGACCTGTGTCCCAGGTGTTGTGCTGGGGCTAAAATGGTCCAATTTGGTGAACAAGACCCCATTACTTCTTTCAATACATTTACAGTCCACTGATTGAACGTATGCAGTACTTTTCTTCTTTTTTGAAACATTTATTTATTTGAAAGGCAGAGAGGGAGAAATACAATGAGATCTATCTCATGGTTCACTCCCCAAATGGCTGCAACATCCAGGTCCAGGCCAGGCAGAAGCCAGGAGACAGGAACTCCATCTTAGTATCACACAGGTGTAGTGGGGGCCCAAGAACTGGGATCTTCTGCTGCCTTCCCAGGTGCATTAGAGGGGAGGGGGAGGGGAAGTGGAAGGGCTGGAACTTTAACCAGCGCGCCCATATAAGATGCCTGCGTTGCCAGCAATTGCTTAAGCTGCTTTCTCAAGACAACACAGGCTCGTTTTTCTGCTTTGTGCATCTGAGAACAGAGGGTGTTTTGAGCTACTGCTTGTCACAAGAAGAATGGCACAATGCTTCTGGACGCAATTTTGGTAGAATATCTCCCTAAAGAACATTTAAGACAGGTAAATTTCTGAGATGAGGGCGAGAGGTGAGGGAGATGGTGCCTGGGTGGAGATTGTAGTTGTTTCTTAATTAGGCCTTGGTTAGGTCTTCAAATAGAAATTACCTGGTGTGCTCCTGTGACAGATTGCACTGCTTTAGAGAGCTGGTGATGAGATCCAGTCATTGAATTACACTGAACTATAAACTTCATTTGTTCTTAGATGCATAGTGATTTGCTATAATAATGATCATCCATTTGCTGGACAGCTGAGATTTTTTAAAAGCCTGATTGCTTTTGGCATTGCGTTATTTGTCCTGGAAGAATGTAACACATTTGCAGCAATTCTCAGTTTCTGCAAACAAGAGTTTCTATCGCTCACAAATGCTGGCCACTTAAGACATGTGTGTTGAAACTGGGCATTATTTTCTAGCAATTCCACAGCAGAGAATTCACTTTGCTTTTTTGTAAACAGCCTCATGAATATCCCCATTTCTAAACTTCAAGAGAGTTCATTTGAGCTGCTGAGTTTATGGACATGAGGATCAAGGAAAGTTCTCAAACAAGGGTACACGCTATTAATTTTCTTTGGCTAATGAAAGCCAAAGGATTCTATACAAACCCTTTCTTAAAAAAAATGCATCTGAGGCCAGCACCGCGGCTCAGTAGGCTAATCCTCTGCCTGCAGTGCTGGCACCCCGGGGTCTAGTCCCAATTGGGACGCCAGAATCTGTCCCTGTTGCTCCTCTTCCAGTCCAGCTCTCTGCTGTGGCCCAGGAAAAGTAGTGGAGGATGGCCCAAATGCTTGGGCCCTGCAGCCGCATGGGAGACCAGGAGGAAGCACCTGGCTCCTGGCATTGGATCAGCACAGTGTGCCAGCTGCAGCACACTGGATGTGGCAGCCATTTGGTGGGTGAATCAATGGTAAAAGGAAGACCTTTCTCTCTGTCTCTCTCTCACTGTCTGACTCTGCCTGTAAAAACAAAAAATGCATCCGGGCCCGCACTGTAGCATAGCTGGTAAACCCTCTGCCTGTAGTGTGGGCATCTCATTTGGGCACTAGTTCAAGTCCTGGCTGCTCTACTTCCTATCCAGCTCTCTGTTGTTGCCTGGGAAAGCAGTAGAAGATGGCCCAAGTCCTTGGGCCCCTGCGCCCACGTGGGAGACTCGGAGGAAGCTCCTGGCTTTGGATTGGTGCAGCTCTAGCTATTGCGGCTATCTGTAGAATGAACCAGAGGATGGAAGACTTCTCTCTGCCTCTGCATCTCTAACTCTGCCTTTCAAATAAATAAATGTTGAAAAAAAGAAATGAATCACTTCTCTGGCCCCAACTACTCACCTGATAAGAATCTAAAACCCTGGCCAAGTCACACCAGGTGAGAACCTGATGATGTTGATCTCCTTTGATGATCACTGGTGATATCGACCCTCATCTCTGATTCAGATCCTTCTCAGCTTATCCATTGTGAAAATGCCAATGGAGTGATTCTGTTGTACTTACAGAAACAAAATTCACAGGCCTGGTTTCTCTCGCACAGCGACTTCATATACAGAGTTGAGAATAGAAGAAAGGTCATTTCTAAAGAAAGTGACATTTACTCTGTATTCACTGAAAAGCCAAAGGAGTTTCCTCATTCACCCATACCAACCAAGCTCTGAGTCTCCCCCACAAGAGGTGAAAGACTGCTCCTATCTGCTCCGGCATCACGCTTCATGCCCAAGATCTGTGCAGAAAAATGGCTCCATGCAGGTACAAGTCTATTGTCCTTATCTCAGCCTTATTTTGTTTGGAATTCAGTCTTACTTGACAATTTTTTTTTTTACTCTGGCATCACAAAACTAATGCCCACTTCCTTTGTGAATTAGTCTTCCATGAGTGTCATTTTCCACTGCTGTCTCTTACAGGCTAAGGCAGGAGCTAAGCAGATGTGTATATGAGGATGTTTCAGAAAGTGAATAGAAAGAAAGTAAGACAAACATACTCAGGGTCAACACATTTTGAAACCCATGCATATAAGGGGGTCTTTATAAAGTTCACAGAACATGTTATAGTGATAAAACTGTGCATTGATTTCAAAAACTCCTTGCACCAAAAATAATTTGATTCTGTTTTTCCATAGTTTTTGAAGTACATATATATTTTAAATGTAGATCATGTTTGTATAGAATGTGTATACGTGTAAGTAGGCATATGTTTGCATGTATATTGGCTTTGTATATATATGCACATATATATGCAAATCATGCAAGGGTTCCAGAATTTCAGAAGAAACACAAATAGCCAGGCAGCAGTTGATTAAATCTAGACCAAAACCAGGGATAATTGAGTAAAGTCAAATCAACCAACAATTTCCGGAGCAATTAAAAATCAATGGTTTTCCCTAAATTGTGAAAGATCTTTTCCAAAGTCCTAAATATAACCAGACTACCTGAATTCAGTTTGGAATAGGAAGTATCACAGACAAGTCAATTTTTAAGCAGTAGCTTAATGTGGACATAGGATACAATTCCATCTATTTCCAGCATACCATTGAGGTTTAGGGACATAGGTGCCAGTGCAGAAAAAGGACAGAGAAAAGGTTCTGTGCTCTCCAACTTGGCCTGAGTCAGACCTATATAACCTCTATACCACATAATGGACAATCATGAGTTAATTATCGTTTGCTCAATGCAAACGGCTGGAAACCTGCTTTGAAGAACAGTTAATCATATAAACTGTGGATATAAGTTGTGGCTTTGCCTCTTCATAGCGGTACAACTTTGGGTAAATGGCTTATTTGTGTTTGATTCCTCACCTGTATGAGGAATTTCAGTAGTCTCTACCTTATTGGCTTATTGTAAAGATCTAATGAATTAGCGTATGTGAAGTAAGTATAACAAATCTTGACTTGAGAAAGTGTTCCAAATTGTGATTCATTAAGAAATGTTTGCTCCGAGATAATTTAGGACATGGAGAAATTGAAAAGCTTGGGAGGTGAGAAATTCGTTGAGTTAGAACTGAACTGGAACTGTGAAACTAGGTTTTGAAATAATAAACAGAGTAATTATTAAGAGTAACTCTTACGGCATTACATTTAAGATTTGAACCTTGCTCAAACTTCTTTAATGTTTAAGACCTATAAATGTCAGAGCACACTAATTTCTTTGGCTTTCTATAAATGCCAGTGACTTTGAGAATTGCTCTCCCTTTAGTTTATCTGGCAAGAGTACAACCTTAAAGGGTATCCAAGAGGGCCTTGGTGGCCTGTTCTCTTCCCAGTGGATAATGCAGGTTACTGAAGTCAATCAGTCCTTTGGGGGAGATTTGGTATGCTGCCACTTGAACTCGTTTCTGAATGGGGTTCCCAAGGACAGAGGAGAGACACAGGCCCTCTGTCGATGAATGGCCTACTCATTGGGGGAAAGGTGTTGACCAATATATACTAATGTCTAATTCATCTGGAATTGTCAGCATAAGAATTTCATGTAATGAAATACTCCAAATAACCAAAGCTTGTCACATTTGGATCCCAAGAAAGTGATTTAAATATTTCAAATGAAAATCCTTCTAATAGAATTAAACACACTTGACCAGTGGCTCTAGAGAAGAATTTTGCCTTTACTTAATAATGCAAGATCATCATTATGGACATCAATTACTGAACTGTGCTGTAGTCTAGGGGCTACTGGGGTATGAAGGACTGTTTGCCCCTGTCCTAAATGACCCCAGATGGACATTCTTTCTGTAGTTTCTCTGTTTTTGCTCATGGATAGGCAGTTAGCTTTCTTGCCTTCTCTCTAAGGATTTGAACAACCAAAGAAAACAGATTTTAAGAATTCTTCTGAACTAAAGTAATTAGATCTACCTTGTTGCTTGAAAGTTAAGGTAAATAAAAAGAAGACTTGATCTTTTGAGCCCCTTCTATGTGCTAACAAGGTTTGCACTCCTCCTTATCACTTAGTTCTCTAACAATTTTTTCAATATTGGGCATAAAGGGTTTCCTTACTTGACCTGGCTATGTTTCTCAAGGTTTAGTATACACAACGATCCCAGGAAAAGCTTGAGAGAACCGTTTCCCAGCTGTCACCTCCAGAGACTCTGATTCAGTAGGTCTGTGGAGAGGCCCAAACATTTGAATTTCTAACAAGTTCCCAGGTGATGGTAATGATGATCACGGAGTAAAGTTCCCCCGATGATATAGCTCAAAAATGACAGATGGAATTCTAACCAATGAGTCTCTAACATCAGAGCACATTATTTTCATGAAATCACACTGTTTTGAACATGTTGACATAAATTTTGGCTAATGAGACATAATTTGTGCTCATTATGGTGTAGAGTCTGAATGATGCTCTAAATGTTAGCTAGGAAGGTAGATATTAGCCTATGTGTGTGAGAAGGACTGTAGAACAAAAATAAGAATTTTTCATGCAGTTGAATGAGGAACGAAATGTAGAAGCCAGTCTTAGCAGTAGGCAAGCATTTCCACATTAAAAGTTCTTACTTATTCAATAACCTTGTTGGGTGGGTCCCTGCCCTCTCTGGGGGCAGCTTAGGGGACTTCCCTGTACCAGGGGGGCAATTAGGTCCAACAACACTATGCTAATAATGTCCTCAGAGGAATTCCACAAAATACTTGTCCAGAAAACCCTCCAGCCAGTAATACCCCAAAAGATGGAGGTGGAGTTGAGGACAGTAGCCCCATACCCATTTCTGTTAAAAAAAAAAACTCCAGTCTAAAGCAGACTGGGCTCCGAGTCCTTTCTTGATGTCTGCCTGGTCTGTCAGGTGTCTCCTCTTCATTAAACTTCACAAGCGTGCTCACTGCTCTCCGTCTCACATGAAACTTTTCTAGTCTGAAGACAAGAACTTCTGATCCAGCTGTCTTTGGTAACACAAACAGGTACATTTAGTAGATAACTTGACAGCTCCAGACTCAGCAATGTTGGTTACCTAATTAGCCCCTATGCCGTCTATGCATTTACATAGATATTTACTTAATTTCAGTCAGTATTTTTATGCAGGTCACGTTGGCAGTGCTGTGCTACATCAGGAAACAAGATACACAAATTCTTGTCCCTCGTGAAGCTTCCAGTTTCACAGAGGAAATTGGACATAAAAAGAACAAGATCATTTCAGAACATGGTAAATGCTCTGATGAAGGCTTCCTGATAGAGAATGGTGACTGTGAAGAAGTCACTGAGCAGACAGATAAGGCCTCTCCAAGGGTTTCATAGTTGAGGTCACACTTCATTGACATAGAGAACAAGGACACTTGAAACTCGGCCAGTAAATCATTACAGGGAGCATGAATTCAGAGTTGAGTTATTAGCTTAGTTTAAGAAGGAGAAAGGTCTGTGTTCATCCCCAGGGAAGCAGTAGGCAACAGGAGAGTTAGAAAGATGGTGGAACAGTGTTGAAAAAGAACTCTTCAGTACAAGAGCTATGTGGTAGCAAAGAAGGAAAATACAATGAATATGAGTAGAGCAACCAAGAAATTTGGGGGAAGACTTGAAGAAGGGCTTGGTAGTGGAAGAGTCCCTAAAGGAAGAGAGCTTGAACTTTGTTGATGTGTGAAGGAGAGAGTTTGCAGAGACTTTGGAGGAAAACAAGCTGCTACAATGGCATTGGCCATGCATTGAAAGCATCAATTCCATTAGATTTTAGAATATTTAAAGGCATGCGAGCCGGCGCCGTGGCTCAATAGGCTAATCCTCCACCTTGCGGCGCCGGCACACCGGGTTCTAGTCCCGGTTGGGGCGCCGGATTCTGTCCCGGTTGCCCCTCTTCCAGTCTAGCTCTCTGCTGTGGCCTGGGAGTGCAGTGGAGGATGGCCCAGGTGCTTGGGCCCTGCACCCCATGGGAGACCAGGAAAAGCACCTGGCTCCTGGCTCCTGCCAGGATCAGCGCGGTGCGCCGGCTGCAGCGGCGGCCATTGGAGGGTGAACCAGCGGCAAAGGAAGACCTTTCTCTCTCTGTCTCTCTCTCTCACTGTCCACTCTGCCTGTCAAAAAAAAAAAAAAAAAGAATATTTAAAGGCATGCAAAGAGTGTTAATACTTAGAGGCATGGAGAGAGTTAAGTGCAGTATGATGGCCCAGAGTTTTGTTTGGTTGTGTATACGTATATATTTAAAGAGTGGTTAACCATAACCCTGAATTAAAATCTCCTGACGCTTAATGATACAGCTGCCTAGACCCCATTCCAGATGAATTAAATAGAAAGCTGTGGGGAGTTGGGCCCAGGGCAAGGCGTGCAGTTTTGATGCACATGCTACTCCCCACTGAGAATCATTACCCTAGAGCAGGTGTTAGCAACCTTGACTGCACATTAGAATCACTTGGTTAAGCTTCAGAAATAATCCATGCCTAGATCTCACCTCAGAGCAGTTAAGTCAATTTCAGAGAGTTGGGTACCTGAGCACTGGTATTTTAAGTACAAAAGGTGATCAGCAGGCTCCTCAGGTGATTCTAACTAAGGTGCGGCCACCCATGTGGAACCACACCTGGGGCTACAATGATCAGTGATACATGGTTCCTAGAGAGAGAGTTATCGACAGTGATAAACTTCTTGTAAGTTTCTTGGAATTCCCTTGATGATAGCACTGGAAATGTTGAGTCCCAGTTTGCAAGCCACTGTGAGGCTAACTGTGATGACTGGTCACCTTCCTGGTGAGGGAAGTTTCTGATGGGGGCTTGAAGGGTGTGGGAATGGAAGATGAGTCTGGAGAGGTAATTCTAGATTATAATGGGCCTTCTTTATATGGCCAGAAGTTTTGCATTTTATACCAAAGGCATCTGGGGAGGCACTGAGAATGTTGGAGCAGGTGGTGGGTGAACATATTTGTGACCTTCTCTGAGTTTTGACTTTGATTTTAGAAAGATTCTTGGAGGAAGCTCTGGAGTCTTAGGCTTTTTTCTTTGGAGTCCCGCTGACTTATTCAGGAACTAACTCATTTAACCCCTCTCTGCATGCCAGGCTCATTAGGAGAACGCAGGGGTCGCACTTGCACAGCACAACATTCACAGGAAAGCAGTTTCCATTGCTTGTGTGGGTTCTTCAGATGACACAGCCTAGGAAGTTGTCGAGTCTTCAGTCATGGGATTCCGCAAGGGTCTGCGGCCCATCTGCGCTCTGCTTCAGTCTTAGCAAGTTCATCAACCTGCGTCTCAAGGTAGCAGCTCCAAAGAACAGAGCTTGCCCCCTAACCCAGATGGTGCTGAGAAGATTAATGAAGTTTATTTTAAAAGGATTTTGCACTCTTGGAGGAAATTTCCCACATAGATGCTTCTTCTGTTGCAGAAACAACAGTAAATTCATAGCAAAATGAAGCCTACCTAATTTTTGTAAGTCAATGTATTTTCTTGCTAGGAAAGGCCACAAGTGTAAGGTCCCATTTTAAAACCTGAAGTATCATGATGCAGCATTAGTGTTTGGTGCTGCTTAACATTTTAATGTCACTCTTCTACCAATGTATAGATTGATAGAATATATTTATTTTCCAGATACTTATTGACCTATACATTTAATTGAATGGATCTTGGATAGGTAGTGTTTCACGCTGACTCTCATCCACATCTCTTGGTTTTCTTACTCTCCTCTGATTCTTAAAAGAAATAAATGAGGGGCCCAGTGTTATGGTGCAGTGGGCTAAGCCACCACTTGCAATGTTAGCATCCCATCTCAAGAGTGCTGGTTTCAATCTTAGCTATTCTGCTTCTGATTCAGCTCCTTGCTAATGGGCATGGGAAAGCAGTACAAGAAGGCACAATAACTGAGGCCCCTGCCACCCATGTGGGAGACCTGGGTGGAGTACCAGGATCCCGGCTTCAGCCTGGCCCAGTCCTGGCAGTTGTGGCCATTTTGGAGAGTGAAACTACAGATGGAAAGTCTCTCTCTCTGACTTTCCCTCACTTTTGCTCTGCCTTTCAAATAAATATTTTTTAAAAGAAACAAACCATTCAGCTCATTGTTACATTACAAATAAAAAATAATACAAATTATGAAATAAATATAAAATCACAATAACTTTTCCTAGAAATGATAAATACATCTACCTACGTAAGTTATTTGGAATTTGTCTACATTAGTCTCTTCTTTACCATTTATTTGTTTATTTATTCATATCATTATGGACACAAGCTTATTTTATATTTTGCATTATAATTTAATGTGCTGTTAATTTTGTTCAGAATATTTCAGCCTCATCAATGGCAACTCAGTTTAATTGTATTCTCCTTTAGCATTCCCCCATAATTTTTTATTTTGGGGTACTTGATTATTATGGGCACAGCAAGGTGTTCCAGGACCATCTTATATATTCCTTGATCTAGTGATAACATCAACAGGTTATTTTATCTGATGTCGCATTAGAAAACAAGATCTGAGTATTGGGATGCACTTCTGTTTTTTAGAGTTGTCCTTAGCCTCACTAAAATATTAAACATTAGTCTGTGTTTGGGGAGAGAGCTATTTATCATTAACTATGCTTTACAAATTTTACTGAATGCAATTTTTTTTCAGTTTTTTTTGGACATATGCAACACCATTTTAAAATCCAGCTGTAAAACTTAGATGATTTCATCCAGTAGCAATTATGTGTGTGAGATTTGATTTGATGTGTGGTTTTTTCTACCTGCTTTCCATGTTCTGGCAGATTTTCCAAAGTTCCCCTCTTAGATCTTGTCTCTGTGTTTAACTAGTCCTCTGCCTAGTGAAGCCAAGAACTACATACCTGGCCCTGCTGCCATCTCCCAATATCCTAAATACTGTCTGGTATACAGAGAACACTATGTGTTTGCCAAGTGAAAAAATTAATAAGTATATCCTGATAAGAGGATCCATGGCAAGCTATTATTCATTAAAAGAGGCTTAATATGATCTCTTTTTGATGTTTGAATTGGTAGAGGTTGCAAATGGAGGATGAGTACCTTAGGTTAGGCAGTAATTTTCATTGTCTTTTAGTCTATTGCTTCTTCTCCATCTGTTGCTGGGTTTGTCCTTTTAGATGACCAACCTTTCAAATAAAGTGTTGGGAGGGGAAGTCCAAAGAAGGCAGCCTCAAGTAGAAGGAACCAGCAACAGGGTATGGTGAGAAGACAGAGGGACACTTGGGCCACTTTCTTTGCCTCGTAAGGGATCATCCCTAGAAGATGGAGTGTACCAGACTTTGTGGTGGGCCATATTTTCTCTTTTTCCTTCTTATATAGCTTTTTCCTCTCTCTGTCATTCATTTTATGGCAGTGATGTTGGGATACTATGTACGAGGGACTGGGTATCAAACACATATGTCATACATAACCCTTGTAATCTCTATAACTAGGTATTAATTTAACCATTTTATAGACAAAGCATCTGAGGCTCTGAGCAGTTAAGTAACGTGTTTAAGGCCCACCAGCTCCAAAGGGCAGATATTGAGAACATAAAGCAAGATATCATGTGATCTATGGACAGCCTTCGCAATCATGTTTCCTGCTGGAGTTGTGACATCCCATGTGGTAGCCCCTAGACATTGATGGCCTTTTCAATGTAAATTAGTTATAATTAAATAAAACAATATTTTTTTCAGTTGACTGAGCCAGGATTCATGAAATCTAGTAACCACATGAGGCTAATGGCTGTCCTATTGGAATAAGCAGATATAGAATAGTTCCATGATTGTGGAAAATTATCCTAGACAGCACTGGCTATAGGAGTAGCGGACTAGGAAGCAAATAACTTCCTGCACATCCCAGTTAACAGGCACTTGTGCAGGAGTTCAACTTCTATTTCCTACCTTCTTCCCCTATCCAAGTGGAAGCTGCTGACCCAGCAACTTCTCTGCTTTGTAACTGGACATCCCCTGGAGGAAGAATACAGATCTTTTCAATAATTGCTATGGACTCCCAAGGGTGCCCAGATGCTGCCTTCCTGTAAAAACAAGAAAGGCAGCCAACATAGTCCAGATTTCACTCTGTTCCTTCAGCAGTAACTTACAGTGGATGGCATTCTGCTTTTCATTTTTGTCTCAGAATTCTTGTTAGACTTGTAATATTGAAGCTTATCCAATTTACATCTGTCCTTCAAGGACTTAGATTTTTTTTTTTTATTTTTTAATCTCCAATTTGATCTGGGACCAATGTCAGATCTTTTTTCCACAGCTGTGGAATATAGTTCGCATAAGCCCACATCACCCGCATTTGAAGACTGAGACAAGGGTGAGCCCTCCTGGATAATACAGATAAAGGTTCCTGCACGATTGTTTGAGCACAAAGCTATCTAAGAGTTAGAGCTTGTATAAACCAGGGGGGTTAATCAGTTCTCTAATGGAGGCTTAACTGCTCTCGAATTTCTAAAGAAAAGTCTCTCTGAAAAGTGCTGTGCCTTTTGCAGTCAGAGAGGAATTAAAAAAAAAAAAAAAAGGGGTGTGTGTGTGTGTGTGTGTGTGTGTGTGTGAGGGAGAGAGTGGGAGTGAGGGAGAGAAGGTGAGAGATGTCTCGCACCCAGTCAGTAGGCAGGGGGCAGGAAGCCATGGGCCTTACCCTTGTTTTGCTGCTGTTGTTGGTTTTCATATTTGATTTTAAGCAACTTTGTGCAGAGAAGGCCCTGCGTGTTCATAGGGATGGGGGGTGGGTTAGCGCAGAGAGCGGTCAGTGGTTTAAAGGGCCTTTTCTGTCTCAGGAGTGGGAGGGCTGGGTATGATGGATGGACTGGAGCTTGCTAGGAAAATGCCCTTAGAAGCTGAGAACGTACAGACCAGCTGCCCACGGCTCCTCTGTGGGGGTTTCCAGTAGTTACTCTCATGTCCCTTACATTGTAAACAAAGCAGAAACAAAAATAAATGGATTGCCTCAAGAAACTTCAATAGAACAGTGAAGAAAGTCTCAACTATGGCATTGCAGAGCCTGGTTTCCGAAAGCTGGTAAAGCACCCATTACCTAAGACGAGAGAGACTGAAACTCCGGAGTTTCTTATTAACAACCTAAAGCAAAGCTCCGACCCCTTTATACATTTTCAATTCATTCAGGGCTTTCTGCTCTGCGATAGAGTCCTAAGTGATTCTTTCCCTGGTTAGGATTGAAGACCTGATTTGGAAACACTACAATAAAGCAAACTCAAATTCCCAAAGCACAAAATGCAGAAGCAGACATTTATTTCTTCAATACAGTGGAGATTTTCTAGAAATTTAACTTCTGATTAGAAAACTTCTTACATTGGAAAATTTCAGCAATGAAATTACAGTAATAAGCCAAATGCAGGTCTGCTTGAGGTCGAATGAAATTTAGATGAAAAATCCAGGATTATCAAAAAGAATGAGGGAACTTGAAGTTTCTGTGCATTCAAGGTCAACGGGTTGGACTCTTTCATTTTTGATTTTTATGGCAGCACATAATTTCTTTTCCAAGTTGGCTCCTTTTTTCCTCAAGCAATAAATTTTGGGTTATGATGGTGAACCTCACCTGTAATCAAGCCGGTACGTTCCCCTGTCTGAAACCATCTCTAGCACCAACCACTTTAGTATCAATGAATTATTTCCTTTCATAGAAAATAATAAATAGAACAGTCACCCAGTAAGATTTCTGGGAAGGATATAGTAATCCAGTCATTTCACTGTTGAGAAACTGGGGCACAGGGAGAGAAACAGTAGTGAACAATTCACATTGAGCTTACCCTCCTCAAAAATAAGAAGAGCTGGAGTAATCATGTAGCTTCTAATTCCACATGGGTTTTCTCTGTAGCAAGCTCCGTATACCAATTCTTGGGAAATAGCACTAGTGCTGCTTCTGTTCCTTTCTACTTATGTTTCCTTGCAGTCTGAGTCATTATTCCTTTATCATTCACTCTTCCCAGTAAGATTGTAAGTTTTTTATAGGTCAGCCTTAATGCTTTAAACCTGTGTTTCTGTCATGGTACCAAGCACAAACATCCCCAATGACAACTATGACAAGAGATGCCCAACTGACCGATTGCCAGACACTTCTAGATTTGACTTTAGGAGTCTCACTTTCACATCTCCAGGAGGAAGTAGGGGCTCAGGGAATTTGGGCTGATACCAGAGAAAATCCTCATCTCTGGAGATTTTCCTGAGACACGTGTGGTTTCGGTAGTTCCTGTTTAGGGAGCCTTACCCTTTAGTTATGCCATGTTGAATAAAGGGAAGGACTGTAAAGAAAGGATTTATGACTGAGAGCTTCCTTAATTATAGGCAACTGTAATAAGTCCTTCACTCTCTTAATGATTGGGGAATTAAGACAATGCTTAATAGAAATTGACAGGATCCATTGTCATTGCAGAGAAGGTTCTGTTACGGTCTGGAGTGCCCTGCCAACTATCCCAGGATTTAGGGTTCCCCAGAGGCTCAGTAACATCTCAGACCATAAGGTCTCCAAAGGAGGCACTAATAGTCCACCTCGTTATGATGTGAAGATAATGGCTGTGTGACATCCATATCCACGGAGATGGTAATGGCTCTGTAAAAACTGTTATGATGTCAGCGGCAGAAGAAAAAATCTCATTTGCACTTCATAATCTTTGGTTTCTAATATACTATAGGATCTGAATTACACTAGACTTATTTTAAAAATCTGGCTTAATGGAGACAATGCATATGATGCTCTAAAAAATATCAGAATCCTCTCTTAAAACAGCTGTTATCACCCTTATATTACTGCATAAATGAAGAGTAAGATTAGTAATGTTCTCATAGTACTGAAATACTTATGAGTAATGGAATAAAAAACAAAGATTTAAATTTTCCTTAATTTACATACTCATTTACTCCTGGGAGTGAAAAGAAGTTCTGTTTTTAGAAGGCTTTAAAAAAGCAGAGGGGAAAAGAAAAGCCCAATAATCCTAACAGGAGTGGTTGTTAAAGGATACTGAGGACTTCCTATGCATCATGTCCTGCAAGTTCTCACTGTCATCTTGCAAAGTCATCTCTGGATTGTGCATCCCATGACCCTTACTGTACAGATGGGAGCAGGAAGTGCAGAGTGGTTAGGGGTGCGGTCCATGATCTTGTAGGCAGTGCACAGCCGGGGTGAGATTCAAATGCATCTGATCCGACATCAGGGTTGGGTTGGGCCATAATGTTTAGGATTGTGTGCTTGGAAGAATTATGGGTTTCAGGATCAGGAGAAATGGGCTTGTGTTTGGCCACTAAATAGTTGTGTGACCTTGGACAAATTATTTCACCCCTCAAGATGTTGTGGACTAGTAAATCTTAGAGACATTTTTCCATCTCAACATTTTTACCGACAAGTACATCACAACAGTAGAGCTGAAATTAGAATTTTCACAACAGCAACCAGCACTTTGGTAATAGTATCATTGTTTTCCAATTGTAATTTTTTGTGGCGGAACTATTTTCCCCTTTGGTACCAAATTGTTGATTTTAAAATAACCTTCTGTTTACGGAAAGCATATGGGAAAAGCCATCTTCCATTACTGTTTAACTCTGTAAAGTACACCAAAAACCACTTTTCTAATCAATTTCTGTTTGACTTTAAACAAGGAAAAAATGGAGATGAGTGTAAACAAAAATCTATTAGTCAGTGTTAGTATTGCCTTTTTATAGCTCTAAGCATTTCCCTGTGTATAAACATAAGAAAGAAAATTAACATTTTAAATAGATTTATACATTGGGTTATATTTAATAACTAACCAGCATAAAAATTTTGAATCTTACAATAATAATAATTTTAAAAAATTGTAGATGTTCCTTCAGCCATGAAATTTAGTTGGCTATTTGTTGAAGCTCAAGCTGCAATACCCAGATGCTTCCACTAGAGGGGTGAATTGTTCCTAATGAGGAGGATCTTGCCATTTGGGGAGGGGTACAGAGAGGAATGATACTGCAGACTCCGAAATATACTTGGACTGACTTTTACCATAAAATTCATATTCAGTGAATCTGGCTGTAGGACAGAGAGTACTAAGCGGTTTTAAATAGGAAATCCAAATGGAAATATAATCTATTGTTACATGAGATTATTTCAGCTGTGGATGGGAAGAATTTGACCATTACCCTGAACATTTAGCAAGGGCTAGTAACTTGACTACATGTTGGCAGAACTTACGGGGAATGTTGTGGTAAATCTGAATATCCTAAGAAGTCTCACTGAGAACCTCAAAACATTGATGGTTTCTACAATTCTCTTGTAGCAAAACGGTCCTTAGAATTTTTACACAAACATGATTAATTAGAACAATAGACATGGGCGTAAGTATTGTAAGATTCTGTGCTTTGTTTATGAGAGGAAAGGGAGTGCACTACTCAAGAGTTTCTTTTGCTGTGGAGTTTCTATCCTTGTACTATTGTGTTCTCCTGTGACTCTGAAATATTGGAATGAAGTAGGCAAAATATTGAAGGAATAAAAGGGCCATAAGCCAAAGGGTTGGCCAAAAATATCTATGAATGCATCCTCCCAACTATTATTCAAAGAGAAAAAGTCAACATCTAGTTTCTGATGTTCTACAAAAACAAAAAAGCTTTATAGAAAGAATTTCGAAGTAATTCCAGTCCAGTGTTCGCATGGCTTTATGTGCCCAGAATCTAGATATCATTTTGAGATGCTGCTGATGAAAGAGATGCAAGGCAATAAAAAATGAACAGAAAGGAGGCAGTTCAAAGGAGGCATATAATTAAACAAAAAAAAATCAGTTCAAGTATTAGAGATTGTTCTCTAGTATTTTGGAAACTTCACAAGTTTTCCTAAGGATCATTTCTTAAGGAGACATCACATAAAATCCTGTCTTCTATAGCATATTGTGGTATGGGTTCATATGTGATACCTTAAGAACTACCTACTGAGATAGGTAGTGCTTAGGATAGCATTTGCAGTTGTGGTGTGCACACACACACAGCGGCATTCTTCATTATTCACAGTTCCTGTACTTGTAAATTTGCTGACACGGTGACATTTATTTACTTTGTTTTTATTTTCACTGGATTCAAAAGGCAGAGAGAAATCTCCTATATGCTGATTTACTCCGCAAATGCCTGCAAAGAGTCAGGGCTGTTGAAACCCTCCTGGCAGAAACCGGAAACCTAGAACTCCCAGCACTTGAACCATCATCTGCTGCATTCCTGGAAGTCCAGTAACAATAAGCCGGATCAAAAGTAGTTGCCGCAAGTGGAACCAGGCACTTCAGGTTATGGTGTGGGAATACCAAGCATCGGCCACTGCCCCTAAGCTTTATTTGAAATCTCTCTCTCTCTGCTGAAGGGAGGTATGAGTCATTTGCAGGCTTGTGTGGAGTGGGGAAAACTTGTCTCTTGACAAGCAGGTTCCCTACTGAAGTGGACCACATCTCTCCTCTGCCCTCACAGTCTTCTGAATGTGAGCAGGCACCAAGCAAGGGGCTGGGTGTCCATGGCTACCAAGCCAGAGCAAGGGTGGAGTCACTTGTTGTCTGCTGGAACTGGAAGGTCTTTTCCTCCCTCACGGGACATCAGAACTCTAGACCGTCTGGCCTTTGGACTCCAGGACTTAATGCCAGCAACCACTTGGGTTTGCTGGCATTTGGCCTTTGAGCTCCCCAGGTTCTGAGCGTTTTGAACTTGAACAGAGCCATGCTTTTGGCTTCCCTGGGTCTCCAGCATTTAGAACAACCTAGCATGGGACTTCTCATTCTGTATCATGTGAGCCAATTCCCTTAATCAATTTCTTCTCATATATCTGCATATACATATGTCCTAATGGGTTTGTCTCTCCAGAGAACACTTACTAATAGAAGAGTCAACGATAATATTAAATAAGGTAACTTAAAACATTATATATTGATCGTTGATAAAACTTATCAGAGGCTCACAGTAACCTAACCTTGCATTTCCCTTAAGAGCAATAGTTCAGTTCAGCCATTCTTAATACAGTGTTTGCATAGACTTTATGAAACATAACTATCATGAATAACAAGAAACACGTATGTGTGTGCTAAGTGCTGGGAGGAGGGAGAACAGAAAAAAAAACGAGAATATTACAGTGTCTTTTATTTTGGGATATTCATCTCTGCTGACAAAGACAAAGGCATTTATTTTAATTCTTCCATTAAACTCAAATTCAATTGAAGTGGATCAAATAATGCATAATTGCATGAGGGAAATAAAACAGCCCCGTATAAAAGCTGGTTTGAAACCATTACTAGCAGTTCAGTGTCTGTCTCAGAGCTGGTGCTAAAGGAATCCCCTTAAATAGGAGTCATGAAATGTCAGTGCAGAGAAGAAAGCAGCAACACACATGCAATTAAGTATATAAATGTGGTATAATATGAATGCACCTGCTGGTAGGACAGGTTCTAACTCCAGCCTGCTACAGCCACCCTTCCAGCTGTGATAGTGACTACATAGGTGATCATGAATGATGTACATAAAACTTTTAGCCTCAGTTTCTCCATCTGAAAAAAAAAAAATGGAAACAAGACCTATTGTTGTAGTTTGTGAAGTTTATGATTTCTATTATGCATCAAGTATGATGATTATCTTACCAAGAATAATTATTCTTTCTTTTTCTAATGTAATTTTTTTCATTTTTACATTGGGAGAAAAGTAAGAGTATTATTCAAGCCATCAATAACTTACATTTTTAAACATTTGTTTATTTGAAAGGCAGAGAGATGGTTAGACCAGTTTGAAGCTGGGAGCCTGGAAGTTGATCTGTGTCTCATATGTGGTCAACAGGAAGTGACAACCTGTTATCAGTTCCCAATCACCTGAGCCATCATCTACTGCCTCCCAGACTGTATGTTACCAGAAGATTGGAGTCAGAAGCTGAGACTCAGCCCCAATCTCTTGGATATCATGTCTTGTTAAAAAATTTTTTTCTGTGAAAAGCAGCATAACACATACACATACAGATCTTCCATCTGCTGTGTTTTACCCACCCTCCTCAAATGCCCAAAAATCTGGGACTGGCCAGCCTGAACCCAGGAGCCCAGCTCTGAGTTTCCCACAAGGGAGGAACCCAAGTACTTGGGTAAACTTTCATTGCCTTCCCAATCACATCAACAGGAAACTGGTTTGGAAGCAGAGCTAGCAGCACTGAACTAGCTCTCTGACATGGGATGTTCCAAGTGACAGTTTAACCATCTGTACCACAATGTCCTCCCACCCCCAAAATAATGTCTTAATCTCTACATCAGATGCCTGCCCCAATAACTTCTTATTCAGTTTCTGCCATTCATGGTGTTCAGGCTGGTTCTTACCATCTTCTTGGTTCTTAGCAGTCCTCTACCATCCTGTAATTTTTTCAATTCCTGTACCTACTTCTAACAGTACACATATGAATACCCATCTTCAATTTTCTCATGCTTCTACCTTTTTCTTTCTCTGTTCCTATCTGCACATAGCCTAGGTACCTACCACCCAGTCATGCATTCAAGTGCTAAGCACTAATGTGATGGTATTAGGTAACGGGGCCTTTGAAAGGTGCTATGTTTCATGAGGGTGGAGCTGTCATCCACAAGATTAGTGCCCTTTAAAAGAGACCCAGAAAGCTTGGGAGTCCACTTCCTGCCATATGGGGATATAAGGAGGGATCATCAGCCTGCAACCTGGAAGGTTGTTCTTCCCATAACCTGACCATGCTGGCACCCTGATTTTGACTTGTAGCTTCCAGCAATGTGAGAAATAAATAACTGCTGTTTATAAGCCACCCAATCTACAGTAGGTAGCTATAGCAGCCTCACTAAAACACCTACCTTGGAGAGAATAAAGACTTTTCAGAAAAGAATTTCCTAGATTTCCTTATCTCATGTGACACAAATAGATGTGTCCACTCCTATCTTTAGGTATGTACCTTTTATTAGGTTCTTGCCGATTTACAGGATGTCATACTAAATGCTTGGAGTGTTTATATTATTTAGTCTACACAACAGCCCTTTGAAGTAGTTACATCCTTTGGAATGTCAGTGTTCCGTGTGGAGGAAGACATTGGGTCTCACTGGGAGCAGAAGGAGGAAGAGCTCTGATAAATGCTGAGTGCTGTGGGCTCAGCAGTGGGCTTTGGTGATTCTCTTGTCACATGATTGTCATTTCTCCTCTTCCCAATGTTTTAGTCTTCTATCAAAATTCTCCTTTCTCTGCTTGCTCCTTCAATGTTGGCATTCTGCAGCATTTCACACTAGTCCTATCCATTTCCATTCTACAGTTTCTCCAAGGTTGATGGTACCCTTATGACATTACTCCTTTATGTGAAAGAGGTTTCCATTACTTCATCTTTGGACCTTACTTATTTTCCTCTTTTAGTAGTTCCATATGAATTACCCATAGACTTATAGCATTCAACATATCCAAAACCGCATTTAGTGTTTCATTTTATAAACAGTCCTTTCCCTTGGTGACTATCACCTCAAGGGGTAGCACAGCCATCAACTGACTCAATCATCAATGCCAGACGCCTGGACTCATTCTCAAATTCTACCCTTCCCATTACCTTCTGTATCAATCTCTGAAAAATTTCTGTTGATTTGACCCATGCAATCTTTCTGAGATCTGCCCTTTCTTTGCTATTTTCTCTACCATTAACTTAGTTAAGATTCACATCATTTCTTACTTGGATTACTGCCATAAGCTTCTAATGGGTCTCCTAGCTTTTTATCTTGATTCCTGAAATCCATTCACCCCACTACTGTCAAATGTGAATCTTCCTGAAACAGAAATCTGATCATATCACTGCTCTGCTTAGCTTCCCACAAAGCATCTTTGTTGCTCTTGCAAAAGGGAGAATCTCTTTGGTTTAGCTCACAAGGTTCTTCATGATCTGTCCCTTGCCTCTTGCTCTTCCTGTCTTTTTTCTCATTATTTGCCCCTTATATTTGCATATTCATTATAGTTGTATTTAACTGCTTTTAGCACCTTAAACATGATAGCATGCCATTTCTTGCTTCCAACATTTTGTACTTATAATTCCTCTTTTTGGAGCCTTCTACCATCTTGTCTAAATACCCTCTTCTTATTTTTAAAAAAGTCAACTCAAATAGCTCTGCCTCCAAACTTTCCTTGAACAAAGCCATTTACAATCTTTACTAAGCATTTCCTTAATATTTCATTCTTAATTTTCCCATAGCACAAGACACATGACTTTGAAATGGACTGCTTACTTGTCTGTTGCTGTCTTCTTTTGGGTTTACTCAGAAGCAGATCTCGACATAAGAATTCAAGTGCAAATAGGTGATTATGGAGTGAAGTTCAGGGAATTCTGGTAGGGGGATGTAGAAATGAGTAAAAGGGGAGAAGAAAACAAGTAACATGTTCCCCATCATACAAGTTACTGCTATTGGTGACTGGAACATACATGTAATGAGGAACTCTGGGAATCAAACTTAAACATGTGCCTTGAAATTGTTCCAATTCTAGAGTAAGGAAACTGGGTTATTTATACACAAATGCCCCTTGGTCATTGGTTAAGAGGTTACTGGTAATGTGAGTAGAGTATTGGTGATTAGAGCACTTCCAGGTGATATTTACACGGCCCTTAGCCAAAGATTAAGATGCTGTGAGTTGAAGTCGGGCTGCTATGCCTCTTTAAATATAAGACTTGAGAGCATGTGGATAAATTATCAATTGAGAGCAAAAGCAACCATCTCATCCTGTTGTACACTAATCTATTTGAGAATGTGGGTCAAATAGCTGGATATGTTATAGCATTAAGCTTCCCCCATATCACACATGTAGTAAAGCCTAAGTGAAGAGTTTTAAGAATCTTGCCTGTTTTCAAAATTTTTATTTGCTTTTATTTCACTTGGAAGGCAGAGAAAAAAAGGCAGAGAAAGCTCTTTCATCCTCTGGTTCACTCCCTAAATGCCAGCAACAGCTGGTACTGGACCAGGCTGAAACCAGGAGCCTAGAACTCCTTTTAGGTTTCCTGTGTGAGTAGTAGGGACCAAAGGACATGATCTATCATCTGCCACCTCCCAGGATGGACATTAGCAGGAAGCTGCATCAGAAACATTGGAACCAGAACTCAAACCAGGCACTCTGATATTGGATGTGTGCATCCCAAGTGATAACCACTGTGCCAACACCTCCCCTATTCCAAAATCGTAACTTCCTTCTCCACACCAGAGAGCTACTTATCCTTACACCAATTATGAGAAAAGATGAAAATGAGGAGTGTAAACATGAGCTAACAATATAAAACAGGTACAATGGATGCTTGAGGGATGCTGAAATGTGCTTAGAAAATTTAAATTCGACTTAATTATATACAGAGAACTATGTTCTTTTCCTGTGGCAAATAAGACTCCCTCATCTCGAAGTCATCTGCATGTTTGCATTTGTATGCATAGACATACAAATGTATGTGTGAGGGAGTGTGTGTATCCTGGCAGAGTAGGCAGATGTGCCACTTCAAGAAAATTTTTTAAGAAAAGAGTGCCTACCCTACCAACCCAATTTCTTTTACCTTTTGTCACCTTCATCTGGTCCATAAACAGTTTTCTGAGATGAAAATTTTTATTAGAATAAATTATAGTGAAAAGAGCTATCAGTAGAGTGGCAAATACTATGTCTCACTTTGCAGCAAAAGTAGCTGTTTGACTTGGGATGAGTATTGATTTTTCTGGTCTCACTTTCCCTACCTGTGGGATGGGGTGGTGCTGAAGGAACTCTTGTTATCTGAGGAGTTCTAAATTCCCTTTCAGATTCCTAACCATCATGCCATGACTTTAGAACAATTTTAAGTCAGACAGTTTCAAATGATTGTCTTTACTGTCTTTTTCTCCAAATTAGTTTTGTTACAGTTTGGTATTTACTTTATAAAAGAATCCTTGCATTTTCTTTTTTGATGATAGAAAGTAACTCATTGATATTCCAAACAGGGCATTTGCTAAGCCTTTATTTCACAATATGACCCTTTGCACATTAATAGTCAGAAAACTAAGACTTAAATAAATAGAAATTACTGTTTGTCCCAAGGATTAAAGGAGAACAAGTTTGTTATTGTCAAATAGTTTCCACAAAGAATATTAGAAGGCCATGCATAAGCTTTGTAATAGAACAGAACAAATTCAATTTTCAGAGTTAAGGTCTCAGAAGAAAAAGAAGTATTATATATAAACAATATAAATGAAAAATATGCGTAATTATGTCTATATAGTCCATCAAGTAGTTAAATAAAAGAATACATGCACACACATATACACTCAACAAGATAAATATTTGTCAGCCCAAGTATGGTTTGTCTGGATTGTTTCAGACCATAGAATGCAAATAAGCATCCAAGGAACCCCAAAAATGATCTTGATTATTGCTTTATTTGTCTGATGTTAGCTGCCCCTCCATGAAGTTCTTCTATGAAAAATTCAAATAAATTTTAATTTGTCAGAAATATTGAAGTTCAAAAATAAAAACAATAAAATATGACTCAGGAAAAAAAGGCACAAATGCAATCAGAAATATTGAAATTTCAGTTGGAGAAAACCCCTTTTTTCCATTTTATTTATGATCTTTTCATCTAATTCCTTTATTAGAGATGTTAAGTTTTCTCTCATGAAAGAACAGATCCCATGCAAGAGAAACCTCCCCAACTATTTCCCCCTTGGTCTTCCTTTCTCAGAAGCGCTCATTAACTATGTTGTTGTCGTCATGGGAGTCCCAGCAGGAGGCTGAAGTGCAGATTTGATCATGAAAAACCATGTGTTAGGGTTCCTTTGACAACTCAGAGTCCTGATTGGGGAAAAGGGAGATTGGGAGGCATAAAAATGGCAGTTTTAGGCACTAATTTCTGCCTTAGACTGCAGAATTCTTTTTAAGTCTTGAAAGAGAGGCAAATGCCTCAGGCAATCTTTTTGTATTTTGTATCCTCTATGGGAAGACCCCTTCCATCCTATTTATGATCTCCATTCTCTTAGGCAAAATTATGCATAAATCAAGGCTAAGCTTCTGGGGTCACTTCCTATAGGAGGCATTACCCTACATCTCTTCAATCTTGTTACTACAATAAGTCTGTTTTTCACTTGATAACTTCCTATCCTTCTTCATAACACTGATCATATTAATAATTGACTCAGTGTCTTAATTGTTCCAAAATGAAAGAAACTATTAACTTCTTCCTTAGTATATCTTTAATATGCAACATGGTGCTAAATTATGTTTGTTGAAAAATTGAATGGTTCAATCTCTTGTCCAAAGAAGAAAGCTTATTAGGTGAACATTCAGTTAATCTTCAAACATTACAAAAATAAACTTCTAGACAGGCTTTGCCAACTTTCAATACTTAATGGTATTAGCAAAAAAAAGCAAACTATAAAACAAAGTCATAAGTAAATACATTTTAAAATGTTTTCATTGAACAAGATTAAGAAATATGGTAATAGCAAATGCCAGCTTGATTACACATCAACAGGATTTTATACACATTGCTCATATAGATATACTGGAAAACAAATTGGTATTATTTGTTATGACTCATTTGTTTCACTTTTCAATGTAAACTCAGGAGAAAAACATTGACATGTACCACAGACGATGCGTATAAGAATGTCCAAAAGAATGACTTCATAAAAGTAAAAGACTAGAAACAACCAAATTCTCACTAGCAAAAAAGGATAACTTGTTGTATATTGATATAATTAAATATTAACAACAACCTAACATCAGCTACACACAAAATAAATAAATCCCAATAATGAGATACTAAGAAAAAAATACTAGAAGATAATGTGCTAAACAATATCCTTTATTGCAATATAGGTAAAAACTAAAAGTAAACAACAGATATTTGAGACAGAGATGCATATGTTATAATTTTATTATTTTAAAAAATTTTATGTATTTGAAAGGCAGAGAGACAGTGATAGAAGAGAGAGCCACTTTCTGCTGGTTCACTCCCCTAATGCCTGTAATGGCTTATGTAGACCAGGTAAAAACCAATCCAGGTCTGTAATGTGTGTGTCAGGTGCCTAATTACTTCAGCCACCACTGAAGCCTTCCAAGATCTGCAATAGGAGTAAGCAAGAGTCAGCAGTCAGGAGCCAGAGCTGGGTATCAAACTCAAGTATTTTAGTATGGGCTGCTGGTATCTTAAACAGTATCTTTACCACTAGGCTGAATGCTGACTCCTATAATACAGTTTTAAGGAGCAAATGGATAAGTAAAAGATCCATAATAGTCTTTCCCTCAGAGAATAGGGTAAAGCATTTTTTTGGGGATGTAAAATTAATTCTTAGATGGATTCACATTAGAGGTTTTTACTTTAATGCCACTAAAATTGGATGAATGCATGAATATGAATAGATGACTAAATTAACAAAAACAAGCAAATGTATAAATAAAATTAGAAATAAGTACTGGACATATACTAATTGTTGCTAACCATAATGAACCAAATTTGGTTAAAATGATTTTATGCACCTGAGTCCATTAAAAATACATTAGCAGTCATGAAGATTTTGTTCTTTTTTAAAAATTTAAGTTGCTAAGACTTGATTATTCTGGTGAAGATTGATACTAAATACCAGTCTGGTGCCAAGGAATCATCATTTTTAATTAATTTAATTTAAATTATATTTAATATATATATATATAAACTTCATGTGTTTCATATTTACAGATATAGGAACATATTGATACTTTCCAGCCCATCCTCCCTCCCGCCCATGCTCCCACTTCTCCCTCCTCCCTCTCCAATTCCCACTCTTAAGTTTTATAAAGATCTATTTTCACTTTACTTCACACTCAAAAGATTAACCCAACACTAAATAAAGAGTTCAACAAATAATGTGAAGAAAAATCACTGTTTCTCAACAGTAGAGACAAGGGCTTTAAATGATCATCAAATCTCAATTTCAATTTCACTCCAGTCCATTACATTTCAGGTATTCTGTTAGTTACCAGATAACATATGGTCTCTGTCTTTTTGGTACTGACTTACGTCAATAAGCATAATGGTTTCCAGTTGTATCCGTTTTGTTGCTAAAACGGGATTTCATTTTTTTTCTTTTTACTACTGAATAGAATTCCACAATGTATATATGCCATAATTTCTTTATCCAGTCATCAATTGATGGACATCTGGGCTAATTCCATATCTTACTTATTGTGAATTAAGCTGCAATGAAGATGGGGTTACAGTTCACTCTTTTGTCTGCTGATTTCATTTTGTTTGGGTAAATTTCCAGGAGTAGGATGGCTGGGTCACATGGTAGATCTATTTTCAGCTTTCTGAGGTATCTCCCTACTGTCTTCCACAATGGCTGCCCCAGTTTACATTCCTACCAACAGTGAATTAGTGTACGTTTTTGACCACATCCTCACCAGCAGTTATTGTTTGATTTCTGTATGACAGCCATTATAACTGGAGTGAGGTGAAACCTCATTATAGTTTTGATTTGCATTTCCCTGATGGCTAGAGATCCTGAGCATTTTTTCATGTGTCTGTTAGCCATTTGTATTTCCTCCTAACAAAATACCTATTCAAGTCCTTTGCCACTTCTTAACTGGATTGTTTGTTTTGTTGTAGTTGAGTTTCTTGAGGTGTTTATAGATTCTGAATATTAATTCTTTATCAGTTGCATAGTTGGCAAATATTTTCTCCCATTCTGTTGGTTGCCTCTTCACATTGCTTAGTGTTTCTTTTGCAGTGCAGAAGCTTCTGAGCTTGATGTAATCCCATTTGTCAACTCTGTTTTTGATTGCCTGTGTTTCTGAGGTCTTTTCCAAGGTTTAGGTCCTTGATCCATTTTGAGTGGATTTTTGTGTAAGGTAGGGGTCTTGCTTCATACTTCTGCATGCAGAGATCCAGTTTTTCCAGCACCATTTGTTGAAGAAACTGTCCTTGCTTCAGAGATTGATTTTAGTTCCTTTGTCAAAGATAAGTTGGTTGTAGATGCATGTTATGACTTCTGGAGTTTCTATTCTGTTCCAATGGACTACATGTCTATTTTTTTTTTTTTCATTACAAGGATGTTTTGATTATACTGCCCTGAAGTGTATCTTGAAATATGGTGCTCTGATGCCTCCGGCTTTGTTTTTGTTGTATAAGATTGCTTTAGCTGGGTCTGTGCTGTGACACAGCAGGTTATAGCCCTGGCCTGAAAAGCCCACATCCCATAAGGGCACTGGTTCAAGTCCTGGTTGCTCAGCTTCTGATCCAGCTCCCTGCTAATGAACTGGGGAAAACAGCAGAAAATGGCCCAAGTATTTGGGCCCCTACACCCTCATGGGAGACCAAGAAGATGCTCCTGGCTTTGGATTGGATCAACTTTGGCCATTGCAGTCATTTGGGGAATGAACCAGCCTATGAAAGATCTCTCTCTGTCTCTTCTTCTCTCTGTAACTCTGCCTCTCAAATAAATAAATAGAATTTAAAAAAAAAAATACTTATTTAGTTATTCGGGGTCTCTTGTGTTTCCTAATGAATTTTAGCATTGTTTTTTCTATATCTGAGAATACTATTCTTGATATTTTGATTAAGATCACGTTAAACCTATAAATTTCTTTCAATTATATGGGCATTTTGATGATAGTAATTCTTGCAATCCGTGAACATGTAAGAATTTTCCATTTGTATATCTTCTATTTATTTCTTTAATGTTTTGTAATTTTCTTCATAGAGATATTTGACTTTCTTTGTTAAATTTATTCAAAGGTATTTTAATTTTTTGTAGCTATTGAATGGGATTGACTTTAGAAGTTCTTTCTTAGCCATGACATTGTGTATACAAAGGTTATTCTATTTTGTGTATTAATTTTATATCCTGCTACTTTACCAAAGTCTTCTGTAAGTTCCAATGGTCTGTTAAGGGAGTCTTTTGGCTCCCCTATATGTAGAATCATACCATCTGCAAATAGGGATAATTTGACTTCCTCCTTCCCTATTTGTAGCCCTTTGATTTTATTTTCTTGCCTAATGATTCTGGCTAAAAACTTCCAGGACTATATTGGATAGCAATGGTGAGAGGGGCCGTCCATGTCTGATTCCACATCTTAGTGGAAATGTTTCCAATTTTCCCCATTCAATAAGATGCCGGCTGTGTGTCTGCCATAAATTATATTGATTATGATGAGAAATGTACCATATTTATTTAAGGTTTTCATCCTGAAAGGATGTTGTATTTTATCAAAGGCTTTCTCTGTATCTACTGAAATAATCATATGTTTTTTTTTACTTTAGTTTGTTAATGTGATGTATTACATTTATTGATTTGCAAATATTGAACCATCCCTGCATACCAGGGATAAATCCCACTTCGTCCAGGTAAATGGTCTTTCTGATGAATTGTTGGTTTCAATTAGCTAGTATTTTGTTGAAGATTTTTTGCATCTATGTTCTTCAGGGATATTGGTCTATAGTTCTCTTTCTCTATTGTTTCTTTTTTTTGGCTTAGGAAGTAAGGTGATGCTGGCTTCACGGAAAAGTTTGGAGGGTTT
Source organism: Oryctolagus cuniculus (assembly GCF_964237555.1). Lineage (NCBI taxonomy): Eukaryota > Metazoa > Chordata > Mammalia > Lagomorpha > Leporidae > Oryctolagus > Oryctolagus cuniculus. The sequence continues at coordinate 18,363,103 of NC_091433.1, forward strand.
CTTCCTTTTCAGTTGTTTTGAATGACTTGAGAAGAATTGGGATTAGTTTTTATTTAAGTGTGTGTTGGAATTCAGTTGTGAAGTCATCTGGTCCTGGGCTTTTCTTTTTTGGGAGTGTATTTACAATCTCCATCTTGGTTATTGGTCTTCTTAGGTTTTCTATGTCTTCATGCCTCAATTTTGGTAGATTGTATGTGTCCAGGAATCTACCCATTTCTTCTAATTTGTTTCTAATTTGTTGGCATATATTTTTTGTAGTAATTACCAATGATTCTTTTTATTTTTTTTTTGTTTTGTTGTTGCATTTCCTTTTTCATCTCTGAATCTATTGATTTGAGTCTTCTCTCTCTTTTTTTATTAGTTGGGCCAATGGTGTATCAGTTTTGTTTATTTTTTCAAAGAAATAGGTCTTAATTTCACTGATCTATTGTCTTGATTTTTTGGTTTCAATTTTGATTATTTCTTCTCTAATTTTAATTAATTCTTCCCCCTACTAATTTTGGGTTTGATTTGTTGTTTTTCTGGGTCCTTAAGATACATTAGTAGCTCATGTATTTGGTGCCTTTCTGATTTCTTGATTTATTGCTATAAACTTCCCTCTTAACACTGCTTTACTATATCCTATAAGTTTGGATATGTTGTATTGTCATTCTCACTGTCATTCCAGAAGTTTTTTAATTTTTCTTTTGATTTCTTCTATGATCCACTGTCCAGAAGCACGTTGTTCAGTCTCCATATATTTGCATATGTTCTCAAGATTGGGTTGTTAATTTCCAGTTTCAATCCTTTGTGGACAGTAAAGATTCATGGCATGATTTTTGACTTTTTTTTAAGTTGCTGAGGCTCACTTTAGGGCCTAGCATATGGTCTATTTTAGAGAAAGTTTCATGCACTGATGAAAAGAATGTGTATTTTGAAAATGTGGGATGAAAGGTTCTGTAGAGATCTGTTAGGTCCATTTAGTCCATAATGTCCATTAGGTCTGTTGCTTCTTTGTTGATTTCCTGTCTAGTTGATCTGTTCATTGCTGAAAGTGGGATGTTGAAGTCCCTCATTACTATTGTATTGGGTTCTATGTCTCTATTTAGATTCATTAACATTTCTTTTAAATAATGAGATGCCTTGGAATTGGTTGCAAATATTTTTATTGCAGTCATATCTTCCTGTTGAATTGATCTCTTAATATTACATAATGCCCTTGTCTCTTTTGTTTTTAAAATATTATTTTGTTTATTTGAAAGGCAGAGTTAAAGAGAGGTAGAGGCATAGAGAGACAGAGATTTTTTTCCATCCTCTTATGCTCTCTCCAAATAACCACAACAGCCAGAGCCATGCCAATACAAAATCAGGATCCAGAAGCTTCTTTGGGGTCTCCCACATGGTTTCAGAGGCCCAAGGACTTGGGCTGTCTTCTACTGCTTTCCCAGGCCGTAGCAGAGAGCTGGATCAGAAGTGGAGCAGCTGGACTTGAAACCATATGGGATACTGGGACTACAGGCAACGGTTATTCCACAGCACCTGCCCTTCTTTGTCTCTTTTAACAGTTTTTGTGTGGAAGTCTGTTCAGTCTAATATTAGGATTGCTATACCTGCTTGTTTCTGCTTTCAGTTAGCATAGAATATCTTTTTCCATCTTTCGACTTTGATTCTGCAGGTATATTTGTTGGAGAAATTAATTTTTTTGTAGGCAATAAATAGATGGGTCCCTTTTTCTTAATCTATTCAGTCAGTCTGTATCTTTTAACTGGAGGATTTAGGCCATTTATTTTCAAGGTTACTATGATAAGTAACAACTTGGCCCTGTCATTTTTCCATAAATATTCTTGTTGTTTCTTTGGATTTCATTTTTACTTTTACTAGATTTTCTACCTTCACTTTTTCATAATGACTACTTTCTTTGCTTCTGTGTGTAGCACATCCTTAAGTATCCTTTGTAAGGCTGGACAAATGGTGGCAAATTTTTTTCAACTTCTCCTTGTTAGGGAAGTTTCTTTATTTCACTTTTATTCAAAATGAAATTTTTGTAGAGTATAGTATTCTGGTTTGACAAATTTTTTCTCTTAAGGTTTAGACTATTTCCTGTCATTCTCTCCTAGCCTGTAGGGTTTCTGATAAGTCAGCTGTGAGTCTAATCTCACCTCAGTCTTCAAAACTGGTGATTTTTCCAGCTCTCAGCCATTGGGGTTATATTTTGATTCTGTGTTTATGCTGCACATCCATACTTTCCGCACTGATTTACAGTATTTGTCTTCGTTCCATATTTTTCACTGTGGTTTTCTCTCTGATTTTCCCCTGAGAATATACTTCCTACACTATTTGATTTTAACTGTTTACTCCTACCCTAGAGCAGTATTTATCCCTACCTATTTACTCCTACCCTAGTTACTCCTACTATTTACCCCTACCCTAGAGCCATTCCCTATTCTGCCATCTTAGAATAATCATCTTTAATATAAGCAGACAAATTCTTGAAACAAGGTATTTTCTTGATTTATATTATTCATCCGTTCATTCATTCACTCATTTAACTTCATTTTAGAAATACTTAGTGAGCATCTATTATTAACCTACAGCTAAATTCAGTGTATCAAGAAAATTGTAAACCTCATTTCTAAAGTATGACTTAAAGCTCAATTCTGTAATGGGAGTAAAATAATGATTGTTACTATCATAAATACTTCAGAATAAGTAAATCATAAATATTTCAGTCTAAGTAAAGCATATCTATTGTCAAGAAATTCTGAATGTTTCCAAATTGTAAACTCAGAGATTAAAATTAGTCTTCGTTTTCTGGGGAAACTTTTCTGACAAAGAGATGTTTGAATTGAGACCTAAATGATGGCTAAAAATATCTAGATGAAATAGAAAATATTACAGTAATAAACAGAGTGTTAGAACAGCTAGAAATGAGAGAATTATCAATTAGAGGAAAGGAAAATAGGTTTCCATGGCTTGAAACAAGGGATGAAATTGATGAGGTAGGCAGAGGAAGACAGCACTGGCATTTATGTTCTCAAATCTGGCCCATAATCTAGGAGAAATGCAATTCCATTGAGGTTTTACAGCAAGATTATGGTAGGAATGCATTTCCCCTGTCAAAGGTCATACTTTCTGCCGCAGGGGGAGGATGTTGATGAGGGGGAGGGATAGAGGCAGAGAGACTGATTCAGAGACTATTCCAATGTTTCATGGAATCCATGTTGGATACTTGGACCCAGGCTTTTGTGGTGAAACTAGAAAAAGAGTAACGCTCTAGAGACACATTAAAGGTAGGTGCTGTGGACTGGATAATTACATCCCAACCAAATTCATGTGTTGAAATGCTAACCTCCAAATGGAAGTGGAGCCTTTGGGAAGTAATTAGGTCATTATGTTGGAGCCTTCATGAGCAGAATCCATGCCCTTGTAGAAGAGGCTGGCTCCCTAGCCCCTTCAAGTGTGTCAGGGCTCTTACCAGACATTGAAATGACTGGTGTCTTGATAGAAGTCTTTCCAACCTCCAGAACTGTAATTAAGTTCTATGTTTATAAGTCACCAGTCTAGAAGTTTCTATTATTACAGCCTGCATGGATTAAGATGGAAGAGATATATAGCAGCTGGGGTTGTGGTGCAGTGGGTTAACCTCCCCTTGTGATGCTGACATACATACTAGAGCACTGCTTCAGGTCTCAACTGTTTCACTTCCAACCCAGATCCCTGCTAACGTGCCTGACAAAGCAAAGGAAGATGACCCAAGTACTCGTGCCCCTGCCATGCATGTGGAGACCAAGATGGAGTTCCTGGCTTCTGGTTTTACCTGGCCCTTCCTAATCATTAAACTATTTGGGGAGTGAACCAGTAATGGAAGTTCTCAATCTCCCTCCCTCTCCCCTCTCCCCTCTCCCTCTCTCATTCTACTTTTCAAATAAATAAAATACATCTTAAAAAACAATGGAAGTTTATATATAAACTTGATTTCTAATTAAAATTTTTCTTTTGTGCTCCATTGTCTTAGTTTAATATGAATAAACATTAATTTGTCATGCCTTAGGTTCACTGGGTTTCCTCAGTTCCAGTGTATTACTCAGGATAATTAATTGTAGCTTCTATGACAAAGAGATCCCCAAATCATTGTTTTAAAATACTGAAAGTTACATACATTGCTCATGCAAACTTCAGTGCAGATGTTCTTGGTTAGTAGATTCTCATAGCTATTGCCCTCTATGCAATGACTCAGGAATTCCAGGTTTGCCATGATGTTAGCTGTTCATCACATTTTGTGAAGAGGGGGAGAGAGGGAGGAAGAAGGGGAGGAGGAGAGAGAGAGATTAAAAATGTGGGAGGTACACTTCACTTAACTATGTCAGGCAAAGGGCTGGCACTGTGGCTTAGCAGGTAAAGCTACCGCCTGCAGTGCCGGCATCCCAAATGGACGCCGGTTCAATCTGGCTGCTCCACTTCTGATCCAGCTTTCTCTCTGCTTTGGCCTGGGAGAGCAGTGGAAGATGGCCCAAGTCCTTGGGCCCCTGCACTCACATGGGAGACCTGGAGAAAGTTCCTGGCTCCTGGCTTCGGACTGGCACAGCTCCGGCTATTGAGGCCAATTGGGGAGTGAACCATCAGAGGGAAGACCTCTTTCTCTCTCTGCCTCTCCTTCTCTCTCCATGAAACTGTGACTTTCAAGTAAAATAAATTAAAAAAAAAAAAAAAACTATGTCAGTCAAAAAGAGAGAACCTCTTTCATTTCTATTCCATTGTTCAGAGCTAAGCAATAGCTCTCTTAAATGGAAGGGTGCTGGGAAAAATAGCTTGCATGTATGCATTCTCTCACCCTGAGGACTAGAAACTTACCAACTTTGTTAGATACTTATAATATTATCCTTGTCTTTTTATTTCTATTCTCTGCTAGTGGAACCTCATTTGAATGTATATGAGTATTTTTAAGCCATTCTTTGATATTTGATGCCTTCCTTATACTAGATTGTAGGTAAGTTTTTCCAACCTTTTTCCAGTTTACTAATTGTCTGTTCATGTGTGACTAATACTATGTTTAATGCCTTTATTGAGTTTTTTCAATTTCAAATACTTTAATATTTATTTTGAAACTTTCTATTAGCTTATTTTTCAATTTTGATTTTGTTTGACAGTTTAATTTTCCCATGATGTTTCAATTTTACTTTTTTTACTCTTAAAACTATATCTTCAAATTTTACGTCTGAAAATTTCAATAGCAGAAGTCCCTGGGAAGTTTAATTCTACTTTTTGTTGATTATTCTGACTTTCACACTAATGAATTATTTCCTTCTCTGTTATTAATTTTAGATTTTGAATTCCTGTTCAAATGATAGGGTTTATTGTTATAACTTCTACAATGCTTATACCAGGTTGCATTTATCCAAAGAATTTCTAGATCTGCTTGTTCCTAGAACTCCAGGACTCTACCAACTTGAGGTGATTTTGAATTAATTATTTTTAGCTTATAGGTTGTCAAATCAGACACACAGTGAAAATATTTCAAACACATTTGAGGAATAGCTTGGTCTTTACAAATTCTTGAAGAAGCTTTTGTTTTTTATCTAAGTCTGAACTAAAACACGTTTCCTTTGTATTTGTCATTGCTGTCATATTTCTACATTTTCACAGTCGTTTCCTTCCAAGTCGTTTCCTTGGGTGCACCTGATGTCATTAAAACACAAGTCTCTGGGTTACAGGGAACTGATACATATAGTCAGGGTATGTCTGACTCTATCAATCCCTTGTTTCCAGCTCTATCCTCTTAGAGTCATGTCTTTGTATTTGGACTCTCAGCTATATATTTTAAAAGATGATTATTGCATCATAGTTCAATATATCAGGATATTTCATAGCAGAAAAGCTTTTATACTATCTAGTTAACCACGTTTTCATATAGGTAAACTCTTCATAATTGATCTAATATGGAAAGCAAGCTTAAACACCTGCAGCCTCACTTAGATATCTCACTTCTACATTTATAATTTTCTCCATTTTTTTGAAACCATTGAGTAGAGCTTCCCATTTCACTTTCATCACGGTCATCTCAAATTCAGTGTTTGAGATAATATTCATCATCTTCCTCCGTTCCCATTTTGATTCTCCTATGTTGGTTTACTGCCTGATTCCTAAACATTATTCTCATATCCAGTTCCACTACTCAAATTCACTTCTGCCACAACTTTTAGTCGACCTAGGCTAAAACATGTGCTGCCAGAAATATAAGTTATACAAGTCACTGGAAATCAGACTTAATAATACTCCAAGACTTAAGGTCAAGGGATTATTCTTGGGGAAGGGTATTAAGGACACTTCTACCTTGTAAGCTAGCTCAAAATGTTGAGTTCTATTTTCTCTAGTATTCTTTGGGAATACTAGAGGGGTTGTTAAGGGAAGGAAAACAGGAAAATCAGGGCAGCAGGTAGGGATGAGGTTGACCCTAACAGTATTCTCAGATTTGAGCATCTGCCAAGGAAATTTCATGATTTACTTCTGAACCTACCTCAACAAGAGTGAGAAATAGGGTTCTTGTATCTTTAGAAGGAATTCAGTCACAGACCTATTTATGGCCTTCACGGATGTTCTCTTTCAGGATGGAATAGTAGGAATTAGCTACATATCACTCCAGTGCACTTCACAAGGAAAATTGTAACGTAAATAGATAACACAAACAAATGCTGTAATAATATACCAGGATTGAGATTTAGTCAACTGGTCTCTGAGAACACAGAATATTCATACATTTTATCTATTTCAAGGTACAGTATGAAGAATTATATTACATGCATATGAAGAAACTTGGTTTGAGATTCCTCATGTGGAGATGATTTGAAAGACTATGCAATGTAGAATTTTCCTGAAACAATAGTATTAGTATATCCATGGTTATTCTATAGAAAAAAAATGAACAAAAGCTTTATAGCTTAACTCAGCAAAGTTATTTTTCATTCAGTCAAAATCTAGTGCAAGTCTGGCAACTTTTTAGAATATCTTTTCATAATTCAATTATTTTAGTTAACTCTCTCAAGGATGTTACACACTATTATAATTATATATACATAAGCTAGAATTAAATTTATATTCACAAATTAAGACTTAACTGTCTCTTAGGGCCTCCACTGAAGAAAAACTGTGCTTGCATTAGCCATCTAGGCAGAGAAGTGTTCTATGAACCTAGGCCTGTAACATCTAGAATATATAACCTACACAGTGAGCATGATAGAGGAGGTGATAGAGTAGAGACATTGGCCTGCTCTTTTCTATTTCTGATCAGAAGTACATTTTATACATAAACATACTCACTGGCCAGACCTAGTCCCGTGACTTCACTCAACTGCACACTGAGAATTAGAATGGGAAGAGAACCAGATAACTAGTAATGTTGATCTGAATAAATTATGGAGATAGATGAGAAATGCCTTGTTTTGATGTGCGACTTGAGGAAAAAAAATGGAATGATTTTCCAAGGAATTATGAAAAGAAAATTCTTTTTAAGAAGTGATAATTTTCCTACCAACATAATTAAATTAACTTGATATGTTATCCCTCTTAGTATTTTTTGTTTGTTCTACTTAATACTTTTGGTTGAATACTGTAATAAATACACAATTATTCTTAAGTGCTGAAACTTAACTGAAAAGTGATCGCTGTTAAATATAAGAGTGGGAATAAGAGAGGGAAGAGATGTGCAATTTGGGACATGCTCAAGCTGACTTACCTAAAACGGTAGAGTTTGAAACATACCAGGGGATTCCAATTCAATCCCATCAAGGTGGCATGTGCCAATGCCATCTCACTATTCCAAGTGATCAATTTCTGTTCACAATTGATCATAATGATAGGACTAAGAACCAAAGGGATCACATAAACAAGACTAGTGTCTGCAAATACTAGCTGATAGAATAAAAAAGGGAGAGAACGATCCACCATGGGAAGTGAGATACACAGCAGACCCATAGAATGGCAGATGTCCTAAACAGCACTCTGGCCTCAGAATCAGCCCTTAAGGCATGCAGATCCGGCTGAAATGCCCATGAGAGTATTTCAGGCATGGAAAGCCAGGACACTCTGCGGGGGGGGGGGGGGGGGGGGGATAAAAAAACTAAATGAAAGATCTCCGCGAGTGAAATCCCAGTGGAAAGAACGGGTCATCAAAGGAGGAGTTACCTTTCTCTGAAGGGAGGAGAGAACTTCCACTTTGACCATGGCCTTGTCTAAAAATGATCAGAGTCAGTGAACTCAGGGGGCTTCCATAGCCTTGGCAGCTCATGACAAGAGCCTAGGGTGATTACTGATGCCATAAACGAGAGTGTCAAATTGTTAAGTCAACAACAGGAGTCACTGTGCACTTACTCCTCATGTAGGATCTTTGTCCTTAGTATGCTGTCCATTGAGATTTAATGCTATAACTAGTACTCAAACAGTATTTTTCACTTTGTGTTTCTTTGTGGGAGCAAACTGTTGAAATCTTAATGTATGCTAAACTGATCTTCTGTAAATAAAGAGAATCGAAAATGAATCTTGATGTGAATGGAAGGGGAGAGGGATTGGGAAAGGGGAGGGTTGCGGGTGGGAGGGATGTTATGGGGGTAAGCCATTGTAATCCATAAGCTGTACTTTGGAAATTTATATTCATTAAATAAAAGTTAAAAAAAGAATCTGATTTGATATTATGGGTAAAAATATGGACTATAATAAAAACTTTCTTAATCTTAAAAAAAAAGAAGTGATAATTTTCCTACCAACATAATTAAATCAGTCTTAGGATTTGGGTTATATATTGGGGATAGATATTAATATTGAAAGCTTAAAGATACTTTGTGAAATCAAGTTTTTAGATATGTCTGTAAAAACATCAGTTTAAAAATACATCCTTGTGGAGTAATTAATCAATGTAATCAATGGCTATAAAGTTTTGCGTAGGTTAAGATGAATAAGTTCTGGAGATCCACTGTACTACATTGTATCCATGGTCAACAATGTTAAATTGTGTACTTCAGACCTGAAGAGGGTAGATTTCATATTAAAAGTTTTTGTCACGATAAAATAAAGGAAAAAGTAATGGCAAAATATATGCTAAAATATTCTTAGTGGTTATCCCTTCAGAGATAAATGTTATTTATTTTTCTTTTTGTGCCTCTCCATTTTCTAGATCTTCAACAAGGAACACACATTAATATACATATGCTGCAATCTGACAGCAATGCATATGCATTTCTATAATGTGTATGTGTAACTTTTACAAGTACACATGTATACACATGAATACAAATATCAGCACACACAATTTACTACAAATATTTTGAAAGTTGGCTTTATCTTAAATCTTGAAAAGTTAAACTGACATTTATGCAATAGAGTATACAAATACTGTAATATTTAAAGTGAAATACCTTCATATTTTACCAGTCCATGTGAAAATTACATTTTTAAAACATAGAAAGTTTATAATTATGTCAATATGCCCCAAATTATAAAATGACTACATGACAAAGTCAAATGAAAATATCTATTAGAAATCTGCCCTTTCTGTTATATATGTATATAGAGTATGTGGGTATATGTAAATACTTTTTTGAAAAATTTATTTTATTTATTTGAAAGAGTTATATATATATGTGTGTGTATATATATATATATATATATAGAGAGAGAGAGAGAGAGAGAGAGGTCTTCCTCCTGATTCACTCCTCAGAGGACTGCGACCACCAGAGCTGAGCTGTTCTAAAGCCAGGAGCCAGGAGCATCTTCTGGGTCTTCCATGTAGGTGCAGGGCCCAAGGACTTGGGCCATCTTCTATTGCTTTTCCAGGCCATAACAGAGAGTTGGGTTGGAAGTGGAGTAGTCGGTTCTTGAACAGGCACTGGTTCTTGAACAGGCACCCATATCAGATGCCGGCACTGCAAGCTGGGGCTTTAACCCATTGCACCACAGTGCTAGCCTGTAAATAATTATTTTTTTAAATTAAAATCTTCTCAGGGATCCAATGAGAGGAAGATGAAGCAATAGGACCCTCCAGAGATTGTCCACAAAAAAATCATCAATTTGAATAACTAACCATGTTCAAAAATACCTTTATAAGAGCTAAAGAAATCAGGTGAGAGATCATAGTAACTGGCTATAACATAATAATAACAAATAATTAATTGAAGAAGATAGCTGAGACAGTTTTATATTATTCATGCCACAGCTTCTGCAACTACAGAGATACTGTCGGTTTGGTGAAAGGAAACATGGGACTATAGGACTACATTGTGACTCCAGTACCACTTATGCCACAGTGAAACTCAGCACTGAGCACCTCAGAGGTTCTGACTCTTGGGATGAGCCTGTAGGGCCTGTAGGCCCTCCCTGGTGCCAGACAGGAACCTATAGACCCTGTGAGGAAGACCTGACTTACCACCATGGGCAACTGCAGGGAACTTGGGTTCTGGATAATCCACAGTGGCACGCAGGCCTCAATCGCTATGGGTGTTAGATATATATCCCTGAGCTGAGACAGCCTTCACAGCCATGGGCTGCCTGGCAGGCACAATGACAGCCTCACAGCACATGGGGTTCCAGCCTGGGCTGTCAAGACTGTGATGCCCTGATCTCATCTGGACAAGTTCATTATTAAAGAACATTCCGGCTCACATTCAGAAATCCACCAACAACAGATGCTGGAGAGGATGTGGGGAAAAAGGGACACTAACCCACTGTTGGTGGGAATGCAAACTGGTTAAGCCACTATGGAAGGCAGTCTGGAGATTCCTCAGAAACTTGAATATAACCCTAACAGACAACCCAGCCATCCCACTCCTTGGAATTTACCCAAAGGAAATGAAATTGCCAAACAAACAAGCTGTCTCACCTTAATGTTTATTGCAGCTCAATTCACAATAGCTAAGACCTGGAACCAACCCAAATGACCATCAACAGTAGACTGGATAAAGAAATTATGAGCCGGTGCCACGGCTCACTAGGCTAATCCTCCGCCTTGCAGCACCGGAACACCAGGTTCTAGTCCCGGTCGGGGCGCCGGATTCTGTCCCGGTTGCCCCTCTTCCAGGCCAGCTCTCTGCTGTGGCCAGGGAGTGCAGTGGAGGATGGCCCAAGTACCTGGGCCTTGCACCCCATGGGAGACCAGGATAAGTACCTGGCTCCTGCCATCAGATCAGTGCGGTGCGCCGGCCGCAGCGTTCCAGCCGCGGCGGCCACTGGAGGGTGAACCAACGGCAAAGGAATACCTTTCTCTCTGTCTCTCTCTCCCACTGTCCACTCTGCCTGTCAAAAAATTTAAAAATAAAATTATGGGACATGTACTCTATAGAATACTATACAGCAGTCAAAAAAATGAAATGTGGTCATTTGCAACAAGATGGAGGAATCTGGAAAACATGATGCTGAGTGAATTAAGCCAGTCCCAAAGGGACAAATATCATATGTTCTCCCTGATCAGCGACAACTAACTGAGCAGCAAAGGGGAGACCTGTTGAAGTGAAATGGACACTATGAGAAAAAGTGACTTGATCAGCTCTTGTCCTGACTGTTAATGTACAATGTAATACTTTATCCATTTTAGTATTTTCTCTTTGTTTTGTTCTAGAACTATTGGTGGAACTCTGTGATTAACACACAATTATTCTTAGGTGTTTAAATTTTAACTGAAAAATGATCCCTGTTAAATATAAGAGTGGGAATAAGAGAGGGAAGAGATGTGCAATTTGGGACATGCTCAATCGGACTTGCCCCAAATGGTGGAGTTAGAATCATGCCAGGGGATCCCAATACAATCCCATCAAGGTGACATGTAACAATGCCATCTCACTAGTCCAAGTGATCAATTTCAGTTCACAGTTGATCATAATGATAGGACTAAGAACCAAAGGGATCACATAAACAAGACTAGTGTCTGCAAATACTAGCTGATAGAATCAAAAAGGGAGAGAACGATCCACCATGGGAAGTGGGATACACAGTAGACTTATAGAATGGCAGATGTCCTAAATAGCACTCTGGCCTCAGAATCAGCCCTTAAGGCATTCGGATATGGCTGAAGAGCCCATGAGAGTATTTTAGGCATGGAAAGCCAAGACACCCTGGAGAAGAAAAAAAAAAAAAAAAAAAAAAAAAAAAAAAAAAAAAGACCTAAATGGAAGATCTTTGCAAGTGAGATCCCAGTGGAAAGAATGGGGCCATCAAAGAGGAGGTACCTTTCTCTGAAGGGAGGAGGGAACTTCCAGTTTGACTATGACCCTGTCAGAATAAGATTGAATTCGGTGAACTCAAAAGGCTTCCATAGCCTTGGCAACTCATGACTAGAGCCTAGGGAGATTACTGACGCCATAAACTAGAGTGTCAAATTGTTAATTCAACAACAGGAGTCACTGTGTACCTACTTCTCATGTGGGATCTGTCCTTAGTGTGTTGTCCAATGTAAAATAATGCTATAACTAGTACTGAAACAGTATTTTACACTTTGTGTTTCTGTGTGGGTGCAAACTGATGAAATCTTTACTTAATATATACTGAATTGATCTGTATATAAAGGTAATTGAAAGTGAATCTTGATGTGAATGGAATGGGAGAGGGAGCGGGAGGTATGAGGGGTGCGAGTGGGAGGGAAATTATGGGGGGGGAGCCATTGTAATCCATTAACTGTACTTTGAAAATTTATATTTACTAAATAAAAAATTTAAAAAAAAAAGAAAAAAATTCCAAGAAAAAGCCAGATTTTGAAGACTGGAGTAGATATCTACTTCTTTAAAGTGCTGCTGATGATACCTGACCGCAAGGAGCAACAACAATCAAGGGAACATTATTTCACCAAATGGACCCGAGAGAAATGGAGATGCTGAATTTCCTGAAAAAAATTCAAAATAAATTTTTTCAGAAAATTCATTGAATTTCAAGAAAATATGGAGAAACAATTTGGAAATTTGTCAGAGAACTTAACAGTGATCAAAATAATTTTTGAAAAGTGAGCAGAAAATCTAGAACTGAAAAATACAGTGAATGAAATGAAACATGCAAAGAACATCAAAGGAGGAACTGATCATGACTAAGAACTGGCTGGTGCCGTGGCTCACAAGGCTAATCCTCTGCTTGCCATTTGGGGGGTGAACCAATGGAAGGAAGACCTTTCTCTCTGTCTCTCTCCCAGTCTAACTCTGCAAAGACTAAGAACTGATCTAAGAATTTAAAGATAAGTTATTGAAAAAATATATCGTTAGTGGAGAAAACAAAGAATGAAGTAAACTTATAAGAATTATTCCATAGCATCAATAGAACAATGTTGGGATAATGGTTTTCAGAAGGGAATAAAGTAATAAAAAGCTAATTTAATGAAATAATATCAGAAATCTTCACAGAGCTAGAAAAAGGTGAAAAGATCCTGGGACAGAAAGGCTAAAAATCAAGCAGATACAATACAAATAAATCTACCACAGATATATTGTAGTCAAGCAAATAACAAAAAGAAAATCCTAAAAATAGCAAGGAAAGAAAACAAGTAACACATAAGGGACCTTCAATATGCCTAGCAGTAGATTTATCAGCAGAAATCTTAAAAAAAAATGAGAGAGTGGGATGCTGCATTGAGGGAAAAAACCTGCCAATAATTAAAATTGTGCCTGATAAAGCTGCCCCTTGAAAAATGAATGCTATTTGGAAGCTTTCCCAGAGAAAGACTAAGAGATTTCTTTACTCTCAGAACTAGTCTTACAAGGAATGGTTGAGCGAGTTTTGTTTGTTTGTTTGTTTTTACAGGCAGAGTGGACAGTGAGAGAGGGAGAGAGAGATCTTCCTTTTGCCGTTGGTTCACCCTCCAATTGCCGCCGCGGCCGGCACGCTGTGGCTGGCACACTGCGCCTATCCAAAGGCAGGAGCCAGGAGCCAGGTGCTTCTCCTGGTCTCCCATGGGGTGCAGGGCCTAAGCACTTAGGCCATCGTCAACTGCACTCCTGGGCCACAGCAGAGAGCTGGCCTGGAAGAGGGGCAACCGGGACAGAATCTGGAGCCCCGACCGGGACTAGAACCCGGTGTGCCAGCACCGCAGGCAGAGGATTAGCCTATTGAGCTGCGACGCCGACCTGAGCGAGTTCTTTAAGCTGAAAGAAAAGGAAACTAATGAGTAACATGGGGGCCAACACTGTGGTGTAGTGGGTAAAGCTGCCACGTGCATTGCCGCCATCCCATATGGGTGCTGGTTCGAGTCCCGCTGCTCTACTTCTGATCCAGCTCTCTCCTATGGCCTGGGAAAGCAGGAAAAGATGGTCCAAGTTTTTGGGCCCCTGGACTTGTATGGGAGACCTGGAAGAAGCTCCTGGCTCCTGGCTTCAGATCGGCACAGCTCCGGCTGTTGCAGCCAACTGGGGAGTGAACCACTGGATGGAAGACCTCTCTCTCTCTCTGTGTCTCTCCTCTCTCTTTGTAACTCTGCTTTTCAAATAAATAAATAAACTTTAAAAAAACATAATGAGAAACATGAAAGCAGCTGATTGTGTAAAACTTACTGGTAATCCAAATACACAGTCAGGTTCAGAATATCCCAATAATATAATGGTGGTGTTTGATTCACTTATATCTTTAGCACAAAAATAAAAGATAAAAAATATTAAAATAGCAACTTCAATTATTTGTTAAGAGATATGCTATATAAATCTATAGATTGTATCTTCACAAATTCAGTGTGTGTGTGTAGAAAAGAATGCAGTTAAAATGCAGAGTTTTTTTTGAAAATTGTTATCAGCTGAAAATAATTGTTATCACTAGGACATTCCTTACAAGCCTCATGATAATCACAAAGCAAAAACTATATACATATACTGTAAAGAAAAAGCAACAAAGCACAACATATTACTAGAGAAAACCACTTAACCACTAAACAAGATAGTAAGAGGAAGAAAAGACCTGCCAAACAAGTAGAAAACAATTTAAACAATTGGGATAGTAAGTTCTTTATGAAAAAAACTTTTTTAAAGATTATTTATTTACTTGAAAGGCAGTGACAAAGATGGTGGGAAGGAAGGAAGGAGATAGAGAAACAGAGAGCTTCTATCCACTGAGTCATTCCTGAAATGGCCAAAATGATTGAGACTGCGCCAGGACAAAGCCAGGAACCTCAAACTTCATCTGGGTCTCCAATGTAGGTGACACGAGCCAAAATATTTAGGCTTCCCAGCTACATTGCCAGGGAGCTGGATCAGAAACGTAGGAGCTGAAACTGAAGCCATCCCTCTGATACAGGATGCCGGCTTCACGAGTGGTGACTTAACCAGGTCCAGTAAGTAAGTTCTTACCTATTAATAATCACCTTGAATGCACATGGGTTAAAGTCTCTAATCAAAAGACAAATAATGGGCGAATTAATAAGACCAAACAAGACCCAGCTATGTGCTGCATAAAAGAGTTTTATTTCGGAGCTGGCGCTGTGGCATAGCAGGTTAAGCTGCTGCCTGGGATGTTTGTGGGCGCCAGTTTGAGTCCCAGCTGCTCTACTTCCATTCCAGCTCCCTGCCAATGATCCTGGAAAAGCAGGAGAAGGTGATGTTCTTGGGCCCCTTCCACCCATGTGGGAGATCTCAGCCTGGCCAAGTCCTGACCACTGTGGCCATTTGGGGAGTGAACTGGTAGATGAGAGATGTCTCTGTCTTACTCTCTTTCCCTTTCTCTCTGTAACTCTCTTTCAAATAAATCAATAAATCTTTTTTCAAAAGTCAATTCAGAAAACAATATAAATTTATAGGCACTTGGGTTTAGAGTGCTGAAATATAGAAAGCAAATATCAGTGGATTTAAAGGATCAGATAAACTTTAATTCAGTCTCAGTAGGGGTCTTTACCAGCCCACATTCAGTAATGGACATATCATCCCAAAAGAAACTCAATAAAGAAACATTGGATTTAAATTAACCTCTAAACCAAATGGAACTAATAGGCATTTAACAAACATTTCTCCAACAGCAGAATACACATTTTCTCAAATGTTCATAGAACACTGTTTAGAATAAACTGTTGTACCACAAAACAAGATTTAGCACATTATTTAAAAAATCAGAATCATGTGAAGTATCTTTTCTGACCACAATGGTATAAAACTTGAAATCAGTAATATGAGAATCTTTGAAAACTTAAAAAAATAGAAATTTTATAATATATTCTCAAATAACCAGTAATTTAAGATAGAAATTTAAAGTTTTTTTTTAAATTCTGCATTTTATATTTAAGTATTATGATTTTCTAAAAAAAATGAATTTCCCTGTCTCCCTAACTTACCTTTGTTTATCTGAATGACTTCTGGATCCTAAGCTCCCTTTGCAGTCTGAAGAAGGCAGTGCAATAGAACCATGTCCTGATGATAAAAACCTCTAGTTGCAATAAAAGTTGTCCTTAAGCTTGAAAAAAAAAAATTCTGGGGATAAGTGAACATGGAAACAATATATTCCAACAACTATAAGATATGGTATGAGCAATTTTAAAAGGACAGTTCGTAGCAACAGATGCCTACATCAAAAAGAAAGTATTCAAAGAAACTACTTGTGTACCTCAAACAAAAATGTGTACCTGAACAACCAGGACTTGAACTGGCATTCACATGGCAGGCGATGGCTTAACCCTCTGAGCCATAACACTAACCTCACTTTGAAAACTCTTGATCAAGAGTGAAAACAAAAGAGCAATAATGTTCCCATTGGCCTACCATTGTTACAAATAAACATGAATTTCCTAAACATTGAAGTTTATAAGTGATAGTTTTTAAAAGCAAATTTTAATTAAAATTTTATGTCAGCTATTCATCTTCTTGACTGCTTAAATGTATTTGAATATAATGTAAACGTTTTTCAGTGACACAGGACCACCATTCCCAACACATAGTCTCTGTCCAGTCCTCAGGTTTGCTTTCTTGTTCACCATTTTTCCATCTACTCAGTATCAGGCATCAGCTTTCCCCCTGTTGCAGCAATCTCATGCCATGCCCTACTTTCTTTCTAATTTTCTGCCTCTAATTTAATATATCAGAAAAGTTAAATAGCCATGCTCATTATGATTTTCTTTTAAACAGATCGATACACACTCAGTGGGAGTCAAAGGCATGGGGATTATAGTTGGAGCTGAATGTCAGTGACTGTGAGACCTCTGAAATATCCCAGGCTTTGTCCCGATTCAATCCAACAGTTGAAAGTTAAGATCCTGGTCAGATAAGATGGATAAACTGAGCTAATACTGATACTGTAACTTGGAATATAGTTTCTTAAAATACTTGTTTTGAGAATGGTGCCAAGAATAAAATAGGAAAGAAGACAAAACAAGAAAACTGAAAAAAAAAAAAAAAACTATAAAAGAGATAGGTTGGCGCATACATCTCCAATATGGCTCTTCTACTTTCAAGCAATGTGAGCTTTGACAAGTAACTTATGTTCACTTTGACAAGTAACTAGGTTCTCTGAATCTCGGGTTCCTCAACTAAAACAGGGAAAATATAACAGTATCTTCCTCATAGAGGTGTTTGTAAGATACAGTGTGTACAAGTACATTTCAAACACTCTAATGCCTCACAAAACTTGCAGTATTCTGTGCACTTGGCCAACAAGGCAATGTAGGGGCTCTCTGCATAGGCAGTGTGATATGGACCTGTTGTTCAACACTCTAAAAATCGGTTACTGTGTCTGTAAAATGGAGAAAGAATGGAAACTCTCTCTTGGAACTCAGGTGAGAATTAATAGCGTTAATGTATGTGAAACACAACCTTTTCAGAGAATTCCCACTTCTTTGTCTTAGAGAAAATTTGAAGTAGCACTCTAGGATTTTTCCAAACTGAGCAGCAAACCTAAATCCATAGCAGCCGCTTCCTTTTCTTCTACAAGCTCATGCCATGTGTTAGAAATCCAAAGAATCAGAATCAAGCCACTATTATCAGTTAACAGTAGGAAGAAGTGACTGAGCATTGTGTTTCTAGTTTACAGTTTGGATCCATGTTCAGATTGGAATTCAATATTTTATATGAATGTATTTTTTCAAAAATATGTACTGATTTAAATGATCAGGATTCAGATAAACCTCTGCAGAGTGTGGCATGACATGCAAGTACATTTATTTCTGCCTTGGCTGCCCGTTGGATTATGGGGAGATGGGAGCCTGTAGGACAGTTTACAAGGCTGTCAGATATTTATCTCTCAGATAAATATTTCCAACATCCTGGTTTTCTCATGTCATTCCTTGCTTGAAGGTTCAAGTTTAAATGTCTCTGTCTTTTTTGTCATGGGAGCCCACATTCTGATTTCTGTGCATGGTGATCATGTGTTGTTACACACTAATTTCTTTCCACTCCAGAAGGTTGCACTTTCACAACCACCTTCCTGTCCTGTTCTAACTTAGACTTGTGCTTCTGCTCCAGTGTTCACTATGATCTGGAGTATTTTTATTTCATTGTTTATGCACAGACAAGGAATTGTTCAGGGCCCACTTCCAGGCATTCCTTCATTCATCACAGTTACTAAGTAGGGTCTGTTCCATAACAATCATTATGCTAGTTAATAGGAACACAAAAGTCAGTGAATATCCCTCATAAGGATTACTCCTCAAAATGGAACCCAGGCAAGAATGAAAAACAAGGACAATGCATAGTGATGAGAGACTTGGAGAACTAGTATGCTTCAGTAGTGGTGCAGCCACTATTGAAAAATAGCATGGAGATTTCCCAAAAAATTAAAATTTGGGTAAGGCATGTGGTGCAGAAGTTAAGTCACTGCTTGGGATGCCCTAAATTCCATGTCAAAGTTACATGTTAAAAAAAAAATAAAGTAATAGAAAACATTATATATATATTAAAAATTAAAAAAAAATTACATGTTCAAGATTGGTTCCACTTCTGCTTCTGATCCAGCTTCCTGCTAATGTGCATCCTGGTGGAAACACAGGATAACTTAAATGCTTTGGTCCCTGACATCTACATGGGAGACCTGGGTTGAGACCATGGTTCCTGGCTTCAGCCTGGCCCAGTTATGCCTGTTATAGGAATTTGAGGAGTGAACCAGTGGGTGGAAAATCCCTCTCCATCTGTCTGTCCGTATCTCTGTTTTTCAAACAAATGAAAATGAAAAAAAAAATTTAATGGAGGTATGTTGTATGTTATTA
Source organism: Oryctolagus cuniculus (assembly GCF_964237555.1). NCBI lineage: Eukaryota > Metazoa > Chordata > Mammalia > Lagomorpha > Leporidae > Oryctolagus > Oryctolagus cuniculus. Next base: position 18,382,208 of record NC_091433.1, read on the forward strand.
CTGAGATGCATGTAAAAGTATTACCTACCACATAGAAAACTTTTTCTTGAAGCCACAGAAACTGCAGGTTCATTCAGAACCAATGAAAGACTTTTCAAAGCAACAAAAGATTAATATTGTGACTCGTGCAGGACTACCAAAGCCATTGTATCATAGAGTAATTATCAGAATGGATTTATTTCTTAACTTTTTTATTTATACAAGTAAACACTTTGTTGAGTGTTTCCTTTGCAGTGCAGACATTTCTTAGCTTGATCTAATCCCTACTTGTCTATTTTTGCCTGGGTCATTTTCCAAGAAGTCTTTGTCTCTGCCAATGTCTTGTCAAGTTTCCCCAATGTTCTCTTATAGTAATTTGACAGTATCGGGTCATAGATTTAGATCCTTGATGCATTTTGAGTTGATTTTTGTATAAGGTGTAAGGTAAATAAAAATAAAGATAGAACTACCACTTTATTCAGCTATTTAAATTCTAAGTGTTTATCCAAAAAAAGCAAAATTAATATCTCAAAGATCCATTAGCATCCTTATATTCATTGTCATACTATTCATTATAGCCAAGATAAAGAAGCACCCTAAATGTCCATTAAAAATGAATGGGTGAGGGCCAGCACTGCGGCTCAATAGGCTAATGCTCCGCCTGCAGCGCCAGCACACTAGGTTCTAGTCCTGGCTGGGGCGCCGAATTCTGTCCCGGTTGATCCTCTTCCAGTCCAGCTCTCTGCTGTGGCCCAAGAGTGCAGTGGAGGATGGCCCAAGTCCTTGGGCCCTGCACCTCATGGGAGACCAGGAGAAGCACCTGGCTCCTGGCTTCGAATCAGCGCGGTACACCGGCCACAGAGCGCTAGCTGCAGCGGCCATTGTGGGGTGAACCAACGGCAAAGGAAGACCTTTCTCTCTGTCTCTCTCTCTCACTGTCCACTCTGCCTGTCAAAAAAAAAAAAAAAAATGAATAGGGGAAAATATGTAGTATATTTGAAAAACTTCAAAAATTTTGTAGTAGACAGGATAAAAAGATAAATTTTGGAATAAATAATTTTGAAATCCATGCATAGGTTTTTCACAATACATATTTCCTTAAGCCTTTTGAATATTTCACATATTCATGGGTTTCAAAATATTTGAACCAAAATAAATTTGGTTTTTAATTCTATTTTCTGGAACCTTTTTGAAGTACCCTTAGGATACAGTGGAACACTGCTCAGCCGTAAAAATGACAGAGGTTGGTGTTTGGAATAGTGGTTGACATGCTGCCTAGTGTATTTCCAGCCCTCATTCAATTACTGGTTTGTGTTCTGCAAGCTCCATCCTGATCCTGCTTCCTGCTAGTGTACCTGGGAAGTAACCAGAAAATGACCTGTTTTTGGACCTCTCTGGTTCATGCGGGAGAACAGGATGGAACTCATGGCTCGTAACTTCAGGCTGGCCTAGGCCTGGCTGTAGCCATTTCAGAGTAAATCAGTGCATGGAATATCCTTTCTCTCTGTCCTATATCTATGCTGTTCTGCCTTTCAAATAGATAATTTTTTTTTTTAAAAGAAGCAGTCACAGAAAGATACTGCATTATCTGTTTACATGAGATATCTGGAATAGTCAAATTCACAGAATCAGAGTACAATGGGGGTTTCCAGGGTCTGGGGGCAGATAAAAATGTTGACTTACAAATCAATGGGAATGAAGTTTCAGTCATGCTAGATGAATAATCCTTAGAGATTGCTGTACAACACTGTACCTATTGTCAACAATAATGTATTGTAGACTTGAAAATTTGTTGAGTACATCTCAGGTTGAGTGCTCTCAGCACAATAAAATAAAAACAGATTAACTATAATTGAAAAGTATAATAACTGTCATAAAGTGTTAGATTTTCTATGAAATATTAATGACTTTTTGAGTGGGATGGGAATGAATTTGTCTACGTAAGAAATGTCAATTTTGAGATACATCTGAGGCCTTTAAGTAAAGATACAAAAGAAAAGAAAAAGAAGACTATTAGAAACCCAGAAAAATTGTCAAAATGCAAGTAACCAGCTTTAAAATCTGTCATATCTATTGCACCATTTACTCTGATCTATGTAAATGGAAAAAATCACAAATATTTCATTAAGATAGAAACTGAATCAAAGCTCAGTTATGAAATTGTCTTGTAGAAAGATTTATTGCCAAGTGCAAACGAAGGCCCCCCTCCCAGCTATGTTTCCATGGCATGCTTCTCTTTTTACCTGCCTGGCTGTGTCTACCCTGTTCACTAGCCCAGTTCCACAGTAACACTTTAACTTCAAAGCATGTTGGAATCATCTAGGGAACTTGTTAATAATATAGACTCAAAGCTATTCCAGAGGCACTCTTGGGCTGAGGGCAGATATTTGGACTGTAAAAAGCTTCCTGGAGATTCCGAATAATTAATCCATTTGTAAAATCATTCATTCATTCAACAAATATTTATTCAGCATTTAATATGTGCTTGTCATTGCACTGCAATACAATCATAAGTAAACCAAATAAATCTCCCAGTTTTTCCTACTGTTTACTGTTGGTGTGGGGGTATAGGTGGAGGATGACGTGACACAATAAAAAACACATATGTTTGGCTGACGCCACGCTCACTAGGCTTATCCTCCGCCTGTGGTGCTGGCACCCCGGGTTCTAGTCCAGATTGGGGTGCTGGATTCTGTCCTGGTTGCTCCTCTTCCAGTCCAGCTCTCTGCTGTGGCCCAGGAAAAGCAGTAGAGGATGGCCCAAGTGCTTGGGCCCTGCACCGCATGGGAGACCAGAAGCACCTGGCTCCTGGCTTTGGATTGGCTAGCGCGCTGGCCGTAGTGGCCATTGAGGGGTGAACCAACAGAAAAGGAAGACCTTTCTCTCTGTCTCTCTCTAACTCTGCCTGTCAAAAAACAAAAACAAAAACAAAAAAAGCCCACATATGTTTGAGTATTTAGCCTAGCATCAATATGTTAAAACGTTCAGATGTCCCATGCCACATCAGAGTGCCTGGCTTAGATTCCTGATACCATCTCTTGATTCCAGCTTTCTGGTAATGCAGACCAGACTCTAGGTGTGGGGACAGCAGTGATGGCTCAGTTAGATTCCTACCACCCACTTAGGAGACCTAGATTGAATTCCTGGACTCCTGGGCTTCTGTCTGGTCCAGTCCTGGCTGTTGCAAGCATTTGGGGAGTGATGGAAGATATCTGTGTATATCTCAAAAGTTTAAATGCAAAAATAATATAGTGTATTTGAAACTTGTGTCATGATGCAAATGAAAGCTTGCACATGGCTGCAATGTATTTAAATCTGTCCACATTAAATAATATATTACCAATGAATTTGGGATAAGAATTTTATAGTTTCATGAAGCAAGTATGACATTTCCCATCACATTATTCTACAGATGCAAAATAAAGACTTTTTAAAATTTCTCTGTAACTGAAATAATCTTATCTTTAGAGCTCCTATATCTCTTAATTATTATAAATTAAATCTTGGGGTAGACATTTGTTTTAGCAGTTAAATCACACATTAAGATGCCTGGGACCAGATCTTAGTGCTTGGGTTTGACATCTAACTCTGAGTGTGGACTAGAGCTTCTTTCTGATATGGACTCTAGGAGGCAGCAGTGAGGCTTCAAGTAATTGGGTTCCTGTCACCCACATGGGAGACCTGGATCAAAGTTCAGCTTTTCCCTGGCCAGCGACCATTGCAGTTATGTGGGGAGTAACCCAGCAGATGGGAATGCTTGTGGTCAGTTGTGTTTTCTCTCTCTCTCTCTCTCTCTCTCTCTCTCTCTCTCTCTCTTTCTCTCTCTCTCACACACACACGCACACACACACACACTCTGTGTGTGTGTGTCTCTTTCTCCTTTTCTCAGAAATACAAAAATTTTAAAAAGGAAATAGCCTATTCCCTGACTTGTTCACAAACTTCCAAAACCAAGTATTCACTGAATTTGTCTATCCCTGTGACAACACTTGGTCATTCAAACCCATGAGGTTTTGAGATCTGCAATCTGATTTTGAGTTGTTGGCTCATAACCTCTGTTAGATAAGTAAATAAATACAATAATACAAAACTAAGTTTTGTCAACCTTGCAAGTTTAAGGGCTTCCATGGTAAATGAATTTTCTAGTTTAGGGAATCGCCTTTCCTCCTCCTTTTCTGAGCTTTGTAGCAGGGATTATGGTGGTTTTGGTTCGAGTTGCCTCTTGGTTGGGTCTGTTCCTGGAAGCTGTTGCCTTCTGTTTGCTTTGCAATAGTGAGGACAGGTGAGGAGGTCAATCGCTGTGTCCCCTGCTGTCTGGGTCCTCGCTGACACTGGGTTTCAGTTTTAAGCAGCATCTCTAGCCCTTTGGATCTACAGGGATTTGGGGATAGCCCCTGCTCTCTCTACACGAGCCATGGTGACCAGTGCAGGATTTCATTTCAAGCACTCCCACAGTGATTTCTGCTCCATCGAAGCTGTATATGGTTTTGTGGGGATGTTGCAAGAAGCAACCTTCTCCCTGTTGCAGACAGAAGTGAACCATTTCCCTCTCAGTTTCCATGTAGGATCAAAACTTGGAATTCTTCTGAGGAGAGTTTTGGCCCCTGAAAATGAATAGGGCACAGGTTCCAACATTTATGTGAAATCTTTTGCTCTCATAAACCTATCATTGCAGACCTCATTTCCATAGTCAAAGAAGTATAATTACTTTTTTCTTTTCATCAGGAAAAGTGCTGTTGAATCACCATCCTCAGGCCATTTATTTATTTATTTTAAATTTGTATGAAAGTCAGAGTTACACAGAGAGAGAAGGAGAGGTGGAGAGAGAGAGAGAGGTCTTCCATCTGCTGGTTCACTCCCCAATTTGCCACACTTGCTGGAGCTGTTCTGATCTGAAGCCAGGAGATTCTTCCAGGTCTCCTACATGAGTGCAGGTGCTCAAGGACTAGGGACATCTTCTACTGCTTTCCCAAGCCATAGCAGAGAGCTGGATGAGAAGTGGAGCAGTTGGGACTCGAACTGGTGCCCCTATGGGATGCCAGCACTGCAGGCGGTAGTTTTACCCACTATATCACAGCGCCAGCCCCTAGCCCATTTATACAGAATAAATTGTTCTTATTTTAAATGTACTAATGATAATTTAACTACAAAATAGGAAATAATACTTCTTGGAAAATGACTTTTTAAAAAAATTATTTATTTGAAAGGCAGAGTTAGAGAGGGGGAAAAGAGAGAGAGAGGGAGAAAAGAGAGAGAGAGAGAACTTCCATCTGCTGGTTTATATCCCACATGACTGCAAAGGTTAGGCTGGGTCTGCCCAAAGCCAAAAGCTTCATCCAAGCCTCCCACCTGGATGTGGACAATCATTGTGGTCACTTCTGCTACTTTGTCTGGTGCATTAACAGGGAGCCAGCTTAGAATTGGAGCAGCCAGGGTTAGTAATGGCCCCCATATGGGATGCTGCCATTGCAGGCAGCAGCTTAACACACAGTGCCACAACACCAGCCCCAAGAATGATTTTTTAAAAGATGTATTTATTATTTATTTGAAAGACTAGTTCTCCCTCCAGTTGGCCACAATAGTCGGAGCTGGGTCAATCTGAAGCCAGGAGCCAGGAGCTTCTTCTGGGTCTCTCACGTGGGTGCAGGGGCCTAAGGACTTGGGCCATCTTCTACTGCTTTCCCAAGCCATAGCAGAGAGCTGGATCAGAAGTGGAACAGCCGGGACTTGAACCGGTGCCCATATGGATGCTGTCACTGCAGGCGGCAAATTTACCCGCTACGCCATAGCACTGGCCCGGGAATAATTTTTAAAGACTACCATAACAAATTATCTAGCTTGGATATATTATTATTGGAAATATCCTTTGAAATACTTCATAAAGTGGGACAAGCTTCTTTTGTGATGGGACCTTGCAAATTGTGTCCCCCAAGTCAAAATCAAAAGAGGTCTGGGCTGTCTGAGGCATCAGCTAGCACTGGCGATAACAGGCTTCTGGTTTAATTGACTTTGCAGAGCAGGAGCGGATATGTCCATTTTAATTCATGCAATGAGAACTGAATCCTACCTTACCCTCCAATTAAAGGTGAGATTATTTAAGACTAACTTATTGAAAACAAAGGCACCCATTGGCAGAAGGAAATGACATGAGAACACATGATGGCCTGTTCTCTAGATGGGAAAATATCTTGCTTGAAGCCATAGAGTTTGCCTTAAACAGTTCTGACTTTAATTTATGCTACTCAGGAAATGTAACACTCTCCAAAACCAAAATACTCTTCCAGATTTCAGTCTTCAATCCCAGCATGCCACAGTTTCCTTCCTTAGTAGCCTCTGTCTCTGTTACACTTTTTTTTCTCAATTGTTTATTTTCTCTGCCTTCTCAATATAGAATATAAATTCCATGAAAGTAGATAGTTTATCTATTATATACATGACCATGTCCCCAGTAATTAGAAAAGTGCTATTTCTCTGTCTTTTCTACATCTCATTGTCTTCTTGGAAAAGTATTTTTTTTCCTGAGGAATACATACATATTTGTTAAAAAAAGATTTTGGTGGGCTGAATTGTTTAAATAGAGATTTTGGTAAAGACAGAAAGGGCATTTGTCAGGTGATAAAATGAGAAGTGAGACAGAGCACCCAAGAGGACTTAGAGTAGTATCAAGGAACATTCCCTGCAATGTTGAACTCTTAGTTCTCTTGGAACATATAATAGCATCAGAGAAGTAAAGAAAATGATAGCAAGGTATCCATGGGAATCGCTATGTGATAAGCCTCATGCATTTCTCAAGGATAAGAGGTGGCATAACTTCATCGTTCATCACAAGTAAAGATAGGCAGTTTTAAGTAAACCCCTGTGAGCCTAATGTGAGATTTGTGCATTTTAAAGGGAATATAATTGATGATATGACTTCTGTCTAAAAAAAAACCTTGAATACCAGAGATAAATTAATCATCATTTTGGTAGGTGGGCCATATATATATGTGTGTGTATGTGTGTTTGTGTGTGTGTGTGTGTGTGAGAGAGAGAGAGAGAGAGAGAGAGAAACACTGAGGAAAATATATCTTGATGAAGGAGGTTGAGATTTGCAGGAAGAGATTTTACATCAGATTAGATGGCCAGAGAAGGCCAGTCTGAGGAAGTGACATTTCAGTTAAACTATGAGCTCTATTCAATGAACATTCCAATTACAGTGAATGCTCAGGATGTAAAAGGATCTTGGATGCTCAAAGTTCTGAAAGACATCCAATGAGGCTGCAGACAGGTTAAATTTTTCAAGATGAATATGGAAATATAGGCAAGGGCCAGACCATGTGGACTGTTACAGCACAAGGCAAGATTCATACAGCTCCGCTGAGGAATTCTTCCATCCTCTCTTCAAATCTTCCCAGTTTTCCAAATCTTCAATGGGTGTGATGTTCCATATTCCTTTTTGTCTTGTAACTTTTAAGGAAAGTCATGGACATTAATTTGAGGACTATATATTTCTGAGGAGGTTGAGTGTGACCACCTGTTTGGGTATATTAATATCTACTTAATCCCATAGTCTTCTAATGAAAGTCTAAAACATTCATTTCAGAAAAGGTAACTACTTGAACACATTGAGTAGCAGTAGAGATTTTTGGACCAGATTTTATAATAATTGCTCTATTTTTATTTCTTTGATTACCATATTAATTCTTTTTAAAAAATATTTGGAAGTCAGAGTTACAGAGAGAAAGAGAGAGAGCACTTCCATCTTCTGTTTCATTCCCTAGGTGGCCACAAAAGCCAGGGCTGGGCCAGGCTGAAGCCAGGAGCCAGTCACTTCTTCTGGGTCTCCCACACGGGTGGCAAGGACCCAAGTACTTGGGTCATCTTCTATTACTTTTCTTGAGCCATTAGCAGGGAGCTTAATTGGAAGTGGAGCAGCCAGGACACAAACCAGTGCCCATATGTAATGCCGGCTTTGCAGATGGTGGCTTTACCTGCTCTACCACAATGCATGCCCTATCATATTAACTCTTGTTTTGAGGAATCTTTATATTAGAAGTATCTGTTGCTTTGGTCTCATTAAGAAAAGTTAACCCGAATCAACTAATTTCTTTGGAAATGTCATGATAATACTTTGTTCTTTATATTGAACATATTTGAATTCTAATTGGCTTGGAAGAATTCAAAACACTCTTTAATGGATACTCTTAACACATTTATTGTCTATTAGCTATCATAGTATTATCTAATGTTTATTTTTTAGATGATATTCTTTTCAGGAGGTATAAAAATGAAAACATGAAAAGTAAATGATTTTGTCCCAGTCCTTTAAAGGTTTTCTCAGTCTATTTGGCAATCTCTATATATTAGATGTCTAGTATGTACATATATAGATATATTTGCATATATTAAATACCTGTATAGATTTCTATAGATTATATATGCATGCACACAAATATATATGCTAAATGTATTAAAATCAGTATGAGGATATAAATTTCAAGGATCCTAGAGACAATAAACTTATGAACATTTAGAATAGAGATTTCAGTAGATGATGAGACAATAGAATGGCTCCCTGAGGAGGAAAATTTTGAACTAAAAATTTGAACTTGGCCTTCAAGGGGATAGTAGATGAGTAGCATATTTGAGAGATGAAGCATGCAGCTGTGAGTTGAAAGTGTGGCTATGGAATCCCATGAAGCTTATTTTGGAACACTAAGACCAATGTGGAAAAGTGAAAATACTGGAGAGAAGAATTGTAACTTAGAAATAAGAGTTAAAGACAAAATAAGTTATATTTTGGGCTTTAATTGCTGCTATGACTGAACACCTGGAAGTTCCTTTAAGAAAATATTTTGGATCTGTTTGGAAATGTTTCCATTTTGGTAATGTCAGTTACCATGAACATCCTTTTAAGATGATCAATCAGGATTTTCAACTTGCCAGTGACCTTTCTGAGAAGCTTGCTCACAAAATAACATCTAATAAACTATGGTCTATATTACAGGATTGACAAAATTACAAGAGATTCTTGTTTTACCCCAACCAGGAGAGAGTAATGATTTTAACTTTGGAAAGCACCAGAATTATTTATTAGTGCCACAGATACTAAAGGGTGTTCCCATGGCAACCCATCATTAAATGATACATGAGTAGAAGAAGGAAGAAGAAACATTTTTTCTTTAAAAAATGTAATATTGCTTTAAACTAACATTTGTGAATTGATATACAATGATATAACTTGTTCAGAAACTACAAGGAAATGATACTTTTAAATTTAGGGTCCAAACCTGAGAACCAGTCTTGAGGGAGTAATCACACATGTCTTTGCCAGGATCCTGACCCAATTCTTGATATTTCAATCACTATTGCACCTCCCAGCATTCTTGCTACAACTTCATCTTAGTTGTCTTGTCTCATAAGGCAGATAAATAATTTGACCTCTAGTTTTGTTCTTCAACTCTATACTTTTGAAAGAATAGTCTTAGAGATGATTCTACTACACTGTGCTTAAAATCTCAGTGATTCTTCGTTGTTTTCAGGATGAACTTTAGACTGATCAGATTGTGAAGAGGATCATCTCACCAACCTTCAGATCTCAGGTTAGTTATTACATGCCCAGAGAAGTTTTTGTGTCCTCTTGTACCAGGTAAACTTCATCTACTAATAAGCTTTCACAGCACCATATATTATGGTTTTAGCATTTACCACAATTGCAAATGTGGAATTGGTGTCATTACCAACAAGATCTGTCTCCTTTATGTGATTACATGTTCTATGAGGGCAGGTACAAGCTATGATTTTCCCACCCATTCTATTTTCAGTTGCCAACACCTAACTTAACAAGTGTAAGGAACTCAGTATATAGCTGTTGATATTTTGATGGTGCATGTATGAATAAATGAACCTGTTAATTTGCACAGAAAACACAGTCATCACCTATCCCATTTACAGAATCATAATATTGTGTAAAGAAAAATAGCTTCAAAATATTTTATTCTAAATCTCTCATTACATGAGGAAATTGAAGCCCAAGAACTAAATGGCTTGCCCAAGATTCTACAGGTATTATAATGCAGATTGGACTTATAAGTCTCTTCCACTACTCTGAACTCTATTGTGTTACAGTTGTTGTCAGGCAAGTGTGCAAGCTGAGGACAGAATCTTAGTGAATTAGCATAGCAGTGGGGTGGTTTCAGTCCCAGGAAAGTGGCTCTGCCCTCCATTACACTCAAGTGCTACCAAATCAGTTGTTTCATAGATCTGGTAAAGTTGTGTTTCGCTTAATATCTCCATACCCCCAGAAATTTTTATCCTTTGTTGGGCTATTGACTCTGTGCATTTAATTCATGATCACAGAAAATTAGGAAGCCAAACCTGAATGGACCAGAGAAATAGCTATACTTGTGGTAACAAGCTCAGCAATAAGATCTAAGAATAGTAGGCGAAGCCCAGCGGTTGTCACAAAGAACAACCGCACATCAGACTTGAAACTAATCATTCTCACTGTCAACTTCTGTTCATTCATCTGTAAACTCCTTAAAGATGCTCTTATTTCTGAAATGCTTTGATTCTAAAGATGTTTCAAGGAATTCCCTTTCTCATCATTGCATTGTGTAATTTTCCTTTTTCTGGTCAGAAATGTGTGACCTCTTAATTGAAGTGGTAAAACTCAGTGTAAAGTTAAATACCACTCAGCATATCCCCATTCCTTGAATCTTCCCTTCTGGACTAATGTTTTTGCTGCCTTGTATAGCTTGAGGTTAAGGCTAGGTAGTCAAGTAGAGTAGAAGGTTGGCCATTTAATGTCCCTCCATTCTCAATTTCACTCCCTTTCTTGTGAACACAAAAGAACTTTCAGTGATCTGTCTGAGGCATTGAAATGCCAACCTTCGTTGGTACTTTGAAAACTCAAAGCCTTTTACAAGATGAATAGCAAACTGTGGATGACAGCTCCTGTGGAGCCATTATTGAATTGCAGCCCTGATGACTGCATTACTTGGGATTTAGATAAAAGGCTCCACACAAGACAAATGGTAGGAGGACATCAAACAAGACTGTGTCCATACAGTGACAGAAGCAATCCAATTGAAGGAGCTGTTGATTTCCCCACGGCTACATACTATTTCTTCCTGAGTAATTTATATTAAGAAACTAAGGATTGTATATTCATCTTCTATTTATACGTTTCTCTAAAAACATGGATGTCCAGTTGTCAAATCGAAGTCTTCTGCTTTTGCTTGGAAGAGAAATATCAATATAGGAATGTGTTAATTATTTTGTATTGTGTTTTATTTAACCACAATAGCAGTGTGTGTAAAGGTTATAGACTGAGAGTTACAATCTATAATGATCAGATAAAAAGATTAGTCAGCAAATCGATAGTTCGCTGTACCAACAGGAAGCTTGGTGTATTCAAGGCAACAATGAGTACAAAGGAACAGATAAACATCAGGCACCTTTATTTAGATGAAAACTAATTCTAGAGTACTTCCAGCACCTCATTAATTATGTACCAACCTTGAGGAGGCTGAACTGGGTAAAGCAACATTATGGACCTTTGGAATGTGTAGGAAAATGCTTCTGGTCTATAGAAACTGTAAAAACCAAACTTTACTCGCTGTTGGGCTGGCAGGTGTTCAGAAAAACTGAGTGCCTCCAAACAGGAATGTGTTCCTGTGTAGAACCTGCACATGTTTTGTCTGTTTTAAACCTTGGGGAGAAGAATACTGCAGGTTTTAATGTCAGAAGTACCATTTAAATTTTTTAAAACATGATTTCAATGTTAATCTATGAACTAGGAAGGCAGCACATTTTTTAGAAACTATCCCAAAACAGCTCTCTATATAACATCTCTTTTTAACTGTTAACTTTATGATTTTGCAATGTCACTTTGGTTACATAAATTTGTATAATAATGGTTCCCTTTATTTTATCCATTTTATTTGGCATAATCTATCTACTTCCTGGCCCTCCCTTATAAAATACTAATCCATTGAAAAGTGGGTTTGGATTTGCTGAATTGTTAATTTTGAATGGGAATCTCTGTAGTGAATTGGAAAGAGTTGTTTAAAATCTGATCTGGAATCACAAGTAATGTAACTTCATTTATTTGCATAACCACCTCTTCTGAATGGGTACTTCCTTTTAATATTTTTGTCTGGATATTTTCTAAAATCAGGCTTGCTGTCTTCAGGGGAATTATTCAATTATTCATCAAGATGAAAGCAACATATCATTTGTTTGAAATGAAGTCATACCCCACCCCTCAGAAAAACCTCAAAGTTCTTAGAAATAGCTTTAATGGTGTCAGATAGGTAACTTCTGCTTCATACCAGTAATTAAATTCCACAAAAGAAAAAGAAAGCAAAGAAACAGGAACTAAAGCAAATTGACAGTTGAGCTCAGTACAAACAGTTTGGTTCTCTTGAAGGCATCCTTAGATATTATTTGGATGATTGCTTTTAGCACTTTTTTTCCATCCACATTTTGCATGTTAAAATGGTATGTATTGATTTACTTCTTCTGGGTCAAATTATTCCCCTTGATATGCTTCTATAACTCTGATGCTAAATCCAATATGAAATACAGCCTGTATTATGTTTCTTAAATACAAAACTCTGGGGTGGGGGGGGGAGAGGTGTGCGTGTAAGGGAGAGGGGGTCACTCTCTGGGAACTTGCAAATAAACCTAGCTGCTGCTGACTGTCAGAAAAGAAATTGTGCTGCCACTCTTGCTGCCTTTGGGAGACTGTGTACTTGGCAACAGCTAGCTTCCTTTCACTGAATTCACCTTGGCAATGGCTATTTGTGCAGCAATTGAACCATTGAAGAAGGGTTCTGATTAGTTTTCATTCCAACCAATCAGCAGCCATCTGACTGATTGGCTGAGACCTGGGGTACTAGAAATCATACCATACCTCTAGGGTAGCCTAACAGTGGTGATTATGTTGCATGAAACACTTTGACTTCACATGTCTAGTTAGCTGAGGACTTAGAATTCCTATCTTCTATTCTTCATGTTGTTTCTCCCTTCGTCCAGCCTGCTCTTTTTTCTCTTTTTCCTTCCACCTTCTTTTCCTCCTTCCTTCTCTTAACTCCACTTTAACTCACACTTTACAAAACAATTTCACAGCCAGCCACTGCTGTGGATCTGGTCCACATCTGTCATTTGGTGCCTGGATAACCACTCATAGGCTAGTACTTGTCTCTTTCCTTCCCAGACTTCGTCCTAGCACCCCACAGTAGCCACATCCTTACAACACATCATCCACAGTGCAGTCAATCCTCTAGCTAAAAGTGCTCCAGGGACCCTGTGGCACCTCTTGGGTCCAACCATTCTCCTGGTCTGGAGCTAGCTGACTTTGCTGGCCTTATCTCCCAGCCCATAGTCTCCCAGGTATTCTCTGGATTCTGGCCACACAGATTCCCAGGCACATGCAACCTTTTCACACAATCCCGCCTTTGCAGGATCTTGCCCTCTTCCCATAACTTATCCTTCAGCTGCAAATATGTTTTTTGATCTAGTTAATTCTGATCTCTCCTTTGAAGGTTAGCTGAAGCGCTACATTAGATGTCCTCCAAGATTGCATACCCAGGGTTTCCTTCCCCAACAAGCTTATTGCGTGCATCCACACTCACATACATACGTACAAGGATTGACCCAGCCTGGGTCAACATAACATCATAATAATATACTATGGGTTAACCCATAATATCCTTGCCATGACCTTAACTATTCTTCTGTGACAATATTAATTACAATGTACATCCTGGAACTGTTGATTTACTTGGGTACCTTTTCTGCCACTCTGATATGGTAACTATAATTTCACTTGTGATAATGTACTACTGTGGCTTGTTTATAATTATATTCATAGTCTTAAAACTAGTAAGTTGCATCTAGAGATAAATTAAAATAAAAAATATTTCAAACCAAGTTAAAGGAGAACCTGAATTCTAGAATCTTTGCTTTGGTTTTAGATTATAAAGTCTGTCAGGTTTTCGAGTTTATACACTCATGCCTTACATTTTACGAAAGTAAACATTTAAATGTTTGTTGGCCAAATTAATGAAGGAAGAAATAGTTTAATATTTCGTCTAATTTAAACCTCACATTGCCCCCACTCCCTGCAAATTAGGCTTTACCATTTGGATCCCATTAAGAAACTGAAACTCACCCATTTCCTTAGTTCACAGGGCTTTCAATCTCTCTCCCACCAAAAAGTTGCTGCCAATTTACTAATTAGGTTGCTCAATAATGACTGACATTCATTGTAGTCTATCAGAAAGTCAAGTGAAAAGGACAAACAGGGCAGGTTATAGCATCTGGTTCTAAAGGGAAAAGTGTGTTTGTCCCTTAAGTATCCCTGTCTTCCATTGTATTAATATCCCGTCTTTGTTGACCAGTTGAACATGTGATATGCACAGGTAACTAAGAAGAAAGGCTGAGGGCAAGCTTGGGACAACCCTGTCTTCCCCAGGAGCTGGTCTCTACAGGAGGAATGCTTCCTTTGCCTCAGAAACAACCTGAGAATAGGACCCAGGGTGGAAATGCCACTTCCTCCACAGCCTATGAAGGGAGCAGCGGTCCTGTAGCCCGGGCTTTCTGTTTCGCTGGCTCCCTTTGAGTGGAAGAATAAAAGAAAATCTTAGAAACTAGGACAGCCCTTTTCACGTCCCAGGAAGTGAGTGAAGGAATGTTTGGTGCACTCTGTTCTGACCAGTGCATTGAGACGGTCAGTCCATTGTGTGGCACGAGGTCTCGCTTTCCAGGACAGTAGCTTCTATTGTGCCTTTCAGCTGCTCTGTTCCTCTGTCTTCTGTAGTATCTTCCAGGATATAGGCCACAAAGAAACCAGTTAGCAGCAAGTCCTGGGCAGACTTCTTAAGGAAAGAAAGAGAGGTGCACACACACACACACACGCACAAGCACACGCACACAGAGGCAGGGAGGGAAGCTGGGAGGGAGGGGAAGAGTGAGAAGCAGGTGGCATCAGTCCTGGAACTTATCAGCTTTGTTGACCCAGTAGTACAAAGTCACTTTAAATATACTGAACCCTTGTTTCCTCTGGCAGTGAGAAATCAAACCAAACAGAGAACAACTCACATTGTCAAGCTCCGGGAACTTACTACAAGGATAGTTAAACTCCTGACATCTGAAATGTCTCTGGTTTAGATATATCCTGATCTTTTATGTCTATATATTTGATGAGCCAAAATACGAACAACAGGAATTGCACCATGGTTCCAGGGGGTTCCCAGCAAAAAGATGTGCTGTAAAAATAGTATTTATACAAAGAGTAAGAACCCACATGACTAGGAGACATTGAAACAGGACACTTTAATAATGAGGCATGGGAGCATCCCTCTTGGTATCCCTGTTATTTTTTTTAACTACTTTGAATTATTTTTTTTTTCTACTTTACCACTCACAGAATAGTGATTGCATTTTACTTTTATTGTGGTGGTTTTATTGTCCATTAGTGTTGCTCTAACTAAATACTGGAGACTAAGTAACTTGAAAAGTATTTTACTTCTAAGACTTCTGGAGGCCAGCAAGTACAACCTCAAGGCATCGGCAGGTTTGTTGTCCATTGAGGGGCCGGTCTCTGCTTCCAACCTTGAATGCTGTGGCCCCCAGAGGAATTAATGCTCTGCCTCACGTCGCTGAAAGGTTGGAAGGAATTGGAAAAAAAATTAGACCTTCCAGCTCTCTCTTTGATGATGCCACTCATTCATGAAGACTCTACTGCCATTGCTTAGTCACCTCCTGAAGATCTTGCCTCTTAAAACTATCACGCTGTGGCTTGGGTTCCAACCTATGGATTTGGAGAGGACACTTACATTGAGGCCACAACAGTTATTATGTGTAAGAATGCTTGCTGTTACTCAAGGACATCATGCTAACCTTTCTGCTTAGTTGGCATGTACTATAGACCAAGAGATACACTGATGATGTTGAGGAAGATATGAAAATTATCTTTTTTTTTAGAGAAGGAACTGTGTTGATGTTAAGGAAGCACAGTCCTCTGGACAGCTCTGCAAATCACAGGAAGGTGACTCACCAGCTCTATGTCCTGCAACAAATTGCTGGACTTTTTACATCACATTTACTCTTTAAAAAATTGTGGTGGTGCAATTTTATAACCTACTTATTCTTACTGTTTTGAGAATTAAGTAGATTAAATGGGGTAACACATGTAAAATGTTTATTCAGTATCTGATGAGTGAGGATTTAATGTACACAATAGTTGAATTTACCCCAATTCTGTTGTAAACTTGCTTCATTGGGATCTGCCTTCAAGTGGAAATTACAATAAAGACTTAAATTACAGGCTTATGTAACATGAGTCTATGCTGCTTACAAAGTATAATAATGTACACTATTTCTTGTAAGTTTCATAAACTCCATGAGCTAGATATTATTATTTTTCTCATTTTATCAGTATTAGGGCTGAAATATTGATTAGGTTAAGTGACTTGCTGAAGGTATAAGCTAATATGTGATGGCGCAGTCACAACTGTCTTTGAGAACTCACTTAGTTGGTTCTCATTAACTGAAGTTTTACCTTAAATATAACTGAGTCTCTGATCAGCATAATTAGTTTTATTTCTCTTTTCTTTCTTATTTATAAAAAGGAAACAGATTTTATAGATAAAGCTTAGGAATATAATGATACTTTCCACCTTCTATCCTCTTTTTATTTTTCTTTTAATTTTCTGATGATATAAATTCAATTTACTTTTAAATCACCAGCTTAGTCTACCACTGAACAAAGAATTCAACAAGTAGTAAATAGAAAGACCACTATTCCTTAGGAGTATAGACAAGGGCTGTAAGCAAATAATCAAATTTTTTGACGCCAATGTCACTCATATATATTACATTTATTTTGTCCTTTATATATTAGTTACCACAAATCAAAGAAAACATATGATGTTTGTCTTTTGGGGACTGGCTTATTTCACTAAGCATAGTGGTCTCCAGTTGTATTCATTTTGTTGTGAAAGATAGAATTTCATTCTTTTGGCCGGCGCTGCAGCTCAATTCAATAGGCTAATCCTCCGCCTTGCGGCGCCAGCACACTGGGTTCTAGTCCTAGTCGGGGGGCCGAATTCTGTCCCGGTTGCCCCTCTTCCAGGCCAGCTCTCTGCTGTGGCCCGGGAGTGCAGTGGAGGATGGCCCAAGTGCTTGGGCCCTGCACCCCATGGGAGACCAGGAGAAGTACCTGGCTCCTGCCATCGGATCAGCATGGTGTGCCGGCCGCAGAGCGCCAGCCGCAGCGGCCATTGGAGGGTGAACCAACGTCAAAGGAAGTCCTTTCTCTCTGTCTCTCTCTCTCACTGTCCACTGTGCCTGTCAAAAAAAAAAAAAAAAAAGAATTTCATTCTTTTATGACTGAATATTATTTCATATGTGCATGCCACATTTTCTTTATCCAGTTATCAGTTGGTGGGCATCAATGTTGACTCCCTGTCTTAGCTATAATGAATAAGACTGCTATAAACATTTAGGTATGGATAATTCATTCATTTGCTGATTTCATTTCCTTTCTCAGCACCTGTATCATCCATTAAAGGCTATTACTTGGTGTGTAGAATAGCTACCTGGAAAGCTGATTAAAATGGAGATCCCTCTCTTCCTTCCACTCTTGATCTAGAAGGTCTGAGTCAGTGACTGGGTTGGGGCAGAGACTTGATTATTCTCCAGCTCCAGGAGATGTTGAGGCTGCTGCATCTGGGGCCATGTTTTCACTTGCAATGGGTGTCCCATGGCATACTTGTCACAATCCAGTAACCCAATCACAGAAGATACTTCACAAGTATGATTTCAATGTGCAGCCAGGGTAAAGCAGGGCTCTTTCCCAAATGAGTTGTCCTGAGATGCATGCCTTCAGCCATGACTCTGCCTAGCTTCTCATCAGGCACATACAGAATCACGTTGTTTATGATAAACGAGGATCCCGGCACTCTTACAAATTTCCAGCATGGCCTTGTCACACAGCACTTCTCGTTGTCTTCTGGTAACAATTTCAGACTCCTGCTACCCAGCTCATGACTATCTCTCCTTAAACCTCTGTGAGTAGGCCTGCTGTGGCCATGAATCAGACACTAAGGGTTTCACACAGCCTGGGTTTATTGAGCTGCATTATAGGACACTGTATCTCAGATGGCTCCCGTGCAGTGCAGCCTATATGATCTGTCATTTTAATTCTTCCTGTCACCTCATTAAGTCTATGGCAACATTGACAATAAAATGCATTTTCACACAAACACACAATACACATACCACCCCAAAATGTAGCATTTCCTCCTCTTGTGTTCAGATGAGGTTATAAATATCCAGTCATTGAAAGATTCATTGAGCAAACATATGTGCCAGGGTACTGTATATAACTGACACAGTCAAAGAAGAGTCTCCCTGGACACATAAAGCAATTAAAAATAACTGTGCTTCAAAGCAGTCTACTCTCATACAAAGGTCAGGCCCATAAATATGAACTGGATGGCAGTAATGTCTCTATCCAAATATGCCCCCAAACACACAACTACAACAGTTCAGAACTCAAAGGTTAATGCAAAAAAAAAAAAATCTCTGAAATTATGCCATATTCTTCTCCAGCCTTTTCCTTCTCTGGTCTTTTCATCAAAGGTTAATATATGTGAATATAATGGAAAATTTTTATCAGGGCCAAATGTGTGTCATCAGGAAGTATCTTATCCAATGCAAAATATTTACCCTTGTGCATACAATAGAAGGAATGAGTTGCAAAATATTTCCTGCAAAAGGAAAATGCTATTGCTCTACCATCTCCTTTACTTGCTGGTTTTTTAACATTAACCGCACTAGAGTTTGAATTCTACTCAAAGTGCCAGAGGGATGGTTCTGAGGCTGGAGTAATTTTTGCAGTAACACACTGAGTGCGATAATAAGGTTTATGCATGATTGTAAAGAATGTGCTGACAGGTGGAAAAGAAGGCACCTCAGCCTGTGCTGTGTTCATTTTTATATAGATTTAAGAAAACCATGCTACACCATACTGATTCTTCCTTCTACTGTCTTCTAGAGACAGAAATATTTTAGAGTATATAGAAAAATCCTGACCCCCAGTGAAATGATTTGCTAAAATATTGAGTTCTGTGTACATCAGAGGATCATTGGTTCCTGAATTTCCATTCAAGGTGTCATGTGCAATGAAAAACTTGTCCCCATCAAACATGAATCTTTATGTAGTAAGTGCCCTAGGTAGTGAACAAGTAAATTCAGAGAGTAAAAAGATGTGAACAGAATGGTTGTCCCCAAAAGGAGAGGCATTTTCCATCTTTCCTCTGAGAAGCAAAGTGCCAGCCAACCTGCCCAAGATTAGCTTTCATAAAGGGATATTAAAATATAAGTGCAGATTGTATGAGAACATTGAGGTCATATGTACCCCTCTATGATGTTGTGACATTTGAGAGCACACTGATTAAAGGAAAAGAGCACTCTGGGGCAAGTTCCTAATTTTTAACAACAATGGAGCAACAATGACCTACTCATCTGGCATTGAGTCTAAAGTATGGATGGTGTCAGGTTTCTAGGGAAGAGAAAATCAGCTCCCAATATCTTTCCTACCCTAGACCTCATTTCTATGTTGTTTGAAAAGCTTACTTCATGATTTAAAAAAGTAGAAATAAATACTGATCACTTTCCATTCAACCTCAACTTTTTAATTCAATGCATTCGTGTGGGGGGGGGGGGAGTGTGCTGGCACTATTGCTACAAAGTTCTACAGGACAGGTGGTTGACTGAGTGTTTAAGACACCACTTGGGATGACCCCGTTCCTTATCAGAGTGCCTAGGTTCTAGTCTTGGCTCTGCTTGTGATTCTACCTTCCTGCTAATGTCCACTGTGGGAGGCAGCAGGTGATGGCTCAAATACTTAGGTCCCTTTCACTCATGCGGGAAACCTGGATTGAATTCTCAGTTTATAATGTCACACCTGGCCCAATCCTGGTCCTTGTGGGCATTTGGTGTGTGAACCAGTGGGTGGAATATCTCACTGTCTTTGTCTCTCTGAGTTTGAAATAAAAACTAATTAAAAATAAAAAATAATTTTAGAAATTGAGTGATTTCAATGGTAGACTGTATTGTCTCAGAGTTCTGGAGACCAGAAGTTCCAAAATCAAGGTGTCGCTAGAATTTTTTCCCTCTGAGGTTGATGAAGGAAGATCTCTTCCTTTCTTCTCTCCTTGGCTCATAGATTACCATCTTCTCCCTGTGTCTCCTCATATTATTTTCCCTCTTGCGAATCATTGTGCTCCAATTTCCCCCTTTCATAAGGACACCAGTCATATTGGATTAGGGCCCACCCTAAAAACCTCATTTTTCAATTGATCACCTCTGTAAAGACTCTCTCTCCAAATAATGTCCTATCTGAGGTAGTAGGGGTTAGGACTTCAACATATGGATTTTGGTGGTGGTTGTGGGAGAGGGGGCACAGTAAACTCAACTGGTATCTTCTTCCTTAAGAAACATCAACAACACACAACTTGGATCTCTGCAGTGGTACTATCTCTTCTTCCACCGAATTTCCAAAGAGAGATCACTTACATTCCCATGATCCTAGAACACAGCTTTTAAAGATAGGAGAACTTTTATTTTCATTATGGTCAAAGATACTACTCCATTTTTGCCTTTGTTACTACATGTTCCCAATGATCAGCTATGAATCCTCTATTGCTGTGAAATGCTCTCATCTTCTAGCCTCAAAATAAATTCTAACACCTGACCACTGTGTTAGCAGCTGGTCTTCAATTTCCCATCAAATCCTAATATGACCGTAGATTAATTTTCTGTCTATATGGACAAACTTCTCAACAGTCTATCTCTGTTGTTCTTGATCTTTTCAACTCAAGTGCCCTTCTACTGCAGTCTACCTATTGTGCTGAGTCATATAGAGCCTGTACTACTACAGATATATACCAGCTCTGGGAATTTAAATTCTAAGACTCACTCTTTCACTCCAATCTGCTATAGGCAAGTTTTTTTTAATGTCTCTGCTTTCTTTACACCATCAGTTATCAAATTATGTTATTTCAGTAACAATGTTTTAGGATGTGAATAGGAGCTACACACAGGGCAATGAAACAGTATATGGTCAAATAAACAGGGGATTGTAGGGGGTTAATAAAAGTTGAAATGTTTCTTTACTGAAAGATTTCATATACTAATATTTATTCTGAATAAGGAAGATTTACCAAATTTACATGAGCAATTAAAACAGGCTAATGAGGGCTGGCATTGTGTTATATCAAGTTAAGCAGCCACCTTCAACACCAGCATCCCATATGGGCACCAGTTCTTGTCCTAGCTGCTCCACTTCTGATCCAGCTCCCTGCTAATATGCCTGGGAAAGCAGTGGAGAATGCCCCGAATGCTTGGGCCCATGCATCCAAGTATAAGACCTGAAGGAAGTGCCTGATTTCAGCCTGACCCAGCCCTGACTAATAAGGCCATTTGGGGAGTGAAGCAGAAGATGGAAGATCAATTCATTGTCTTCCAAACTTTCTCTGCCTCTTTCTCTGTCTCTCTGTCTTTCTCTGTTTGTCTCTCTCGCTCGCTCGCTCTCTCTCTGTGTGTGTGTGTATAACTCTGCCTTTCAAGTAAATAAATATATCTTTAACAAAAAAGCCTAGTGATCCATAGAACCTGAGTATGGGAACTGGTAGTTGACAACTATTCTTTGATCTATAATCTTGAATATCCATTTGTTTCTTTCTTTGAAATAGCACTCCGCCCTTTTGTAAACTCTATGCTCTAATTCTGTTTCCAATTTCAGCTACATATAACACATGCATCACTATTTTTCTGAGATACCTATGTGCCCACCTGACTCTCACCTCCTTTGTCCCGGGGAAAATCAGCTACACTAATTGCCTCTGGGCAGGAATGTAGGCATCTTCATACTTCCTGCCCACAGAGTTTCCTCACTGTTCTCTCCACCTGCAGTGACAGTGATGAACAATTGTTTGCTGACGGTGCATCAGTTGTTCCAGTCTCCTGCCATTTCAGGGACCGTTCTTTAGTATGTATGTATGTATGTATGTATGTATGTATTTATTTATTTTTTGACAGGCAGAGTGGACAGTGAGAGAGAGAGACAGAGAGAAAGGTCTTCCTTTGCCGTTGGTTCACCCTCCAATGGCCGCCGCAGCCTGCGCGCTGCGGCCGGTGCACCGCGCTGATCCGATGGCAGGAGCCAGGTGCTTCTCCTGGTCTCCCATGGGGTACAGAGCCCAAGCACTTGGGCCATCCTCCACTGCCTTCCCGGGCCACAGCAGAGAGCTGGCCTGGAAGAGGAGCAATCAGGACAGAATCCGGCGCCCCGACCAGGACTAGAACCTGGTGTGCCAGTGCCACAAGGCGGAGGATTAGCCTAGTGAGCCGTGGCGCCAGCCCGTTCTTTATTCTTGTAGTCCTTCGTTTTCTTCTCGGGCATCTCCCACTTTGCCTCTGCTGATCATTTCTCCTAAGAGATGAAATCCCCTTAAGAATTCTTATTTTAATTTTACTCTTCCACAATTTTTTCTTGAATTATTACCTTATCTTCCTTTTCAACAAAGTAATTTCAAAAATGTCCATGTTGTCACTTCCAATGGCTTTCTTCGTTTTTGGAAATCTGGGCTTTCCCATCAGCATTAGATTAAAAGTATTTAAAAATAACACCGTTATTTGCATATTCTTTGGGTCCAGAAAAAGGAAGAAAGTATGGATTTGGGATCCTTAGACTAGGGTTTCAATTTCAATTTTTTAGCTTCTTAGCATTGTGACTGCAGTGGTTTGAATGTACCTCCAAGTTCATGTATTGTAAACTTTATCTCCACTGCAACACTATTGAGAAGTGAGACCTTTCAGGAGGAATAGTGGATGAGGATATGGCTGTTATAAATGGCTGTTATGAATGGACTTGGGAATGTTGATATTGAGAGAAGGGGCATGTTATAGTGGGGAGTTGTGCTCTCTCTTGCCAGGTGAGAATTTCCCCCAAGTTGTGACACAGCAAGAAGTTGTGGCCCCTTGATAATAAATTTCTCAGCCTCCAGAACCATGAAACAAGTAAATTTCTTCTCTTTATACATGACCCAGTATCTTGTATTCTATAATAGCACAAAACACAATGTAAAGGTCCTATGCCAGCTTCTTAGTTTATTTGAATTCTAGTTTTTCTTGAGTTAGAGGGCAAGGGCAATTTGGTTTAGGCAGAATTTTTGGAGGGACAAGTTAGATATTAGACGGCCAGCTTCTGGGAGGGATCAGTGATGCTGAGTATTCTAGCTGTCCATGCGATCCTGGCTTCACCCACTGACCCTGTAGTTTACTCTCGGTGTGAATCTCCCTTGCTGCTCAAGTAGCCATAGTGTCTCATTTCTCCACTTAATTGTTTGCCCCTGCTTTGCCTCCGTTCCCTCACACTCAGTGTTGGTATCAGTTTTTCCCTTGACGTTTTCCTTCCTTCTTAATCTGAATGTTTTTAACTCTAACTACTATTTTCTATGGATTTTATTTTTCTGTTCGTTTTAAATCTGCAGTTTAAACCTGGGCAATCTGTATAATGCCAAAGTAGTGTGTTTAATTGTTTACAGAACATCTCCACACTAATGTCCTACAGTGCATTCCTTTTCTGTCTCCACTATAAGGTTGTTCCCTTGTCTCAACAAATGATACCACCACTGGTATATATTCTATAATTTTAGGTGCTATATAATTGTAGAAATAAATACCATTGAATTATATGTTGAAAACAGTATTCTCTTTTCCATTTTTCTGAATGTTTCAGATTATTTTCAGAAGAAAGTTTATTTTCAAGCGTAGCATATCTCTAGTACTTCTATATTACTTCAGAGACTGTTATTTTACTCTATCATTATAGGGATCAGTTCAGTAGAAGGTAGATCTTTAAAAATTTGACATATCAACTATGTTTAAATTATATTTATGATAAATGATCTGCTGATTTAAAAAGTTAATCAACTTCCTAAGATGTTATTCGCTAAATATTAGTGAACAATAAACCAATACAGTGATTTCAAGAGTTACTTTAAATATATTTTAATTAGCAAATATGAAAATATATTATTTGAAGAGATACTTTAAAACATGAAATAATAATTATAATTTAAAATATTAGATTGCAAGAAAAAAGTAGAATATAAATGTCCTGTTCTTTCAGGTATTAATGGGTAGTGATTAGAAATGTTCTGTTTAAAAATATTTTTATGTTAGAACAGCTATATATTTGTAGAAAAAATTTAACAATATATAGTATAGTTTGCATATAATCTATTTCCTCTATTATTAGCATCTAGTATATGTTACATTTTTGCCAAATGAACTGCAACTTATCACTGAAGTCCGTATTTTATTCAGACTTGCTTAGATTTTATCTAAAATCCTTTTGTTGTTGTGATGTCCCATTTCACATCTAGTTGTCATGTCTCCTTACTGCTCTTGGCTATGAGTTTCTGATTTTCCTAGTATCTGAATGCCTTAAGAGTTTTGAGGGATAGTGGTCATGTCTTGTATAGAATGTCCTTCAGACGGGATTTATCTGATATTTTTTCTCATGATTAGGCTAAGCTGTGAGTTTAGGGGAGGAGGATTATGAGGTAAAGTGCCATTTTTATCACCTCATAACAAAGGCACACACAATCCATAAGACTTACCACTATTGAGGTTAACTCTGATCACCTAGCTAACATCACATTGTCAGGTGTCTCTCCTGAAAGTTTTCTCTTTTCTTCCTCTTGTTTGACACTGTTCTTTTGAAGTCACTATATGTAGCCCACAGTCAAGATTAACAATGGATAAGCAAGGGGAGGGCAGCAGACTCATTTGTTTTAGTAGATCAGAATTGGAAATATCAATAGAAATTTAGGTTTATATTCATATAGATGGATTACATAGAGAAATATTTATACTGGTTAGTATACACATAATTTCTCCTTGCTCTGTCAACTGACATTGCAGAAGTCGAAACACTCCTGTATCTGTGAACCTACATGGTGCCCAATTCTGGTTCTGAAGTGCTGTTCTCCAGAAAAAGGAGCCAGGGCTCCTTGAACAAATGGCTGATTCTTGGACTGGGGCCTAGAACATCTTATAGTGCCAGAGATAATGAAATACTCACAAAACCAAACAAAGCGAACTGCAAAACCCTATTGAGATGCGGTTATGTCAAAGGATAAACAAGACACTAAAAGGGCTCTCAATGGCCAAAGCTGAAATAAAATAAGCAAAGTAACTTTTGATGACAAAAATCGATATCCATGAGTCCACAGGAATATCAATAATTGAGTAAAAAAACAAATAGGAGAGAAGAAATAAGCATCCAATGCAGAAGAATTTGAGACAAAATATGTTATTTTAACATGTAATTCTATATAAGCTCATTTTTTTCACAGACATTTAAAATAGAGGAAAATGCAGAATGAAAACAGGATTACTAAATTCCAAATCAGTATTAAAAAATATTAAAAAGTAGATCATGGCAGAAAAAAAGAAGACTCACAAAATAAAATTAAATTTGGGACCGGCATTGTGAGCTGTGCCAGCATCCCATGTAGGTGCAAATTAGTGTCTGGAATGTTCCACTTCAGATCCAGTTCCTTGCTAATGCACCTGGGACAGCTCTGGAGGATGGCCTAAGTGCTTGGGCCCCTGCATCCACATAGGAGACCTGGCAAAAGCTCCTGGCTTCTGGCTTTAGCCTGGCCCAAACCCAGTTACTGCAGTCACTGGGGGAAAGAACCAGCAGATGGAAGATTGTCTCTCTTTTCCCCCTGCCGCAATTTAGCTTTTCAAATAAATCTTTAAAAAAATCACATTAAAACACAAGACTAAATTTAACATGTATTTTATCTTCTTGTGTTACAATTGTTAATTCACTAGTTCTGAAATTTTGCTCACACAGTTCATATTGAAAGAATGTCCAAGCTATTTCAAGTTATATGGAGTGTTGTGAGCTACTGACATTACAGAAAGTTTTTTTTTTTTTTTTTTTTTTTTGACAGAGGGGACAGTGAGAGAGAGAGACAGAGAGAAAGGTCTTCCTTTGCTGTTGGTTCACCCTCCAATGGCCGCTGCAGCCTGCGCGCTGTGGCCGGCGCACGGTGCTGATCCGATGGCAGGAGCCAGGTGCTTCTCCTGGTCTCCCATGGGGTGCAGGGCCCAAGCACTTGGGCCATCCTCCACTGCCTTCCTGGGCCACAGCAGAGAGCTGGCCTGGAAGAGGGGCAACCGGGAAGAATCTGGCGCCCCGACCGGGACTAGAACCTGGTGTGCCGGCGCCGCTAGGTGGAGGATTAACCTATTGAGCTGAGGTGCCGGCCTGACATTACAGAAAGTTTTGACACCAACAATGAAGACAGAAAGAGACAGGATATTATACTGTAGTCAAAAACGAAAGGCATATAGTGTCAAATATGAAGTATATGAAAAAAGATTATTTAGATATGCATGAGATGGGCAATTTTCCAGAAAGGAATTTATTGTAAAAATGACTGCTTTATGATGCAACTTAAAAATCAATCTCATAAAATAAAACAATAGAAAATATTATTAAGAAAACAATTACCAAAAGGTCATTTTAACCAACTAATCTAGGTTGATTTCTTTGAAACTGATTTCAGTTTAACCAATTCTGATTATAGAAATTGATCAAAAGCTTCTCAATTTCATTTATAAAACAAGCAATACCCTGTACCACACCATGAGAAAAAACGGAGCATTGAAAAGAGACTAAACATCTTGAGAACAATAGTTACAAAATATTAGCAAATCAAATGTAGCTGCTTATTAAATAATAAAACACTGTGACCAAATAGGTTTTATTTTAGGAATGTATGAACAGTTCAATATTAGGAAACAAAGTAATAATTCATCACAACAATCGATCAAAGGAGAAGAAAGAAAATTTTATCTTGATAGACAATGAAAAAATACTTCAAAATAATTCAACATCAATTATTGATAAAAAATGTTAGTCAATTAGGAATAGGAGATAAAGAATAAATTCCCGAGACAATGAAAGCTATCTGTTTCAAACTGACAACCAACATTATGTCTAATTGTGAAACATTACAATTATTCTCCCTGAAGTCAAGAATAAGACAAAGATCACTATTATTTCTTCAGTTAATTTTTCTATGCTAGGTTTATTGATGTATAGTTTATAAATAATAAAGTTCACCCTTTTAAGTATACAGTTTGTTGAGTTTACACAAATGAATTATATAATCATCAGAATAAAAGTAGGATATTTTCTTCTTTTCACAATATTTTGCCCCATCTCTTGGCTCCCAGAATTCTCTTCTGGTATCATCTTTGTATATTCACCCTTTCCAAAAATTTCATGGCGTAGAACATATAACTTCTTCATATTGCAGGATGTGTTTGAAATTAATCCATGTTGTTACCTGTATCACTAGCTTATTCTTTTATTGCTGAGTACTATTCCACTATATGGATATATTACAGAATGTTTATTCATTTGTAACATCATGTATATTTGCATTATTACCATTGTTTGTTTATATCAACTAACAATATATATTTATTCACAACAGCCATTTACTGATGTATCTTTGAGTAAAGATAGACTTTTTGAAAAGATTTTATTTATTTGAAAGGCAGAGGTACACGGAGAGGGTGGGGAGAGAGAGAGAGATTTGCTGGTTCACACAGCAAATGGCCACGTTGGCCAGGCCTGGGTTGGGTCGAAGCCAGGGCCAGGAAATTCAAGCTCTCACATGTGGGTATCAGGAACCCAAATATTTGGGCCATTTCTGCTGCTATCCCAGATGCTTTAGCGGGGAGCTGGGTCAGAAATGAAACAGCCAAGACATAAAGCAATGACCATATGGACATCAAAGGTGGCACCTTAACCTGCCCACCAAAATATCTAAGAATAGGATTAGTGAATTATTTAATTTGTATATGAATTTATACAAAGTTGTCAGTTTTCTAGAGTGGTATACAATCTTACATTTCACAAGCAATGTATGTAGAGTTCTAGTTTTCCATATCATCACAAGCATTTATTGTCAGTTTTTCAAATTTTAATTACTTCAGTGGGAGGTATTGACATTTCATTGTGTTTTTAATTTGTATTTTTACAGTGACTAATGGTAGAGAGCCCATTTGCCTTCTGTGTTTTTCTGTGTAATTATATTATTTGTGAATAAATAAAGGTTTTATTACTGTATCTTTATCTTAATATCTTAAAGCCAGCTAGTGATAACTCTTTTTCTTCTCTTTCAATTTTGTCTAAATTTTAGAATCATCTTCTTAACTTTTAAAAAAATGAAATAAAGTGTAAAATAATCCTGATGAGATTTGGCTTGAGATTGCTTTGAATTGCTGAATCAATTTTGCCAGAATATTAGTGTATATCAGTAATAGTCATCCAATGTGCATAGTACTTTTTCATTTCAGGCTTTAATGTTCCCCAGTGATGTTTTCTAGTTTGCATTGTATAGGTTTTGCTATGTTCTATTAAATTTTGTAATTTTTATGCTATTATATAAAGTACTTTTTTAATTTTTAGATTTCCAGTTGTACGGTGCTAGTGTATAGAAATGCAGTTCCTTTTGTTCTGTCATCCTTGTATCCTATGACCTTGCCAGTTATTCCTTTGTATTTGAGCCATTTTTCGGTGGTAGATTTGTCACGAATTTTCTCCATCAAAAATTATGCCATCTATGAATACATTTTTTTTCTTTTGTGTTTTATTTATTTTTTGCATTATACTCTTTGCTGAAAGTTCTGCTACTATGTTAAATAGAAGTGGAGAGGGCAGACTTGCCTTTTCCTGATCATAGAGAGAAAACAGTTTTTACTGTTAATACAGTATTAGCTATAGAATTTTAATAAAATTCCTTTTTCAGGCCGAGTGTTTAGTCTAGCAGTTAAGATTCCTGCTCCAGGTTAAAGTTCCGATAGCACCTTACTCCAGCTTCCTGGCAGTGAAGATACGGGGAGGCAGCTGTGATGGCTCATGTTAATAGACTGAACTCTTAGCCTCTAACTTCTGTCTGGCCCAGTTTGAACGTTTGGACAGTGAATCAGCATGTTGGAGCTCTGTATTTATCTCTCTCTCTCTCTCTGACTCTCAAATAATTTTTTTATAAAAAGGAGCTCCATTTTCAGTGTTAAATTTTCTAGCATTAATTATAATATATTTTCTTCTATATTCATAACTTTATTCATCTATTTTGGACTCCCTTATTGCACAAATCCTTTTGAATCGTATTTTTTTGATAACTGTTTCATTATTTTTGTTATCTAATACTTACTTTTCTCCTTTTAAAAAATTGCTATTTATCTATTTTATATATTTGAAAGCTGATAGATAGATAGGATTCTTCCATCCACTGATTCACTCCCCAAATTCCTGCAACAGTTTGTGCTTGGCTATATCAAAGTTAATGCCAAGAACTCAACCTGCATCTCCCCATGTGGTTGGCAGGGAATAATTACTAGAATTAGAAACTCCTGCCTTTCAATGTGTGCATGAGCTGGAAACTGGAATTGGGAGCCAATGCTGGGACTTAACCCCAGGAACTCTGATTTCAGACATTGGTGTCCTCAGAGGTGTCTTAACTATTAGGCAAATGAAAGAGCTGCAGGGGAGAGATACAGGATACAGGAAAATACAGATAGATACAGGGAGAGAGAGAGAGAGACCTTCCATCTGCTGGTGCATTCCCCAGATGGCCACATGGCCCGTTCAGGAGCAAGCCAGCAGCCAGGGTTTTCATTTCAGGCTCCCACATGGGTGGCAGGGGTCCAGGCATTTGGGCTGTCCTCCACTGCTTCTTGCAGGCCATTCACAGGGAGTTGGATCAGAAGTGGAGCAGCAGGATTCAAACCAGGCTCCATATGGGATGCTGGTGTGGAAGCCAGCAGCTTTACCCACTATACCACATGCCAGCCCCCATTCTTTTGCTATTAACACATTTATGTCTTTATATTTACATTGATTTCTTCATAGGTAGTATATTTTACATATTTTTCTGTTTTTGAAAATCTGTGGTTTTTGATTGCTTATAGAATTTGAATTTTATTTAATGATTGTGTTTCTATTTAAATTTACCATCTTGCAAATTCTTCATATTCAATCATCTGGTTTTTGTTCCTTATTTATATTTTCTGACTTATGGTGAATTATTTTTAATATTCTTTTTATCTTCAATATTAACTTATTATATCAGTTGCTAAGATGTGTATAAGGTACATTTCTTTAACTTTTCACAGTCTGCCTTTCAATAATATTTTACCACATTATGAAAAGCATAAGAAACAAAGCAGGCCTGTGCCGCGGCTCAACAGGCTAATCCTCCGCCTAGATTCTGTCCCAGTTGCCCCTCTTCCAGGCCAGCTCTCCGCTGTGACCAGGGAGTGTAGTGGAGGATGGCCCAAGTGCTTGGGCCCTGCACCTGCATGGGAGAAGACCAGGAGAAGTACCTGGCTCCTGCCTTCAGATCAGCACGGTGCGCCGGCCACAGCGCGCAGGCCACGGTGGCCATTGGAAGGTGAACCAACGGCAAAGGAAGACCTTTCTCTCTGTCTCTCTTCACTGTCCACTCTGCCTGTCAAAAAATAAAAATAAAAAAATAAAAAGAAAGAAAGAAACAAAGCAGAGCTCTTCTGTTTGTTCCCTCCCATGCACTGTGTTAGTTTTGTCATATATTTATTTCTACAGATTGTAAACCCCCATATTTTGTCACTATTTTAGCCTTAGACTGTCAGTTACGATTTAAGGAGACAAAGATATGGAATAATAGATCCTGTGAGAATCCACCTTCCCAGATGTGTTGCTTCTTTCTGCAGATCCACCATCGCATTGCCATCATCTTCCTTCTGCCTGAGTACTTTTTTAGTATTTCTGATAGTGAAGGACACTGTGATAAATTCCTAACCTCATGTATTCATTATATTTTAAAATGTTGATAAACAATTTTTTTAGAAAAAAAATTAAATTTACATGAAAATTAAATGGACAGTACATAGATTTCCTAAATAATCCTACCTTCAGTGTCTATTATGAACATCTACATTGCTGTAGTACATTTGTTATAATTCATGAGCAAGTACTGATGCAGTCTGACTCCCCATTTATTTGGATTTCTTTCTTTTTTTTTTTTTTTAACCTAATATCCTTTTGCTGTTCCAGAAACCTCTCTGGATGCCACGGTACATTTTGTCATCATGTATTCTTAGCCTCCTCTTGAAGTTTCTCAGACTTTTCTTGTTTATAATGACCTTGGCATTTTGAGGAGTACTTATCAGTTATTTTGTGAAACTTCCTTCAATTGGGATTTGCCTGATGCTTTTCTCATGATCAGACTGGGACTAAGGACATTTAGGAGGAAAACCCCAGAGATAAAGTTCCATTTTCACTACATCATATCAAGTTTATGAACTATCAACCTGACTTACCACTATTGGTGTTAGCTTTGATCACCTGGCAAGGGTAGTGGTTTACAGTTTCAGATCTCAGAAAGTTCTTTTTTCATCTTTTCCCAAGCTAAACATGGGAACGAAAAGTCAACGTCTGCAGTCTTTACTCAAAGGAATGGGAAGTTACACTCTACCTCTTGGACAGTGGAGAATGTACTTAATTCACTTGGAATTCTTCTGCATTGGAGCTTTCTTTTTCCCTGTTTATTAATTGATTCTATTAGTATGGGGACATTGACACTACTTTATACTTTGGTTTGTAATCTAATATTTTAATTGATTGCTTTAATTGTTTCAGCTTTTCTTGCAGGCTCTTTGAAATGATACTGTGCCTAAGTAACATATCCTTATCAGTGTTTTTTAAATACTGATTTTCTATCATTACAGTATGCTCCAAGTTCACTTTGTATATTTCTTGCCACAGGATAAGAATTAGCTGTTTCTCCAAGAAATCCTGGTTCATTTAATTAGAGAATAGTATTAGAATCTATGATCTGAGTCCTAGATATATTCATTACTACTGAGGTTTAATTTCTATTTTGCTCTTGCAGCTGACAGGGCAAGGAAATAAACTAGCTCATGTATATGTACTCATCTATAAATATTTCTATCTGTAGTCATTTGTATCTTTATTAAATTAAATAGGTGTTGATACTTATGACTCCAACTCTCAGCCATTAACACTTGGATCATTCTAGATGCTCCTTTTGCTAATCTGTAAATTTCTGCTTTAATATTGAGGAGTCTGGATTTATATAATCATCCATTTTCTTAATCATTCAGTAATAGTATAGATTTATACCTAGGTCACAAGTGCCAGCTTGGAATCTCAGAGAAAGCAATTCTATCAACTAAAGTACAGGTCTAAGTTACAATTCCTTTAGTCTTTAGTGTCATGGTCTCTATTTCCTTTTTAAAATAATTATGTATGTATCTTACTTAAAAGGCTGAGAGAGATGTGGGGGGGAGGGGAGAGGAGAGGAGAAGAGAGAGAAAGATATCTTGAGATTGAGACCCAGTGGTTCATTTCTTAGATGCCTACCACAGTTATGCCTGGGTCAGGCTCATACAAGGAGCATGGAACTCTCCTATGTGTTATGGGACCCAACTACGTTAGCCATTACCTGATATTTCCCTCCAGGGTTTGCATTACAATGAATCTGCAAGCAGGAGCATAGTGGAACCAGAACTTGAACCCAGGTATTCTGATATGGGATAAGAAATCTTAACTACTATACCAGATGCACGCCACATACTCACTAACATTACTTGGGTCAACATTTTTCTCCCACTTTGTTTATATATTCGTAATACAATTATATTCTCAGATTACTTTGGCATTCTGCTTCAGGAATTCCCTGACCTTTTAAATTTTCTATTAAAATTCACATATCTTAAGAATCATTCTTAGTGCTCAAAATACTATAGGTTTGAACAACGTATTATTGCATGTACAATCACAGTATTATAGAGAATAGTTTTGCAACCCTAAAAAACTCTGTGCTTAATCTATCTTCCCTACCAAACTCTTAGCAAACACTGATCTTTTGACCAAAATATATTTTTGCTAAAAAAAAAAATCCAAAATATGTTTACTGAGATAAGTCCCTCTCACCTTAATTCGGGATGCTTCTGGTGCTGCTTCCTTCTTAAAGAGCGTCCTTCCGTAGGGCTTGGTTTCCCTCCTGTAGCCAGGCAGAGAACAGAGGAGCAGCCAGCATACACAATTAACTTTGGTGCTTGGCTAAAGACCATGGTGATGATATAGCATCCTGGGCACTTCACATCCAAGAAGCAGGAATCGTGGCTCTGCATCAGGCACCTTTAGTGTTTTTTATTCTCTTTCAGACAGGGATGGAAAAGATCCTTTGTGGGAGGTATATTCAGGTGGGGAAGTTGTCACTGCCAGATTTCATTACAACTGGAATTATGCATTGGGATATTACCTGTTCAAACTGATATATCTAAGGTTTTCCAATGCTCTTTTGTATGGCTTGATAATTCATTTTGTGTTGAATACTGTTCTGTTATGTGAATAAACTACAATTTGTTTATCCATTGACCTAGTAAAGGACTATCACTTGTATTTAGTTTTTTTTTGTTTGTTTTTTTTTGTTTTTTGTTTTTTGTTTTTTTTTGCACTTGTGAATGAAGCTACTGTTCATGTTCAGGCATGCTTTGTGAACGGAAATTTTCAGTCTTTTGTGTGAATGTTTAGAAATATATTAGATGGATCATATGATAGGATTGTATTTATCTGTGTAAGAAACTTCCAAAGTAATTTCAAAGTGGTTGTACTGTTTTGCATTCTCATCACCAGTAAATAGGAATTCTCCTGGTACATCTTCATCAATGTTTGACACTTTCAGATTTTGGTCTTTTAGCCTTTTTTGTAGGTTTGTTGAGTTAGCACATTGTTGTATTAATTGGTAATTCCATAATGAGAAGTGATTTCACAAATTTGTCATATGCAGTTTATTACTCATATATATCCTTTGGTGAGATATTCATATTTTTCCCATTTTTAAATTGAATTTTTATTACTGATTTTTATGAATTTTTATGTATTTTAGAGAGAAAGCCTTTAGATATGGATTTTGCCATTATTTTCTTCCAGTGTTTGTCTAATCTTTTTAGTCTTTTTGCATATTAGAATTTTAAAAATTTAATGAAGTCCAACTTAGCAGTTCTTTCTGTAATATACTTGGCTGCATCCAAAAAACATTGGAAAACCCAAGTTCACCCAGATTGTATCCTTTTTTTCTCTAGAAGCTTTATAATTTTGCATTGTATATTTATACCTATGATCAATTTTCTCTTAATTTTTGTGAAAAGTATAAGTCATATGGCTAGATTTATTGGATTTATTTATTGCATGTAGAAGGTTAGCACCATCTGTTGGGAGAGGGAAGAGGAGGGAGGGGTGGGAGAGTAGATGGGATGGCAGGTATTGTGGAAAGAATCACTGTATTCCTAAAGTTGCCCATATCAAATGCATGAAGTTCATATTCTTTAAATAAAAGGTTTCTTGGGGGGAGGGAAACACTATAAAATGTTATTCTAAATAATGAAATTTAAAAAAGAGAGTGTTGGTGCCGGTGCTGTGGCATAGCGTGTAAAGCTGACACCTGCAGTGCCATCATCCTATATGGGCTCCGGGTCCAGTCCCAGCTTCTCCACTTCTGATACAGCTCTCTGCTATGGCCTGGGAGGGCAGTGGAGTCCTTGGACCCCTGCACCCGCATCGGGGATGTGGAGGAGGCTCCTAGCTCCTGGTTTCCGATCAGCATAGTCATCTGGGGAGTGGACCAGCGGATGGAAGACCTCTCTCTCTCTCTGCCAGAGAAGAGGGAGAGAGGGATAGAATAGAGAAAGAGATAAAGTGATATATTTAGTTGAATGGCAGAGAGAGAGAGAGAGAGAATGAGAGAGAGAAAGCCAGTGAGCTTCTATCCACTGGTTGACACTCCAAACATATGCGGAGGCTGGAGCTAGTTGTGGCCAAAGTCCAGAGCTCCATTCAGGTTGCTCATGTAGGTGGCAGGGGCCTAAGTACTTGAACCATCCTCTGCTGCTTTCCCAGGCTTGTTAGCAGGAAGCTGGATTGGTAGCACAGCTGATGGCATTGGAACAGGTACTCTGATATGGGATATTGGTGTAATTGGCAACAAGCAGCTTACCCTTTTATTAATCTTTTCCACCGCTAGAATTTGGCTCCATGAACTTTAATTATTTTCTGATTTTAATTTTATTGATTTTTGTTTAAATTTTACTATTTATTTTCTTCTATTTGTATCAGGATTAAATTGTTCCTCTTGTAGTTTCCTTAGGTATAACCTTAGATTATTGATTTTAGATGTTTCTTCTTTTTCTGCACATGCAATCATTATTATAAATTTGCCTCTGACAACCACTTTTGCTGTGTCACACAAATTTGAATAAGTTATGTTTACATTCCACATGCAATAGTTTGAATTATTTTAAAATTTTTCTTGAAGATTTTCATAGTTTTTATTTGAACTCTGATTGTTTAAAATTATGTTATTGCAAGGGCCCAAGGACCTGGTTCATCCTCTACTGCTTTCCCAGACGATAGCAGGGAGCTGCATAGGAAGTGGAGCAGCCGGCTCTTGAGCCAGCACCCATATGGGATTCCGGTGCTTCAGGCCAGGGCATTAATCCGCTGTGCCACAGAGCCGGCCCCATGGTACTCATTTCTTATATACTCATACTGATTTCTTTCAGGTTGTGTATATTAATTGCTGAAAAGGGGGATGTTTAAGACTTTGTAATTACAAATTTGTTTATTCCTCACTGCTTTCTCATCACTTTTTGTCTCGCATGTGCGGTAACTTGTTTTTAGGTATACATACATTCAGGATTATCATGTTTCTTATAAAATCAACCATTTATCATTACTTAATGTTCCTCTTTATTCCTGATAATTCTCCTTCTTCAAAAATCTGCTGTGCCTGCTGTTAATATAGTGATCCCATTTTTTAAATTGGTATTAGCATGGTAAATTTGTCCACATCCTCCCATTCAGCCTATTTGTGTTTTTATATTAGAGATGTTTTCTTGAACAGTACATACAGTTGGCCCTTGTTTTATTTTAATCCCATCTCACAGACTTTCATTTATTGGTCTCAGAACATTCCCATTTAAAATGATTATTAACATATCTTGAGTAGTTATCTATGTTTAATTGCACTTGCCCTTTATTAAATTTTCTACTTTCTTCTGGGTTGTAAGTATTTTTTCAAGTACATTTATAAATCTCTTTTCTCTCTTTTTTATAAATCATTTTGAGAGAGAAAGTGAGTAAGCGAATCATATCTACTGGTTCACTCACAAAATGTCCACCACAGCCAGTGTCATGTGGGCAGCCCAAGTGGTGTCTTAACTATTAGGCCAAATGTCTATCCTCTATTCTGACTTAAGTGAAGCAGATTCCATGTATCCTCTTCTCTTAGCATAATAGTTGTAATTCTTTAAAAATATGTTAATGCCTCCCCTAGAGTCTGCAAAATATATTTAAAATTAATCTAAGCCTAGTTTCATATAACCCTAGGCTGCTTAATAACAAGTGTGGTTACCTTGTAACAGGGTATTCCAATTTCTCCAGTGTGTTCTTTGCAATATTGCTCTAATTCACTTTGCTTATTTAAGTCCTGTAATCACTAAACACTTTATTATTCCTTTTTTTGAACAAATTATGAGACAAATTCAGATCAAATTTGCAGACAATTTTTTTGCTACTGCTTTTCTTCTTTATACAGATTGAAGTTTATAACCTATATCAATTTCCCTTCTCTCTGAAAACTTTGCTTTCATATTCTTTTTAACTTTTATTTAATAAATATAAATTTCCAAAGTACAGCTTATGGATTACAGTGGCTTCCCCCCTCCATAACGTCCCTCCTACCTGCAATCCTCCAATCTCCCGCACCCTCTCCCATTCCATTCACAAAAAGATTCATTTTCAATTATCTTTATATACAGAAGATCAATTTAGTATGTGTTAGGTAAAGATTTCAACAGTTTGCACTCACACAGGAACACAAAGTGTAAAGCACTGTTTGATTACTAGCTATACCATTGATTCACATAGTACAACACATTAAGGACAGAGATCCTACATGGAAAGAAAGTGCACAGTGACTCTTTAACATTGACACTCTTCTTTATGGCATCAATAATCACCCTAGGATCTTGTCATGACTTGCCAAGGCTATGGAAGCCTTTTGAGTTGGCCAACTCTGATCTTATTTAGACAAGGTCATAGTCAATGTGGAAGTTCTCTCCTCCCTTCAGAGAAAGGTACCTCCTTCTTTGATGGCCCGTTCTTTCCACTGGGATCTCACGCACAGAGATCTTTCATTTAGGTTTTTATTTTTTATTTTTATTTTTTTTTTCGCCAGAGTGTCTTGGCTTTCCATGCCTGAAATACTCTCATGGGCTTTTTAGCTGGATCCAAATTTCTCAAGGGCTGATTCTGAGGCCAGAGTGCTGTTTAGGACACTGCCATTCTATGAGTCTGCTGTGTATCCCACTTCCCATGTTGGATCCTTCTCTTCTTTTTAATTCTATCAGTTAGCATTAGTAGACACTAGTTTTGTTTATGTGATCCCTTTGACTCTTAGACCTATCATTATGATCAATTGTGAACTGAGACTGATCACTTTGACTAGTGAGATAACATTGGTACATGCCACCTTGATAGGATTGAATTGGAGTCCCCAGGCACCTATCTAACTCTACCATTTGGGGCAATTCTGAATGAGCATGTCCCAAATTGTACATCTCCTCCCTCTCTTATTCCCACTCTTATATTTAACAGGGATCACTTTCCAGTTAAATTTAAACACCTAAGAATAATTGTGTGATAATTAAAGAGTTCAACAAATGGTATTAAGTAGAACAACAACAACAACAACAACAACAAAAAAAAACTAAAAGGGATAAAGTATTACGTTGTTCCTCCACAGTCAGGACAAGGGCTGATCAAGTCATGTTTCTCATAGTGTCTGTTTCACTTCTACAGATTACCTTTTTGGTGCTCAGTGTCACAGATCAGGGAGAACATATAATATTTGTCCCTTTATGATTGGCTTATTTCATTCAGCATGAGGTTTCTAGATTCCTCCATTTTGTTGCAAATGACCAGATTTCATTTTTTTTTTTACTGCTGTATAGTATTCTATAGAATACATGTCCCATAATTTCTTTATCCAGTCTACTGTTGATGTGCATTTAGGTTGATTCCAGGTCTTAGCTATGGGGAATTGAACTGCAATAAACATTAAAGTGCAGACAGCTCTTTTATTTGCCAATTTAAATTCCTTTGGGTAAATTCCAAGGAGTGGGATGGCTGGGTTGATGGTAGGGTTCCTCAGGTTTTTGAGAAATCTCCAAACTGACTTCCACAGAGGCTTTACCAGTTTACATTCCCAGCAACAGTGGGTAGTGTCCCTTTTTCCCCACATCCTCACCAGCATCTGTTATTGGTAGATTTCTGAATGTGAGCCATTCTAACTGGGGTGAGGTGAAACCTCATTGTGGTTTTGATTTGCATTTCCCTGATTGCTAGTGATGTTGAACAATTTTTCATTTGTCTGTTGGCCATTTGGATTTGCTCTTTTGAAAAATGCCTATTGAGGTCCTTGGCCCATCTCTTAAGTGTGTTGTTTGTTTTGTTGTTACAGAATTTCTTGATCACTTTGCAGATTCTGGTTATTAACCCTTTATATGTTGCATAGTTTGCAAATATTTTTTCCCATTCTGTCGGTTGCCTCTTCACTTTCCTGACTGTTTCTTTGGCCATACAGAAACTTCTCAATTTGATGAAATCCCAATTGTTAATTTTAGCTTTGACTGCCTGTGCTTCTGGGGTCTTTTCCAAGAAGTCTTTGACTTGCCTGTATCTTCCAGGGTTTCTCAAATGTTCTCTAATAATTTGATAGTGTTGGGACATCAATTTACATCTTTAATTCATGTTGAGTGGATTTTTGTGTAAGGTATAAGGTAGAGGTCTTGCTTCATGCTTCTGCACATGGAAATCCAATTTTCCCAGCACCATTTATTGGATAGAAGTCCTTACTCTAGGAATTGGTTTTAGATCCTTGATCAAATATAAGTTGGCTGTAGATGTTTGGGTTGATTTCTGGTGTTTCAATTCTGTTCCATTGGTCTATCCATCTGTTTCTGTACCAGTACCATGCTGTTTTGATTGTAACTGCCCTGTAGTATGTCCTGTAATCTGGTATTGTGATGCCTCCAGCTTTGTTTTTGTTGTACAAGATTGCTTTAGCTATTCAAGGTCTCCTGTGCCTCAATATGAATTTCAGCATCATTGAGAAGATTGAGAAGAAAGTCTTTGATATTTTGATTGGTATCACATTGAACCTGTAAATTGCTTTTGGGAGAATGGGCATTTTAATGATATTTATTCTTCTAATCCATGAGCATGGAAGATTTTTTCCATTTTTTGGTATCCTCTTCTATTTCTTTCTTTAAGATTTTGTAATTTTCATCATAGAGATCTTTAATGTCCTTGATTAAATTTATTCCAAGGTATTTCATTGTTTTTTTTTAGCTATTTTAAATGGGATTGATTTTAGAAGCTCTTTCTCAGCTGTGGCATTGCCTGTGTATACAAAGGCTGTTGATTTTTGTGCATTGATTTTATATCCTGCTACTTTGCCAAACTCTTCTATGAGTTCCAATAGTCTCTTAGTAGAGTTCTTTGGATCCCCTAAATAAAAATCATATCATCTGCAAAGAGGGATAGTTTGACTTCTTCCTTCCCAATTTGTATCCCTTTAATTTCTTTTTCTTGCCTAATGGCTCTGGCTAAAAGTTTCAGAACTATATATAATAGCAGTGGTGAGAGTGGGCATCCCTTTCTGGTACCAGATCTCAGTGGAAATGTTTCCAACTTTTCCCCATTCAATAGGATGCTGGCCATGGGTTTTTCATAAATTGCTTTGATTGTATTGAGGAATGTTCCTTCTACACCCAATTTGCTTAGAGTTTTCATCATGAAAGGGTGTTGAATTTTATCGAATGCTTTCTCTGCATCTATTGAGATAATCATATGGTTTTTCTTCTGCAGTTTGTTAATGTGGTGTATCACATTGATTTGCAAACATTGAACCATCCCTGCATATCAGGAATAAATTCCACTTGGTCTGGGTGGATGATGATCTTACTGATGTGTTGTTACATTCTATTGGCCAGAATTGTATTGAGGATTTTTGCATCTATGTTCATCAGAGATATTGGTCTGTAATTCTCTTTCAATTTTGCATCTTTTTCAGGCTTAGGGATTAAGGTGATGCTGGCTTCATAGAAAGAATTTGGGAGTATTCCCTCTTTTTCAATTGTTCTGAATAGTTTGAGAAGAATTGGAGTTAGTTCTTCTTTAAATGTCTGGTAGAATTCAGCAGTGAATCCATCTAGTCCTGGCCTTTTCTTTGTTCGGAGGGCCTTTATTACTGTTTCAATTTCTGTCTCACTTATGGGTCTGTTTAGTCTTTCTATGTCTTCTTGGTTCAATTTAAGTAGGTTGCATGTGTCCAGGAATCTATCCATTTCTGATAGATTTCCCTGTTTGTTGGCATACAACTCTTTGTAGTAATTTATGATGATTTATTTTATTTCTGTGGTATCTGTTGTTACATTTCCTTTTTCATCTCTGATTTTATTAATTTGGGTCTTTTCTTTTTTTAGTTAGATGGGCCAATGGGGTGTCCATTTTGTTTATTTAAAAAAAAAACAAACCAGCTCCTCCTTTGGCTGATCTTTTTAAATTTTTTTGGATTCAATCCTGTTGATTTCTTCTCTGATTTTAATTATTTCTCTTCTACTAAATTTGGGTTTGGTTTGCGGCAGTTTTTCTAGATCCTTGAGATGCATTGAAAGCTCATTTATTTGGTGCCTTTCCAATTTCTTGATGTAGGCACCTATTGCTATAAACTTACCTCTTAACACTGTTTTTGCTATATCCCATAAGTTTTGGTAGGTTGTGCTGTTATCCTCATTTACTTCCAGAAAGTTTTTGATTTCTCTTTTGATTTCTTGAATGATCCATTGTTCATTCAGGAGCATGTGGTTCAGTCTCCATGTGTTTGCATATGCTCTAGGGATTCTTGAGTTGCTAATTTCCAGCTTCATTCCACTGTGGTCTGAGAAGATGCATGGTATGATTCCAATTCTTTTGAATTTGCTGAGACTTGCTTTATGGCCTAGTATATGGTCAATCCTAGAGTAGGTCCCATGTACTGCTGAGAAGAATGCAAATTGTTTAATTGTAGGATGAAAGGTTCTGTAGATATCTGTTAGATCCATTTAGGCTATAGTGTCGATTAAATCTGCTGTTTCCTTGTTGATCTTCTGTCCAGTTGATATATTTCTGAAAGTAAAGTATTGAAGTCCTCCAATACTATTGTATTGGAGTCTAAGTCTCCCTTTAAGTCCCTTAACATATCTTTTAAATAAACCAGTGCCCTGCAATTAGGTGCAAATAGATTTATAATAGTTATATATTCTTGTTGAATTGATCCCTTAATCATTATATAGTGCCCCTCTTTGTATCTCTTAACAGTGTTTGTGCTAAAGTTTATTTTGTCTGATATTAAGATGGCTGTGCCAGCTCTTATTTGGTTTCTGTTGGCGTGGAATATCTTTTTCCAACCTTTCACTTTCAGACTGCATGCATCTTTGTTGGAAAGATGTGCTTCTTGTAAGCAGCAAATAGATGGGTTTTGTTCCTTAATTCATTCAACCAGTCTGTGTCTTTTAACTGGAGATTTGAGCCCATTAACATTCAATGTGGGCCGGCGCTGTGCCTCAATAGGCTAATCCTCTACCTAGCGGCGCCGGCACACCAGGTTCTAGTCCCGGTTGGGGCACTGGATTCTGTCCCAGTTGCCCCTCTTCCAGGCCAGCTCTCTGCTGTGGCATGGGAAGGCAGTGGAGGATGGCCCAAGTGCTTGGGCCCTGCACCCCATGGGAGACCAGGAGAAGCACCTGGCTCCTGCCTTCGGATCAGCGCAGTGTGCCGGCCGCAGTGCGCCAGCCGTGGCGGCCATTGGAGGTTGAACCAATGGCAAAAGGAAGACCTTCCTCTCTTTCTCTCTCTCTCTCTCACTATCCACTCTGCCTGTCAAAAAAAAAAAAATTCAATGTGACTATTGATAAGCAGTATCTTTGCCCTGCCATTTTCCCAAAGATATTTCCAATATATGCTTTGAACTTCCTGTGAGCTTTTACTGGGAGGTTTTCTTCCTTTACCTTCTTTCATATTGATGGCCATGTTTCTGTGTTTCTGTGTGTAACACATCTTTAAGCATTTTTTTGCAGGACTGGATGAGTGGTGACAATTTCTTTCAATTTCTGTTTACTATGAAAAGTCTTTATTTCACCTTCATTCACAAATGGGAGCTTTGCAAGATATAATATTCTTGGCTGGTAGTTTTTTTCTCTTAGTACCTGGGCTATATCTCACCATTTCCTCCTAATCTTGTATTGGAGTGTCATGTTCTTTTGGGTGCATCATAATGTCTTCCTTGTTTTTGTTTCCTTGGTTTATGCATTTGTTGTTTGGCATTGTGGAGATATTCTTTGGTTTCTTCTTATTTTTTATTCCTTGCTGTGGTGGCTTTTCTCTTATACTATGACTCTAGATTAAGTGGACTGTCTGCTTTTGGTGAATCTCTAGAGGATTGTGGTGGGTGTGGCCAGACAGCTCTGTTCAGTTCTGTTCTTCAGGGTTAAGGGTGTGCCAAAAATGACACACCCAGTTTTGGCATGGTTAATCTCTCTCTCTCTCTCTCTTTTTTTTATTCAGAATGGAAGTAATTCCACTCAGCTGAGCTCTTCTCCTTGATGGCAATCAGTGCCTGAGTGCTAGCCCCAGTGGGTATAATATTCATCTGCTCTGTCCCAAGGACCACACAAACGATCTGTGCAGTCCTCATAAGCTCTGATTCACCTGCAGTGTCACCCACTGGGTTGCTAAGGTTACCGAGGTTGTGGCATCTCCCACCAAGAGTATGTCTCAGGCCACAGTGGGTGAGTTCTCCCACACACCCTGTTTTTTTTTTTTTTTTTTTTCCACAGTCCCAGTTCATAAGCTCCACACATTCGCTAGGTCTTAACCTCTTGTTATTTCTCCCCACCAGAGTCAGGTTTTTCTGCTTGGCTGAGGGAGGGCACAGCCCTGAGCTGGTGCAGCTGTTATGTTTGTCCAAAATGGCACCTGCTGTATTGTTTTCCCCACCTTTATGAGGTGAGTGGAGAGAGAGAATCGTGTCCGTACTGGTCTCTTTTATTTATTTGTTTATTTTTCTCTCCTCTAGTTAGGCTGGTGAACTTTCCCCCATGGGACTTCAAGCCTCGTCCCCTCTAGACTCTTCCTGCTGCTTTTCCACCAGTGTCTCTGGCTGCTGCGGTTTCACCTCACCTCCCTTTCCAGCACTGGTGAGTAGACTCGGCGGCTGGAGTCCCGAGCTGTGGGTACCCGTGCCCTCCACATAGGTCCACTGTGTCCCACTAGTTCCAGAAGAGTTTCCTCAGCAGTTTTTTTTCCCTAACTCTTCCCTGAGACTACAGTATCTCCACATTTATTAAACTATCTTTTACCAGACTATCAGTGTGCTCCTTCCCTATTCCACCATCTTGGAGCTCTCCTGATTTAATATTTTTTAGGGAAGCTGCAGAGCAGCTGGGACTCAAACTGGTGGTCCAATATGGGATGCCAGCATTGTTAGTGGTGGCTTAACCCACTGTACCACAATGCCACCATACACATGCTGTTTTTGAGAAACTTTCAACTTCTCCTTCACTTCTGAAGGGTAATTTCATGATTTTAGAATTCTAGGCTTATAGTTTTGTTTTCACCTGTGTGCTTTAAACATTTCACTCTTCTGTCTTCTTGTTTCTATGGTATCTGAGAAGCCAACAGTAATTCTTAC
Source organism: Oryctolagus cuniculus (assembly GCF_964237555.1). NCBI lineage: Eukaryota > Metazoa > Chordata > Mammalia > Lagomorpha > Leporidae > Oryctolagus > Oryctolagus cuniculus. The sequence goes on from NC_091433.1 coordinate 18,426,142, forward strand.
CCTTGATCCTCACAAGCAAGGTATTCCTCATCCCCTCCATGGCTTTGTGTTGACATTCTGACCTTTGAATATTACTTCCATAGGTGTGATGTTGTTTGCTTGCTCTTTTATTGACACTCTTTCTTATCTTTATGCACATAGGATATACTTAAGCATTTTTTGTAAGGCCATTCTAATAATGCTTAATTCCATAGCTTTTTGCTTATCTTGTAAAGTTTATTTTATGTAATTTAGAAAGATTAGCATTGGTGGATAGATTACTCTTTGTTAGTATTTTTCTTTCAAGACTTAGAGTTTATCATTTCATTTCCCCCTAGCTTTTTTTTTCAGAAAGTCTGTTATTAATCTAATGAAAACTTCCTTGTAAATTACTTCATTCTTATTTGTAGCTTTTATAATTCTATGTGTTGTGTTTTTGACAGTTTGACCACAATATATCACAGTGATGATGTATCTGGTCATGTCTATTTAGCATCTGATAGGCTACCTGTATTTGGACTTGGATATTTATCTGTTTCCAAAAATATGCAGTTATTAATTCAATGAATAGATTCTTTGTTTCTTTTGAATTTCTTTTCTTCATAAATTTCTATGATTTATATTTATTCATTTATTGTTTTCCAAATGGTCTTGGAGGCTCTCTTTATTTTTTTTTTGTTTTCTTTCTTGTTTTGAAGGGATTATTGAGGGAGGGTGTGTGGGTGGGAATATCATTTTGGGTTTAAAATTGTATATCTGAAATACAGGTTTATCATAGAGATATTTTATAAGGACACAGTTTCAGTTTACTTTATAATCATAAGCTTTACCTTCCACCAAGTAAGCAATTCAACAAATAGTAAGAAGAAAAAAAGAAAAAACCTTTCATCAACAGTAGAGAAGAGATAAGAGCTGTAAACAATAACTAAAATGTCAATTTTGATTTGAAATCTCAAAATGTCAATTTTGCTGATACATGTTACATTTTTTTGTACTCTATTACTTACCACAGATCAGGGAAATCATATGGTATTTTTTGAGACTGGATTATTTCACTAAATTTTTTAGTTGCATTCATCTTGTTGCAAAAGAAAGGATTACGTTCTTACACCTGAGTAGCATTCCATAGTGTATATATACCAAATTTTCTTTATCTATTCATCATTTGCTGGACATCTGGGTTGATCCCATATCTTAGCTATTGTGAATTGAACTGCAATACACATTGGGGTACAGGTAACTCATAAATATGCTGATGCTGATTTCAATTAATTTAGATAAAATAAGAGGAGTAGGATGACTGGGGGCTGGGTCATATAGTATACCTCTCTATACTATCTTTCACAATGGCTGTGCTAGTTAACATTCCCAAAATGGTGTATTAGGATACCTCTTCTCCCATATGCTTGCCAGCATTCACTGTTTTTGATTCCTGTATGACAACCATTCTAACTGGAGTGAGGTGAAACTCCATTGTGGTTTTGATTTGCATTTCCCTATGGCTAGTGATCCTGAGCAGTTTTTCAAGCATCTGTTGGCCATTTGAATTTCCCCTCTTGAAAAATGCCTGTCCAAGTCCTTTGCCAATTTCTTAAATAGATTGTTTTGTTGTTTTTGAGTTTCTTGAGCTCTTTCTAGACTCTGGATATTAATCCTTTATCAGTTTCACAGTTTCCAAATATTTTTTCCCCATACTGTCAGTGTCTCTTCACATTGTTGAGTGTTTCCTTTGCAGTACAAAAGTTTCTTGGCTTGATGTAATCCCATTTGTCTGTTTTTGCTTTCATTGCCTGTGCTTCTGAGGTCTTTTCCAAGAAATCTTTGCTTCTGCCAATGTCTTTCAGAGTTTCCCCAATTTCTTCTCTAGTAATTTGATGGTATCAGGTCATAGATTTAGATCCTTGGTCTATTTTGAGTTTATTTTTGTATAAGGTGTAAGTTAGGGTCTTATTTCATAATTTTGCATCTAGAGATCCAATCTTCCCAATGCCACTTGTCAAAGAGATTGTCTTTTCTCCAGAGATGGATTTTAGCTCCACTGTCAAAGATTAGTTGGTTGTAAATGCATTGATTAACTTCTGGGGTTTCTATTCTGTTTCATTGACCTACATATCTATTTTTGTGTCAGTTCCAGGCAGTTTTGAATATAACTGCCCCATAGTGTGTCTTGAAATTTGGTATTGTGACGTCTCTGGGTTTGTATTTCTTGTTTAAGATTGCCTTAGCTATTCAGGGTCTCTTGTGTTTCCAAATGATCTTAGCATTGCTTTTTCTAGATCTGAGAAGAATATCATTGATCGTTTGATTGGGATCATATTGAATTTGTAAATTGATTTCAGTACTATGGACATTTTGATGATATTGATTCTTCCAATCCAAGAACATGGTACTCTTTTCCATTGTTTTGTGTGTCTTCTTGTATAACTTTCTTTAATGTTTCGCAATTTTCATCATCAAGATATTTTACCTACTTGGTTAAGTTTATTCCAAGGTTTTTAAATTGCAAATAGGACTGATATTATAAGTTCTTTCTCAACCATAGCATTGTCTGTGTATACAGAGGCTATTGATATTTTGTGTGTTGATTTTATATTCTGCCACTTTACCAAACTCTTTATTTGATGTTCAGTAGGCTCTCAGTGGGGTCTTTTAGTTCCCCTTTAGATAGAATCAATGTCATCTGCAAACAGGGATAGTTTGACTTCTTTTCCAATTTCTATCCCTTTGATTTCTTTTTCTTGCCTAATGGTTCTGGCTAAAACTTCCAGGATATATTGAATAGCAATGATCAAAGTTGGCATCCATGCTCAGGGATGGGTGTTAATAGACATGCTTCCATTTTCCCCATTAAATATGTTTTTTTTTTTTATCAAGAAAGGTTGTTACATTTTATCCAATGGTTTCTGTGCATTTATTGAGGAAAGCATATGGTTTTTATTAATGTGATGTATCACATTTATTTATTTGTATATGTCAAACCATCCCTGCATACCAAGGATAAAAAAAATACCAGGGATAAAAATTCCCACTCGGTTGGGGTGAATGATCTTTCTGAAGTGTTGTTGGATTCCATTAGCTAGTATTTTGTTGATTATGTATACATCTATGTTCATTAGTAATATTGGACTATAGTTCTTTTTCTTTGTTGTATCTTTTTCTGGTTTGGGAATTAAGATGAAGCTGGACTCATGGAAGGAGATTGGGAGGATCCCCTCTCTTTCAATTATTTTAAATATATGGAAGGAATTGGAATTATTTCTTATTTAAAAGTTTGGTAGGACTCAGCAGTGAAGCCATCTGGTTTTGGGCTTTCCTTTGTTGGAAAGGATTTTATTACTGATTCAATCTTTATTGGTTATTTGTCTGTTTAAGTTATCTTTGTCTTCATGCCTCAATTTTGTTAGATTGCATGTTTCCAAAATATATCCATTTCTTTTAGATTTTCCAAATTTTTTGGCACACTGCTGTTTGTAGTAATTCCTGATTATTCTTTTTATTTTTGTGGTATCAATTGTTGCATTTCTTTTTCAGCTTTGATTTTATTAATTTGGGTCTTCTCCTTCTTTTGTTATTTAGGCCAATAGTATAAATATATTTCATTTATTTTTTCAAAAAACCAGCTCTTCACTGATCTTTTGTATTGTTTTTTTTTTAATTTTTTCTTCTATAATTTTAATTATTTATTTCCTCCTAATTTATGGTTTTTTTGTTTTGTTTTTCTAGGTCCTTGAGATGCATCAATAGCTGATTTATTTGATGGTTTTCCAATTTCTTGATATAGGCACTAGTTAATATAAACTTTACTCTTAACACAGCTTTTCCTGCATGCCATATGTTTTGATATGGTTTTATTGTCATCTTCATTTGTTTTCAAGAGTTGTATTAATTTTCCTTTTGATTTTTATATGACCCACTGTTCATTCAGGAGCATGTTGTTCATTTTCCATGTGTTTGCATATTTTTTAGAGATTCTTAAGTTGTTAATTTCCAGCCTCATTCTATCATGGTCAGAAAAGATACATGGTTTGAATTCTTTCTTTTTTTGTTTTTGAATTTGCTGAGACTTGCTTTATGGCCTAGCATGTGGTCTATCCTAGAGCAAGTTCTATGCACTGATGAAAATAATGTGTATTCTGCCACTGTGTGGTGACATATTCTGAAGATATCAATTAGGTCTTTTTGGTCCATAGTGTTGATTAGCTCTGTTATTTCTTTATTTTCTGTCTAGTTGATATGTCCATTGCTGAAAATGGGGTATTAAAGTCCACAATTACTATTGTGTTGGACTCTGTGTCTCCCTTTAGATTCATTAACATTTGTTTTAAGTAGCCAAGTGTCTTGGAAATGGATGCATATACATTTATTATAGTCAAATCTTCTATTGAATTGATACCTTAATCTTTATATAATGCCCTTCTGTCTCTTTTTAGCAGTTTTTGTGTTAAAGTCTATTTTGTCTCATATTTGGATGGCTACACCTGTTAATTTTTGCTTTCCATTATCATGGAATATCCTTTTCCATCCTTTTACTTTGAGTCTGCATGTATCTTTGTTGATGAGACATATTTCTTATAGGCAGCAAATAGGTCTTGTTTTTTAATCCATTCCTCCAGTCTGTATATTTTAATTGGAGAATGTAGGCCATTTACATTCAAGATTATTATTGATCAGTAACTATTTTGTTCTACCATTTTTCCACATATATTTATATTGCTTGTTCTTGATTTCATTTGTACTTTTACCAGATTATCTGCCTTCACATTTTCATAATTATGACAATCTTTCTGTGTTTCTTTGTGTAGCACATCTCAAGTATCATTTGTAAGGCTGAATGAGAGTTGACAAATTCTTTCTATTTTTCATTGTTGTGGAAGGTTTTTTATTTCACTGTCATTCATAAATAAAAGCTTTGCAGGGTAAAGGATTCCGAAATGAAAGTTTTCTGCTTTTAAAACTTGGACTATGTCTCTCCATTCTTTCCTAGCCTGTAGGGTTTCTGATGAGAAGTAAGCTATTTCTCTAATTATGGATCCTCTTAAGGTAATCTGATATTTCTCTCATGCACATCACAGAATCTTTTCTTTATGTTTTACTGTTAGAAGTTTGACTATAATGTGTCATGAAGGCATAGAAAGAGAATGGATTTGTAAAGATTTTTAAAAATTCTATTAGCATAAGTAAAGGAAAGAAACAGTCTTTAGTTTTAGATATGATTTACTTCTGTTTGATTTACTTTGCTGTTGAGACTTTCAGCTTGTGGTTAATTGTGTTCATCTGGAGGCATCATACTGCTTTGTTTATTCCATACTTACTGGGGCTTTACATTGATATTTGTGAATCTAGTGAATCAGTTGTCTCTGTAGCTTCTAAAAGACAAATTTCATAGATCAAAATCTTTTGCTAAAGTATCTTTTGGTTATCGGTTTTTAGGCTAATTTGGCTTTAGTTCCAGTGGGATACTGAAGTATAGTCTTCCTAGATGTTCATTTTTTTTAAGATTTATTTATTTATTTGAAAGCCAGAGTTACATAGAGAGACTACAGGCAGAGAGAGTGAGATCATCCATCCTCTGGTTCACTCCCCAGTTGGCCGCAATGACCGGAGCTGCACCAATCCAAAGCCAGGAGCCAGGAGCTTCCTCTGGGTCTTCCCACATGGGTGCAGGGGCCTAAGGACTTGGGCCATCTTCTGCTTTCCCAGGCCATAGCAGAGAGCTGGATCAGAAGTGGAGCAGGCGGGTCTCAAACCAGTACCCATATGGGATGGCCATATGGGATGCTGGCACGTTAGGCGGCAGCTTTACCCGCTATGTCACAATGCCAGCCCCACCACGTGTTCTTCCACTCTAATAAATAGCAGCAGCAGTGGGGCAAGAAGGGTTCCTGTCAGTTCCAGCCAAGGGTATGTGGACCTTGGAGGTGATGGCTTGGGTCACAGATGGACTGGGCCAATGTCCGATGAGAGCATGAAACTGCCTACGTCCATCAGAGCTAGGAAAATGGTGAGAATGCAGCCATAATGTAGCTGGGCTTAAGTCTAGGTTAGACATGCATAGTTGCCAACTTCTACCAAGGTGCAATGGAATGGAATTGCCAGCCAGAGAATATAGGCTGATCCTCCATGGTGGCATGCGCTGCCTTGGGGTGATAGAGGGAGTGTATGAGTGTGTGTACTAAATCTTTGAAGACAAGCATCCCTACTTCCAAGGTCCTGGCAAGAAAACTCATCCTGTTGTGCTGAATTACCTGTACCCTGTGGTGAAGAACAGCGCTCCTTGGGCTAAAGTGCCAGGATCTCTCTTGCTGCTCATTCTAGTTGTGTTTGTGAGGCTGCAGTCCTTCTTGCTGGTGTGGTACAATATCTGTGGTACCCCAGGGATAGACATTTACAGAGGCTTTTTCTCTAGATCACAATAGATTTCAATATTGACTAGTGTCTCATGATTGTGTCACACTACTACATCCTGTGCTCTGGGTTTGAGGAGGAGACAATGTGAGTTCTTCCTCTGAGGCAAAGTTACCAACTATACTCCAGTTGCTCTCCTTGCTGGGCTCTAATTCTCCAATGACGGTGGATCCTTCTTATAGCTAAGATTGTTGATGTCCAGCATCCCTGGGTATGGGACCTGCTGTGGCTCTCCCATTTATCCTTTCCTCTGTGAAGGAGCTTCCTTTCTGTGTGCAGCTGGAGTGGGGGTTGCTGGTGTACTTTCCTCCTCTCTCCTTATATTGCATCCCAGTGCTCTATGGGTTTCCTGTCTTCCTTGGTGAGTTCCATTGTTATCCACTGAGCATCCACCTTGAAATGAGGCTTCACTTATATGTTTCTCATCTGTGGTAGAGTTGGAAAATACTAGATCCACCTGTTTGGCTGTCTTGGAGAACTTTGGGATTCTTAGTTTGGGGTTGATTGTTAATCTAGCAAAGAGCTAGGCTGTGTTTAATGTTTTCTGTATGTCTCTGAACCAGAGCCTTTAGTTTCCTCCAGTGTTCCTATTAGTATTTTGTCTTCCTAATTGCATCTGCATTTCCCAAGAAACACTTAAATAGATTCTGTGCCTTATACTGTTTTCCACTGTAATCTGATAGAGCCCTCTTTATGTTTAGTAAACATTAGGAGAAGTGAAGCGTTCTCCAGTTTCTATCATATTATGACAAACCTTGATCTTTCATTTGGACTGGATCCATGAGTTGTGACTTTTCTGGAAGCTAGAAGAGAATGAGGTTGCCTGATTGCCCTTCAGGGCTCTGGTAAAGTAGGTTTCCTTGGTGAAAAAAACTTTGTTCTTAACAATGCCTTGGATGTATTTCAAGTGGTTACTTCTCTTCTTTCCCTATTTAAAACCAAAGGAAGTGTTTTTGTTTGTTGTTTACTTGGATCTTCCACTTGAGAACTCAATGAAATTTTGTAGGTAGAGTCCATGGAAATGTGTGTTGAGCGCAGGGATCTGAGACTACAGCCCATATCCTTTCTCAGTAGAATCTCACTCAGCAGGTCTTCGAAATCACCTTCTATGTTCTCATGCCACTGGATGACTATAGAGGCTTCTGCCACTGACTGGATGATTTTGACTGTTATATTCTACAATCTGTGGGCCGGTGCCGCGGCTCACTAGGCTAATCCTCCGCCTAGCGGCGCTGGCACACCGGGTTCTAGTCCCAGTCGGGGCGCCGGATTCTGTCCCGGTTGCCCCTCTTCCAGGCCAGCTCTCTGCTGTGGCCAGGGAGTGCAGTGGAGGATGGCCCAGGTGCTTGGGCCCTGCACCCCATGGGAGACCAGGAAAAGCACCTGGCTCCTGGCTCCTGCCATCGGATCAGCGCGGTGCGCCGGCCGCAGCATGCCGGCCGCGGCGGCCATTGGAGGGTGAACCAACGGCAAAGGAAGACCTTTCTCTCGTCTCTCTCTCACTGTCCACTCTGCCTGTCAAAAAATAAAATAAATAAATAAATAAATAAATAAATAAATAAATAAATAAATTCTACAATCTGTCTCATTGTATTTTGGAGAGACACTTTTCTCTGTAATCAGTCCTCTGATATATCTAAGGAAAGATGCTAATTTCCATTTTTTCTGCTTTTTCCTTGTTGTAAGGATGAGAATGATGGCTTTCAAACTCTTTGCATATTAGAGCTGAAATAAAAAATTCTTGCCTTTGTTTCTCAGGCATTTTCACTGGGTATAAAATTCCAAGTTGACAGTGTTTTCTCTTAGTAAAAATGTTACTCTTCTTTTCTCACACTTGAATTATTTTTAAACATAGTCTCACTTTTATCTTAGAAGTTTAAAATCACAGGAATCATTTATCCAAAGATGAATATCCACATCTGGAATAGAAATAGAGAATGCTGTGTCATTTTGGGCAGAATAACTGTGGTAGATTAGCTGCTATGCTTTTGATGATTTCGCCAACTTAGGTATATTATGATCCCACAGAACAAATAATAATAAGTGAGGTTTAAACCTTCTCATGACTTTATGCATAAGATGTAAGAGTTGTTGTTAACTTCAGGAGTAAAAACACTCTTCCGAAACTTGTGGTAATGGAATATAAATATAAAGCAGAGAGCTTTCAATAGTTAAGAGATAATTTAGAACAAACTCATAATATAGCTATTTATTTTTCAGACCAGCAATATCAGATGGTATAGCTGATTTAGTCTCATCATTATTGACCATTTTATTAAGGAATGAAATGCACACAGTGGAGTCATTAAAGATATACTTAATTTGTGGACTCCAGAAGTTAATCACTGAGAATAAACAAGACTAACATTAAAAACTTAAGCATTTCAGAATTAATAAATACATGACATCAATGTATAGCCTGAAGGTAAAATATTGTGCTAAGGTCTTTTTACATGGGTGACAGGGGCCAAAGTATTGCCTCCTAAGATTCATCAGCAGGAAGCTAGATCAGAAAGAGCATAACAGAGATTTGAATTGGCACTGTGATATGGGAAGAGAGCGTCCTGATGTGCTACAACATCCTCTCCCTGAACAAGTTTTGCACATAAGAAGATGAGTGGGGGTCGGTGCTATGCATAGTAGGCTAAGCCTCTGTCTACAGTGCTGGCTACCCATTTGGGCACTGGTTCATGCCATGGCTGCTCCTCTTCCAATCCAGCTCTACACTTATGGCCTGGGAAAGTAGTGGAAAGATGATCCAAGTACTTGGGCCACTACACCCATGTGGGAGAACTGGAAGAATCTCCTGGCTTCAAGTCAGCTCAGATCTGTCTGTGTGGTCACTTGAGAAGTGAACCAGTGGATTGAAGACTTTTCTCTGTGCCTCTCCCACTCCCTGTCTGTAAGTCTACCTCTCAAAGAAATAAATACGTCTTTTAAAAAGATGGGTAAGAATTCAAGATGTATTAAAAATGGAAAGGACAAAACTGAGAGTTTGTCCTTGACTTTATAAAAGAGAGCTGAGATGATTGTATTTTTTTTAAATTTTATTTAATAAATATAAATTTTGAAAGTACAACTTTTGGATTATAGTGGCTTTTCACCCATAACTTCCATCCCACCCACAACCCTCCCATCTCCCACTCCCTCTCCCATCCCATTTTTCATCAAGAATTATATTCAATTATCTTTATATACAGAAGATCAACTTAGTATATACTAAGTAAAGATTTCAACAGACTGCACCTACACAGACATACAAAGTATAAAGTACTGTTTCAGTAGCAGTTTTACCATTAATTTACATAGTACAACACATTAAGGATAGAGATCCTACATGGGGAGAAAGTGCACAGTGACTCCTGTTGTTGATTTAATAATTGACACTCTTGTTTATGGTGTCAGTAATCACCCTAGGCTCTAGTCATGAGTTGCCAGGGCTATGGAAGCCTTTTGAATTTGCCAGCTCCGATCTTATTTAGGCAAGACCATAGTCAAAGTGGAAGTTCTCTCCTTCCTTCAGAGAAAGGTACCTCTTTCTTTGATGGCCTGTTCTTTCCACTGGCATCTCACTCACAAAGATCTTTCATTTAGGTTGTTGTTTGTTTGTTTGTTTGTTTTTGTCACAAGTCTTATGCCTAAAATACTCTCATGGGCTTTTTAGCTGGACCCGAATCCCTTAAGGGCTGATTCTGAGGCCAGAGTGTTGTTTAGGGCATCTGCCATTCTATGAGTCTGCTGCGTATCTCTCTTCCCACGTTGGATCATTCTCTCCTTTTTAATTCTATCAGTTATTATTAGCAGGCACTAGTCTTTTTTATGTGATCCCTTTGACTCTTAATCCTATCTTTATGATCAGTTATGAATTTAAACTGATCACTTTGACTAGTGAGATGGCATTGGTACATGCCACCCTAATGGGATTGATTTGGAATCCCATGGCACTTTTTTTTTTTTGACAGGCAGAGTGGACAGTGAGAGAGAGACAGAGAGAAAGGTCTTCCTTTTGCCATTGGTTCACCCTCCAGTGGCTGCCATGGCTGGCGCGCTGCGGCCAGTGCATCACGCTGATCCAAAGGCAAGAGCCAGGTGCTTCTCCTAGTCTCCCATGCGGGTGCAGGGCCCAAGCACTTGGGCCATCCTCCACTGCACTCCCTGGGCACAGCAAAGAGCTGGCCTGGAAGAGGGGCCACCGGGACAGAATCCGGCGCCCCAACCGGGACTAGAACCCGGTGTGCCGGCGCCGCAAGGCAGAGGATTAGCCTATTGAGTCAAGGCGCCGGCCAAATGGCACGTTTCTAATTCTACCATTAGGGGCAAGTCTGAGTGAGTATGTGCTGAAATGTACATCTCCTCCCTCTCTTATTCCCACTCTTGTATTTAACAGGGACCACTTTCCAGTTAAATTTAAACACCTAAGAATAATTGTGTGTTAATTAAAGAGTTCAATAAATGGTATTAAGTAGAACAAAAAAATACTAAAAGGAATAAAATAGTAAGTTGTTCCTCAACAGTCAGAACAAGAGCTGATTAAGGCCTTGTTTCTCATAGTGTCTGTTTCACTTCTACAGATTACCTTTTTGGTGCTCAGTTAGTTTTCACAGATCAGGGAGAACATATGATATTTGTCCCTTTGGGACTGGCTTATTTCACTCAGCACAATGTTTTCCAGATGCCTCCATTTTGTTGCAAATGACCAGATTTCATTTTTTATTGCTGTATAGTATTCTGTAGAGTACATATCCCATAATTTCTTTATCTAGTCTTCTGTTGATGGGCATTTAGTTTGATTCCAGGTCTTAGCTATTGTGAATTGAGCTGCAATAAACATTGAAGTGCAGAGAGTTCTTTTATTTGACAATTTAATTTCCTTTGTGTAAATCCAAGGAGTGGGATGGCTGGGTCATGTTGTAGGGCTATATTCAGGTTTCTGAGGAATCTCCAAACTGTCTTCCATAGTGGCTTAACCAGTTTGCATTCCCACCAGCAGTAGATTCGTGTGCCTTTTCTCCACATCCTCGCCAGCATCTGTTGTTGGTAGATATTTGAATGTGAGCCATTCTAACTGGGGTGAGGTAAAACCTCATTGTGGTTTTGACTTGCATATCCCTGATTGCTAGTGATCCTGAACATTTTTTCATGTGTCTGTTGGCCATTTGGATTTCCTCTTTTGAAAAATATCTATTTAGGTCCTTGGCCCATGATGATTGTATTTTTTAAATCTGATGTTAAGTTTATATACCACAAACTAAATCCCTTTTCTTTAGCAGCTTAATTTATAAGTTACATGTGTATTCCAGATTTAGGAGTATGACTGTATGTAACAAATACATAGGAAGTATACAGGGAATCCTAGTGCTAAAAGCCAGAGGGAAAGTAAGAAAAGATCATTTTGAAAATGTATCATTTTAGGGCCAGCATTGTGGCATAGCAGGTAAAGCTGCCACCTGCTGTGCCAGCATCCCATATGGATGCTGGTTTGTGGCCTGAATGCTCTCCCTCTGATTCATCACCTGCTAATGGCCTGAAAAATCAGGAAAATCACAAAAGATGGCCCCAGTGTTTGGGCACCTGCCTCCCATTGGAAGACCAGGAAGAATCTCTTGGTTCCTGGCGTCATGGTAGCCCAGCTACAGCTATTGCAGCCATGTTGGGAGTGAGCCAGCAGTTGGAACATCCCTCTGTTTTTCTCTCTCTTCAACTCTGGATTTCACATAAATAATTAATTTTTAAAAGTATCATTTTATTGAAAGGAAAGTTAGACACTACTGAGTTCAACCATATGCCATATGGTAGGTATGAGAATCTACCTAACTATTCTGTAGACAGTTATTGATTTTCAACCACTATTTTAACCTTTCCCTATTAGCTCCCGTAATTGTCATATTGAATTGAAGTGCCACATGTTTTTGAAACAGATCTACCTTCTGAAGTGGCTCCCATATGAGACATAGTATGTTGAGAATATCATTTTATGGGTAATTCTTCTAACACTCATCATAAATTCACCTCACTATCTCGCCATAAAGCATGCAAGGAAATGATGTTAGAGGATTAACTTCAAGTCTTTTCCCTGGTATAACAAATGAGCCTCAATTCCAGATTTCTGGGCCATTATTGTTTTCAGTAACGTGTCACTTGGAAGTCACTGAGCAAATGGCTGAAAAAAAAGTGTGTCCCACTGGGATATGTGTGGGACATGCAGTTCCACAGTACAGAGCAAGTCTATTTTTCTTTTTTCTCTGCTTTATAATGGGTTGGGGATCACTATCATTTCCCCCTGGATTACTGTTTTCCAGTGTAAATACTGTAAGATAATTCAAGGACCAACTTGGATTTGGTTTTGTCACCTTCATCATCTGAATTGTTCACACCAGAGTGGACCTTAGCTAATCAATTTGTGTGTGTGTGTAGCCCTGAGAATGAAGTCCACTTCATTCTAAAAGTCCATACTGCCTCTGTGCTGCATCCAGTAAAGAACACATGATAGCTGTCCCATCTTGTCAGTTCTTGTCCTTTGGTTACCACTGTCTAAACATCGAGGTTATTTTCATTGCTACATCCCATTGCTGGATCACATAGAATTTGTGGTTGATGAACACAATCTATTATGCTATTTTCTATTTTCTCATGCTGTAATCTCTTATATTATATTTTCTATATAGAAAATATATATTTTCTATATAGGTTTATATATAACTCTAATAATAATAAACTCTAATAATAACTGGCAACCTATATAGAAAACATAGGTTGCCAGTTATTATTAGAGTTTTGTTTTGTTTTTGTTTCTTGGATTTTGATAACCTTGGATCTGTCTCTTCTGGGATTTCCAGTCAACAAAATTGCTGTATGGGTTGAAATTTAGTTCTTGTATTTATTAGCTGTTTGGCCTTGCATAAATAGCTTTTCCATGCTTATTTTTCCTTATTTCTAAAATATTGAAAATAATAGCACCTGCCTCATAGTGTAATTTTGAAGATGTAGGTTAATATATGTATCACGCATAGAATCTGATACAAAATGTCATACAGTTCTTATTATTTGGGTCTGAAACCAAGAGTATTCTTCCTGCCCTAACTTCACTAGAGTAGCCCCTAGAACATATTATGAATCAATCATTCCTCTTATTACACTAATAAAACCATAACTATAAAGTAGATAACAGTAATAGTTCTAAAATTCTAATCCATGTATGTTCATTACCTGTGAACTATTTCTCTTTCTTTACCCGATTTTGTCAGGTTTAGGGTGGTCAGAGAAAAAAGAAAATGTAACAAGGGAAAAATCCCTCCATAGAGTAGGGAAAAAGGAAAGCTGGCCCTTTCTGGCTGGCCATTGTAGGAAGGGGGAGGAGGCCTGTGTCTAGGAAGAGTCTCCTGGCCTTTCTCCCACAGGAGAAGAGGCATCCTAAACAAAGGAAAGATGAAAGCAACAGAGTTTTGCTATGTTCCTCTTTTATATCCCCAGGAGACACTCTCTGTGTTTGGCTCCTCTCCAGCGTGGAGAGGTAGAATTGGTGAGCAGTGGTAGACGTTCTGCCCGGGTTGATGTTTTGGAGCTGCAGGACACTGAGTTCTTGAGTGGAAGGAGCCTGATAGGCAAGGCTGTGACAGGGCGATTGGGCAAGGGGTGAGGAGCACAGCTGTAGGACAGGATGGGAACTTCACATGGAGAGTCATTCTGACAGCAGCAATGTGGCCCTATAATTGAGGGCACCAGCAGCTCCCAAGCTAGCCAGGTATAGTGTGGTTGTCATACCCCAGTCTCTGTAGGCATCCACAGCTCCAAACAACAGAAATGAGGCTGATGACTCTGATCAAGCCAAGCAGTGGACCCTGGGAACCACTTGCAGACAGTAGAAACCCAGAGACCAGACCAGATGTACATCTCAAAAGGTGCTCCCTAGTGCTCATCCAGAAACCAACGACCCTGCTGTGGAGAACACAAAGAAAAGAGAGCACCTTTCATCCAGTCCACAGGGGCCAAAATTACCTTTAGAGTTGGGGACATGCTCAGTAATGGAACTTTTTTTTTTATTTTTTATTTTTTGACAGGCAGAGTGGATAGTGAGAGAGAGAGATGGAGAGAAAGGTCTTCCTTTTTCCGTTGGTTCACCCTCCAATGGCCGCCACGGCTGGCGCGCTGCGGCCGGCACACCGCGCTGATCCGAAGCCAGGAGCCAGGTGCTTCTCCTGGTCTCCCATGGGGTGCAGGGCCCAAGCACCAGGGCCATCCTCCACTGCACTCCTGGGCCACAGCAGAGAGCTGGCCTGGAAGAGGGGCAACCGGGACAGAATCTGGCGCCCCGACAGGGACTAGAACCTGGTGTGCCGGCGCCGCTAGGTGGCGGATTAGCCTATTGAGCCGCGGCGCCGGCCAGTAATGGAACTTAAGAAGGGAGGATGGATGTTCTTCATGGAATACTCAGGAGAAAAAGACTGGATTAAATTGAAAGGAGGGGTACCTGTCGATCATCGGCAAGGTTTGTCAATCTCTATACTATCCTTTGGGAAGGGGCTTCTGAGGAAGATTGTGATTATAGAAAATGAATTTTTGTAAATTCATCTATTTATGTATGCATTCTTTCTCTAACCTTTGCATAGCAGTCTAGTGAAATTTTTTAAAGGTTTATTTATTTATTTGAAAGGTAGAATTAGAGAAGGAGAGATACTGAGAAAGAGAGCGCTTCTAACCACTGGTTCACTCCCCAACTGGCCATAAGGGTCAGGGCTGTGCCAGGCCAAAACCAGGAGACAGAGGCTTCTTCTGGGTCCCCTACATGGGTTCAGGGGCCAGTGATTCAAGCCATCTTTTGCTGCTTTCCCAGGCATATTAGCAGGGAGCTTGATGGGAAGTGGAGCAGCTGGGCCTTGAACCTGCGCCCATATGGGATGCCAGCACTGCTGGCCACAGCTTAACCTACTGCACCACAACACCAGCCCCAATAGTGTAGTAAGTGTCAAGTGCTCAATCCACATCCTTCATTGCATCCTTGAGATTGATTTTGTCAGAAATCAGTAGGCCAAAGCAGCAATACCTTGTACATATTTCTCAGGACATTGTGTTTTGACTTAAGCCATGAAATAAGAAAGAAACCTGCGCTATGGGAAGAACCAGAAAGGTTCTATGAGGGAGAGTTAATGTGAAGTTACTTGGGTATTGCCTCCCAAGACAGGAAGTGTACCCTTACTTGTTTGAGGGAAGGAGAGAACCAAAGCAAGATGGCAGTCCATAAATAAGACTTAAAACTAGGGAGGCCTCCCTCCATACACAGGACAGGGGAAGATCCTGGAGAACTGCTGGAGGTTGGGATGGTTATGAGGGCCTTTTTGACAAACACCAGCGGTGGGTTTCTTCCCACAGAGCAGGAATGAGAGCCCACACGGCAGGGCTGGGAGAATGCCAGACACGAAACACTGCTCTCTGCTCTGCATGCCGTCTGAGCCTGTGACATGTATATGCACCACAAAGAATGTTATTTGGTGAGACTTTCAATTTTGTGAGCAGGCTGAAGATTTAATGTTTGTTACATTCTATTCTATCCATCAAACCACTATGATAAATTTGTGGTTCACGTGTTTGCAAGCAGAGAGCCCCAAGATAACACATAGATTTTATTTTCCCAGCTTAACCTGGGTTGGAGACTCATAAAAATTGAAATGTAAAAATCTTTTTGAAAAAGGAACACATTCTAAATGTCTATACTCTTACAACAGTTCTCATTCAGAGTATTAAGCTCTAGCTATGTCATTACCACTGACTAATCTAAATGAATGCTGACAGATATGCTATTTGAATACATAGCAGCTAAGTACTAGACTTCCTGGGATCCAGTGATTTTTTGAAATCCGCTTTACAATATCAGTTGAGCTGATAGCTTCTCATATCTAAGATAGAGCATTATTGATAACAGAAAAAACGTTGGAAACAATCAAAAAGTATGAACACACATGTATGCATGCCTACAGTTTATATGTACACATTTCACATTAGTACATGTTTACATATATATGTATGTATGCCATGTCATTTATGAACGTGTATTTATGTGCACATCTCTGCGTATTTGTCAGTGTGTATTTACATGTATATATTACATGCATGTATGTATGAGAGGTCTTCAAAAGTTCATGGAAAATGCATATTATGAAATATTGTGTATAGATTTCAAAAAATTTAGTATCAGAATAAACTTATCCTTTAATTCAATTTCCACGAACTTTCTGAAGTACTCTTACATATGGTGTACTTTTTGTGTATGTATGTATGTATGTATGTATATATACACACATATATATACACACACATATATATAGTGTGTGTGTGTGTGTGTGTGTGTGTGTGAAGCTATGTCTGTACACATAGAGACCAGAGAAAAATGTCAGATTGTTGATAATGAACAGTGGTAGTTATAACAAATTTTTGTTTTCTTTTTACCTTTTTTTTTTGAAAACTACATTCACAATATTAAGCAAGCAATGATAGCTTTATAAATAGAAAACCAGACAGAGGTTATTTTTTAAACCAGTGCAGACTATCATGGTAGGAATTTCTTCATTGTATAGTCGTATAAAGAATGTAAAAGTAGGGGCAGGCATTTGGTGAGCGGTTAAACTGCCACTCGGTGTGCCTCCATTCCTTATTTGAGTGGCAGCTGTGAGTCCTTGCCACTCTGCTTCAGATCCAGATTACAGCTTCCTGGAAGGCAACTTCACATTGGAGAATGTGAGTCTCTGCCACATATAGGCGACCTGGATTGAATCCTAGGCTCCTGGCTTTGGTTAGGCCAAGCCTTGGGTGTTGCAAGTACTTGGGGAGTAAACCAGCAAATGGAAGATATCTCTCTACGTCTCTTTCTTCCTTTCAAATAAAACTAAAAGGATGAAAATGTAAAAAATAGATGCAACAGCCAAATTCTGTTCCAAGGCCAGATGGTAAATCATTCATAGTGATGAACAGAACTTACAACATTTGTACTCTTTATCTCTCTGCCCAATACACAACCTAGGAAAAACCAAGCCAGTATGAATGTCAAGGGGTGAAGAAGTAAGGATAAGGTGGCCACAAGCTAACAGAAAGGAGGAGAGAACCAGGACTGTGTGCATTCTGCCTGGCACTGCACTGAGTCCCAGTGTGCCAAGCTGTTCCTTCCTCACTAACACCTGTGAAACAAGCATTTCTCTTTGGGGGGCTCTGAAGCTTAGAGATGTAAAATGAGTCTCCAAGGTCACATAGCACACTAAGTGGCAGAGATGCTTTTTATTTATTGATTTATGTTGCTCCATTTTACTTGGGGAAGAGTAGACACGCTTCCTGCTTTAGTGCAGCGTTTGCACCAGTTGTGTGCATTAGCATTTCTTCCCTTTTAATCGCCCTTGAATCATCTCCTTCTCTGATTCCAGAAGCTCCCTCTCTCTAAGAAGAAATAGAATACTGTGCACTAATGTTGTCACACACTTGTGTGTGGATTTGTTCTCACTATCTGAGAATGAATGTAATAAGACAAGATGCATTTATTATTATAAGAAGCAATTTCCTAGGTTTGGCATGTGACTTACTGAGTCCAGTTAAATTTCGACTGAGATATATATGTGAAATAAAGTATATCTCTTAAATCAGTTTCCCTCTTTATCTGATTGAACTATTTATTAAATATCTGATAGTTAATAACTTGGATGCGCAAAAGATTTACATAGTAAGTTCTAAGATTTATCTGGCTGGATTTTATTTTGAATGCCTTGTTCTGCCTAATGGCATTTCCCTAATATCAATGCTGAACTACAACTGAAAATAGCAAGAGGGTAAGAATGCAGGATAGCAGGAACTGAGAAGATCAGTGTAATCAGCAAATTAGAGCTATGTACAAATCATGAAATTGGCATCATGGGAGCAGAAAGGGCCACGCCATGGGGAGAGGAGAACACTCGACGTTGATAACTTTGATTAGCATTAACATCCATCGCATAATTCAGTTACTTTCAGGATGTTTCTTGATGCTAATAAATAAAAGATGACACTCTTTAAGAATGGTGGCATCTATATGATTGTAGCCAGAAAAGACGGAAATGAGGGTGAGGGGTGTTATTTATTTCACCTGGGTTCTCGAAGTTGTGATTTGGAAATCCTACAGAGCTGATTCTCAAAAAAAGGAGGCAGTGATGCAGCTGGAGGTGACAGGGAGACTTAGGCAGCTTCGCCTTCAGATCTGGCTCCTCTGCCTTTCCTGCCCTGTTCTGTTCAACCCTTGCAGCAAGCCAGGGTCCTCCTGATTCTGCTCATTTTGAGGGCGTTGTGGACTGCAGTTCATAGGGTAGGTTGATTCCCTCTCCCTTATAAAAGGCAACCTTGATCTGTGGTATTTTAGAGAGGTAGAATATACACAGTATATCCATCTGGCTGACTGGCTGGCTGTCTACCTCCTTCTCTCTATCTCCATCTCTATTCCATAGTAAAGTTTGAAAATCTTTTACAAACTTCTTTGAGTTCCTAAGTCCCAAATATTTTTCACAAAGTCAAATCCTCTGACATAAAGCTTTGTCTCTATTACTAGTCCTGGCTTTTCTAACTCCTCTACTTTCTCTCATAGGCTAACTGGTCTGCAGATGAACATAGTTGATAAAAATTACAAAGAAACACAAAACCTCAATAGAAAAAAGTCAGTTTCCAGAAGGTCAATAAACATTCGAGAATCCATATTGAGTTCAGATTCCTGGGATGCCCCCATTGAAGAGCAGCTCCTTTGCCCCACTTCATCCTCAGCCTGTTAAATAAGTTTTTCTCAACAAATAGAATTTTCCCCCAGAAACATCCACCTTTGATTAGAGTTCTGTGTATGAAATCAAATCATTGTGATATTTACTGGCATACAAGGGTATTTCAAAAAGTTTGTGGGAAATGGAAGAAAAAATAAATTTAAATTCATTCATATGAGGAATGTTCCAAAAAGTTCTATAAAGATGCATTTTATGAAGAAACTATGAATAGCTTACATTGCTTATTATGTGTAGACTTGTTTTGAAAACTTTAAGCACATTTACATATTATCTCTGAAAAATCATTACGAAGGGATGAATTAACTCATGTTAAGGTGTAAAAGCTGAGGTTAAAAAGAACAGATTTCATGTGTTTCCTATCCACAGCTTTGACAGAATGGCACTTCACACATTCCCTCCCTCCCTCTCTTTTCCTCCTTTCTACCTTTCCTTTTATTTTTCATTTAATTTTTGTGACATCATACTTTCAATGCATCATCAATTTTCAATTTATCATCACAGGATTAATAAAGAGCACAAATACTTCCTCTCACATTTTGACACCATCCAAGTAGCTACATAGACTTCTCTACACAGACACGTAACTATACAAATAACAGGCAGGGTGTATAAAGTGTGGTGATGGGACCCTTGGTGGTGACTTGAAGCATTAGTGCTGCATACCATTAATCAGAATGTCCAAGTTCCTCTTCTTATGTTGCTGATTGCCTATAGCACCGCACTGGACAAGTGATTCAGCCTGTCCTTGATGCTGTTACCTCAGCTTTTAAAATGTGTGTAACAGTACACTTACACATGCGGCTGGCGCTGTGGTGCAGTGGGTGAATGCCCTGGCCTGAAGTGCCAGCATCCCATATGGGCGCTGGTTCTAGTCCTGGCTACTCCTCTTCATAGCCAGCTCTCTTCTATAGCCTAGGAAAGCAGTGGAAGATGGCCCAAGTCTTTGGGCCCCTGCACCCACGTAGGAGACCTGGAAGAAGCTCCTGGCTCCTGGCTTCAAACTGGTGCAGCTCCGGCCATTGTGGCCAACTGGGGAGTGAACCATCGGATGGAAGACCCCCCCCCCTTCTCTGCCCCTCCTCTCTGTGCAACTCTGACTTGTAAATAAATAAATAAATCTTTCTAAAAAAACTCAATGCACTTACACATAGGATTTTTTAAATCTTAAGTGAGATGCTTGTAATATTACACATTTTGTCTGTACTCTATAAATATTAAATACTGTTGTTAATACTAAAAAGCTTTAGTTAAATAATACATACAAGTATCTTAGGATAGGGCCTAGACCTAAGAAATCACTCAGTATGTGTGAGTATTATCATCCCATGTACTGTTTGTTTGTTTTTACCTATGGTCTGTAATCAAAGGGCATGAGAAATATGAAGAGAACTTCAAGTAGTTCAGTAGACAGTTTCAGGTCTTCTGAGTGGACTTTGTGTTATTCTTCAATTAACTCCACTGTAGCAATTTTTAGGGTATCATAAAGTATCTGTACTTGTCTTTCTTTTGTGAAGATGTCAGGAATTTAAGATCTTCAACCATCTAAAGTTACCATTACTACACTAAGTTCCTAATATGCCCTGTGTCTTTTAATTATTATAATGCCACTGCAAGACAGTTCCTTTCATCCTGTTATACCACTAGGGAATATGAAAGTGGGAGAGATAAAATAAGTAGCTTATACAGCAATTTGGAGGTGATTCAGATGATAATAACTTCAAAAAACTAGACTCTACTTTGTGTCTTGTGTTTCTGCCCACCACCAGTAAGGCATGTCCCTTACTGAGAATTCTAGCAGTTGATTTTGATACTGTGCCCTTGCTATAGTATAACAAGAAATAAGATATAGGTAGAATCTGTGGATACTAGCGTGTGCTTGTATTTTCATCAAAGAATGAGCATTGCTGTTCCCCGTTAGCAAGTTCAATTGTGTGGTTTAAGAAGAGAGGCATGTCACAGGTCAGTCGAAGCTGATGAACTACCCATGGTGGTAAGTGGTAGCTACCTGTTCATGGCCTCCTCTGTCTCCTGTGTCATGATCCCAGGCCATGAATGGAAATAACCCACCTTTAAAGAATCCAAATAACAATGTTCAGGCCAAATTAAGTGCAGTTCACAAAATTTTCAGTAGCTTCCAAGTTTACATAAATTACACATAGGATACTGAGTGTTAATTGATTTGCCAAAAAGTATTACTTGATTAGAAATTTCTTGTGTGACAGATAGAGAAGTATTAGATTTTATCCATAAAATTTGTCATCAGGAGTACACACTTATAAACAAATAAAACTGGATTAAGTCTTTTAAAGGCATGTTGTTGTATTCCTCCAAAAAACTGGATTTTAACATCAGTTCTCTTGATTCTCTCATGGTTTGAAATGGTTCCCTTATATTTGATGATGAACTTGTGCTTAGAAGTTATTTTGTACTCTTAGACTCTCAGGTGGTACTATTAATGCTGCATAAAACACCACAAAATACCAGGAGATCAAACCAAGTAGCAATTACCGAAAACATTTTTCTGATACCTCCCCAGATTTTCCTTTGGGGAGTGCTAACTCAGTAAGCGTTCGCTATACATAAACAAAGCACAGGCTATAACTCTGCGAAGAACTTAGAATCTTTTCTAAAGTGTTTTGCTTTGTTTGATATAATAGTCTTTGGGGGAAACTATAATGGACAAAAGCTGAAGATCCAGAGAAAGGAAACCTGATCCACTCGAGAGTGAATAGGGGGCTGCAGAGAGAGTAAAAATTACGCTGGGCTCACTCAAAAAGTGCTGACTTCCTCTGGTAGGTCATCTTATAGGTCCACCTTATACCACATAATAGTGTAATTAAAAAGCGCTGATGCTGGGTGCCCGGAAGAATCTGGCCTCTTCAACCCTTGCTGGAGTAGCAATGAATCTATCTTCAGTGGGAGTCGCTGTGTTGAATCTGTGGCATTGCAATTTTATCAATAGCCCAGGATACAATCAAACCTCATTAACTTGAACCTCACTAATTCTGAATTTACAGGAATTCAGATATGGCTTAAGAATTGATTCTTGCTGAGCTAAAAAGCTCCAGATAATTTCTTCTTTTGTGAATATCAGGGTCTTATTCACAAGACCAATATAGTCGAACTTTGTAGTGGTTGCATCAACAAAGGGCTTGCTATTCAAAACTCTGCTGCAGTGTTTGAATCCTAATTTCCCAAAGAAACTTATTACTATGAGAAGCAGAAGTGTTAAGCAGGCCTAGTTATTTCAAGCACAAAAAGTGGTGTTATTGAAAGAATAGAATGAATATACCACAAGGTAAATTTAGTGTTTGAATTGGGATTCTGGGATTTTGAGTGATTTCTGATTCTACGTTTCTTTATTTTCCAATTTAAAAAAAAGGAGGTATCATTTTATAAAATGTAAAGTCATTGAAAAGAAATTTTAGTAGTTTGATAATAGTGGACATATATGAATATTGCTATATAAGTTTAGTGCTATGAGACACTCCTGCCTAAATTCAAGAAAAATATATATTTTACCTTGGTTTTATAATGAAAAACTGGTTTAATAAATTTGTCTTTCCTTTAGAAATGGTGACCAATAGGATATGCTCAGAGTTGATGAAGTTGACAGTCTTTGGGAATACAATGAATAAAAAAGTACTGTTGATTTCCCCCCCAAAAAAATGATTAGTATATGTTCTCTATCAGGATACCTGTCACCCAATAGCTACTGTTATGTTTGATTCTTCATCCCACTCCCAAAGTAGAAAGCTAAACATATCCCATTTATTTTCCTGAGTCATCTGTAAGGAATGTTGAGAAATGTTCTCTCTCAACTCAGCCTCATAACAGTCACAAAACGTTTTCTTCTGGATTGCTGGTCAGGAGTCAATGGAGAATGTTTCTGGCTGCAAATGTTGATGAGCTAAGTAAGGATCTCAGTAAGAAGAGGTACAAATGACATGCAGTGTATGTAGTACGCCAGCCATTCAAAGGGGAATGTCTGCAGAAAGGGACTCTTCCTTCTCCATAATGGACCACAAAAGGATTAATGTAACCTGCACCAGTGTTTTCGCTCTGTGTGATATGTGCATAGAAGCTGGTTCACATACTATTTGTTACTAGCACAAAAGCTGAAAGTCTCTAGAAACGTGTGTGGCCATTTGCCGTTGTTTGATGCCCATGCCCATAACTGATGGACTTCTCTCAATATGCTGGCTACTGATTGGGTTTAGAGTTGTCTGTCTTGTGTGGTGGGTCATGCATGTTGGGAGCTGTAACACTTTACCACTTATGTTTTGAGAAATATGTATAAGATGTGGTATACATAAAATAGGATGGCATTTGCTGGTATCTGAAAATAGTAGTAGTGAATGCCATCAACCAGCCACATACCAGATTAAAAGCACCATGAAGACATGACATTTAGCTTATTTATTCACAGTGTGTGTCCAACACATAGCACAGTATTGGGAGTGTCTTAGATGCTCAGTGAATCCTGGCTTATTAAAGGAACACGTAAATGATAGTACAGTTTATGATTAAACAGTTTTAGAACCTTTGCTTAGGACCTTCATGAAAATACATATCAACAAACAACAAATGCAAAGCAGGGGCAGGATTGTGGCACAGTGGGTTAAGCCACTGCCTGTGATACTGGCATCCTGCCTGCTCTACTTCCAGTCCAAGTCTCTGGTAATGGTCTGGGAAGAGCAGCGGAAGACGGCCAAAGTATTTGGGCACCTCTTATGCATGAAGGAGGTTGGAGGCCTGGGAGCAGTTCCTGGCTCCTGGCTTCGGCCTGACACAGCCCTGGCCATTATGACCATCTAAGGAGAGAACCAGCAGATGGAAGCTCTCTCTGTCTCTCCCTCTGTCTCAATGCAACTATGACTTTCAAATAAATAAATAAATCCTAAAAAAAAAAATACAAAGCAAAACAAAAGCCAAGCCAAGAAGCAAATATTTTGATTCAGTTGTTAATGTGAGTCCTGACTTTCTAGAACATGAGTATATACAGAGTTTCTAAGACTATACCAGCAGAATATGAGATGTGTCTTATCCTTTTTTTTTGTCAGAAAAGTCTTCTCTGAAGTACTTAGCATAGTTTTGTAGAACCTCGTGCTTCTCCAGTTGTGGCACATATCACAGCAGAGGAAAGGACTGGTACCTGGAAAAACTTCCCACTCCAGGGTAAGCTCCATGCTGCACATGTCAACCCCTAGCACCATGAATAGGGGCTCAGAAAATTCCAGTTGATTGAGTTAATGATTACTATGTTTTATTGACTGTGATGGATAAGTTCCACCAAGGAAATCAGTTTTTTAAAAGACTTAATTTTTTACTTATTTGAAAGGCAGAGATACAGAGAGAAAGAGGGAGAAGAAGAGGGAAAGAGAGAGACAGTGTGCTCTTCCATTCACTGGTTCACTCCCCAAATGACTACAAAGGCAAAGGATGGGCCAGGCAGGCAGAAACCAGAAGCCTAGAACCAGGTTTCCCATGTGGGTGGCGAGGGCCAGGCATTTGGTCATTGTCTGCTGTTTACCCAGGCACATTAGTAGGGAGCTGGATGGATAGTGAAGCTGATATTTGAGCTGGTGCTCGTATGGGATGCTGGTACTGCAGGTGCTGAATTCTGCTGTAGCACAACAACAGCCCCAAGGAACATAATTTTTAAAAGCATTTCATAGATGAAGAAAATGAAATTTGAAGTTGAATAATTTTTCCAAGGTCACTCAATTAATCGTTGACTGAATTGCTTTACAAATGCTTTTTGTTTAACACACGCTATTTCTAACTACTGTCATCAAACTACTCAATGGTATCCAAATCTTCAGCCCAACAAGTGGCATAATTTGTAGGACTCTAGCTACTCTTCCTACCAAGGAACAAGGTATAAACTTCCTTTCTCCCACAGATGCGGGGCAGACAATCACAAAAGTCACTAGGTAAAAATAGCTGAAGGCTTTATTATGATAGCGGAACTTCCCAGGATAAAGCAATGAGCTAGTATCTCACAGCAACCAGGATGAGAATAGTACGAAATCCAAAGCAGAGGGTCAGTCAACAGTTATGAATTTAAAAGAAGAGCAGCAGCAAACAAAACAAACACACATAACCCTAAAATGAAGGCAATAGCTAGAGTTACAATTTCTAAATTGAAACCCAAAATAAATATCCCAAACTTGCTCTTATCATGGCTAAGATTTTGTGTATATATTTTCACTTACTCCACTTTTACATATTCTTAGTCTGTGTCAGCCATTAATTCCTTTGTCTTGCTAGAGTCCCAAGTTGAAACATCTCTTAGAGTATTGTTATAAATAGCCACAAAATCTAACGAACCCCAAGTTAAAATCACAGACCAGTTCTTCGCTATCTTCCTAAGCAGCCACTAGGTACTTGGGTATACTTAATTTTAAATTAGTGAAGTTGAATAAAATACAAAAATTGGGTCCCTTGTCATGCTCGCCACTTTTAGGAGCAGGCATTGTGGTGCAGCAGGTTATACCACTGCCTGCAAAGCTGAGAATCCATATGGGTTCTGCTTGGAGTCTTGGCTGCCCCTGTTCTGATCCAACACCCTGCCAAAGTACCTGGAAAAGCAGCACCTGCCACCCACACGGGAGACCCAGATGGAGTTCCAGGATTCTGGCTTTGATCTGGAAGACCCAACTGTTTCAGCAATTTGGGGAGTAAACCATGGGAAGATTCTCTCTCTCTCTCTCTCTCTCTCTCTCTCTCTCTCTCCACCCCTTCTCTCTCCATCCTCTCTCTCTATAACTCTGCCTTTAAAATACCTAAGTAATCTTTAAAAATATAATAACCTTTTTTTTTTAAAGCGAGACCATATCCTATTGTGTTGAATGGCATCCACAATTTGGACAGGATCTATACATTGAACAGATGGAAACAGAAGGTTTCCCTCATTGTAGAAGATTCTTCGCTAAACAACACTCCTCTAGATGCATTTGACTCATAGGTGCAAAGTGAGTAAGGAGTGTTCTTTATACAATGTTTTCTGTCTGAGGCTTATGGCATAATGATGCGCTAAAGGACACTTCTGTTCAAGACTGCTGTCTTGGCGTATGTGTCTACAGTATTCCCCTTTATGGAGATGCTCCAATGTGATCAAGGATTTATGGCCACCCTAATTGCCTCATTGCACACTACTCATGATATCATATCCTTCCTTTCAAGTCATGGAGTGTGTGTTATTCTCTTTCCCATTTCTATGCTTCTCCTTCCCAATATGTGAGCTGAAGAGAGAGTAAATATTTTATAACTTTGAGGTTGATCTTGAGTAAAGACATTTCAAAAATTTTGCAGAAAAATAGAATTAAAAGGTGAGTTTATATTGGTACAAGAAAAACCTGAAATTGATGCATATGAGGGGTCTTCACAAAGTTCATGGAACATGCATTTTAGCAGTAAGCTGTTTATGGATACCTTTTATTTTTAATTACAAGAATTCTGTTTTTTTTTTTTCATGAATGCTTTGAAGTTAATTTTTACCTTTCTTTCTCCTTATGTCTTGTGATTCTCCATGTGTATGAGACATTCCTAAAAGGCAAACTTTTACGTCCTAGGCTTAGTGGTTTTACATCCTAGTTCTTAGCAGAGTGTCTGTTGTATAGCATGACACTTTACAGACACTCAAAAGCAAATGATTTCTGAGGAACATTCCAAGGAACATAATCTACCTCCGTCTGTCGCAGTTCATGTAGGGAGCACATGTTCCTTACCGGTGGCCACTCGACAGATTCTCACGGCCCAGTGACTCTGAGTCAGAAAGGGTGTGTTGCCTTTGACAGATGGTGCAGTGACCAGGCTGTTGTTGCTGCCTAGCCCTTCTGGGTTCCAGTCATTCCTCCAACACACGAGAAACCCTGTAAGGCCCTCAGATCCCTCCACAAGTTGCATTTTTGTTTAAAATGCATAGAATCTCTTTCTGTTATTTGGACGCAGGAACCTAAATAGTACAGCAACCTTGAAGGGAACTTTGAACTTGCAAACTCTCAGTGACTCTGGCTGTGCTGAGCAACACTGCGCATTTTTGTTGCAATTTGCTCAACTGCCGAAACTTACGGAGACATCAGATTAAGCCCACTCCAGATGCACATAATAACATCTATGTAATCATATGTTCCTCCACGAATTCAGATTGCAGGGTTGAGATTACAGTTTCCTACTTGAGAAGATTCCTCTTCAGTTATTATCACAGTCTCTCCAGATGTTTATTAAACATACATTCCCTTTATAATCTACTTCCAACTGCAAGCCAGCTTCTGTCTTTGCTGATGCTCAGCTGTATTATTATGTGGGTCACGGTCAACTTTCCACATTTTCGCTATCTAATTATTGTTTATGGTTTTACTTTGGAGTCTGTGCTTCAATTACCTTCTCTGTATTGAACAAACATACTAAATTTCCCTCTATTTATTATATCTTCCATAAATTGTATTGCCCATCTAGGATAATGGCTATATCTTGCACATTTGTAACATTTCAAATAGCCTAAATTCCTTGATAGCTTAAGTGTAGGGTGTGCAAGTATGGGATTTTAATGCTGTATATTGGGAAAATGATATACTTCTTGAGTTCTAGCTGCAGGTTCTTATATTAAAGTTAATTCCCCCCTTGGAAGAGACTGCCACACAGCCATGACAGTATCCTTGAAAAGTCTACAAAATACAGGCATCCTCTCATTTTAAAACTCCTAAACATTTCCATTTTAGGGTAAAATCAAACCACAAAGGAAGCCAGATTTGCAAAGAGAAATCTCACTGGTGCCTGGGCAGGGGGATCATTTCTTCTGCTGAAGGAACAGGGAACTATGGTTGCAGAGACTGAGGCTATCATATTGTCCTCTCTGTTCTTCAGAAGCATGAAAGCAGATCTGTAACTGCCAGGAAGTCCCTGGGCTGCCTATTATAAACTGTAATCAGTTGGAACTGATTACTCAACTCTGGTCATTTTCATCTACAAACAAATTCACAAGTTTTTCCAGACAAATATGGATGGGCTGGCAAATTTAAATTTCAAATGAAAAAATATCTTCCTGTAATGAGTTCACATACCTTTTATTTAGACTTCCAAATGCCAGCATAATGTGATTAGTTTTGATGTTGTTTCTTTCCACCCCTTATGAGAAATCACATCATCAATCATATTATCAAAATTAGATATAGAGAAGCCCTACCATGTCACCAGGACCCTCCCCAGTGCCAGTACAGACTTGTTTTAGTCAGTATGCCGCACTTTTTAATATTTTCTTCAATCTAATATTAAATGTCCCCTGTGATCAAGATTCTAACATTTCCATTGTAATGATACAAATATAAAGAATGAGGGGTGGTTTTCTAAAGAGGATGAATCCATGTTTATCCTCTCTGGTTTTTCAATAAACAAAATGCGTGGTGAATCCATAGGAAATAAAGATTAATCCAATATATCATGATCAATAATTTCAATTACTCATATTTATCTCTAATATTTGCATAGAAAATTCACATATATTATACAAATGACACATATTATTAAAGTATTAATGAACATTTTTAGCAAAAATCTATTAAGTACCCTTTCTGAACCTTCAATTTGTAACGTGCACACATACAAGTACACACAATTGAATCATAAGAGGAGTCACTGTGCACCTGTTCCCCATGAGGATCTCTGTCCTTAATGTGTTGTACTACGAGAATTAACGGTATAACTAGTACTCAAACAGTACTCTATACTTTGTGTGTCTGTGTGGGTGCAAACTGTTGAAATCTTTACTTAGCATATACTGAGTTGATCTTCTGTATATAAAGATAATTGAAAATGACACTTGATGAAGAATGGGATGAGAGAGGGAGTGGGAGATGAGATGGTTGCAGGTGGAAGGGAGGTTATGGGTGAGGGAAAGCCGCTGTAATCCAAAAGTCGTTCTTTGGAAATTTATATTTATTAAAAGTTAAAAAAAAACAAGTACACACAAAAAAAGCTTTAAAAAGTTCATAGAAATGCATATTGTGAAAATTAGGCATGATTTTTGAACAATTTTGCACCAAAATAAGCTTATCTTTTAACTTCCTTTGTAACAAAATTTTTGAATTTCTCTTGTGTAAGTGTGTGTATTTTCTTATGCTTTCAAAATCAGTTTATTAAGAATAGATCAAATAGTTTTAAATTGGTGATGTATGGTGTTCAGATAGTTGATTTTTTTTTTTTTTGACAGGCACAGTGGACAATGAGAGAGAGAGACAGAGAGAAAGGTCTTCCTTTTGCCGTTGGTTCACCCTCCAATGGCCGCCGCGGCCAGCGCGCTGCGGCCGGTGCACCACGCTGATCCGATGGCAGGAGCCAGGATCCAGGTGCTTTTCCTGGTCTCCCATGGGGTGCAGGGCCCAAGCACCTGGGCCATCCTCCACTGCACTCCCTGGCCACAGCAGAGGGCTGGCCTGGAAGAGGGGCAACCGGGACAGAATCCGGCGCCCCAACCGGGACTAGAACCCGGTGTGCCGGCGCCGCTAGGCAGAGGATTAGCCTAGTGAGCCACCGCGCCGGCCATAGTTGATTTTTTTTTTCCATTCTGTTTTCAGACTTGCTCTGTCAATGTTTTCTCTCACATCCTTTCAGAAAAATCTGTATAAATTTTGATTATAAAATTTCAGTCAAGATTATAATTTAGAATTCAAATATAGGAGTTGTAGATACTGGACCCAAACTCTTTTGATTTGAATCACAGATACACTGCCCACTCATTTTTTTTTTTTTTGTCTCTTAACTTAGTCACTCAGACTCAAAAAGTTCCATTTCCTCAGGAATCACCTGGAAATAATAAAATAAATATGTCACTCTTAGCATTTCTATAGTTGGATCATTTAGGGTATTGCCTAGCATAGAGTAACAAAACTACAAATATTAGCTACTGGTCCAATTGTTAATATCTTTTTCATAATAATCATTTCATCACCTCTATCATTTCGTATTTAACCCCTTGCTCAAAGAGAGCTAGAGCAGGGAAAGGCCATTGTTTTTCTTCTTCATCCTGTTCTAGCATTTGTTTTCAAAGCCTCTAATGCCGCATGATGAAAAGAGGGATAGGTGGGTCAGAAACCACCTCTGTAGACTTGAGAGTTACAAGGAAATATCTCTGCTCTCACTCTGCTCAGTCTATTACATTCACTGTGACTGGTACCTACCAGCGGATTGGATTCCACGTGGGAAATGGTACAGTTTTGCTACATCTATGATCAGCATTATCTAACACATGCTGTTATCGTTGAACTACTTAGGTAGGATAGTCTTATGTTTCTTTAGTTCTTTCCATAAGTCTATACCCTACACATACACTCTTGGTTTTGAGTACATGGTCAGTCTAGTTTACCTGTTTTAACCATAAAGTATTGGACTCTTTGGAACCAGGAATAGCTGATTTCCTAGTCAATGCCTTTAAGGACTGTAGGATACTGGGATGAGATGAGAAGTTGCTCCATCTCCTTGCTGGGTAACTACCTTGTGAGCTCTTTTGTACTGTCATCAAAAGCAAGTGTCTTCTCTTCACACTGGACCCCAGGCTCTTTGAACACGCATGTCACTCATCTTCCGAAAATGCCAATCATTCTCTCCCAACAACTCTTTTGCTTCTATATTGATTGATTGTGTAGTCCATCAATCATTTAGCTGGGAACAGATGCAGGTTTTTCTTCCTTTCCGACACTGCTGATCTTTAAGGGGAATTTCTTCCTAACATTATGACTTAGTTTTGTAAAGGAGTGCGGAACACCTCCTTTCTAATCATAAACACTGCATTCTGCAGTACGTTAGTTGTTCTCAATTTTGTCTTCTTAGTCTTATTTTTTTAACCAGAGAAGAGATTGTGGAACATTCTGTTTTGGGCAGCTGGGAGTAGTGCCAGTTCTGCTGCCTTAACATAAGATTTGGCAGGAATTGTCAGAGATGTTGGAAGTTTTCTTTAGAACGTGGGGAATTCAGTACCAATTTATTTTCAGCTTTGGTCCTTAAGCACTAAATCAAGGCAAAAGGAAATATTCTACTCAACTTTGTGTTATATGTTTGTGTATGGCATGTGAATTTAGTATGCAATCACTGAGCATGTATATTTTGCTTTTACAGATTAATATTAACATTTTAAAGACTTCTACTTGCTCACATTTTAGTAGACTCTACATATATTTCATGTTTAATCACAAAACAGTTTGTAAGGTCAGGGTTATTATTGCTTTCTATTATATGGGGAAGAGAAACCTGAACTGAAGAAGTTAGTAATTGGTTCTTAATACCATGATCAATTAATAGTCAGGAATGTTAAAAACAGAGACTTAGGGTATCTCCCTGAAGTTCACATGTAGTATAACACTTCCACATGTAGTTAAAAAATTAACAGGAATTTTGTATGATGATAAATTCTAAAAATATAAAGCTAATGTATCAAAATTGGTATTTGTATTTTGGGAATCAGTTAAAGGAATCGAGTCAATAAATAAAATCTAGGTCCAAATTCTGCTAAGTTTCTCAGTGGCTTCCAGGAAGCTCCATGTCAGCTGCTGCTTAAGACATGAAAACTGAAAATGAAGGATGTTTGTTCTCAGACACCATCATCAGTATAAAAAACCAACACAAGACCCAATCCTGTCTTCTCTCCAAATGGTAGCTATGAAGGAATCTTCTGCCTAATCCATGTTATCAAACCAACTATATTGGGAGACACAAAGAGGGGGAAATTTTCCATTTGGTACAGCAGGAAAACTGTCAAGAAATGCATTGGGGTATGAGAATTGAGGGACTTTTTCTCAGTTTTAGAGAATGTGAGCGTTTTATGAATATATAAATGCATCCATAGTTTTATCAATATAAATACTACATATTACCCATTGAAAATTTAACAGGAACTGTATAGCTTTATAAATCTTATGACCTTCCAGAAACCATAATCACTTATAAAATAAATAAATTCATGAGTGAGTTTTAGGTAAGCAATCAAACAACTAATTATCGTGTGTGTATAACTGAATTCTAAAGAGATGACCACAATCAAGCTGAGGGCCCACCAATTGCTTGAGTGTTGTCATCAAGGTAAGAATTCATTTTGCAGGCTGGCGCCGCTGCTCACTAGGCTAATCCTCTGCCTTGCGGTGGCAGCACACCGGGTTCTAGTCCTGGTCGGGGCACCGGATTCTGTCCCGGTTGCCCCTCTTCCAGGTCAGCTCTCTGCTGTGGCCAGGGAGTGCAGTGGAGGATGGCCCGAGTACTTGGGTCCTGCACCTCATGGGAGACCAGGAGAAGCACCTGGCTCCTGCCACCGGATCAGCGCGGTGCGCCGGCCGCAGTGCGCTGGCCGCGGCGGCCATTGGAGGGTGAACCAATAGCAAAAGGAAGACCTTTCTCTCTGTCTCTCTCTCTCACTGTCCACTTTGCCTGTCAAAAAATAAAAATTTAAAAAAAAAAAGGATTCATTTTGCTTCTCATGTACAGCACTTGCTAGAAATGCTGATGTGTTGGAATATAAAACGTGCCCAACTAGGCATGTAACTGTCAGCTTTGCCCGATGTAGTATAGGCACATCATCCTCCAAACAGAACATTTAAACAGTAGACTCACATCCCAAAGATACTGTTAAAATAGAATTTATAGAAGAAGAGGGTACAGAAGGGTATTCAAAGTCCAGACTACTAGATGAAGGGCATCTCAAAGTGAGATGAAGAATAGAAATAATATATATAATGCATGTAGTATAGAGTAGTTCCTTAAAACATGATGGCTATATTATCATCTCACTAATATTTCATCTTGCATTATACAACCTAAGTGACATAAACATACATTCACATTTTAAAAGAAGTAATCACAGAAATCAATAAAATGGAATAGTCAACAATACCAGGAGTAATAATGGTGTCAATATTAAGAAAGAAGTGTTCTTTATTTCTGTTTAACGTAAACCAGGAACCATCAGTGTAAGCAGTGCTGCTTTTTTCCACCCTACCTTACGCCTCTGTACCATTAGTTAACTTGCTCTAAATCATGAGCAGTAGGGTTGGATTTAAAGACTGAGATGCGTCTACAGCTCTAATTTCATGATTTTTCTACTGCCACTCAGCCTCCAGAAAGTGGATTATCAAAGAAATAATGTGATGTAAAGGAATATGTAGGGATTAGAGGGAGAAAAATCTATTCACACGTCATTATTTAGTGCCACTCCCCCACCTCCCTTTTTCTCCCTCTCTCCCTTGTTCTCTCTCTCTCTCTCTCTCTCTCTCTCTCTCTCTCTGTCCCCTCCCTCCCTCTCTTGTTGAGGGCAAGCCTAGAGGGAGGTGGCTGCATTTTCCCCTTCTTGAAATTTCTCCAGCCAACATCAACTCCAACAACCTCTCTATTAAGAGTCACTTACGCCTGTTGTGTATATATCACAACAGTTTTGCCAGTAACTTACGTGACTTTCCTCTTAAACCAATTAATCAGTTAATTTAATGTTGTTGCTATAAAGACTGTGGATGATCTCTTTGGGTAGTAGAAGGGTATTGTTTTGTTCTTTCTCACCACATGGGTTGAAACAAGTTATCACAGACAGGAAGATGATTAGACAATTAAGTATCTGGTATAACTGGGGTCATCACAGCTTCCTAACTTGCTTGCACCCTTGGGATTTACCTATAGTTTCAAAGGAAGAGGTAGGGGACAGAAGTGTGGAGACACTGGAAGATTCTGCTGCATTTTCATAGTACGTACTCTGCAACTACAGCTCAAGTGAGTGTGTAAATCAATGGATGTTCCCTCTTATCCTTCTGCTGATCTTTTCACAGTAAGCATTATTTCTTGGTTGCTTTTCTTTCTCTTTATCTGACAGTGAGCACCTATACATATGAAAATGTCGTATGTTACAGCCATGATTTCTGCTATTAAGGGTGATTCTTGTCACAGAGTACTGTTTGATACTGTTTGATAATTGCTGCATAGACATAGAATTACTCTATGACCAAATTAAGTGTTTCCTCCCTCTCTTCTATTCTGGGTCGGTAATCCTCCTCAATTCTTGACTTAGCTCACCAATAGTAGACCTAAACCCAGTGCCAGTGCTTGCCTATGGACCTCCATGGCTGAGAGTTTCATAAGTGCAGAATTTCTATAGGCCTCCCAACAAGCTTCCCTTCATAGTTTCACTGAAGTTGCACGTGGCACGTGGCTTGTGAGATTCTGGTGACTGATTCTTATTCTTATGTTCTAACTTCTGTATAGAACTTCACTTTGCTATGTTGTTGCAAAATCATCGGAAGTTTATTTCCTTTTCCCATTACTCTTATAATGTTTCTGTTTTCCAAACTAAACAGTTTTTGATAATTTACAGCACAGAAAGTAGGGCTTTGCCATAAGAAATATAAAACACATGATGGTAGCTTTGGAACTACAAAATGGGAAGAGGCAGAAATGGTGATTGAGTTGTTACAGAAAACTGGAAAATGGTATTCTGAATTATGTAATTATGAAAAAAATTATAACGTGCTTCCTATGGTAATGTTGAGATAGAAAGGAATTTTGAATTTCAGCTCCTTTGCAGGATGTTGAAAGTGGCAGCTTGCTCTCACTAGGTTATGATTAGGTGCTATAAGAAAGAGGTAAG
Source organism: Oryctolagus cuniculus (assembly GCF_964237555.1). Lineage (NCBI taxonomy): Eukaryota > Metazoa > Chordata > Mammalia > Lagomorpha > Leporidae > Oryctolagus > Oryctolagus cuniculus. The sequence goes on from NC_091433.1 coordinate 18,460,918, forward strand.
CTAAAGAAAGATCTGGAGAGTTTTCAGGCAGAATCAGAACTCTCTGTGCTAGGAAATAAAGCTGTTTCTCATCATCAGTCTCTTTCACAGGAAAAGGGTTCTCAAAGTGAAATACAGCCTGGAGTCAGAGATAAAATTAAGGCAATAGCTGTAAGAGGGAATTGAACATTGCTTAGTACCAACTCTCAGATCAACAAAAGGGCTTCTAGGAATCTCACAGGCATGGTCCCACAGAAATCTCATTCCATAATAATGATAAGTCTAGAGAAAGTTAGGCATGTCTGTAGAAACAGTGTGGCCATGACTTTGGAGTTCATGTGCACTCAAATCAGAGGCCTGCAAAAGCCAAAAACTGGGGCCAGCACCATGGCACAGCAGGTTAAGCCAGTGGCTGTGATGCTGGAATCCCATATGAGACCCAGTGGAGTTCTGGATTCTCCACTTGAGATCCAGCTCCCTGATAATGTGCCATGTGCCTGATAAAGTAGAAGAAGATGGCCCAAATTCTTGGACCATTGCACTCACATGGGAGAGCCAGATGGAGTTCCAGGTTCCTGGTTTTGGCCTGGACATTGCAGTCATTTCAGGGGTGAAGCAGCAAATGAGAGATTACACCTTCCCTCCCTCGCCCACTCCTTCCCCCCTCCCTGCCTCTCTCTTTCCCCCGCTCCGTCTCATAAATAAATAAATCCTTTGAAAAGGCCAAAAATTTTAAGGGAATTGTAATAGCAAAAGCACCTCCAATTGAGCTTAAAGAAAGTGAGACTATGGTAAAACTCCTGTATTCTGAACTTACTACATGCAGGAAGGGGGAGGAGAAAATTTTAAAAATGAATTATTTCCCAATACTCTTGCAGAAATGACCAGTGGAAAAGGAAGGCTATTCAATAGCAGAATATAAGAGGAGGTGGGGGAGAGAAAGAGAGGGGGTCAATATATATGTATAGTGTTTCTCTTCTGTCATGGAAACTCCATGAAAGGAACAGTTTTTTACATTTTGTTCAAATCTGTACCCACAAACCTAGAGCAATGTCTGACTCATAGAAGATACTTAGTTATAGAGGGCAGATTAAATTTATTAATGAAAATGATGAAGTCAGAAATTTGGGGTTGAGGCCAATCATCTCATATTTTTAAAGAATTATTTATTTTATTTTGAAATAGTTACAGAGAGAGATTGAAAGAGAGAAAAATCTTTGATTTGCTAGTTCCTTCTCTGGATGGCTACAATGTTCAGTGCTGGGCCATGCCAGCAAGGAGCCAGGAAATCCATCCTGGTTTCCTGGGTGGGGGCAGGGGTCCAAGCACTTGGGTCCTCTTGCATTGCTTCTCCTAGACTATTAGCAGGGATTTGAATCAGAAAGTGAGGCAGCCAGGAATTGAACGGATACCCAAAGGGGATACAGGTCATGCAGGCAATGGCTTTACCCACTACGCCACAATGCCACTCCAAACCATCTCATTTTATACAGGAAACTGCGGCCCCCCAAAATAGGATAGCCATCTGAAGTCCCACAGTTCAGGTAACATCCCTACTGACTCCTGTGTGCTGTCTTTTTCCTTCAGCTACAGACTTAGTAAATAATTTGGATTATGGAAATATCCTCTATTCAGAAATATTCACTGGCTGTCATTTATGTGCAAAATTAACACTTTATAGGATAGCATAGACAGCCCTTCATACTCTGGCCTGAACTACTTTATAAAATGTTCATAAGGTACTTTTTGTGCTGCATTCATAACATCCTGTATGAGGGTATTTCAAAAAGTTCTTGGAATTAAAATGTAAGCCAATTTTAGTGCAGAAAACACTGCTATCCATGCATTCAAGGATTCTTCAAAAAGTTCATGAAAGATGTATATATGAAAAAGCTAAGCATGGATTTCAAAGTTCTTTTGCACAAAATTAGCTTACTCTTAATTCCGTTTTGGAGGGACAGGCATCAGGTGCAGAGGCTAAGATGTTGCTTGAGTTGCCCACATCCTCTATCAAAGTGCCTGAATTTGAGTCCTTGCTCTGCTTCCAGTTTCAGCTCCTTACTTACACACATCCCAAGAGGCAACAGGTGATGGTTCAAGTACCAAGGTCCCTGCCAGCCACATGGTAGACCTGGACAGAGTTCCCAGCTCCTAGCCTTGGCCTGTCTCAGCCCCATCTATTGTGTGCATTTGAAGAGTGAACCAGCAGATGGAATGTCATTATCTCCTTTCCTGTCCTCCCCTCCCATCCCCTCAACTCCTCTCTAACCTACTTTGCTACAATTAAAGGAACAATATGGGAAATAAAAGTATACCTAAAAAAGATTGTGGAAAATGAAATCATATTTTTAAAATAAAAGTATACCTAAAAAAGTTTGTGGAAAATGAAATCATATTTTAATATTTAATATGATTTCATTTTCCACAAACTTTTTTAGGTATACTTATATTTCCCATATTGTCCCTTTAATTGTAGCAAAGTAGGTGACTATCCACATAAGTTCACATTTCTCCTTCTATTGTTGATAGTTTTCATTACCAAGAATTTTCTCAGAAAAAGCCCTCATCTCCCAGTCCATTTGCATTAAGGTAAAACACTGAGATCAGCTCCCAAATGGCATGCAGGCAACAGTGTGTGGTATCTCTTCTTGGCCAAGCCTGCTAAGGAACAGATTTGCCTTCTCCAGGCTTTGAGCTGCTGGAATTAGGTGACTTAAAGTTCTACAAATGTTTTCGTCCCAACTTGAAAGAACCCTTTAATCTTAGAACCATCAAGTTAAGGTCAATTGACTGCTGATTTGGAAAAACTTTGTGTGTGAGAAATTAATTTCCATTTTGTTAACCTATCAAAAATGTAGAATATGTTGGCTATAGTTTTAGGCATCACCTTGCTAATAGATTGTTCTATCTGTGCAATCTATCTTGCATTTTTTTTTCAACTGTAAATATCCATCGTTCAAAGATGAGCATAAATGCCACCTTTTCCACTTCTCCTGAATCCTACGGTGTCAGTTAATATCTGCCTCCACTGCAATTCCCGGTTTTTTTCTTTTGTTATAATTAATTCTGTCCACCACTAAATGATGAGTTTCCATGGGCAGAAACTCTATCTTAATCAATTTATACCCTCCAGAACTGTCAAACACAGTATCTCACAAACAGTAGGTGCTCAATAAGTGTCTGTTGCATTAAACTGAATGAAACCTAATTCATGTATCTGAATGATTAATATGTTTCTTTCACCTGAGAGCTTAGCCCTGGTATGAAAAGAATAAATCTATTACTTCAGTCTGACTCTTTAACTTGGCAGATTAGAGCAAAATAACAACATGTCTTGGATAAAATGAAAATGCATTGTTTTACATAAGATATAGCAATTTTGAGAAATACATTGATTTAGTGTACTCAGACCAGTGAAAAATCTGTTGGTTTAAGCTAACTGCCATTAGTTTCAATTAAAATGTATTGATTTGGGTAAATGTTGGTTAGGATAAATGTGGCCTGACTGTGGGTGGGGGGAACCACTTGAATAGGCCTGCTTTGGAGCAAAGAGAGGGAGTGCATAGGGTATGGTGGTAAGAGAAAGGATGTGTCAGAGCAGCAAGCAGGCAGAGTTTTTCTCTGGTTCTCTGCACCCTGCTGCACTGGAAGAAGACAGGCAAGGGTGGCCAATTAGTGGGTCACTGTCCTTTGATTTTATATTAACTGTAATCTATAAGTGAGTAAAAGTTCATTGAAAGGAAAGTTTGCTTAAATTAAATTGCTTCTGTGAAAGGCCCAAACAAGTCAATTCTGTTAATTTATTTAAAAGGTGAAATAATTCAGTTATCTGGGTTCATAATGACAGAACAACTGGGTTTGATTGGAAAAAAATCTATTTTTTATTTTTTGACAAATTCTGTTTATGCTTCTATTATGTTGAACAGTAAGATAAGGCCATTTTTATGGATGATCATAAGCAGTGGGACATTGATAATTTCATATGATTTGACCCAATATATATGGCCTAGGGTCATTATAGAGAGAAATAGATTCTCCTCTGGCCTCATTTACATTTTTAATTATGTTTTTTTTTTCTGGTCTTTGAAGGCAGGAAACACACATGCACACACAAATACACATTTTATCTTCCTTTCCCCCTTTTTCTTGTCTACTGTCTCCTCATTTCAATGCCAAAGAGGTAAGGACCTGGAACATAATGGGTACTCCATGGATACTTGGGAAAAAAGAGCAACAATGCAGGCAGAAAGTGATTAAGTGATGTCCTAAAGGACTAGAACAACAGGAACAGAAAATAATGGAGAATTGCTACTTATTTATTGCAACCATTTAAGCATTTTCTCATAGGAGAAATGAATATACTCTCTTCCTATGAGTTTTTAATTATTGGAAAGAACCAGATGTCTTGGCAATGAATACTGTGTAAAATATACATAAATTAAGCAAGTATATGACAAGGAAGTCTCATTGTTAAAGACACAGAGAAAGAGCTGTCAATGAAAACTGGGGAAAGTGGTGACGACAAAAACATATCTGGGTAATGCAGTAAGACGTAGGAGAATGGCAGCTGCAAAAATCTATATATGGATTATCTATCAGGCAAAGATCATTCAGAGGGAACAGTCAGAGAATATCCAAACATCTGAAATACAATTCCTGCAAGTGAAGATGGAGCTATTTCAAGAGATATATAAGAAAAGAAAAAAAGCAAAGGCAAGTATGTCAGAATGTGCCATTTCTTACCTTTATCTTCTATCGCTACTGAGAAGGAATACAGTTATTTCTCTGTTTGTTTATGTATTTTTCTTTTTCTTTTTTAGTTGTAGAGACTTATCTTACAGGCAAATCTTTGAAACCCAGAAAAAAATGTTATCCCAATTGATTGTAAATGTCAAAATAGTTCATCATTCACAAAGGTTATCTGCATAGTCACGAGACGACAACCCCCCATCTCCCCGTACCCTCTGTCTTCAGAACCTTGATAAGACTTGGGTTGTACCATCTTAAATTCTGGCCAGACATCTCTTAATAAAAATAGCTATGTTGTGGGAATTTAAATCAGCAGAATTGATTGAATTTTTATTTTGGGTTCTATTGTTAATTTCTAGGTAACATTAGACAAACCAGTGAAATGGCCTGAAAATAGAGATAATAAAAATAATTCATTTGTCACCTAGTTACTGTGAAACTAAATAAAATAATGTTAAGTGTACACAATAAATAATTTTAAAAATCATTTAATGCCTACAATTAGTAGATTGTATAAAGGCAATTTCAAATACTTTATCTAATTTAATTGTATGAGTGAGATACACATTAACCATGTGACACAGACATTATCTTCAGTGTTAAAGAAATAAGGCCTCATCTGTCAGCAGTTAAGCAATTTGTTCAAAGGTAAGATAGGCACTCTGCAAATATTTTATGAATCAATTGATTAAGTATTCCCTAGCCCTCTCCTTTGACATTCCTCATATTTAATTATTAACATAAAGTAGAATATTGAATAGTGTATATATATATATATATGAGGGAAGCTATGCTAAATAGAAAAATCTGAATTATGAAATATTTGGTGAATATGAATTCACCTAAAATTTCTTCTACTTTTGAATTTTACACATTTGGTTAACTTCATCCTACAAGTTATAAGGATTGAAATCAAATTCAGTTTTTATTATTTGAATTATTATCTAAGAATGCTTGACATGAATTCATTCAGTCAACACACATGTAAAGGTCACTGTGATAAGTAGTAGAAATTCAGTGGTGAACAAAATTTAATAGACTCTTCCTTCAGAGGATTTCTTGAATAGTAAAAAAAGATATACATTACTTAATTCATTATAGAACACTTATCAACTCACCACTGTAGTTACGCATGACCCTGCTGAGAAAGCCTGTAAAAGGGGCGTTTACCCAGGTGGGAGACAAGGAAAATGAACGGTGATGTGAGAAGCTGTAGAGAACATGTTTGTACAGGGCACAAGAATTGGCATGGAAAAGCCATCTCCAGCAGGAGAGAGAAAGCTAGAGAGTGAGGAATAAAATGCTGTAAATTTAGGTGGTTGGCAAAGAACACCCGACACTTTCTCAGATGAGCACAGAACCAGTTTAGAGATGCAGAGGTGGTAGAGATGGAGATCAAAATATGAGCTTCTGCACTCATACTCCTTACTTTGTTGGATGGATGGCTGAAGTCTAGGACAACTGGGTTTTCAAATACAAACATTCCTGCCTTCATCCCACTATAAACCTCAAAGTATTCCACATGAGTCAAATTCAACACATTTACTCATGGTGGAGGTGAAAAAAAGAGACAAGGAGAAAGAAGGAAGATCCCCAGTGTTAACCTTTCGTTAAATGAACTCATCCAGCTAGCAGTCAGTCAGTCAATGACTGCTATCCATTCACTTGCAGGATGACAGGAGATGGTGTAAAAGGCTAGGCTTGTAACTCAAAGTGGGGGAGGCAGAAGTAGTATGGGATCAGTAGCCTTCCTCCCAAAAGCCAAAACAAAAGTGGATCTAGATAAAGGACAAAGATGCCAGCAGGGTTAGGCCACAATAAAGCAGACCTCTTTGGTGACTGGGAAGAAGTCTATCTTTATCTTACGAATTATAGAAGATGGGGAGAAAAGGATTTAAGAGATATAGGTTGGGATGACCTTTTGATGACCTATATCTGGCTCTTTTGATGAAGACAGATTGGAAAAGGAAAAATGGTAATTTATTGTGATAGTTGTAAGTAAATGAAAATGTAGGTTCTTCGATTTAGTGAGATTGAGAAAATTGAAAGAGAGCTTGATTTCAGAAGGAAAGATTACAGGTTAGTGTTTGAACCTATTGAATGCAAGATGTCCTTGGAAATGGCCAAATATATGCCTCCTTATTAATACTCCAAAATCAAGTTATACTTTAAAAATTATTTTGTTTATTTGAAAGGCAGAGTGGCAGACTCAAAGAGGCAGAATGAGATCTTTCATCAGCTAATTTGTTCTCCAAACAGCCACAATGCCTGGGATTGGGCCAGTATGAGGCCAGGAGCCTAAACTCTGGGACCTGAGTACTTGGGCCATCTTCTGCTGCCTTTACAGGCACATTATTATCAGGGAGTTGGATTCTAAGTGGAGTAGCTGGGACTCAAACTGGTATTCTGACATGGGATGCCATGTCAGAATGGGTATCTCAGGCACCAGCTTAATTCAGCATGTGCGATGCTAGCCCCAATTCATACATTTGACTTATCTCAGCTACCTTGTTTATACTACCCAATACCATAGAAAACCATTCTTTATAGATCTTCCTGCCAAATCATTATGACACATTTCATAATAGTATAACATAATATATAGTGACTATAAATATATATGGCTTTATGATGGTAATAAGTTCTTAAATCACCCAGTCTTTGCAGTTTCTTTAACCTTTGAAAGGTGACTGTTTTGTCTTTTTTATTTATATATCATGGTCTAATATTTAATTGCCATACCTAGTGAAAGACTTATGGAAACCCTCTTTGAAATAGCAGAGTAGAATCTTTCTTTAGTTAAAAGTGACTTTTTTACTCTGCCATGGACCCATGAATAAAAGGATCAATAGCACTGCAAAAATGCTTCAGTATCACATAGAGTTTGCCATAAGATGGACCTTATTAGAACCAGTGTTTCTAAGTAGTTGCCCTGTAATATAAAAACCACTCAGTTCTGTTATAAAATAATAATTTCACGTTGGATTCACATCATGAAGATTTCACAGATTCAGTGTTTCAAGCATAGGCAACATTTAAAAGACAAGAAGCTTGGGGTTATTTGCATAGACCCACTGAGTTTAGGTGGATCTTCAGGTTTATCAAGCTCTCCTTGCCTTCCAGTAGGGGAACAAGAAAAACAGCTCACCAAAAAAAGTGTCCTGTGTTTAAGTAAGATTTAACAGAAAACTGCTTTGCTTTTTCTTCTAGGTTTCTCCAAAATGTATCCATTGTTTTTTACCCTAGAAGTTCTTCTTTAGTTAAAACCTAAGTTCCACCTTTTGAAATTTTATTGAGGTCATTGCATAAACTCAAATTTATTAACTCTTATGAAAAATACATAGGAGCTAAAGAACATTGTATTTTAAGTGGAATCTAACAAGAATTGTCCACTCACTCAAAATAGATTAAAATCTTTTTCTTTGGGTATTCTAGTGCAAAAGAATGTTTAAAAAAGACCTATTTTTGAAAAGGTTCATGTGCCAAGAAACAGCATAATTTCTAAAGTGGTTCATGGAACTCATACATCAGTGACTTTCAATTACACCTGCTAATGGAGGTAAATCTGCACAAAGATATGAAACATACAACCAGTAATTTCAGATGTCTTTACTAAAGTTTTATGAGAGCAATATCAGAAGTGATTTTCACAACTGCTCTTTTCTTTAGCCTGTAGCACTCTGGTTAAGGAGGTACTAACAATCACGTTGATACGGCTAAAAGTGAGAAACTGAAAGATGACATATGAAGACTATTGAGTTTGTATAATCCACAAAATGAGTTACAAAAATCAATCTTAAGATCCATAGCATTACACAAATACCTTGCTGTTGTATAGAGTTTGCTGTAAGAAGGGACCTTATTAGACTCAGTAGTTCCCACCTAATGCCCTGTAACATAAACTACTCAGTCCTTGCAAAAATAATTATACATTGGATTCCTATGATGCTTTTTCTAAAAATCCTCTGTAATTGTAAAAATTATGGTATCCCCATTATAAATATAGTTTTAAAAGCGTTTTTCTGTTTTAGCAAAAACAAAAATAGAAAATATGAATACCAATCACTTAGGATTTATTAAATCTAATAGTTATTTCAAGGGCATTTGTTTTATTGTTCATTATTTTTATAGAAAGCTTTTATTTAATAAATATAAATTTCATAAGTACAAACTTATGGATTATACCTGTTCTTCTCTCCATATCCACCCTCCCACCCCCAAACCATCCCACCTCCTACTCCCTTTCCCATCCCATTCTTCATTAAGATTCATGTTTAATTATCTTTATATACAAAAGACCAACTCTAAGCTAAGTAAATATTTCAACAGTTTGTACCCACACAGACATAAAAAGTATAAAGAACTGTTTGAAGACTAGTTTTACCATTAATTCACATAGTACAACTCATTAAGGACAGAGTTCCTACATGGGGAGTAAATACACAGTGACTCCTGTTGCTGATTTAACAATTGACACTCTTATTTATGCTGTCAGTGGTCACCTGAGACTCTTGACATGAGCTGCCAAGGCTATGGAAGCCTCTTGAGTCCACAAACTCTGACATTATTTAGAAAAGGTCATAATCAAAGTGGAAGTTCTCTCCTCCCTTCAGAGAAAGGTATCTTTTTTTTGATGGCCCCTTCTTTCTACTGGGATCTCACTCACAGAGATCTTTCATGTAGGTCATTTTTGCCACAGTGTCTTGGCTTTCCATGCCTGAAATGCTTTCATGTGCTTTTTAGCCAGATCTGAATGGAGGGCATTTGTTTTAATAATCTGCAGGGGAGTCACCAATAATGCACTACATGTATGACTTTATGAGACAGAAAGTTTGGACTGCCCTAAAGGCATACATTAAATTTCTAGTGAAAGTCAGTACTATGCAATTCAGCACATGCTCACTCAGACTAAATGAAGTGACCTAAATGAAAGATCTCTGTGAGTGAGATCCCAGTGGAAAGAACGGAGCCATCAAAGAAGGAGGTACCTTTCTCTGAAGGGAGGAGAGAACTTTCACTTTGATTATGGCTTTGTCTAAAGAAGGTCGGAGTTTGTGAACCCAAGAGGTTTGGGGGTGGGAGGTTGGTTATGGGAGGAAAAATGCTATAATCCAAAAGTTGTATTTTTGAAATTTATATTTATTAAATAAAAGTATCCTAGTTCATCAGGGGCTCTGGTGTCAGCTTTTCACAGTGGGTTGCCAAAAGGAACATGGTTCCTAGTACTAGAATCTATTTGAGGGCAGAAGAAACACTGGAATTGAAGCAGATAATCCAGAGATGCTACTAAGAGGAATTGTTTGGGGAGGCTTCTAATGACAGCCTCATGTGTTCCTAACAGCTGAGCTAACTTTTGTTACTGAGAAGCATCACTGTTGGGGCCAGCACCATGGCACAATGGGTTAAGCTGTTGTCTGCAGTGCCGGCATCCCATATGGATGCCAGTTTGAGTCCCAGCTTTTCTGCTTCTGATCCAGCTCCAGTGCCTGGGAAAGCAATAAAAGATAGCCCAAGTCCTTGGCCCCTGCCCTCATGTGGCAGACCTGGAAGAAACTGCAGGCTCCTGGCTTTGGCCTGGTCAAGCCCTGGCCATTGCAGACATGTGGGGAGTGAACTTGCAGATAGAGGAATGCTCTCTGTGTGTCTCCTCTCTCTCTGTAACACTGACTTTCAAATAAGTAAATCTTGTTTAAAAATCATCACTATTAGAAATACAATGAGAAACAAAAAAATAACATCAGGCAGGAAATCCCTTAAAAACTAAAGGTCTTTGAGAGTTTCCAACATGGTAATGCATGTTATCTATGCTGCATGGTAAATTACCAAAAGCAGAGTAGCTTAAAAAAACCCAAAATTGTTATCTAACAGTTTCTGTGAGTCAGAAAACTGGCCGTATCTTCGCTATGTTCTCTGCTCTAAGTCTCACTAAGCTAAAATCCACAGGTTCCCTTCTTATCTAGAGGTTCAATTGGAGAAAAAACTATCTACTTTCAAATCCATTTGTGTTATATCTTTTTCCAAGTTCATTTCCTTGCAGCTGTAAGACTTATGCTTCAGTTTTTTTGCTGGAGTTTCAGTTTTTGGCTAGAAGCAACTCAAGCTGCAGAGACTGTCCACAGTTATCTGACATGTCCTTCTCATGGGCAGCTTACAACATGGCAGCTTGATTCTTCCAGGAAAGCACACTGGTTACAAGATAGGATCTTACATAACTGAACAGGGTTGATGTCTCAACACCTGTGTGAATTTCCAACAGTGAGAATCACATCACAGCTCACCCAGTCAGAGAGAGACACATGAATTCCAAGGTTTGGGGTGACTGCTGTAGGCTCTATCTTTTCCACATTCTACAAGATCATCTTAACACAGCATTAGAAATTACTGGTTTTTAATCCATATTTTTCTTAGATGAGAGCAACACTTTTACAAAAAGAAAATTTGATGTTGGGGGATTGAGCTATCTATTATAAACAATTTAACCACCAGCATAATTTGTCAGTGAAATCAATCAATCAGTCAACCTATATCTCATCTGTCAATGATATTTCTAAACTTATTCTCATGTTTATTCTTCTAAGATGACTTAATTTTTGTTTCAGTTGTCCATGGTCAAACTGAGTTAAGATTTCCTTGAGTATCCTAGTTCTTCATACTATCTCTTTCCTCTTCAACTCAGTTACATACAGGTTTGAATTCTGACACATCACTTAGTAGATTTCATAACATTTTACCACTTTTGTTGGCAGTATGAGAATGATACTATTTGCTTCATCTGCTTCTTGGGAAATTCAAACAAAATTGTACACTAATTGATTGGTCCTCAGAGCATCCTACCCAAATGTTGTTTTCCTTTATTCCTCTGCTTTACTTGTCTTTCCCTATTCTCTATATCATACTTTGACATTCAATATATATTAGTCTGCCTAGTTCATTTCTTATGTGTATGTATTCATATATCAGGTGGATGATGTGAGTGGTGATTACAATGCATTCCCAGCTGTGGTATTGGGTTTGTAGTGATCCATCCAGATCCTTTTTCCTAATCTCTACAATAAATTGCACCACATCTGTGAGATGATGAGACAGGTTGTACTTACTCAGTCCTTGATCACCTTGTTATAGAACTGTTTTTGTGGTACCAAACCTTATTATTCTGAACCCTGTTACATTCTAATTCTTGGGCCACATTCTCCCAGTTTATGCTTTTTTTGTTTTATTTGACAGGTAGAGTTAGAGAGGGAGAGAGGGAGAGAGGGAGAGAGAGAGAGACATAGACAGAGAGAAAGGTCTTCCTTCTGTTGGTTCACTCCCCTAATGGCCGCTATGGTTGGCGCTGCACCGATCTGAAGCCAGGAGCCGGGTACTTCTTCCTGGTCTCCCATGAGGGTGCAGGGACCCAAGCACCTGGTCCATCCTCCGCTGCCCTCCTGGGCCACAGCAGAGAGCTGGACTGGAAGAGGAGCCACCGGGACTAGTACCTGGCGCCCCAACTGGGACTAGAACCCAGGGTGCTGGTGCCGCAGGTGGAGGATTAGCCAAGTGAGCCAGGGCGCCAGCCCTGGTTTCTGTTTCTTAACAGTCTTTTGGAGCTCTCCAGGGAGGAAATTGGTCAGAGTCACGGTTCATAGTTTTAGGCAGCAGATGGCTTTTTATATACCTGCCAGAAAAGTTTTAATTATGTGAACTAGCCATTTTACAACTCCAGTGGGAAAAAGTATATTTTTAAGAACCATCCTGTTAGTTTGTAAACTCCATTTTCCTAGAATTACTATGAAGTGACATAATGTATTTCCCCCAAAAGAGTAAAATATATTGTTAGACCCTCGGAGTGAGGATGCTAACACGTCGAGAGGCACACCCACACCCCAAAGACTCCGACTCCAGACCAGCTGATGCAAAAGCAAGAGGATTTATTCGGCGTCTGCGCAGACGGGCCTCCTGAACTCGGGAGTCCAGAGAGTGCGCTCAGTACAAAGCCACACGGTTTATATACCCACAGCGACCAATCAAAAGCTCTATAGTGTCCATGCACACAGCAGCCCAATCCACGAGTTGTTCATGTGAAGGGCATGCGTCTTCTATCCAATCAGCTACGGGATCACACAGGAGGCATGCACCTCGTTGCCATGTTGTTGTTTACTTCTTTAGTAGTTCCTTTCCCTGCCAGTGCCATCTTGTTCACCTGGCGGGGGGGGGGGGGGGATGACGTCTCGCTCCCTTCATTCCCCTTGTGGGAGAGCGGCGTCCTGCTTCCCACACCATTATTTGAGTATTAGGAGGTATACAAACTGGGTTAAGTCTTAGCACAGCCAGGTACAAGTGTCGCAGCTAGCTAAGCATAGGGTTCCTTATTTTATAGCTGCACCTAATTTTAGCTTTGGGGGAAAAAGTTTAGGGCTGTAATTTTAAACTTTAATTTTTATTTGGGGCAAAGTTGACTTCTTGTTTTTAATGGTATTGGCTTAGGTCACTCCATCTTGGTTTGATTTTTAAGGTTCTTCAATATAAATGTTTCTTAAGACTATTTTTTAAAAATTTTAACATTGTATAAATAAAGGCACAGTTTCTACTTTATAATTTTGTAATTTCAAATGTAGTTAATTAATTGAGTAATTACTTATGGGTATCTGAACTCTGAATTAAGGTTTTACCATGAAGTAGTGGCTGGCTGTGAGTACATCATTTTATATACTGAACCCCAAGTTCCTTTTCTCCTGAGGAATTTATATAAGTGATCTTTAAGTTCCTGTCAACCTCACAATTCTATAATTTTGGAAAATTGACTGTATTTCCATTTATTTATTCGTACTCAGAAAGTTGCATTCATTCATATTTTGCTGTAACTTTCAGTTTTCCTTCATTCACAAATTAGTGTGTTTGCTACATGGGGAACAGGATAAGTCTGTGAAATTCTCACCACAATTTTTTCTATATAAATCTATGCTGTCCAGGGGTTATAAGAAGACGGATATTTTCACATGAGAGTAGACGGCTAAGGGCTGTTTTGGAACAGGCTATGAAAAAGACTAGAACTTGTAATTATCAGTGCAAACATACAAAGCAGGATACCAAAATCAATCTGTAAAACTTTCAGGTTGGAGTCCGAAAGAAGTTTGCATTTGAAGAGTAGAAGTGCTTGGCAAAATCTGAGCCTATCCAGTGACTAACTTGTAAATCCTTGAGCTACACACATTGTTCTTGAATTTCTCGAATGTTAAGGGATGGGAGAGATGGCCAGCATATGCCTGTCATTGTTCTCAGCGCTCAACACAGATGCATCTGACAAGGCTGCTATCCAGTCATTCAAGTGTGTCTAACAGGGCTCATTTCTGACCTTCAGTCTGTTCCATGCTGACTGTAGATATAGTTTGTCTTCTTGGGGCCAGCAGGGCCCCCCGTGGAGCCTGTCACTCATCAATTGCTGGAAGGACACTTCCTTGGCCTTCTACATTGCATCTTGTCTTTAATCAAGTTTATCTTCTCCACTTCTGGGAACATCATGGTCTTCCTACTGCTCATTTCTAAATGTCAGAAGGGCATTCCTGACTTGTTTTCCCTGTCATAAGCACCTACATGCACTGACACTTGGGCAATCATTTTTCTTCAGTGTCCTCATTCAATGAGCAACGGAAGAAAGGCTCACACCAGGAAGTGACTTGCTCAAGGCCAAACAGGAAGAGGCATAATTGGAATGATGACTCATGTTTCTTGAATTCTAGTTCCAAGGGCTTTCTCTGACTCCACGTTGCATCAGTGTGTTCCCTTGGGTGATTGTCATTCTGACAATTGTTCTGTGCATCCTGCCATGGTTCACTAAGTATGACCTTCACAGCTCATTATTATCATTGATCTTTATATGATGAACTTGATAAATGAGCCACAGATAAGGTAAATAATTGTGATTAGACATGCTGTCATATACTGATTGTGTTCCAACTGCGAATCTCATATGGAAAGACTGCTTTATAGAATTAAAAGACACTTTCTTAATTTGACCACTTTGATCTTCATTTCTTTTCCATTAAGACAGCCCTTTGAATTCCACAAACTGATCAGGCATAAAGGCTGACAGTGAGTATGGTAGCAGGTTCACATGTAGAAATTCCTCTTTCTTCATGTACAGGTATGAAATGGTTAACTCAAGCATCCTGACAAACACAGGGATGTGCAGCATACACCACCTAGGCTTCTAAGGACAAGAATACGCTGAAACACTCACCACAGAGTCAGTTTAAAAATGGTCTATTCTTTCGTTAGCAATTGAAAATGAATTTGGCTATGGTAAAGCCTAGGCTGGTTGTGTTGTATGTCTCCTATAAGACTACAATATGGAAGATGCAAAATTTACATGCCAAATACACTGCTATTTTTGAGAGTTTGGAATAGATTGTCTGCAATGTCTCTTTTAGCTCTAACTTCACTTGGCTCTGATTTACACAGATGCTGTGAGTGGGCAACATTTGTGAATTTCCAATTTAAATCATCTTGTTCCAGGCCCCCAGACAGTGCCAGACATACCATAACAGGTATTCAATAAACATGAGTTGTTGATGGTTTTTGTGACTTCTCTGGGTAGCTTTTCCCTTATGATGAAGTCAGGGTTGTCACACGGGGGGTCCCTCTACTTGAGGCCATTCCTGAAGCTCTCTGTCCCCAGGATGACTTTCTTCAGGGCTCCAGGAGGCATTCTAGTGAATATGTACCTCCCAAAGCACGGAGGAAGTTATTTGGAAGAGGCTGGACTCTGTCAGATAAGTGAAAACTCTTAAATACCTGGCTTGGAACTGAGAAGGTTTTCGAATCAAAGTGCTAAATTAAGAAGCTTAATTTTGGCACTTCAGCTGACTGAGTTGTTTATGGGAGGGTTTATGCGAACAATTTCCCTGCATCCACAGGGATCAGGAGCGGAAACTGATAAGATAGCTGCAGGGGGAGGAAAGGACTGTCTCACTCCAGTGGCTGTGTCTTCAGCAAGCCTGTGAGGAGTGCTGAGTGAGGGTCTGTTTCGGTCCCATGCTGGCACACAGACAGCTCCAGCACATTGACATACTCCACTGCTCGCTCCTTGCAGTGGCAGAGCCAACCCTGATGTTTCCATGGATTTCCCCAATTATCTTTAGAAATATAATAACAAAAAAGAACTCCTTGTCTCAGGGAAGGAGACAGACAATGGGACACTGAAATGTGACTTAAAGTATTACTCAAATCTCCAGTCTTAGCGATACTTGCTGAGGAAATGATTCACTTTCTCTGGAGGAGTTTTAGATGTCTGGAAATGTGAATCAGATTTTTTTTATAGCCTCCATAATGTTCTGACCCTCTAAAAGGCCTGTTTCTCTATAGCTGTTAATTCTAGACTGAAGTCTAAGCATTCTTTTTTTGCAATTAGACCTGGTAATTTCACTTTTGTAAAGTTACCTAAAATAATTACAGTTGAAGAAGTATTATTCAACTGGAATGTTTATTTCAGCATTGGTGAATGTGGGAAACAAAGTAACTTCATGATAAAAAACAGAGTACATATGAATGCATAAACCACACCTATTTGAATTCATGCTGCCTAAAAATATTTACTGACAGAACATATGAAGATGAATTTTAAAGATAAGATCAATGAGATATCTCAATTTTATTTAAGATAAAGTTAGTTTATATCTACATTGTGTGTGGTGAGATAGATGAGGAAAACTCCATTCTAAAACTTGAACTCAGTTCCAAAATTCCAATACTTTACAATTTTCAGTTATTTTACAATGAATTTCAATTGAAATTGTAGTAAGAAACAAATAGGATTAATCGTATTTAAACATTACATAAATTTAAAAAAAACCACATGCACACTCCTGCTTTCTTTCTTCCTCCTTTATTCCAATAGCTGTGATGCTTGAGAAATCTTCATGTGACAAATGATATGCCACCAACTCAACAAGTTTCAGAAAGGTGAAGTGACTTGCTTTTCAATTTTTACATAAACTGCAGATTTCAGGATTACTGAAGATTCTTTCTGATTGTCTCAACTCATGTATAAGGTACAGAAAAACTCTCATAAGAGACATGTAACAATAATAGGAAAAGTAAAACAATAAGCTGCCCTTACTCTGATTTTCTCTGTTGTGCATCAGAGAACTAGAAAAATTTCAAGAGTCAATTTGTTGGTATTTTTCACTCTTCTCCTCTAAATAGTTATAAAATTAAAAATCAAAATTCTCCAGACTTGGCTTCCCATGAGGTATATATATCATGAAGTCATTGAAGCCATATGAAAGGACTGTAGTAATTTAAAAAAAATTATTAATGATCTAAGACACTTACCCTTAAAAAAGTCTGATAATATTCTTACCAACTTAAGGAAAGAAAGCTCATAAAAATTTCCACATAAAAATAGTACAAATGAAAAATTTTGATTTCATAGACTCTGGTGAGTAAGAAACTGCTCATTTCTCTAGATTTCTGAAAAAGTATAATTAGATATCATGAACCTGAAGAGCATTCCATTAAATTCTTTAAAAACTAACAAAAAAGAGAACTTTTCATTATGCAGTTTGGACATTATATGTATTTAGCATCCTCCTTCAGCTCAAGAAACATTTCTTGGTCAGTTGTTGTTTCAGTTAAACAACCACATTTGACCATTTGTGACCAGTGATTGTCCCCAAAACACAAGTCACATGGTTCACAGAGTAGATGACATCTAGAAAGATTATGAGAACCGTACAACTGCTTTGGAATCCTTTCAAGGGCTGCTCAACAGAAAGCTTGTGATTGCTAACCATCTTGTTGGAAATCCTGGCAATGATCTGCTTAATGTTAGAGTTACTATGATATCTGTCAATAGGAAGTATTTTGTGGGATTGTAACCACCATGATAGCCCATGTTAGGTAGGCTAACAGTATTAGCGTTTTTTATACTTGTTCATTAGTTTCTGGGTTATCACCTTTCATGGTCAAGTGTTTGCTTGTTAAAAGTTGAAATTCATTATACTCAGTTTTTTTTTATTATTTTAAATATTAGAGGGGTAGGTATATTAAAATGATTACATATAATTAATGCATTTAATGCTTATGAGGACTTTGGAAACTACAGGATTTGTTAGTCCCAGTTTTGTCAGGGTGGTTCCAAATGTGAAAGAAATCTATCTAAGGACATGAATGTTTTAGAATACATTTATTTATTTTCATTTGTAGGAATATGTACACATTAATTAGATATTATCTAAGCTAAGCAAAGATGAGAAAACTGAGGCTTGGGAAGAGAAAAGAATCTTCCTAAGTCCATAGTGCTAGAACGAGGTCAGTGCCTTGTTTTTGAACTTAGTTTCATGCATTTTCCTTTAGGCTAGTCATATTTGCTTGCACTCTGGAAAGTTTTTAATAATGCTTTTGGAGATTTGAGGAAATAAGAGATATTTTAAATATCAGTTGCCTGATCAAAGTGGTAAGTAGCTCCAAGTTAATCTAGTTACATTACTGAATTTGTGGATTTATTATGTTGGCACCTGCAGCTATCATTGTTGACATCATTATTCTTCCTTTATTTCTGTCTCATATATAAGACCTTTCCTCTTTCAAAATTCTTGACCTAAATCTCTCTTATTCTCATTGCAAAACCAAGATAGAGGGGGTGGCACTGGAAATAGTCCATATCTTCTTCTTTATTCTTTTGAAACCTCTCTCCAGGGATGGTCCCCATCGGACAGAGCTAAAACATAAGGGAAATAGAGGAACATATAGTAAGAAAAAATACCATCTATATGACCTGCTGTCCATGGTTCTGAAATGTGTTTTGATATACAACAAATGTATATTAATGAAATGGACATCATGTGATATGTCATTTTTAGCTCTTGTTTATTATCCTATGGAACTGTAGTCTTCTTACTTTTTGTTGACTATTATGGTTAGTGATAAATTTAGCCTGTGAATATAGAATAGGTAAAAATAAGGCTTTGCAAAAACTGATGATAGGAAGAGAGTGGAGGTGGGCAGGGAGAGAAGTGTGATTGTCTTCTTGGAACTGTACCTATGGGAAGCAGGAAATCTATTCTCTTTATATTAATAAAAAAGGAAAAAAATAAACTAAATCTGGGCCAGCAGATGACTTTGCTTCAGCTTCTCTCAAGAATTCTGATCAAGGTGAGGAAAGCCTTCCATGTGAAAGCATATGAAGTAAGCACAAAATAGGGATGGTCTCTCAGATGTTAGAAAAAAAACTCTTAAGATAGAATAGCCATTTTTTCTATGGTTTTAAGGAAATATTGTTTTCTTTCCAGGAAGTGGATTGACATGTGATGTTCCCATCTCCAACCACCTATGTCTGTATTTCCTTGATTGTATACTCAGGTCTGACACAGCCAAATATATTTTCCCCAGAAAAATCATGGAAACAACACTCGTGTGTTTCTATCAATGTCAATTTTAAAATAATCCTAGACTTTATGCTTAGTTTTCCTATATTTGGTATACAAAAAACAAGGAAATAATATGCATAATTAAAATGATTTTTATTTGAAATAGGCATCATGGAAGGTGCTAGAGAAGCAAAGCTGATAAATAAAAATTTTTATTACAGTTTATTGAGAAAATACCATTGGTTTTTATTGACTTCTAGGCATTGAAGTAGGTTATTTTTATGTATCATTTCACTTGATTCTCAAAATAACTTTATGTGGCTAGTATTATTTTGATTATTTTTGTTTGTTTTACTTTTTGCCCTTATTTTTGTTTTAGGTGAGGAAACTAAGTTCAAAGGTATGTGACCTATGGTCCAAACCTTTCTGAGTCCATAATTCATGTCTTTACAATTTAATGGTATAGGATGATATGACAGTGGAGATATGTGGAAAAAAAACTTGCCAGGATTTAAGAAATAACAAAACTGTTCAGCCAATCTTAAGTCTGAACAAGGTGATATGAGGTGATAAATTGAAGTAGAAAAGGAGGACGGAGTAGACAGTTGATATCAAAACATCTTTGAAGGATTCGAGGAAGGTCACTAGCATCACAAATAGGATCAAGGGCATGCCCAAAGTTCTAAAGTGGCATGAGGTGCTTGGGGATTAGTCAGTTGTCAGTATGGCTTTGTTATAGGATGCATGCTGAAAATTATGGGAGGGTAGATGCTGAGGTGAAAGGATGAACCAAGATACTTGAAAGCTTGAAATTTAAGCATGCAGCATCATGGAAAGTTCTTCCTATGCACATGGTTTAAAACCAAAAAGAGGAAAGAAAAAGGAAACTGCTGGAGTTCACATAGAGTTGTGACATTTATATTGTCAGAGAACTCTGATAACAGTGTGGACTTTGCAAAATTTTCCTTCCTGTTAGAAATTGACTTAACCCCACATACTGTCACATTTTTGTGACACATAGCATGGGAGAAAAGAGTAGGAAAGAGAAGACATAAGATTTACAAGTCATAAACTTTGCTAGCCTATGGCTTTGGACAGTAATTAGCATTATTAGCATTTAGGAAAGCTGCATTTGATGGGACTGATGGCTTAGGGACTTTTTGAGATATTATTTATATCATTTTCCTTTTCTTCTTCCACTGAAGACAACAATCTCTGCTATCCTATTTATGGGTTGCTTTCATTTTCCACATTTTCGCTGTGTCTCTTCTATTTCCAGCAAGGTAACTATTATATTGCTCATTTGCACTTCTACTAGACAGAAAAGATGTGATAGTCAAACCAGTCAACATTTTATTTGCTTGCAACTCTTGTAAAAAGTTTACTAAGGAGAAAACATAAAATAAAGTAATAACAGCAAGATTTGGGGATGTTCTGTGCATTTCATTTTGCTATACTGTTTCTTTCCATTAACCTTGTACAATCAAGACTGATTTAATTTTTATATTAAATATTATATTATACAGTTTCATTCTACTTGGTTTTTCCACAAAATGGAACTGAAGTATATTGTTAAGTGGATTACAAAACATGGACATTAAATTAGTGATAGAGCTTCAATAAGAATCTGAGTCTCCTTATTTTGTGATCTGTGATCCCAACTTTAGTCTTTTCAATGTCACATAAATCTAAGAAGAAAAGGCTACAGCTTCAGGATGATCAAATAATTCATCAAGCAAACAAGACTATCAGTGACAGTGAAAGGGGCACAGGTAATAGTTACTCCAGGACAATAAGCATAAACCAGATTTATTCCAAGTGATCTAGAGTGCACAGATCACTACTACTTCAGTACAAGCAAGGAGCATTTAAAAATGTAGCTTCAAATACCAAATAGAGAGTTTCCAAAAGACATTGTGCAAAGAGGCGCCACCCTACTCACCCTGAAATAGGAGAAAAAATGGGCAGATGGCCTGTAAAAGCAATTTTTGAGACCATGGACCATTGGTAATCAATTAGTGCCTTATGAAGGCAAGAGGAGTTGGGCTTTGATTATCTCATGCATCACTAAAAACTTTATTGATTTCTCAGTTGATTGTCATGGATTCCCACAACATGAACATCTTCTAAGTTCTAGGTACTGTACAAAGTATGAAAGTGAATCAGTGCCTGTTCTATAGTCATTCACAGTCTAATGAGGAAGAAAGATTTATAAATATTTACCATACTGGGGAATAAATACCATCTGAGTAATAAACTAGTTTCTAGAACACCAAAGGAAGAAAATATCCCTTACTATTCCAAGTGAAATTGGCCAACACTTTGATAATATGTCCTTCATCTGAAAAGGGTAAAAGTAGAGAAACAAACAGAGATAGTAATAACTTCCATTAGATAGTAGGTACACTAGTGCAAATTGTTTTTGTATGCATTATGTTGTAGACACTCTAATTGAAAGACTAAGAATTCATGGCTTTTTCTAGTGGATGATGAGAAACAACTCATGCTTTTGTTTTTGTTTTAAAGTTGGTGAGTGATATCTAAATAATTTTTTAGGGTCTGACTCCATGGCTCACTTGTTTAATCCTCCGCCTGTGGCACCAGCATCCCATATGGGCGCCAGGTTCTAGTCCCGGTGGCTCATCTTCCAGTCCAGCTCTCAGCTGTGGCCCGGGAAGGCAGTGGAGGATGGCCCAGGTGCTTGGGCCCCTGCACCCACATGGGAGATTAGGAGAAAGCACCTGACTCCTGGGTTCAGACTGGCACAGCGCGCTGGCTTTAGCAACCATCTGGGGAGTGAACCAACAGGACATCCTTTCTCTCTGTCTCTCTCTCTCACTGTCTAACTCTACCTGTCAAATTAAAAAAAAAAATTGAATGATTTTTTAACTACAGGTAGAATTGTAATATTAAGGGAAATTGAGTCTATACCTTATCTGTGCTTACATGGTTATTGTGAAACCTAAGTATAATCACGATCTATGTATTTAAGTGTCTTAACCACATGTGGCTTGGGTATATGCTTTGGTTATGGAACTATTGTCCAGTCTCCATTTTCTCACTATTGCTGCACTATCTTTCTAGGTCATAATTTCATATGAAATATTTATTGTTATTATTATCATGTCAGAATCCTGTGACATATTGCCTGCTTTTTAGGGTAAATCAGCAATTCCTTTTGTCCTTCTGCTTCCTTAGAAACTACCCTGGAGATTTCATTTGTTTCTTTCTGTTAACAAAGTGAAGCCAGTATCAATTTTTTCCTCCTCTCTTTTCTTTTACTTCCATTCTGTTTTTTCTTGTAGTCTTTGATCAGAAACAGACTGCTGCCTGCATTGCTATCAAATTTGCTGAGTCATTTGTGAATTTTTTGTGAATGCTGAAGGCATCAATGTCATCAGAAATGAGATACTAGTCTGGTTAGTTTTTGACTATAATTGAGTCAAATTAGATATTCTAATTGTACAGCCTAATTGTTAATGAAGCTGAAATGAGAAAGGGTCATGCAGTTTCATGTACTCACAAAATCTTTCATGAGGTAACAGAGAAACAGTGATTTGTCTGTTTTAGTATTGCGTTTTCAAGAAAACTTGTTTTTTGAGAGAAACCAAGAGAATGATAGAAGCTGAGAAACACACCAGAAAATCTGAACTTCAGAATACATGTTCTGATTTTAAAAGATGAACTAAAATTGCTATTTAGATAAATTCTAGGATGATCATTTTCTTTGTAGAAGGCAAGTATATACGTGTGTCATGAAATATGAACATGATCCTGCATTCATGTTATATTTTTGTTCCCAGTGTTCTTTGAATGACTTCTGATTTTTGGAGGTCTGGCAGATTTACAAGTGACTGCAATATCTTTGAACTCTTACTGTTGAGATATATTTCCCCAACTGAATCGTGGCTTGGGCATGTAACTTACTCTGACCAAAAGGACACTAGCAAATATTATACAACCGTATTTCAAAAACTGTGTAGAAAAAATAGAATCAAGAAATAAGTTTAGGGGTTGGCATTGTGACACAAGCAGATTATGCAGCTGTTTGTGTCACTGGCATTTATTGGGGTGCTTGTTTCAGTCCTGGTTGTTCTTAGTGTCTTAGTGATAATGTGCCTGGGAAGGTAGTAGAAGATTGCACACTTGCTTGGGGCCCCTGCAACCCATGTGGAAACCCAAACAGAGTTCTTTTCTTCTGGCTTCAGCCTGGATCAGACCTGGCTATTGCAGCCAATAGGGGAGTGAACTAGAGGTGGAAGATCTCTCTTACCCCCACGCAAACACACTCTCTGTCTCTCTCTCTCTCTTCCTTTTTCTTCTCTCCTCCTCCTTTTTCTTCTTCTTTTTCTTTGTTGCTTTTCAAATAAGTAAATAATTAAGTAAATAAATCTTAAAAAAAAGTGGGGCCAACATTGCAGCATATTGGGTAAAGGCAACCACCTGTAATGCTGGCATTCCATATTGTTTCTGGTTCATGTCCTGGCTTTTCCACTTCCTATTTAGCTCCCTGATAATGGCCTGAGAAAAGCAGTGGAAGATGGCCCAAGTGTTTGGACCCCTGCCACCCACATAAGCGATCTGGATAAAGCTCCTGTCTACTGGCTTCAGCTTTGCCCACATCGGCCATTACAGCCAACTGGGGAATGAACCAGTAGATGGAAGAGATCTCTCTCCCTCTCTCAGTCTCTGACTTTCTAAATTAATGAATCTTTAAAAAAAATTAAAAAGGAGATGTTTATTTTGGTACAAATTATTTTTAAACCATGCTTATATTTTCTGTAATATACATCTTTCTTACACTTTTTGAAGATTCATTATTTTAATCAGACATTGAAATATGTTTTCCACTCTTTTTGTTGCTATTGGAGATGAGCTACCTTGTGAAAAAAGGAAAACGGAGAAAGCCTTCTAAAATATGAAGAAAAGTGGGCTAAGTTGCACTTCTTATCCCAGTCAACCTTAAGAAATGCAAGTCATCCCATTTAGGACCCAGAAACTCCAAGGCTAAGAGTCCACTGCATTTGTGTAATTCCAGCTGAGATGATCAGAACTGCCAAGCTGAGTTCAACCCAAAATACTACCCCACTGCATCTTTTCAATTTTAAGATTTTATTTATTCATTTGAGAGGTAGAGTTACAGAGGGAAAGACAGAGAGAAAGGTCTTCCATCCAATGGTTCACTCCACAAATGGCTGCAATGGCCAGAGCTGGGCCAATCCAAAGCCAAGAGCCAGGAGCTTCTTCCAGGTCTCCCACATGTGTACAGTGGCTCAATCACCTAGGACAGCTTCAACTGCTTTCCCAGGCCATAAACAGAGAGTTGGATCAGAAGAGGAGCAGCCAGGACTTGAACCCATGCCCATATGGGATGCCAGTACTGCAAGCGGAGGCTTAGCCCACTATGCCACAGCACCTGCCCCCACTCATTGCACCTTAAACTCACAACAATTTATATTGTTTTACGTTGGTTTATTTGTAATACAATTTGTATTGTTTTATGCTGGTGCATTTGAAGGTAGATTATAAGCACTGAAAGCTTACAGAATGGATTGGTGTGTCCCAACTATGATAAAACTATCTAAAGCACTAGATAATTCTAAGATGGCTGTGATTCTTATTCCACTATATCCCATATGCCTTAAAGGATCTGAAGGTACAAAAGATGCGACAGATGTAATTAAGATGGCTTATCAGGTGGCTTTACATTCATCATAGGGATAATTATCCTGGGTTGGCCCAACCTAATGAGGTATCTCCTAGAGAAAATAAGGATCGGAAGCAGAAGTAGATGCTCTTCTTTTTTTACCTTAAAAAGTAATATGCCATGTTGTAGAGAAGATCACATGCAGATACTGATGGGCAACTTCTTAGGGAGATAAGACCTGTCCCAAAGTGATAGACAGCAAAAACAAGGGATCTCAGTTCTTCAGCTGAGAACTTCCAGCAACCAGTAGCTTGGAAGAGGATCTGTAGACTCAGATCTGGTCACAGCCTTATCTCGTGCCTGGATTTCAACCTAGCTAGACTCTAAGCAGAAGTCTCAAATCATTTAGATCCAGACATGTGGCTCATAGAAGCTGTGAGATAGTAATGTGTGTTGTTTTAAGCTGCAAATGTTGTTATAATTTACCATGCATCAAGAGAAAACAAATACTCCAACCTACACCTTCAGATATCAGAGAGTCAGGACAGTGACTTACAGAGATTATCAGTTTACAAGTTTCTTCGCCAGGTTGTAAATCCTGGTAGAAGGGAGAGGTGATATTCTTTGACTTGAAAAGAGCCATTTTCTCTTCCTCAAGGCTCACAGAAAATGTTGCCCCCATCAATGTCATGTGAATGTAAAGCAAAGAGGAAGATTTTATCTGTAAGTGATGGTCTCTTCAAAAGCTGATGTTCAATTGGAGTCAGAGGATTGGATTATATGACCTCTTGAGGGAATTTCTTGCTCTCATAATGTTGTGGCTCAGAATAATGTCATCTTTTCTCAGTCCTAAAAGTGCTGAAAGGCACTCAAAATTATAAGTCAAAGTGCATGACTGATGGGATTGTTAATGTTGAAAAGGAAATGACTTGTTCTCTATTATAACACAAACAAAAGGAGCATAACTTCCACCAAGGAAAACAAAGACTAGAGGAAAACTGTCTACTGATAAAATAAATGGCATAATGAAGCCAGTAAAAGTCCCAGCTGGTTACAAACACAGACACAGACTAGCCAGATCTCCATGTGGCAGAATAGATGCAGAGCTTTCTCTGACAGAACAATGACAAGAGATTTCAGTGAATATGCATTGATTTAGCAGGGCCTTGGACAAATCCATCTTTACTGAGTGGCATATACAAGTTCCCTGTCATTAAGTACAAATCAAAACATTTAAAATGCATGCAAGAAAAATTTTTCAATCCTGCAAGGCTTAGCACCATGCAGTGAGCACCATAGGGCATCAAATTTTTATAGCGTTATTCCTGTACCACTTTCCTGGATCTATTTCTCTCTCCACTCCCTAATTTGCATTGATTCTCCCAACTTCTGACCCTTTCCTATGTTCACCCTGGCACTTTGCTAGTTACAATCTTTCCTTCCTATCTTGTCTGTGATTTACATTTCACCCTGAATATGTTGTCTTGATCCCATGTTGCATAGTGCTGTGCTCTTGAACTTGAGATAGACTTCTCTAAGAAGAGTGCTTCCACTGAGTTCATCCAGATGCTCAAACTAAACTGAGACAAAAGTTAGACCTTAACACATCCCATGGAAACACCATTTTTCATCTGGATTTATAATTCTGATACTTTGAAATTCTTTTGGGTTTCCTTATGGAAAATGAGGACTTTGAACGAGGACCTAAAAAATTGCAGTCATGGTTTGGACTTCAAAGAAGGAAAAGTTTGGGAAACTAAGAGACTAGAATGACGATGACACCTTAGCATAGCTAAGTAGACTCGTAATTGTAAATCTAGGTGCCTGGGGCTAACACCTAGAAGAGCTTTAACACACTGGCTCTAACTTTGATGCATAAAAGTCCAAAATGGTATGGCATCTCTGTTCTCAAATATAATCAGATGTACAGGGGCCATCTCTTTCTTAGCTCATCAAAAAAATTGAGGCTGTCCACAACTACATGCTCCAAGATGGATTCCATTGAGTCAGCTAGGGTAAAAAGTGAACCAAGATGGGACCTCACCAACTGTGTGTTTCTGTCACCTTGTGTTGCATGGTGAGCCAAGATGGCACCTCATCAACTGTGTGTGTCTGCTATCGAGGGAGATAAATTAAGATGGTACCACAGCAACTCCATGTTTTAGCTATTGTAAAAAGTGAAAGACAGGATATGTTCAGGGCTTGCACACACTATTCTCATTCACACCTCACTGTTCAGAATTGAGTTTCTTGGCTTTGTGTAGCTGAAAGAGCATGCTACGTTAGAAAATTCAGGATCTGAAATTAAATGGCCAATGGGGATGGTAATAACGGATGTAGCCTTTACAAGATGATTAGAGCTAAAAGACTAAAAGCCTTCATATAGCATCAGGCTCCCTTGATCTTCTTACCTCTGATAGTGTTCTCCTTTCTGGAGGATGCAACTGTCACCTGAAAAAGGAACTAGCTGGCAACCTGAGCTTGGACTTCTCACCCTTTAGAAGGCTGATAAAATAAATTTCTAACCTTTATAATTTACCCAGTTTCAGGTTGTGACAGAGAGGCCTTTACTGCTTTGGGAGTAGTAGGAGCATATTGAGAGACATCCAACAATAAGGAGATGGTGCTGTGTTCAGCCATAGATGCTTTGATAGTGGGAAGGATCACTCATTCAACAAATTGCATGGTAGTATGTGCAGTATTCTCTAACAATTTCAAGATGCTGGATTTTACCAACAAACTAAACAGTCTCTTACTATTTTAAATTATTAAGATTATTTGTAACTGTGACTGAAAAATTGGTAATAAGACAGAAAATTGAGTTATTAAATTTAAGTTATTGGGGCTGGCACTATGGCATAGTGGGTAAAGCTGCCACCTGCAGTGCTGGCATGCCATATGGGCACCAGTTCAAGTCCTGGCTGCTCCACTTTGATCCAGTTCTCTACTATGGCCTGGGAAAGAAGTGGAGGATGGCCCAAGTCCTTGGGCCCCTGCGCCTGCGTGGGAGACCTGGAAGAAGCTTATGGCTCCTGGCTTCAGATTGGTGAAGCTCTGGCTATTGTGGCCAATTGGGGGAATTTAACAGTGGATGGAATACCTTTCTCTCTCTGCCTCTCCTTCTCTCTCTGTAACTCTGACTTTCAAATAAATAAATAAATCTTTTTAAAAATTTAAGTCATTGAACTAAGAACTTGATCTACATTATCACTGTTTAATCCTTTCAACAATGGCATGAAATAGGTATTTTCCCCAAGGACACACACACATTAACTAGTGAAATTGGATCAGGAACTCATGAATACATTCTTGATTATAGTATGGTTCTTCCCTGAAATCATGAGTACTAAACATAGAGATAGAATTTAGAAAACATGGAATGTTGAGCCAAGAAGACCTTAGCTTTAAGCTTTGTTCTGCCTGTTACTGATCCTGCGACTATTGTGGCCTATTGGTTAATTTTCCCTGTTCACCATATTCATCCATGTTCTAAGCAATACAGATTTAAGAATATCATGTTGAGTTCACTCATTAGTTTTATTTCAACTTACTGTAAAACTTCAAGAGCCCATCTCCATAGCAGCCATCCCCAGAGACAATTCTGATTCATAGAACATCAAAGAATTTTTGCCAAGTTATCTTAGATTTTTAAAATAAGAGGCATACCCCCATTCTATATGTTATTCAATATCCTCTATTTCAGTAAGTCCTAAAATTTTAATAGGATAGTCACCTGGAGACCTTATTAAACCATATATGGCTAGGCCCCATTTCCACTGGTCTTCAGTGGGGTCTGGAATCTGCATCTCTAACAAGTTCTGAAGTAATGTCTGATTTCCTGGTTTGATGGCTATGCTTTAAGAACCACTATCCTATACATTCACCTCCTCCTCTCATCTTGTCCTCTACTATGTAACTTTTTTTTAAAGATTTATTTATTTACTTGACAGGCACAGATAGATATATAAAGAGAGATCTTCCATCTGTTGTTTTACTCCCCAAATGGCTGTAACAGCCAGAGCTGAGCCAGGCTGAAGCCAGAAGCAAGGAGCTTCTTCCTGGTCTCCCATATGGGTAGAGGGTACAAGAACTTGTGCCATCTTCCACTGCCTTCAAGGTGCATTAACAGGGAGGTGGATGGCAAGTGAAGAGGTCTGGACTCAAACCAGAACCCATATTGGATGCTGGCATCACAAGTGGCAGCTTTACCCGCTATGCCACAATGCGGCCCCTATATAACTCTTAACCCTAAGCACAATTAGGTATATGTAGGCAGTCTTCACTTTGATGGCACTGAAATGCATGAACTTCAGCTACCATGGCTTGGTTAAATAGCACCAGTCCTTTACAACAAGGCCCAAATTTTAGTTACCAAGGTATGTTAACTGTGAGTGATGGCATGAAGGGCAGATTTCTGTATTATTGTATGCATTTCTTAGTTTACCTGTGGATAGCAAATCATGAAGTTGCTTTGCCTCATTGCCTACCAGTGACGAAGAAGCTGTTTTAGTCATTGCAGGCTACTAAAACAGAATACTATTGGGTGGCTCAAAGTACGGAAGTTCATTTCTAACAATTCTGGAAAACAATAAGTACAAGTTCAAGGTGCTGGCAGATGTGGTACCTGGGGAGGACTCCACTGCTCATCTGTAGATTGCTACTTTCTTGTATCTTAACAGTATAGAGAAACAGAAAATCCTATCTCTTGGGTTTCTCCTCTTGAAGGCAGGAATCTCTTAGATGAGAGGTGCATCGTCATGACCTAATCCTTTCCCAGAGACCTGAACTCCAACGACCATCATCACACTAGAGATTTAGGCCTCAGCTTGTGAATTCTGGAAAGGACAGAAACGTTCAGGCCATAGCATTTGGCATTTTACGAAAGTGGATCAGTAAAATACAGCATTGGCCAGCAAATAAAAAAATACATAAAGAAATGAAAAATAGTAACAATGGCAACAAGTTCAAATCAAATGTCAATGAGTTTTTGAAAAATAACAGGTTAAAACATTGAACATTGAAAATGTACAAATTGAAGCTGGAGGAAATTGTTGAAGGTGAACTTTTCAGCAAACATGGAAAATGGAGTCATGACAAAAGTAGGATGACTATAACCCACTTAAGTAATTCTAACAAAAACATCAAGTCAAAGGAACTTAAAATATTGTAAAATATAGTTTTGGAAGGTGCTCTGTACTTTGAAGTGTGTATAGCGAACTGCCAAAGCATAGACAAGATGTCTGGGTTGTTTGACCTAATCGTGATAGAACAAATTACCCCAATTCTTAATCTTTCAATATTTTAAATTGCAGTGTACTATTAGGTTTTTTGAGCTCTTATATCTCCATTTATAATATATAGTAAAGACTTTTTAATGTTTTGACAAAAGTTTTCAAAGGTTTCAAAATAGTTATAATTGTCCCCATTGAATATAAAGTATATGGCAGTGTTATATTGGATTATGGAGCCCCAGTCGTCACTATAAACTAACCCTAACTAATTATGTTTGTACTGACCCTATGACCAAATAAGGTCCCACAACATTCATTCTTATTATCAATCTACCATAAGAAGCAGCCGTAGTCCCAACTCACAGTCCATGAGACCCATCCTTTCTTTATCTCCATTGCTTCAATTATATTTTGGATATTAACTCTCAGTCACAGGGTAGTTAAAAGATTAGGTAAACATATTTGTTATGCAAGTGCCAGAAGTTCTTGACTCTTTAAATCATTTCTTCTGAACATCACCCCTCTCAAGCTTTAATAAATTAAATCACTCATTGGATGCTTGACATTTACTGCTTTATCTTACTGATAAATGGTACTATGTTGGCCACCTAACTAGATTTCAAAAACAATATGTGCTATATCTACTTTTGTGCCTCCAAAGAACTTCACACATGTCTGAATACAGAATACAATTTACTACTATACCACCGAATGAGATAAACTATATATCTTGGTTCCTGAATAATTATATCATGATGAAAATCTCATAATTTTCACAATTACAATTTGACAAAATAAATGGCAACCGCATAACTACTTATGTTTTAGTTTTACATTTTGGCTAACAAGGGAATATAAGTTTGAAACATAACAGATAACATTCTTCTCTGGGAGTCTTTTTTGTTAAGGTAAGGGTAAACAGATTATCTCAGTTTAGAAGGGAGAGGTATTTTACAGCTGAATGATTTCGGGTGTAAGTGTGAGGGATTCTGATTGTAGATTTTTTTCTGGTGACAAGCTTTTAAAAGAGTAAATTTCTTTACAAAATAAGTTGAAGAATAACTGGAAAATCTAAAAAATATAATAGAACATCAAAGAACAGAAAGGATATATCAGTGAAACTAGATAAGAAATAACTTAAACTAGCTTTAATATACATAAATACACAAAATTAATGTGTAAAATGCATGCTAGTACCTTCACTGGGGAAAGAATACTTTACGAGTAATGCTAGTGACATTGGCTATCAATTTGTTTTCTTTAAGATTTATTTATTTATTTGAAAGTCAGAATTACAGAGAGAGAAGGGAGGTAGAGAGAGAGGTCCTCCATCTACTGGTTCACTCCCCAATTGGCCACAACAGCTGGAACTGTGCCAATCCGGAGCCAGGAGCCTTCTCTGGGTCTTCCCACATGGATGCAGGGGCCCAGTGACCCAGGCCATCCTCCACTGCTTTCCCAGGCCACAGCAGAGAGCTGGATTGGAAGTGGAGAAGCTGAGACTCGAATTGGCGCCCATATGGGATGCTGGCACTGCAGGCAGTGACCTCACTAGCTATGCCACAGAGCCAGACCCAGCTATCAGTTTGAAAGATAACAAAGCAAGACTATACCACTAAATCATATGAAAAGAAATCAGATAAGTACTTTAATTGAAATAGTAAACTAAAATAGTTTTTGAAGGATATTTATTTGAATCAATTTTAACTATAAATAAGGAAGTTAAAAACAAAAGGATAGAGAAGGATCTATCATAAAAACACTAACCAAAAGAAAGTCATTGTATTAATCTATGAAGTAGAATTCAGAGCAAAAATTATCTTAAATAATATTAAGTAATGATAATGCAATTGCAGAATATTCTACCCCCAAACATAAAACACTAATTTTCAAGTACACATAGAACACTTATCATGGCAAACTACATTTTAGGCCACAAAACAGATCTGAACAAATTTGAAGACTAGAAATATTACTATGTCTGCTCATTGACCATATTAGAATGAAATTAGAAATAAAGAACAGAAAAATAGCTGGAAATATTCCTAATATTGGGAATTAAACAATACATGAATCAAATAGTACATTTCAAAGGAAATTGAAAAATATCTTGTATTCAATAAAAATGAAAATATGTTGATGATATGCTGCTATATGAATGCTTACTGTAAAATTTATGGCACTAAGTATTTATATTAGAATAGAAAAAT